>NC_086118.1:30466940-31096107 GCF_963921235.1 Mobula hypostoma
AGGGATAGAGCCGAGAGCTGGACAGGTGATAGGCAAAAGGGGATACGAGAGGATCATGGGACAGGAGGTCCGGGAAGAAAGCCGGGGGGGCGGGGTGACCCAGAGGATGGGCAAGAGGTATATTCAGAGGGACAGAGGGAGAAAAAGGAGAGTGAGAGAAAGAATGTGTGCATAAAAATGAGTAACAGCTGGGGTACGAGGGGGAGGTGGGGCCTAGCGGAAGTTAGAGAAGTCAATGTTCATGCTATCAGGTTGGAGGCTACACAGTAGGCATGAACATTGACTTCTCTAACTTCCGCTAGGCCCCACCTCCCCCTCGTACCCCAGCTGTTACTCATTTTTATGCACACATTCTTTCTCTCACTCTCCTTTTTCTCCCTCTGTCCCTCTGAATATACCTCTTGCCCATCCTCTGGGTCACCCCGCCCCCCGTCTTTCTCCCTAGGCCTCCTGTCCCATGATCCTCTCGTATCCCCTTTTGCCTATCACCTGTCCAGCTCTTGGCTCTATCCCTCCCCCTCCTGTCTTCTCCTATCATTTTGCATCTCCCCCTCCCCCTCCAGCTTTCAAATCCCTTACTCACTCTTCCTTCAGTTAGTCCTGACGAAGGGTCTCGGCCTGAAACGTCGACTGCGCCTCTTCCTATAGATGCTGCCTGGCCTGCTGCGTTCACCAGCAACTTTGATGTGTGTTGCCCCCTGAATTAAGCAAGGATTCAAAACTTGAGCTGATGCCACAACTGCAAAATGAAGTAAGGCTGCAGCTTCTGTACTACTGTCTGATTGCCTCTCCACCACTGCTTAAACCAGTTTGCTGGACAAATGAAGAGCAGAAGAGTCGAGGGATAAGGCATAATCTGGGGTTGGGAGGCAAAAATATAAAAGTAGCCAGCTAATGCAAGCAGCGGTTTGCAAGTTAGTGTGGATTCTAGCGAGGTGTGGGAAGGAGACTTTGGTCTGAGGAAACCATTGCCCTTGATGCTTTCCGTCCATTAGCCAGCACCATACTCTGCATGAGGTTTAGAATAATCCGGCACTTATGTCCTCGCTCCATCACAGTGAACTGTTAGGTGTGGGTCTGAGGTTTCTAGCAGTGCTTATTTTGTGAGAGTGCAGAAAATGAATGGTTGCTAGGTATGAGTCCTGATTATTTAACTTTACTACCATGTGATTGAACAATTTGTGAGACTCATGGTGCATTTGATAGGATGATTGAAAATTTATTCACTGCCTTTGATAATATGTGTGAGATAAAACACACAAAATGCTGAAGGCAGCATCCATGGAAATGAACCAACAGTTGACATTTCAGGCCAAGACCCTTCTTCAGGACTGGAAAGGAAGGGAAAAAATGTTAGACTGTTGAGTGAGGGGAAGGAGGACAAGCTAGATGGAGATAGGTAAAACCAGGAGGGTAGGGAGTACCTCTTCTCCTCACCTACCTATTAGCTCTCCGTGGTGCCCCTCCTCCTTCCCTTTCTACCTTGATCCACTCTTCTCACCTATCAGATTCCTTCTTCTCCAGCCCTTTGCCTTTTCCACCTATCACCTCCCAGCTTCTTAATTCATCCCCTCCTCCACCCACCTGGCGTCATCTGTTAGCTTCTAGCTTGTCCTCCTTCTCGTCCCCGACCTTCCTTGGCACCTTCCCCCTTCCTTTCCAGTCCTGATGAAGGATCTCAGCCCAAAATGTCAACTGTTTATTCATTTCCATAGACGTTGCCTGACCTCCTGAGTTCAACAGAATCTTGCGTGTGTTGTTCTGGGTTTCCAGCACCTGCAGAATCTCTAGTGTTTATAAACCTGATTGTGAGCTCCATTTGATCTTACTACAGATGTTGCCTGAGTATTTCAGTATTCTCTGCTTTTTTTTTCATTTCCAGCAAGGGGAATTGTGTGTTCATGTGTAAGATACCTGAGCTTCTATAAAGATGCCTCAATAAAATGCATCAACTTCTGTAGCCACCTCCTAGCTTGTCCTCCTTCCTCTCCCTCCACCTACTTATTCTGGCGTCTTCCCTATTCCTTTCCGAACCTGACGAAGGGTCTCAGCCCAAAACAATGACTATGTATTCATTTCCATAGATGCTGCCTGACCTGCTGAGTTTCTCACATTCAGGTTGATGAACTCCCATTGGACTTCTTTGTTTACCTTTCTGCCAGAGATTCAGCTTTTACTGTATTAAACATTATCCTTCACTGAACTCATTAAGGAGATGCAGCTTCCTCTTGTGAACCCTATTCCCTTCTCCTGTATACCAACAGCATGTTGCTGTCTGTATAAAAATCCTGTCTGTTTATTCTTCTGATTATTCTGCACTGTCTTTCTGATATACATGCTTGCGAGCAGCTGGTATTGGCTGCAATATTTCCAGCTGCCCTTGCCCCACCATGCCCCATGTACTTAGACAACTTGTGCCGAATTTAGTAAGTGCCAAACACTCGAAATTTGCAGCAAAAGCAAAAAGAAATGAACCAACAAGACTGGCCTCTGAGTAGTTTATTTTAAATATCTCATTAAATAGCACTGATTACCAATCCCTCCTGCTGTTTTATGCTTGCATAGCTTCACATGGTTAAGGGAGGGCACTGGTGGAGGCATCAGGCTTTAAAATGGCAATATAGTTGTCGAATTAGAGTTACACATTTATTTTCATCAATATTTGCCCGCTGTGTTTATTTCCAATAGGTGTTCTGTAGGTAGATACTGACACTCACCATTATAGCATTTCCCAGAACTTTGTGACATAAATTAAATAAGATTAGATTAGGTTCAACTTTATTGTCATTGTGCAGAGTACAGATACAAAGCCAATGAAATGCAGTTAGCATCCAACCAGAAATGCAAAGAATAGTGTTATTTACAAAATAACTGCGAATAAAAAGTAAGTGCTACAGCACACAAATATAAAAGTACTGAGACAGTACAATACGGATGCAATACTGCTTAGCACTATGATGAGAGGTTCAGCAGTGTCACAGCCTCAGGGAAGAAGCTCTTCCTGTGCCTGCTGGTGCGGGAGCAGAGGCTCCTGTAGCGCCTACTGGATGGGAGGAGAGTAAAAAGTCCAGGGTTAGGGTGAGATGCATCCTTGATAATGCTTTTCACCCTGCCCAGGCACCAGGTTCGGTTCATCCGGAGGGAGCTCCTGTTCTGTTCGAATCTTGCGTAGAATACGTTAAGTTCGTCAGGGGAGAAGCGCCACAGTTATTGATATCCCCAGCCTTTTCTTTGCGCCCAGTGATCTCATTTAGACCCTGCCATAGTCTACTGGCATCCCTTTGGTTAGCCTGGGCTTCCAACTTGGCTCGATATTGCCTCTTGGCACCCTTAATGGCTTTCCAGAGTTTACGCCTGGATTCCGTGTAGCGACTAGTGTCCCCAGACCTAAAAGCCGCAGCTCTAGCCTTTAAAAGGAACTTGACCTCATAATTCATCCCAGGTTTCCGGTTAGGGAATACCCGGATCATCTTGCGAGACACACAGTCCTCCGTGCATTTCCAAATAAAGTCCGTGACAGCTGAGGCATACTCATCGAGGTTAGCTGCCAAGTCCTTGAATACTAACCAGTCCACCGATTCAAAGCAGTCACGGAGGACCTCATCCGTTTCCTCCATCCAACGCGACACTACTTTTGACACCGTGACCTCCTGCTTCAGTTTCTGTTTGTAAGCCGGGAGGAGGAGTACGGCCTGATGGTCCGATTTTCCGAAGTGAGGTCGTGGGACGGAACGGTAGGCATCCTTGACTGCTGTGTAGCAGTGGTCAAGTATACTCGGGCCTCTAGTGAGGCAGGAGACATGTTGGTATAACTTTGGCAGCGCCTTTCTGAGGTTGGCCTGGGTAAAGTCCCCGGCTGTAATGAGCAAAGCCTCCGGATATCTGGTCTCAAGATGTGTTTCGAGATAGGATCCCATTGAAGTTGTGGAGAATGGTGTGCTGGATGTGGCATTTTGTATGTCTTACTCTGAAATGGGAAGTTCATGTTTAGTTTTTTTAATAGTGATTTGATCTCATTGTTTGTGTTCTCATATTCCACTGCTGAGATTACCTTCGGACTACAATCCACATCCTTCCTGCTGAGTTTCTGAAATGTCACTGGCCCAATTCCTTTCTCACCATAAGCACAAAAGATTCTGCAGATGCTGAAAATCCAGAGCAACAGACACAAAATGCTGGAGGACCTCAGCAGGTCCAGCAGCACATTTTGGGCCAATACCCTTTATCAGGACCTTTCTCATTACTGTTCCCCTCAGGCTGGTTTCTCCCTTGCATGCAACTGTCTGCTAATTTCCCATTCTCACCTCTTTTTATGGTTCTTCCCTGCTGCTTTCCAGTTAGATTTCATATTACAGGCCTTCCCCTTATCAGCTCTTCAAACCCAGAATTTTGATAGACTGTAAATCACAAAGGATTATCAAATGTGTCACTACTAGCTTAAAACAAGGATCACTTATATTTTAAAAACTAGCAGAATAGTTTGGATTGACAAGGAAATAAACTTTCAATATTCTGATCCAACTGTTACCACGTATTACCTTAAAGATGGGGAAACCCGAACTTCAAGATTAACTGGTGTATTTTTGAAGGGGATTCAGTTAAGCTCCTGATCAAAGGTACATCTTCGGTCCCTAGAACATTTGGATGAGATTTGCAATGGCAATGCCACTGAACGCCAAGTGAATTTAGTCATACCCTCCCTTGTTGGAGAGATCATTGTTTGGCACTTATTCATGCAATTAATCAAAGAAGCTTATCCATCTGCTGCAGTATGTGTCCAAGAACTACCTCATTATCTGAAGGAATGTAAATGGAACTCATCACCATACATTCATTAGCAGACATCCCATTTTTGATCCTGTGATGGAGAGGGCATTGATGATATAGCTGTCACGCTGACCTTAACTCACTCAGCTGAGGAATTGCTGCAGGTATGTTCAGTTACAATGATAATTGATCTCCAACAATCACAAGTATTTTCCTTTGTATGAAGAATAGTTCCAGTCAACTGAGAGCTTTTTGCTTCATTTCCATAAAATTCATCGGCCAGGCTCTTTTAGAGTTCTACTCTTTATCCATACTTGATCAAGACTGCCTGGGAGCTATTTGATCCAAACAAACACTTTTGGTGAGAGGTTTATTGGTAAGGAGGTGCTGCATATTGATATTGACTTCCATCACTTTGTTGATGGTTATAGACTAATGAAGCAATAATTACTTGGATTTATTTGTCCTAACTGAAAAACTTAAAACCTCCCTAAATATCAATTTACACACATAAAAAATGCCGGTGAACGCAGCAGGCCAGGCAGCATCTATAGGAAGAGGTACGTCGACGTTTCAGGCCAGGGACCCTTTGTCAAGACTAACTGAAAGACAAAGGGTCCCGGCCCGAAACGTTGACTGTACCTCTTCCTATAGGTGCTGCCCGGCCTGCTGCGTTCACCAGCGTGTTTTGTGTGTGTCGCTTGAATTTCCAGCATCTGCAGATTTCCTTGTGTCTGCGTTTTTAAATAACAATTTGTTATTTTTTTATGAATTAATAAATTTCTTTCTTTCAACTTTGTTGCAATTTTATTCGATCATTTATTTCAGTCTATTTCATTATTTTAATCAACATCCCTTTGGGGTATCATAATAAAAATATATTTGCTGTATGCAGCGTATTTCCCCTCTCATTATTAAGCAATGTATTGGACATAACAGTGTACATATCAGGGAATTTCTACCTGAGAACAACAGAAATAGCAATGCTATTCAAATTAATCACTGTAAATCAATATTTTTCGTTTAAAATCATTTATTTCACTTGATCACTCTGGATATTACATTCTTATATGAGGAATGGCTTAAACTTATCATTTAAGCTTGCATCTTTAGAGATTCAAGTCTGAACAAACATAGGGATAGGAGTAGTAATATAATTTGCACTTGTGTGATAGCCATATTTAGAGACTGCTCATTAAACTGCACTGTGTCAATTCATGGAATCCTCTTCATTGTAATACGAAAAGTAATTGTATGTAATAAGGTAAGAGGCAGTCCAGGTCTCTCTTACGAAAAAAAAACCACTTAAATTGTGATTTTGCTTTTCTTAAGGACTTGTAATAGAACTCTGTTGAACTTCTGAGCACATTGTATTTGCATAAAGCACATTTTGCCAAAATGTTCAAATAATTTTCTCTAGGGGTTTGTTGTGCATAAAAATTGCAAGATCAGAGCTGGATTAGAAGGTCAGGAAGTCCTGTGATGAGGAGCCATATGCAAATCTGAGTCCCATCATAAAACTCACTGTAAACAATGTTACCAGTCTTTGTGGATTGATCACCAGGAGTGAAATAATGATTTCCTCAGCACAACTGTCAGTAACCCAGGCAAAATATGTGGAGATGGAGTTTGCTGTACTCTGTATTTGTGGGCCTTCTTTGATGGCTCCCAATAGTTTACCGAATTTCTCAATCAAGACACTTCAAATTCTAGCCTTATAAGAGATCGCAAAAGGTCAATGCGGAGAAATCAAACACCCTAACAATGGCCAACATCACAGAGAATGGTCTAGGATTAGTAATGGGTTAAATTTGCAATAATAGCAGGTATGTCTATGAATAGCTTAATTATTTATGATAATTACAGCATTTCTTTTTGACCCTTTGATTATTCAAGCCTAATGTTAAAGAAATGTCATTCTTTCTGCTAAAAAAACAGCTTGATAAATTAAAGACTAGAGAAAAGAATTTAATACCAGGGAAACAATTACTTTGAGGAGTTGGTGCATGTAGAATAACCGAAATATATATATATGTATAGGATTGTTCTTGCTGTGAAATGACTGCCATTGAGATATTCACTGATTTGGTATATAGTTTCCTTAATTCTAATTAGATATTGACAGTAAATTATTTCCATGATGTAATAGTGAAGAGAGTCTGCATATTCAACTCACAAAAAGAAAAAAAAGATACGTTATTTTATATTGTTGTGTATGTGTGACAAGAATAGGCACCTCAATCTATTTATAGTGCACTGTGTTATGGTTTGCTTCAATATTCTGGCTATTGTAAACAATTTATTTGCCCGTTTCTTCATGCACTTTGTATAAGTATCTCTGTCTAAGATACTGGTGGATATTAAAGTAACAGAAATGTATTACATATAAACAACCAGGTAGCTTGTCTACAGGGAGGTAGGCTTCTGGAACTTTTTCCCTTAATAAATATATTTTGCAATTTTTGTGCAGAGGAGTTAGCTGCATATACCTCATATTACATGGACCAAATATGTTAAGACCACTTTCTTTAATTATGAAAAATGAAAAACTAAAACAGTATCAGTCCAGTCTCCATGCGCTTGGGCATCAGCATCTCAGAGAACTTATCTTGAGCCCAACTCATTCATGTAATCATGAAGAAGGCACCCAGCAACTTTACTTCATTAAGAGTATGTTGACGGGCCGACTAGGGGGAATGCCATAGTAGATCTAGTATTAGGTGACGAACCGGGTCAGGTCACAGATCTCTCAGTGGGTGAGCATCTGGGGGACAGTGACCACCGCTCCCTGGCCTTTAGCATTTTCATGGAAAAGGATAGAAAGAGAGAGGACAGGAAAATGTTTAATTGGGGAAGGGCAAATTATGAGGCTATAAGGCTAGAACTTGTGGTTGTGAATTGGGATGATGTTTTTGCAGGGAAATGTACTATGGACATGTGGTCGATGTTTAGGGATCTCTTGCAGGACGTTAGGGATAAATTTGTCTCGGTAAGGAAGATAAAGAATGGTAGGCTAAAGGAACCATGGGTGACAAGTAAGATGGAAAATCTAGTCAGGTGGAAGAAGGCAGCATACATGAGGTTTAGGAAGCAAGGATCAGATGGGTCTATTGAGGAATATAGGGAAGCAAGAAAGGTGCTTAAGAAGGAGCTGAGGAGAGCAAGAAGCGGGCATGAGAAGGCCTTGGCGAGTAGGGTAAAGGAAAACCCCAAGGCATTCTTCAATTATGTAAAGAACAAAAGGATGGCAGGAGTGAAGGTAGGACTGATTAGAGACAAAGGTGGGAAGATGTGCCTGGAGGCTGTGGAAGTGAGCGAGGCCCTCAATGAATACTTCTCTTCGGTGAGGGAACTTGATGATGGTGAGGACAATATGAGTGAGGTTGATGTTCTAGCATGTTGATATTAAGGGAGAGGAGGTATTGGAGTTGTTAAAATACATTAGGACAGATAAGTCCCCGGGACCTGATGGAATATTCCCCAGGCTGCTCCACGAGGCGAGGGAAGAGATTGCTGAGCCTCTGGCTGGGATCTTTATGTCCTCATTGTCTACAGGAATGGTACTGGAGGATTGGAGGGAGGCGAATGTTGTCCCCTTGTTCAAAAAAGGTAGTAGGGATAGTCCGGGTAATTATAGACCAGTGAGCCTTACGTCTGTGGTGGGAAAGCTGTTGGAAAAAATTCTTAGAGATAGGATCTATGGGCATTTAGAGAATCATGGTCTGATCAGGGACAGTCAGCATGGCTTTGTGAAGGGCAGATCGTGTCTAACAAGCCTGATAGAGTTCTTTGAGGAGGTGACCAGGCATATAGATGAGGGTAGTGCAGTGGATGTGATCTACATGAATTTTAGTAAGGCATTTGACAAGGTTCCACACGGTGGGCTTATTCAGGAAGTCAGAAGACATGGGATCCAGGGAAGTTTGGCCAGGTGGATTCAGAATTGGCCTGCCTGCAGAAAGCAAAGGGTTGTGGTGGAGGGAGTACATTCAGATTGGAGGGTTGCGACTAGTGGTGTCCCACAAGGATCGGGTCTAGGACCTCTACTTTTTGTGATTTTTATTAATGACCTGGATGTGGAGGTAGAAGGGTGGATTGGCAAGTTTGCAGACAACACAAAGGTTTGTGGTCTTGTGGATAGTGTAGAGGATTGTCAAAGATTGCAGAGAGACATTGATAGGTTGCAGAAGTGGGCTGAGAAGTGGCAGATGGAGTTCAATCTGGAGAAGTGTGAGGTGGTACACTTTGGAAGAACAAAATCCAAGGCAGAGTACAAAGTAAATGGTAGGATACTTGGTAGTGTGGAGGAGTAGAGGGATCTCGGGGTACATGTCCACAGATCCCTGAAAGTTGCCTCACAGGTAGATAGGGTAGTTAAGAGAGGTTGTGGGGTGTTAGCCTTCATAAGTTGAGGGATAGAGATTAAGAGTCACTAGGTAATGATGCGGCTCTATAAAACTCTGGTTAGGCCGCATTTGGAGTACTGTGTCCAGTTCTGGTCACCTCACTATAGGAAGGATGTGGAAGCATTGGAAAGGGTACAGAGGAAATTTACCAGGATACTGCCTGATTTAGAGAGTGTGCATTATGTTCAGAGATTAAGGGAGCTAGGGCTTTACTCTTTGGAGAGAAGGAGGATGAGAGGAGACATGATAGAGGTATACAAGATATTAAGAGGAATAGTGGACAGCCAGCGCCTCTTCCCCAGGGCACCACTGCTCACTACAAGAGGACATGGCTTTAAGGTAAGGGGTGGGAAGTTCAAGGGGGATATTAGAGGAAGGTTTTTTACTCAGAGAGTGGTTGGTGCGTGGAATTCACTGCCTGAGTCAGTGGTGGAGGCAGATACACTAGTGAAATTTAAGAGACTACTAGACAGGTATATGGAGGAATTTAAGGTGGGGGGTTATATGGGAGGCAGGGTTTAAGGGTGGCACAACATTGCGGGCTGAAGGGCCTGTACTATGTTCTATGTAAGAGGAGAGCATTCTGACTGTTTGCATCACTGCCTGGTATGGAGACACCAACCTGCTGGATCGAAAGAGGCAGACTTAACTGGCTCTATCATGGGCACAACCCTGGAGGACATCTTCCAGATATGGTGCCTCATGAAGGTGACATTCATAATTAAGGACTCTCATCATCCAGCACATGCCCTCTTGCCATTACTACCCTCAGGGTGGGGGTACCAGGAGCCAAAAGACACACACTCATCATCTTAGGAACAATTTCTTCCCCTCTACCATCAGACTTCTGAACAGTCCATGATCACTGCCTTATTATTCACCTTTTGCACTACTTATATATTTTGTAACTTTTATGTCACTGCTGCAACAAAACAACAAATTTCACGACTTATGTCAGTGATAATAAACTTGATTCCAATCCTTCATTTGGGCATAAGGATCTCCAGATAAAAGAAAGCCTGCAGTTGCTGGAAATCCAGAGCAAAACACACAAAATGCTGGAGGATTTCAGCAGGACAGACAGCACCTATGGAAAAGAGTAAATTGTTGACGTTTCGGACTGAGACCATTCTTCAGGCTCTCGGCCCAAAACGTTGACCGTTTACTCTTTTCCATAGATGCTGCCTGACCTGCTGAGTTCCTCCAGCATTTTGTGTATGTTGCTTTAGATCTCCCGATACTTGGGTTGGTGGACAGTGCATTGAGGTCCACCCTCTGGGTATTCCTTCATATGGATCCTCTTATCCATTGTGTGATCTGGGGGTTGAAGCATAATCATCAATGCCTTCTGCTACAGTGGCGTTCAGTTTGATGTGGGCTTCAACTTCACCTTTCCTCAGTCAGTGAGGCAAATCTTTGGCACTGCTATGTTAGTTCTGTTATGGTTTTTTTTAATGGCTGCCTTCAGAGTTCAAAGTAAATTTATTATCAAAGTACATATATGTTACTACATTTTATATTGAGATTCAAAGGTATGGGACTGACAAACAACTAATGTGCAAAAGAAGACAAACAACAAATGAAAATAATAGTGAGAACATGATTCTACATGCAGGAATGTAGCATCCACCATCAGGGAATCATATCACCCTCTTCTCTTTGCTGCTGTCATGAGGCCTCAGGACTCACACCACCAGGTTCGGGAACAGTTATTAACCCTCAACCATCAGGCTCTTGAACCAAAGGTGATAACTTCACTCAACCTCATTTTCCCCATCATTGAAATGATCCGTTAACCTATTGACTCACTTTCAAGGACTTTTCATCTCATGTTCTCGATATTTATTGCTTATTTATTTATTGATATCATTACCTTATTTTTGTCTTTGCCTCATTTGGTATCTTTTGCACAGCAGTTGATGCCCAAGTTGGTGAGGTATTTCAATGATTCTATTATGGTTATTATTCTATTATAGATTTATTATGTCAGCAAGAAGATAAATCTCGAGATTGAAAATGGTGACATATATGTACTTTGATAATAAATTGACTTTGAACTTTGAACTTAAAAGAGTCCTTGAAGTTAAGCCTGTAGGTCATAGAATCAGTTCACAGTAGTGGTAAATGAAGTTATCCATGCCAGTTCAGGAGACTGATGGTTGCAAGATAACAAGTTTTTCAGAACCTGGTTGTGTGGGTCCTAAGGCTGCTGTACTTGCTGCCCAGTGGTAGGAGTGAGAAGGGACTAGGGCCTGGATGGTGGGGGTCTTTGACGAGGCATGCTGCTCTTTTGTGGCCGTATTCTACGTAAATGTGCACAACGTACTCAGTGGTGGGGAGGTCTTTGTTTGTGATGAACTGGGATGCATCCACTGCTCTCTGTAGCAGGAACCTTGCATGCCATATATTTTTCAATACATTCTTCTTAACTGCAGTTTTTCCACATACTGGTGCAGCATATATGATCATTTCCACATCTTATTCACTTGATTTTGTGAAGTGAATTTAATTCTTTTCACATCTGAAAGCTGGAAACCTATAAGAAAAGCATTCATACTTGTGTGTTTTGAGTCATTATTTGCTTACCTGAGAGAAACATGTAAGTAGTTCGGCCACACTGAGCAAGTCACATGCTGCACACTCAACATGTGCATCTGCAGTCTGCCTTCATTCCACTTTGAGGTAGGATAGAAGGCAAGTTGTAAGTTGTTCATCATCCTATTAAGGGCAGGGCCAAGTTGAATGAAACCAAGATAAAAATATATTAAAGCACTAATTCAACTAAAGTGTGAATCTAAAAATATATGAAATATTATCTCACAGAAGTAATATGTGCATTATTTACATTGTTTTCAAAACACGGCTCTTAAAAAAATCTTTAAATATTCATAGCACCTTTATGAGGGGATATGATGTCTTCACATAATAACTAAGCACTGACAAGTATCATCCAAGAAAATTCCAAGCCATGTCTACAGATCTAATTAATTAACCTGACATGGCTGTATGGGTTTCTGAAATCTTTTCCTTTTTAAATTCAAAGAATAATAATATAACTACATGTAGCCTACTGGAGATTGTGAAATTCAAACTGTACAGGCAGTAGCTCAGTCTGACATTCCATAGCTACAATATGAATGGTTTATAAACATTTATTTGTAAGTAGGTTAAAATTGTGAAGGGATTGATTCTTTGGCAACTAAGTGTAACAATGTGAAGATATCTTTATTAAATTTTCATCAAATATATTACTGCAGCTTTCCATTTTTTACTGTGGTGGAAATGTAGCTGATGAGGAATCTAGAGCATAAGCAATGAAAGATTAGTGGACAATATCCACACTCAGTGGCCACTTTAGGTATATGTACTTGTTAATGCAAATATCTATTAGTCAATCATGTGTCAACTACTCAATGCATAAACGTATGCAGACATAGTCAAGAGGTTCAGTTGTTGTTCAGACCAAACATCAGAATGGGGAAGAAGTGTGATCTAAGTGACTTTCACCATGAAATAATTGTTGTTAGTGCCAGACAGGGTGGTTTTATTATCTCAAAAACTGATGATATCCAGGGATTTTCATACACAACTGTCCCCAGAGTTTACAGAGAATGGTGTGAGAAACAAAACATTCAGTGAGCAACAGTTCTGTCGGCAAAAATGATTTATTAATGAAGGATGTCTGAGGAGAATGGCCAGACTCGTTCAAGCTGACAGGAATGTAGACCATAGAACATAGAATTTTACAGCACATTACAGGCCCTTCGGCCCACAATGTTGTGCCGACCATGTAACCTACTCTAGAAACAGCCTAGAATTTCCCTAGCACATAGCCCTCTATTTTCTAAGCTCCATGTACCTATCTAAGAGTCTCTTAAAAGACTCTATTGTTTCCGATTCCACCACCACTGCTGGCAGTGCATTCCACGCACCCACCACTCTCTGTGTGAAAAACTTACCCCTGACATCCCTGTGGTACCTATTTCTAAGCACCTTAGAACTATGCCCCCTCATGTTATCCATTTCAGCCTTGGGAAACAGCTTCTAGCTAGTCACACGATCAATGCCCCTCATCATCTTATACACCTCTGTCAGGTCACCTCTCATCCTCCGTTGCTCCAAGGAGAAAAGGCCAAGTACACTCAATTTCATAAGATACACCCTCCAATCCAGGCAACATCCTTGTTAATCTCCTTTGCACTCTCTCTATAGCATCCACATCCTTCCTGTAGTGAGGTGACCAGAACTGAACACAGTACTCCAAGTGGGATCTGACCAAGGTCTTATATAGCTGTAACATTACCTCATGTCTTATGAACTCAATCCCGTAGGTGATGAATACCAACATATCATAGCCCCTTCTTAACAACACCGTCAACCTGCGCAGTAGTTTTGAGTGTCCTATCAACACTGACCCCCTGGTCTCCCAGATCCACCACACTGCCAAGAGTCTTACCATTTATATTATATTCTGTCTTTAAATTGGACCTACCAAAATGAACCACTTCGCACTAATCTGGGTTGAAGTCCATCTGCCACTTCTCAGCCCAGTTCTGCATCCTATCGATGTCATACTGTAACCTCTGACAACTCTCCAGGCTATCCACAACACCCCACCCACCCTTTGTGTCATCAGCAAACCTACTAACCCACCCATCTACTTCTTCATCCAGGGCATTTATAAAAATCACAAAGAGGAGGGGTCCCAGAACAGATTCCTGTCAAAAACCACCGGTCACTGACCTCCATGCAGAATATGAACCATCTACAACCAGCCTTCGCCTTCTGTGGGCAAGCCAATTCTGGATCCATAAAGCAAGGTCTCCTTGGATCCCATGCCTCCTTACTTTCTGAAGGAGCCTGGCACGGGGAACCTTATCAAATGCCTTACCGAAATCCATATACACTACATCCACTGCTCAACCTTCATCAATGTGTTTTGTTACATTGGAGGGCAATAGTAGCTCAAATAACCATACATTACAACAATAGAATGAAGATCATCTGAGTGCATATCATATCAAACCTTGAAGTGGATGGGCTACAGCAGCAGAAGACCAAGAATACACACTCAGTGACCAGTTTATTAGGTACAGGAGGGGGAGGGCTTTTTTTACTGGAAGGAGGATTTGATATCATTGTAATCAGCTTGGAGGCTACTGAGATGGTATATAAGGTGTTGCTCCTCATTGGAAGGCCATGGTCAGACGTGTTGGAACAGGAATGGGAATCGGAAATAAAATGTTTGGCCACCAGGAAGTTCCCCTTTGGGCGGAGGTGCAAGACAAAATGGTCCCGAAATTTATAGTGTGTGTCACCAATGTAGTGGAGTCCGCATTGGGAGCACTGGACGTTAATAGATGACCCCAGCAGATTCACAGGTGGAAGGACTATTTGTGGCCCTGAATGGAGGTGAGGGAGGAGATGAGTGGGCAGGGTGTAGCACTTGGGTCACTTGCAGGGATAAGTGCCGGGAGGGAGATTGGTGGGGATGGATGAATGGACTAGGGAATCATGGAGGGTGTGATCCCTGCAGGAAGTGGAGCAAAAGGGAGAGGTAAAGATGTGTTTGGTGATGGAATTGCAGAGAATTGTGTGTTGGATGTGCTTGGACAACGGTATATCCAGATCTTCAACTGTATGTTGTTAAGCACAGATTTTTCACATTTACTGACAGATTTGATGCTCCAAGTCTGTCAGTTCACTATGCCACTGTACATCCAATGGAGCTCAGTCTCACTCAGATTCCATATTATTTAACTCAGGGTATAGCCTCTATCTCTGTACCAGGATTGTGCTGGTCCAGTATCAGACATCCAGGTGACTTCAATAGGGATTGTAAGACTTCTGCTTCAGAACGAAAGGATGGCATTTCTTTTGACTTCATTATTTTGCTCCCAATTAATGTATTTTGGTGTTTGAGTTAATTTTAAATTTTAAAAAATATATTTTAAATTCTATTTACTTTGATTTTAACACTTCTTAAAAGTCTCTGAGTGTCCAAAACAAAAGGATTTAAAATTACCATTACACTTACAGAAGGTAAAGCTGAGGTTGAGCTTTAATGCCTATCTTGGACTATCTTCCTGCTCAAAGGTCCGGCTACCATTAATACTATGCCATTAAAGTCCAGGGTGCTGTTGGACAGCAAGAAAGGTCTTCCACACCTGGGGCAAAACTTTGTTAAATAAATTCATGGAGAACAAGCAAAGCTCCACCTCAAACTCTACCTGCTGTAAAAGCTATGAAGGTATTCATTATGTGTCCCTGAATGTCAAAAACTTTTAAGTAAAAAGTAATTGCACACTTTTTAAAAAATATAAAAAGTTTATCTGAAAGCTCTTAACTAAAACGTTAACAAATGCAAGATAATTAAAACAAAAGGAATACTGTCATTTTGTTCCTAAGCTACAGCCTTGCAATTGCCATTGTAATCACTGGGGCCTCTATCAAAACCATGAATATTATGCAGCAATGGTCACCAAATTGAAGAGAAATACATTGTCAGGACATGAGACATTGGGCCAACATTGCTGTGAATTTTAAAAAGTGTTTGATACCTCTTCCTGTTCCCAATGGGACTTCACTCTGTCATGTCTTGCAGCCTACTGAACCACATGTCACAAAGAGAATAGATGGGGATGCACAGATATAGATATAGATATCTCTTGCTTTCTTGTTTTTAGCATTCCTTATAACTATCCACAGCCTGACAGTGTTTTAACATACTGCAACAGGGAAGTAGCCTCTAACCCTCTACCTATCCAATCTCTCAGAATCTTACATGTTTCAATGAGATCACCTTTCATTATTCCAAACTCCACGTGATGTAGGCCTAATCCCTTCTCGACCACAGCTCAAAAGATAATGCCAGACATCCCACCTCTCCCAGAAGTTCTAGGAGTCTCCCGCATATTAATAGTGGCTCCCTGATGCCCGCAAATTATATACAGTATCACAGAAATCAATTTTTTTGAGAGCGAGCGAGCACGAGAGCGACCACGAGAGAGAGAGAGAGAGCACGCCATGGCACAGTGTTCCAAAAAAAGAAAATATAAAATGTACGTCACCCTAGACTACCCTATAGTGTACCCCTGCCTAATAGGGGTCAAAAATAATGACAGTGTTGCTCGCTGCACTGTTTGCAACAGTGACTTTTCTATTGCCCATGGCGGATTAAGACTGTAAAAGACATGTTGAGGTGAGTTTAACAGGTGTTATTCATTCATTAGCATAGCTAACATTATTTAAACTAGCTGGCTAGCTGCTAAGGAGCTACTCTATTGCAGACATCCCACCTCTCCCGGAAGTTTTGGGAGTCTTCTGCAAATTGATGGTGCTACCTCCCTGAAATAAGTTTTTGCAGGGTGGGATGTCTGTGATACCCACATTTCTGCAATCAATTTAAATATTCTACTCTGTGCTGCTGACAAGGCAAGTATGCCCTTCTTCAATGTAAGGGCCAAAACTGTCGATATGTACTCAGCATATATAGTTGCAGCATGTGTAGTTGCAACAAACATCAGAACTTTGTATTCCAATTTCTTTGCATTACAGTTTTGATGGGCCAAATAACCTAATTATGCTCCTATGTCTTATGGTTTGGCCATGTGCTATTGGCCTTCCTGACTGCCTATTGTACCAGGGTGTCAATGAGGGAAATAGACTGTTTAGCCATTCATTTTACTGACAAGAATAATCTACCTGAGATACAATAATGGTTCATTTTTCATCTTAAAATACATGATCCCTTTTATAAACTTCTGTTCACATCTCAGTTCAATTTGTTCATATATATCTGTCAGTAAAAAAGTGCATCCCATAAAGTCATTAATAATGATTGTCCATCACTGATTGCCCAACACTAATCATGCGACTTCCTGCAACTTGAACATGACCTACAATATATAATCATAATATGTTTTGTGCCCTTTAATCAATGTTCCATCCCAATGTGATGATATTCTATCCCAATCCATAAGCTGTGGTTCTATGGAACATCTTATCTGGAGGCTAACAAGTAGGATAAGTGTCAGGTGACCAGGTCGATAGGCCATACACCTGGACCAGCACAACTGCTATGAAATTTAAATTTAGTTAAAAATCTGGAATTCAGAAAAGGACCAAATTCAGACACAACAAAGTCAATCTTGCAGAGTTCTCTTCACAAACATCTGGTGACTTCTGCCTAAATTGTAAGTTCTCCCATTGATTTGTACAGCAACAACCTGAAACAACTAAATAAAATAAGAACAAAAACATTGCAAAAATCTCCTCAATCATAATCACTGGCTACGTCTTCCTTCATGATCAGAGGGGCTGAACAATGAAACACACAGCTCTCCACAATGATTCCAGGACACATCAAGTCTCTTTGCATAAGGTTAAAGATAAACAATGATGATGCCTATTGTCTTATCTTAGATAATGAATTAGTGATGAGCACAGAATGGCAAGAGCAGAAAATGGCTCTGAATGGGGGACTTCAATGCCCATCACCAAAAATGACTCAGTAGCTCCGCCACTGCCTGAGTTGACCAAGTGTTAAAGGACATAACTTCCAGATTGGGTCTACAGTAAATATTGAGTGAAGAACCATACTTAACCTTGTCTTTACTAACCTGCACATGGCAGGTACTTATGTCCATTGTAGCCTGTTAATTGACCTCCATTCAGACCCTTGAAGAGATAGAGTCAAATCTCTGCACCAAGCACACCTTCAATCATGTTGACAGGCACCACAATTATGCCAAGTGGGACAAAGCAGACAGCAGATCGAGCAGCTTGAATCTAGATGTCCATGAGCAGCAGACTTTTGTAGTCTCATGACCCAGCACAATCAGTCTATTCTCAATCATCTAAAGTGATAGTGGCTTCAGGTATTGCAAATAACATGCTTTACCAAAAACCAAACTGAAATTCACTGCTCCAGACTTATCACAGTCTTAGCTCAATTATAAAGGCTAAGTTCTAGAGAGAGACTAAGAGTAACTCTCCTTGATATTAAGGTAACATTTGACTGAACATAGTATCAAGGAATCCTTGTAAAACTATGGTCAAAGGTTTTATTCACATCTCACACAAAAGAAGCTCTCCTCTACAATCACTCTGAGCACCAGTGCCCCACAAGGCTGTGTACTCTGCTGTACTCACTGTACACCCATGATCATGTAGCCAAGTGTCCATCGAACTCAATATATAAGTTTGCTAATGACACAACAATTGTAGGCCGTATCTTGGGTAATGATGAGTTTGAGTACAGAGAGGGAATTAAGAACCTGGTGGCATAGTGCGAAGACCTATCCCTCAACATCAGCAAGACGAAGGAATTGGTTGTTGACTTCAGAAGGGGTAGCAGACCTCACAACCCAATTTACATTGGTGGTGCGCAAGTGGAACAGATCAAAAGCTTTAAGTTCCCCCGGGTCGATATCACAAATGACCTGACTTGGTCCAGCCAAGCAGAGTCCACTGCCAAGGAGGCCCACCAGCACCTTTACTTCCTGAGGAAACTGAAGAAATTTGGCCTGTCCCCTAAAACCCTCACTAATTTTTATAGATGCACCGTAGAAAGCATTCTTCCAGGGTGCATCACAACCTGGTATGGAAGTTGTCTGTCCAACACCAGAAGAAGCTGCAGAAGATCATGAACACAGCGCAGCACATCACACAAACCAATCTTCCGTCTTTGGACTCACTTTACACCGCACGCTGTTGGAGCAGTGCTGCCAGGATAATCAAGGACACGACCCACCCAGCCAACACACTTTTCATCCCTCTTCCATCCGGGAGAAGGCTCCAGGAGCTTGAAGACTCGTATGGCCAGATTTGGGAACAGCTTCTTTCCAACTGGGATAAGATTGCTAAACGGATCCTGACCCCGATCTGGGCCGTACCCTCCAAATATCCAGACCTGCCTCTAGGTTTTTTTTTGCGCTACCTTACTTTCCATTTTTCTATTTTCTATTTATGATTTATAATTTAAATTTTTAATATTTACTATCGATTTGTAATCCAGGGAGCAGGAAGCGCAGAATCAAATATCACAGTGATGATTGTACGTTCTAGTATCAATTGTTTGGCGACTATAAAGTATAATTCTTGTTGTTTGATGTCAGTCCTCCAGTTCCAGGATATTACTGCTGAAATGCCTTAGGGCAAGTCCTAGGATCATCTATCTTCGGCTACTTCATTAAAAGCCGTTCTTCAATCAGAAGAGCCATTGAGACATTGTTTTATGTAGAATGGAAAAAGGCACTACAGCACACTGTCCAGACCAACCATTGAGCATCCAATTAACAAATCTTTTTTTTAAGACAGAATTTACCACTTAGAGATTATTATTTGCAGCACAGTTGAGAGCCGTGATATGCTGGTGCAACCCATCATATGGGTTGTGTCATGGTAATAAGGACAGCCACATGGTTTGTTGCTTCCCGGGTGCCAGGGTCCGGGATGTCTCTGACCAGGTGCACGACATCCTGGTACGAGAGGGAAAGCAACCAGAAGTCGTGATACATGTTGGTACCAACGACATAGGCAGGAAGAGGGAGGAGATCCTGAAGTGTGAGTTTCGGGAACTAGGCAGAAGGCTGAAAAACAGGACCTCAAGGGTGGCGTTCTCAGGATTGCTGCCAGTGCTACATGACAGTGATGGTAAGAATTGGAGGAGATGGCAGTTGAATGCGTGGCTGAGGAGTTGGTGCAGGGGGCAGGGTTTTAGATTTTTGGATCATTGGGATCTCTTCTGGGGAAGGTGGGACCTGTACAGATTGGATCGGTTGCACCTGAACTCGAGGGGGAGCAATATCCTTGCAGGTAGGTTTGCTAGCATGGATCGGAAGGATTTAAACTAATTTGCAAGAGGGATGGGACCCAGAGCGATAGAGCAGTGAAAGAAGTGCAAGGAGTAAAGCCGGATCTAACATATAGAGAAGCTTTGAGGAAAGAGAAGCAGAATAAAGGGTGTAAAGGTAGGAAGGTAGAAGGGCTAAAGTGTGTGTACTTCAATGCAAGAAGCATCAGGAACAAAGGTGATGAACTGAGAGCTTGGATACATACTTGGAATTATAATGTAGTGGCCATTACAGAGACTTGGCTGGCACCAGGGCAGGAATGGATTCTCAATATTCCTGGATTTTAGTGCTTTAAAAGGGATGGAGGGGGGAAGGAGAGGAGGGGCGGCATTACTGGTCAGGGATACTATTACAACTACAGAAAGGATAGGTAATGTAACAGGATCCTCTTTTCAGTCAGTATGGGTGGAAGTCAGGAAGTTACTCTATTGGGTGTATTCTATAGGCCCCCTGGTAGCAGCAGAGATACAGAGAAGCAGATTGGGAAGCAGATTTTGGAAAGGTGCAAAAATAACAGGATTGTTATCATGGGTGACTTTAACTTCCCTAATATTGATTGGCACCTGATTAGTTCCAAGGGTTTAGATGGGGCAGAGTTTGTTAAGTGTGTCCAGGATGGAGTCCTGTCACAGTATGTTGACAGGCCGACTAGGGGGAATATCATACTAGATCTAGTATTAGGTCACAGATCTCTCAGTGGATGAGCAGCTGGGGGACAGTGGCAACTGCCCCCTGGCCTTTAGCATTATCATGGAAAAGGATAGAATGAGAGAGAACAGGAAAATTTTTAATTGGGAAAGGGCAAATTATGAGGCTATAAGGCTTGAACTTGCGGGTGTGAATTGGGATGACGTTTTTGTAGGGAAATGTACTATGGACATGTGGTCGATGTTCAGAGATCTCTTGCAGGACGTTAGGGATAAATTTGTCCCGGTGAGGAAGATAAAGAATGGTAGGATGAAGGAACCATGGGTGGCAAGTGAGGTGGAAAATCTAGTCAGGTGGAAGAAGGCAGCATATATGAGGATTAGGAAGCAAGGATCAGATGGGTCTATTGAAGAACATAGGGTAGCAAGAAAGGAGCTTAAGAAGGGGCTGAGAAGAGCAAGAAGGGGGCATGAGAAAGCCTTGGCGAGTAGGGTAAAGGAAAACCCCAAGGCATTCTTCAATTATGTGAAGAAAAAAAGGATGACAGTAGTGAAGGTAGGACTGATTAGAGATAAAGGTGGGAAGATGTGCCTGGAGGCTGTGGAAGTGAGCAAGGTCCTCAATGAATACTTCGCTTCGGTATTCACCAGTGAGAGGGAACTTGATGATGGTGAGGACAATATGAGTGAGGTTGATGTTCTGGAGCATGTTGATATTAAGGGAAAGGAGATGTTGGAGTCATTAAAATACATTAGGACAGATAAGTCCCCAGGGCCTGACAGAACATTCCCCAGGCTGCTCCACGAGGTGAGGGAAGAGATTGCTGAGCCTTTGGCTGGGATCTTTATGTCCTCATTGTCTACAGGAATGGTACCGGAGGATTGGAGGGAGGCGAATGTTGTTCCCTTGTTCAAAAAAGGTAGTAGGGATAGTCCAGGTAATTATAGACCATTGAGCCTTACGTCTGTGATGGGAAAGCTGTTGGAAAAGATTCTTAGAGATAGAATCTATGGGCATTTAGAGAATCATGGTCTGATCAGGGACAGTCAGCATGGCTTTGTGAAGGGCAAATCATGTCTAACAAGCCTGATCGAGTTCTTTGAGGAGGTGACCAGGCATATGGATGAGGAGACTAAGGTCCTTTAACATCTGCCGGATGATGCTGAGGATGTTCTACGAGTCTGTGGTGGCCAGTGCTATCATGTTTGCTGTTGTGTGCTGGGGCAGCAGGCTGAGGGTAGCAGACACCAACAGAATCAACAAACTCATTCGTAAGGCCAGTGATGTTGTGGAGATGGAACTGGACTCTCTGACGGTGGTGTCTGAAAAGAGGATGCTGTCCAAGTTGCGTGCCATCTTGGACAATGTCTCCCATCCACTATATAATGTACTGGTTGGGCACAGGAGTACATTCAGCCAGAGACTCATTCCACTGAGATGTAACACTGAGCGTCATAGGAAGTCATTCCTGCCTGTGGCCATTAAACTTTACAACTCCTCCCTTGGATGGTCAGACACCCTGAACCAATAGGCTGGTCCTGGACTTATTTCCTGGCATAAATTACATATTATTATTTAATTATTTATGGTTAAATATTGCTATATTTATACTCTATTCTTGGTTGGTGCAACTGTAACGAAACCCAATTTGCCCCAGGATCAATAAGGTATGACTATGACTAAGACTATAGTGCAGTGGATGTGATCTATATGGATTTTAGTAAGGCATTTGACAAGGTTCCACATGGTAGGCTTATTCAGGAAGCCAGAAGGCATGGGATCCAGGGAAGTTTGGCCAGGTGGATTCAGAATTGGCTTGCCTGCAGAAGGCAGAGGGTTGTGGTGGAGAGAGTACTTTCGGATTGGAGGGTTGTGACTAGTGGTGTCCCACAAGGATCGGTTTTGGGATCTCTACTTTTCGTGATTTGTATTAACGACCTGGATGTGGAGGTAGAAGGGTGGGTTGGCAAGTTTACAGACAACACAAAGGTTGGTGGCATTGTAGATACTGTAGAGGATTGTCGAAGATTGCAGAGAGACATTGATAGGTTGCAGAAGTGGGCTGAGAAGTGGCAGATGAAGTTCAACCCGGAGAAGTGTGAGGTGGTATACTTTGGAAGGACAAACTCCAAGGCAGAGTACAAAGTAAATGGCAGGATACTTGGTAGTGCGGAGGAGCAGAGGGTTCTGGGGGTACATGTCCACAGATCCCTAAAAGTTTCATCACAGGTAGATAGGGTAGTTAAGAAAGCTTATGGAGTGTTAGCTTTCATAAGTCAAGGGATAGAGTTTAAGAGTCGCGATGTAATGATGCAGCTCTATAAAACTCTGGTTAGGCCACATTTGAAGTACTGTGTCCAGTTCTGGTCACCTCACTACAGGAAGGATGTGGAAACACTGGAAAGGGTACAGAGGAGATTTACCAGGATGCTGCCTGGTTTAGAGAATATGCATTATGACCAGAGATTAAGAGAGCTACGGCTTTACTCTTTGGAGAGAAGGAGGATGAGAAGAGACATGATAGAGGTATACAAGATATTAAGAGGAATAGACAGAGTAGATAGCCATCACCTCTTCCCCAGGGCACCACTGTTCAATACAAGGGAACATGTCTTTAATGTAAGGGGTGGGAAGTTCAAGGGGGATATTAGAGGAAGGGTTTTTACTCAAAGAGTGGTTGGTGCATGGAATACACTGCCTGGGTCAGTGGTGGAGGCAGATACACCAGTGAAATTTAAGAGACTACTAGACAGGTATATGGAGGAATTTAAGGTGGGGGGGGTTATATGGGAGGCAGGGTTTGAGGGTTGGCACAACAATGTGGGCCAAAGGGCCTGTACTGTGCTGTACTATTCTATGTTCTATGATGCTCAGTGGAAAAACATTGAGGAGAGGATATTTTCCATCCCCATACAGGCTATTTTGGCTGATAACAACCTACAGAGTTACATAAATAGTTTTGACAACCCGTGGGTGAAATGGACTCGTAAAATATGGAAAACTATTATAAAAGAATATAAACTAGAGAGAGACATTGCAATTCTTAAATAGTGTGCATATGACTGGGATTTTACTCTGAATAAACTGGATGCTAGATTTAAGGGCTGGACAGCCAAAGGAATAACAGCTATTTGCAATATAATGAATGAAGGAACACTGTTCAGTTTTGAAATGCTCAAAGAGAAACACTTATTAGAAAAACAAAACATTTACCAGTATTTACGGATGTGACAATATGTAACCAAGGCATTTACCGATATTTACAAATGTGACAATATGTAACCAAGGCAAGTACATGTCTGATAGAGCTATTTAGAAAAGCATATAATTCAGACAACGGTAGTAAAATCATTTCAAGCGTGTATAAGGGTTTGTCAAATCTTAAAACACATTCGACTTCATACATTAAAGCAAAATGGGAGAAGGAAGGAGGGATAATAATATCTGAGGAAGACTGGACAATAATATGGAGGTATCAATGGAAGTGTACCAGTTCACAGAAATGTAGGGAGTTCGGGTGGAAAAATTGATAAGGTATTTTATTACACCCTCTCAGAAATCCCATTATGATAGTAACCCCCTGTTTGCTGGAGAAAAAGTGGAAATCAAAATGCAAACCATTATCATATTTTCTGGGAATGCCCCGTTATCAAAGACTATTGGAGTGGGATACATAATACCCTACAAGACATCCTTAAATATGAAATACCCTTAGAGAGTAAGACCATATATTTTGGGTATATACCTCAAGAATGGTTGAAAAGAGGTAAATATTTAATGAATGTACTGCTGGTGGCTGGTAAAAAGACCGTTACCAGGAAATGGTTATCACAGGAGAGCCCAACTTTAAATGTATGGATGGAAATTACAATGGACCTTTACAAAATGGAGAAGATAATAGCATCTGTTAATCATAAGTTGGAATAATTTTATTCATGCTGGAAAAAAATGGTTTAACTACATAACACCTCATAGGCCTGACTTTATTCTCACAAGTCAAGGAATAAGTTGTAAAAAAAATCACTCCCTACTCTGTACATAGTTTTCTTCTTTCGATTATTCTTTCTTTCCTCTCCTTTCTATAAGTGTATACCTCAGATAAATATTATGTGATTTGTGATAAATATGATTATATGACATATATGTACAGTATCTGAAATACATCTTATTGAAATGTGTGTTTGATGATCAAAAACAAATTACAAAAAAAAGACAGAATTTACCTCCTTACATACAACACCTTTCCACAATCTACTGGGCATAAGTCAAAGTTCAAATTTCAAAGTAAACGTATCATCAAAGTACATCTGTGTCACCAAAAACCACCCTGAGATTCATTTTCTCGCAGACATTCGCAGTAGAACAAAGAAATACAATAGATTCAGTGAAAACCTATACACAGAGACTGACAGTGTGCAAAAGAAGACGATTTCTGCAAATTATTACCCTTCAACCATCGGGCCCCTGAGCCAGTGTGGATAACCTCACTCACCTTAACAATGACCAACAGGCTCTCTTTCAAGGACTCTATAACTCATGTTCTCAGTTTTTATTATTATTATTAATATTTTTATTTGTATTTGCACAGATTGCCTTCTTTTCACAAAGTGGTCTTGTGGTACCATTCAGCCAGATTTTCAATCTCCTTCCTATATGCTGATTCATCACCACAACTGAATTAGCCAGCAACAATGGTGTCAGCAACAAACTTGAATTCCCCATTTACCAAAAGTGGTATGGAGAAAAGTTCTTTTACATAGCAAATCATTAAGAACTGGAATGCAAAGCTAGGGGGTTGTAATGGATGCAGATGAACCTGCAGCTTATTGAAAATACCTTAAAGAATTTGCAGACCTATGTGGAGAACATAGAGGACACAGCAAGAAGAATGCCCTTCCTCTGTGCTGTAAGCCTCCTGTGATTCTGGGACTGGATTAGATAATACATTTAAGATTTCATCTGAGAAGTTGCATATTTGACAATTCAACACTCCCTTAGTACTGTACTAGCTGTCAGATTAAACTTTATGGATAAAATCATATGCCAGAGATGAGCATGTTTTTAAGTAATTGCAAATACCCTGTTTTCCATGTCAGATGTCAGGCACTCCTCATATCGAAATTCCAGGAAATGATGTGTGGAATTCCTGCACTAAATTGACTGAGAGATTTAATTGGTAGCTTCAGTTAATACAAATAAAATAACTGTTTTGAAACTAAAACCACAGGCACTAATGATAGATTAAATCTTTACAGTCAGGAATGATGCCTTTGATTGTCATTAATAATATTTTGATATATACATGGTAATATTCAACAGTAAAAACTCTGCTTTCAAAAGAATAGGGGTCATAAAAGAAAATATTTATGAAGTGTAAAACATGACAAGCCACAAGATTATAGAGCCTGAGAAAGACTGAGTGGTCACAAGGGAAAGATCTGTGAAACAGAGAGAAACCCAAAACGAAAGCACATTCATTTCTAAATAATAGAGGGAAAAATGTTCACCAGAGCAACAAATTTCAGGAAGAAAAATACCTTATATCAGATGTTTTTTGATAGACTAGCAAATGCATTTTATTGAGGTAGAAATATAAAAAAGCACAGGGTACTGATGTCTTAGACAGAATATGATTTATGGCAGAATCTATAAGAGAATGAAATAGCCCTGTCAAAGAGATAGATGGCAAAATCTGTTCGGAGAAATGGAAAAGTATTGTATTGGTGTGAGATACTGAGTGAGTATTATTAGGAAAGGAAGAAATTGAAAATGTTAGATAGGTTTTATTATATTAATTTCAGATTAAAATGTGAAGAAACTTAAAATTGAGCAGAGTGCATGATTGAAAAAATGCTAATACAGTATTATCAAGAATTCTTCAAGAAATGCAATGGGAAATTTAGACAACCAAATAATAAACACAAAAATTCTAAATTTTGCCTTTAATTTTTCTCAAAGATCACTGAGAACTAAATCCACATACATTCTTGATTGGTATAGCTGTATTCAGAATCAGAATCAGAATCAGGTTTATTATCACCGACATGTGTCGTGAAATTTGTTAACTTAATAGCAGCAGTTCAATGCAGTACATAATAGAGAAGAAGAAGAAAAAATAAATTAAATAATAACAAATAAATAAGTAAATCAATTATACATATATTAAATAGATTAAAAATCATACAAAAAACAGAAATAATATATATTAAAAAGTGAGGTAGTGTCCAAGGGTTCAATGTCCATTTAGGAATCGGATCGCAGAGGGGAAGAAGCTGTTCCTGAATCGCTGAGTGTGAGCCTTCAGGCTTCTGTACCTCCTACCTGATGATAACAGTGAGAAAAGGGCATGCCCTCCCTGGGTGATGGATGTACTTAATAATGGACACTGCCTTTCTGAGACACTGCTCCTTGAAGATGTCCTGGGTACTTTGTAGGCTAGTACCCAAGATGGAGCCAACTAAACTTACAACCCTCTGCAGCTTCTTTCGGTCCTGTGCAGTAGCACCCCGCGCCCCCCCTCCCCATACCAGACAGTGATGCAGCCTGTCAGAATGCTCTCCACAGTACATCTATAGAAGTTTTTAAGTATATTTATTGACATACCAAATCCCTTCAAACTCCTAATGAGGTATAGTCACTGTCTTGCCTTCTTTATAACTGCATTGATATGTTGGGACCAGGTTAGATCCTCAGAGATCTTGACACCCAGGGACTTGAAACTGCTCACTCTCTCCACTTCTGATCCCTCTATGAGGATTGGTATGTGTTCCTTTGTCTTACCCTTCCTGAAGTCCACAATCAGCTTTTTCGGCTTATTGACGTTGAGTGCAAGATGTTTGCAGCGACACCACTCCACTAGTTGACATATCTAGATCCTGTACACCCTCTCATCTCCATCTGGGATTCTACTCCCAATGGTTGTATCATCAGCAAATTTATCCAGTTATTTTAAATTTATTCAATTGCTTTAATATGGAGGGAGTTCTGGAAGAGGTTGTGGCCACTTCAACTATTTGCATTTATGTAAGTAATTCAGCTTAAAAAAAGCTAAAGCATTCCATAGAAGGGTATCCATGAAAAATGGGTTCTGATTTAAATACTTAGAAAGATCACCTAAAACGAGGACAAAGTTGTGTGAAGATGGTGTCTAAAGTGAAAGATACAGATACATTAAAAATGAAATTAGCTTCCACTACTGACATTCCTGAAGCCAATTTTCTTTGCATTTTCTACACTCTCCCCGATGTGCATGAAGGTAATATATTTATTATCAGTGTACAGCACTGATTTGCAGCTGTAGTGCCAGATTGGATCTCAAAGATGCAAACAATATCATTTGTTTAATTTTCATGCAGAAGGCAAGCATTTGGCAGTGGAGACGTTTCTCTGCCTGCCATATTTAAAAGGATCACACACTACTTGCTGGCTTGTAAAATGACTTACTTGAGAAGAAGTACTGGCTGCTGGTTGCAGACCTCAGAACCATTTCCGAAGTCTCTATGGTGTGTTGCAGTGTAGCAGAAATAAGAAAAGTTCTCTGGGTGCTAAGTTTTATTCAATCCTATTGTTCTTGGATATCATTGTTGTCTCTGGGGACAAAATTAATAGAAGTCATCTAATTTTCGCCATTCTGCCTAGGTATAGAGTTGTCACTACCTGCACCCAAGGTGGTTGATGAAACAGGTGATCAGCAAGCATACATTCATATTGTGTATGGGGTGTCAGGGAGGGGTAGCACCTCTGGTGGGGGAACATGTTGCATCCTTTTCAAGGCGGTTTGTCCACCTTTGGTCCCCACCTGACACTCAGCTCTCACCTGTGGCTCCCTGTAGCTGTTTGCATGCGACAGTGGCCACACCCCGGGCAACGGCTTCAACAGCTGGGTAAACCAGGTGAGGGTAGCCGATGGGTCTCAAACCCTCAGTGAGATAGGGAGTTGTCTATCCCAGAATGTGAAGACAGACTGCAGCTGATTGAGCGGACGAGACCAATGATAGGTCCAACGGTCAAGAAAGTTGTCTCCGCAGGCATCGTGGAACGCGTAGAGCAGGACAAGACACGGAAGATGTCCTGGTCATCCACTGCGTCTAGTCCCATCTCCAGTCGTCTCGACTCTGTCTTGCCACTGGATCCAGATGGGAATTGGGAAGAGAGAGTGAGGCTGACGCTGCGCAACTCTCCCTCACTTAAGTCCAAATCAAGCGCTAGTCTGGACACCATCAAGCTGGCTGGTAGCGCAGTGACATCAGCGCCGGATTCCGGGAATGAAGGTTCCTGAGTTCGAATCTAGTCGAGCCGCTCCCGGGCACACTTTCCATCCGTGCTGGGTTGAGTATCAAGCTAGCAACGCAACCTCATCAAAAAAAAAGTACTAATGGTGTCGAGGTCTTCATCGATGATGATGGACAAACTTTATTCATATTGTGCATTATCTCCAAACTTCTTGTAATATAGCATACTAAGAATGTAAGAAATTTGTTCTTTTAGGAATCTGGATCAAAGGCTTAATGTTAGACTGACAAGATGTAGCTCTGGTAGCACTGTGCATTATCTCTCTCCTGCAGTTATCTCCTATCTTCACAATCCCTTCATTCCACCATGCTCCATCTGTTGTTTTTCTTTTTCTTTTCTTTTTGGCTGCTTCCATCTATCATTCCTTTATGAGTCCTTAACTTCACCTCCCACTCACCTGCCCTGCATGACATTACCTGCCTGTCATCTTACACCACTCCTCGGTCCACCAATCACCTGCCATTCTCCTTTCCTCTCCGCTGGACGTCTCGTCTCTGCACTCTCAGTCGTGCTGCTGGGTTTTGACCCAATCATCAACAATTTATTTCCTCTCACTGATGCTGCTTGTCCTGCTGAGTTCCTGTAGCAGATTGTGCATTGCTTCAGATTCCAGCATCTGCAATCTCTTGTGTCTCTCTGAATGAAGTAGTACTTCTAAATTCAGGTAACAAAGAAAACTCCAGTTATTGAAAAGCATTCAAAAACCATCAATTATTTATTTCTTCTAAAAATATTTGATTTCATTAATTCTAAAGGCAAAAGGCTTCTGCAATGCTAAAATGTTTTGCCATGAAAACTCAGAGTTGAGGTCGAAATTCTAATCATGTCTGAAGGTAGTAGAGAAGAATAATTAACATTTTCAAGCTGGTGTCCATGAAAGAAAATGGGCCACTCAACCATGTACGTTTGTGATATCTGCAAATCAAACTATGCCATCTCTCCCATCTGCGAAGATAACGAGAATAGACAGACTGGTTCAAGGATAAGTATAATGGGACTGTCTTGCAATGAATTTTTATACAGTAAACCCATATGTAATAGGCAAATGGTATTCCTGGTTTTATAAAGAATGATAAATAGTATTACAGTATTAAATATAAAGGTAATGAAATGAGTTGTAGCCAAAATTTTGTATCTGTCGGCACCTACCCTTACTGCAAAGATTTGCTAGAATAGTAACAAACATATCAACTTTCATCATAATTAAGAGAAAGACTCCCCCCACCAATTGTAAAAAGAGTTGGGTGAAGGACACCTAAAGAAAATGCAGACTTTTAAAAGAAATTTAAAAAAATAAAAAGGGACTGAGATGTAGTATTAATACTGTAAGAATAAAGAGTAAGATTAGAATTTGCGGATGTAAGTAATTACAATAAAAAATGTTTTGCGATAAACAGCTTATCAGTAGAAAATATATTGTTTTAAATGGTACTGCACAAAAATGATTGAAGAGAAAGAGTTACAGTAATAAAAGTTGTCCAGAAAAATAAGATCAAAGCAGAAGGCTCAGCTGGAAAATATAGGACTAATCCAGTTATGGTCAGCTGAATGATATCTACTAAGATGCAATTTCAATGGTTCTACCTTCCAAGTTCAACAAAGGATTCTAGTAAGGATATAGAGGTGGTTTGCTGCATCAGGCAGAATCACAACATGCTGAATTTATGTCCCGTTCAAGTTGAAATGGAAATTCTGATGGTGGAAGGAAGTTTCAGTAGAGAACAAAACCAAACACATTTTTTATTGAGACCTTCATTGTAATCAGACCTAGTCTGCCATTGTTAGATCAATAGATTTTGCATTGTTGAAATGGTTTGTGGTTTCTGTCAGAGCTTCCAAGTTCTCCTATAAGTTTATTACTGATCTACCCCTGAAATAAAATAATGCTGCCAGAAATGAAGAAGCTTTCATTTTCGGTCCAATGTGATTTTGAACACCAGATCAGACCATTGGCTGAGTGGCATGATGTTGGCTCAATTTTCTGGTGCCAGACCAGGATTTAAGATGGGGTGATAGGTATAGCAAGTCAGTAGAAGCAATTGCCATGATATTATAGCTCCACTCCTTTTATATCTGAATTTTCCAAATCACCGAAGTAACATGGTAATTGCATTGTTAATTATTCTATTGCAAACCTTTCAATTTGAGGGTAGAAACAGGATGATTTGGCAGATAAATGTGTGACTGAGAAGCTGGTGCAAGGGACAGGGATTCAGGTTCTTAGATCATTGGGATCTCTTCTGGGGGAGGTATGACCTGTAAAAAAGTGACTGGTTGCACCTGAACCCGAGGGGACAAATATTCTCGTGGGCAGGTTTGTTAGAGCTGTTAGGAAGGCTTAAGCTAATTTAGCAGGGGGGTGGGAACCGGAGTGAAGGAACTCGGGATAGGACGGATGGTAAAAAAAGCAGACATAATGTGCAGCCAGATTGCCAGGAAGGGCAGGCAGATGATAGAACAAATTTGCAGCTAGCAGGGTAAGTATCAACGCATTAGAGATGCAGCATCAAAAAAGGTAGCAAATACAGTGCTCAAAACTTTATATCTCAATGCACGGAATTTAAGAAATAAGGTGGATGATCTTGTTGCACTATTACAGATTGTCAGGTATGATATTGTGGCCATCAACAAATCATGGCTGAAAGAAGGTTGTAGTTAGGAGCTGAATGTCCAAGGTTACACGTTGTATCAGAGACATAGGAAGGTAGGCAGAGGGGGTGGTGTGGCTCTGCTGGTAAACAATGGCATCAAATCAATAGAAAGATGTGACATAGGATTGGACGATGGTGAAGCCCTCTGGGTTGAGTTAAGAAACTGCAAGGGTAAAAGGACCCTGATGGCAATTATATTCAGCCCTCCCAACAGAAGCTGGGATGTACACCACAGATTACAGAGGAAAATAGAAAAGGCGTGTCAAAAGGGCAATGTTACAATAGTCATGGGAGATTTTAACATGTAGGTCGATCGGGAAAATCAGGTTGGTAATGGATTTCAAGAGAGTGAGTTTGTTGAATGCCTACAAGCTGGCTTTTTAGAGAAGTTTGTTATTGAGCCTACTAGGAGATCAGCCATCCTGGATTGGGTATTCTGTAATGAACCACATGTGATTAGGAAGCTTAAGGTAAAAGAACCCTCAGGAACCAGTGATCACAATTTGATTGAGTTCAACTTAGAATTTGATAGGGGAAAGTAAAGTTTGACATAGCAGTATTCCATGGAGCAAGGGAAATTACAGTGGTATGAGAGAGGAGTTGGCTAAAGTAAATTGGAAGCAGATGCTGGCAGGGATGATAGCAGAGCAGCAATGGTGTGAGTTTCTGAGAAAAAGGAGGAAGGTGCAGGATAGATGTATTTGAAAAACAAAGAAATACTCAAATGGCAAAATAGTACAACCATGGTTGATGAAGGAAGTCAAAGCTAATGTAAAAGCGAAAGAGAGGGCATACAACAAACAAAATTAGCGGGAAGATAGAGGATTGGAAAGCTAAGAGAGCAACTAAAAGAATCATTATGAGGGAAAAGATGAAATATAAAAGCAAGCTAGCAAACAATATCAAAGTGGGTAGTAAAAGCCTTTCAAGTATGGAAAAATTAAAAGAGAGATGAGAGTAGATATAGGATGACTAGAAAATGAGGCCAGAGAAATAATAATGGGGCAAGGTGATGGCAAATGAACTAAATGAGTATTTTGCATCAGTCTTTACTGTGGAAGATTCTAGCAGTGTGCCAGATGTTGAAGGATGTGAGGAAAGAGAAGTGTGTGCAGTTACTATTACAAAAGAGATGATGCTCAAAAAGCTGAAAGACCTAAAGGTACATAAGTCATCCAGACCAGATTAACTGCACCCCGGGGTTTTGAAAGAGGTAATGGTAGAGACTGTGGAGGCATTAGTAATGATCTTTCAAAAATCATTGGACTCTGACATGGTGCCAGAGGACTGGAAAATTGCAAATGTCACTCCACTCTTTAAAAAAGGAGGAAGGCAGCAGAAATGAAATTATAGACCAGTTATCCTGACCTCAGTGTAGGGGAAGTTCGTGGAGTTAATTGTTCAATAAGGTTCAATAAGTACATTTGATGTCAGAGAAATGTATACAATGTACATCCTGAAATTCTTTTTGTTCAAAAACATCCACGAAAACAGAGAAGTGCCCCAATGAATGAATGACAGTTAAACATTAGAACCACAAAGCGCCCCCCAACTCCCCCTCCTATGCAGCAAGGCCACAACAGCCACCAGCCCCCACCAACAGCAAAAAAAAAGCTTCAACGCCCTCCACCAAACACTCTAAGCATGCAGCAAAACATCAACGACTACTCATTCACCCAGTAGTTCATCATATCACAGGCTCTCTCTCCCTCATAAAAGAGAAAGGGATGTCCCCATTTCACAGCGAACGGGGAGACATAACAAATAACTCACTGATTACGATGTTGAAAGTCTGCTGCATCGCTTTTCCTGAGCTCTGTGCCCGGAGAATCAGCTCCAGAAAGGCTCAGGTCTCTGGACACACAGCAGGCAGCTAACCTGTTGCCCTCGATGTTTCGTGTTCTGCTGGGATGCCTCAGTCAGGGGCACCGGCCTTGAATCAGCCCATCTCCAGAGTCACAAAAATCCAGCACCCTGAAGGTACGCTAGCCTTCCAGGCCATGTCCTTGGGATATTAAAAAGCGGCCGGTCGTGAGGCTCTGAGAGCAGGTCCCATTCCCACAAAGAACCGAAGTCAGAGTGTAACTCCAGGTCAGGGTCTTCAAAAGAAGCTTCAAAACGGAAAAAAAAAAGAGATATCAAAGATAGAAATAGAGCTGTTAAAGATGAGGTTGTGGAGTAGTTGGTGACACAGGACAAGATAGGACAAAGTCAGTACAGTTTCCTTAAGGGAAAATCTTGCCTGATGAACCTATTGGAATTCTTTGAGAAGATTTCAAGTAGGATAGTTAAAGAGGATGCAGTAGATGTTTTATATTTGGACTTTCAGAAGGCCTTTGACAAGGTACCACACATGAGGCTGCTTACCAAGTTAAGACCCCATGGTATTGCAGGATAGTTACTATCGTCTGAATGGTAGGAGGCAGCGAGTGGGAATAAAAGGATCTTTTCCCGGTTAGCTGCCAGTGACTAGTGGTGTTCTGCAGGGGTCAATGTTGGGACCGCTTCTTTTAAGGCTGTATATCAATGATTTTGATGATGGAATGGATGGCTTTGTTGCCAAGTTTGCAGATGATACGAAGATTGGTGAAGGGGCAGATAGTGTTGAGGAAAGAGGTAGGCTGCAGAAGGACTTGGATAGATTAAGATAATGGGCAAGAAAGTAGCATATGAAATGCAATGTTGGAAAATGCATGGTCATGCACTTTAGATAGTAGAAATAAATGAGCAGACTATTTTCTAAACAGGGAGAAATCCAAAAATCTGAGATGCAAAGAAACTTGGGAGTCCTTGTACAGTACACCCTAAACGTTAACTTGCAGGTTGAGTCACTGGTGAGGAAAGCAAATGCAATGTTAGCATTCATTTCAAAAGGTCTAGAATACAAAACCAGGGATGTGGTGCTGAGGCTTTATAAGGCACTGGTGAGGCCTCACTTTGAGTAATGTGAACAGTTATGGGCTCCTCATCTAAGAAAAGATGTATTGGCACTGGAGAGGGTTCAGAGGAATTTCACAGAGATGATTCTGGGAATGAAAGGGTTATCATACAAGGAACATTTTATAGCTCTGGGTCTGTACACACTAGAATTTAGAAGGATGAGGGGAGATCTCATTGAAGCTTTTGAATGTCAAAATGCCTAGACAGAGTAGATGTGGAAAGGACGTTTCTCATGGTGGGGTAGTCTAGGACAAGAGGGCACAGCCATAGAATAGAGAGGCATCGATTTAAAACAGGTGCAGAGAAATATCTTTAGCCAGAGGGTGGTGATCTTGTGGAATTTGTTACCACATGCAGCTGTGGAGGGCAGGTCATTGGGTGTATTTAAGGCAGAGATTGAAAGGTTCTTGATTGGATATGGCATCAAAGGTTATGGGAAAAAGGCCAGGGAATGGGGCTGAGGAGGGGAAAAAAGGATCAGTCATGATTGAATAGTGGAGCAGACTCGATGAGCCAAATGGCCGAATTCTGCTCCTATGTCTTATGGTCTTATGGTCTTACAATTTCGTAATGCATGAATTATGCTAACTTCCAACTTGTCCTTTATTAATTTTGGTATTTCACTGTTTCCTGTGGTTCACAATGGCAAAGGTATATTTGGTTACAGGGTTAACTAGACTGACAGCTTTATCAATAGATTTGTGACCATGGATAGTTCTTTGCATCCAAGTCAGGCTTAGGTATATTTCAGCTAGTTCCTGCTGTGAGCCACTTAGCAGAATGAGGACATTGAAAGTTTAGTTCTTTGCTGAAAATGAAAGATCAGTAAATTTGTTCTGGTGCTTATTTAAATCCAGCTTTAGCCCCTTTGACAATGGTAATTTGTTAAGCATTTTGCTGGAGAAGGGACAAGCTTTATTGGTTTCTGTAGCACTGCATTTGACATTTTACAAGTGAATTTCAAACTGCCTGGGGACTTTCTATTGCCATTTACTGCTAATTACCATTTCTCACAGGCTGCAGCCTCCTACATTCTCCCTGCAAGATGAGGTCTACCTGCCATCAATTATTTGTGTACAGTCACTGGCCACTTCTGAATATTACATTTGCAAGTTTCAATCCACTAATAAAATTCATAGACACATTCTTGGGTCAAAATGATTAGCTTTCCCTTGTCTTGCTGAGAGAAATTAATTCTAGGTGTTCCTTCACTGTTTCAAAAATAAAATCAAGAAAAATAAAATTCACCAGAGACATGAAGTGGTTTGCAAATTTATTATTATTTGTTTTGCACTATTGGAGATAGTCAAGAACTAGCCTACTGTGTTGATGAGTGCCTTGATGAAGGAAGTGATCTAAGTTATTATCACCTAGCAATACAGTTATTATTCAAAGATCTCCAGCCATGGTGTCCCATAGGAAAAGGAAGATTACAAACTATTATGAACAGTTTGCAGACACAAAAGTCTTGCTATTCAACTTGTTCTTTGTTGGTTTGAATTGAAGAAGCTTGTGCTTTCCACCCACTTCTTGTAATGGTGAAAAATCAGCAGCTGCCAAGCATGAAAACACACAATATTGTTAAATAAATTCCGTGTGTTAATATACAAGTTCAAGTCTCCTTGCGTACTGAAAGAAAAGTATTTATAAGAGCGTATCTTGATGCAGGATATCAGTTCTTCCATCAAATTCTGTGCCAAATTTAAATTCTATTTGCCCAACCACTAGTGAGTACCATATGTACCATATACCATGAGAAGTTAAACAAAATATTCACATTTATCTTTGAATAACATTATATATTGTTGTAACGAAAGAAAAAAAATGGAGGTGTTGACTAAGTTCTGGGTTGAGTATCGCAATATGTCTGGGTTGAACAGCAACCTTGCATGATATCAGCAGTGTGAATTTTAACTCCTGAACCTAATTTTCAATGACTGATGGACTGTCTACTTGATCGCTTTGGAAACAAGCAAGCATCAGTTACTCTGTGCAATTTATCCTGGGGAATCATTTCTGCAAAGGAGATTGCAATCTCTGCTTTCTAAAATTGTTTCACCATTCTAGCAGGACAAATGAGTTGATATGTTGCACCGTGCTTGCCTCGTGGCTCTCAAATGGTTAAATCCAGTTACTCTCTCTCCTACCTTTCACTAGTTATGTCCAGTGTATGGGAGAGAGACTTGCCTAACATCAAATATATATATCTTTGAATACTTTGCAGCAGGTCTACATTGAGATGGATGATATGGGCATTTCCAGCGGCATCATTATCGTGTTTCAATGTACAATGACCTCAACTAACAAAAATGAATGCAACCTTTCATCAATCATGTCTCTCAACAACATCCACACTTTCAGCAATTATTCTCCTAGTCACGTCTTTTAATATGCAGTCAGGGAACATATTACAATTTGATCTCTTTTGCATTAAAAATACATTCATCTCATCCTTTACACTTTCTAACACTGCACAATGAGCATTTCTGTCTTCCTTCATATTCACCATAGCTGGTTTAACCATTGGCTCTACCCATCCCCACCTTCAATCCAGTGTGCTTTGTCTCCAGCTCTCCATACACAGACCTTACATATCTTCATTAATCTTTTAGTATCGGTTCCATATACCTGCCCTTTCATTTATCTGCACAAGACAGTGTAATGCAAGAAGGAAGATAAGAATTTTGTGTACAAAAAGATTGACTGACATTTGGGTAGCAAGTGAATGAGAACCTATTATTATGTCAGGAACTGAATTTTTCACTTTTATTTGATTGTCCATTTTGATCTGTAGTTTTGTATTGCAGCGGCTTTGAACTGATCAGTATGTCTGAGTATTTTCACTTTAGTACAGTACAGGTTTTAAAGAATGATGAATGTGAATGGTAGTAAGTATATTCATGTGTAAGAACTTAGTGTAGATATACTGATAGCTTTATAACGAGGATACGAAGCATTCATTAACCATCATTATGAAGGTAAGTTAGTATGGAGCAGGTTAAATGGGAGTCTTTAGAACTGACTAGATACCTGAACTACAATTTCAGAAACTATGGTGATGTATTTGGTAGTCATCCAGGTAAGCCTTTGACTTCTGCTGTTCAGGTGTGAAGAGGTGATCACGATCTTTGTGACTACTGTCTTCTGCACTAGCTTTCAATTCGTTATGTTTCTGAAGGAATCAAACACTGTATGTCACCATTTACCCTGACAGCCTACAATGCCCCTTTCACAATTATGGACGTAAGACTGGACTTATGATGAGTGAACCCATGGAAAGCATTTGGCCTAGATGGTGTCTCTGTTTGTGTGCTTGGATCCTGTGCAGATCCGCTGGAGGAGGTGGGGGTTATTTTTAACATCTCCCTGCTTTAATCTGTAGATCCCTCCTGATTTTTGAAAATCCACTGCCATCCCGGTACAACATACTGTGCCTTAGTGACTATTGCTTCTAACATCATGCAGTGCTTCGACAGAATGGTCATTGCACACACTAATTCCAGATTTCCAGACAACTGCAACCAACTGTAAGTCACCTACTGCCAAAACAGGTCTACGGCAGATGACATTTCCCTGGCCCTACTGGAGATCTGGACGGTATAAAGAAACCTATGTAAACTATAGCTCTGCCTTAAGTACTATAATTCCAAGAAAGCTCATCACCAAACTCTGGACCCTGGACATCAACGTCCCTCTCTGCAACCAAATCCTTGACTTACTGACCAACAGACTGCAATCAATAAGGATAGGAAACATCACCTCTGCCATGATTCTAAATACTGGTGCACTTTCTAAATAATCTAAATAAGATTGCGTCCTCAGCCCCCAACTTTACTGCCTGTGCACTCGTGACTATATGGTCAGATTCTGCTCTATCTCTATGTGCAAGTTTGCAGATAATACCACTCTAGTGGGCCATAATCTCAGGTTGTGTAATCTGTTCATTGCTGAGGTGAGTGAAATTATCCATGCTGGTTCAGGAACCTATGATGGTTGAAGGGTAATAACTGTTCCTGAACCTGGTGGTGTGGGACCTAAGGCTCCTGTACCTCCTTCCCAATGACAACAGTAAAAAGAGAGCATGGCCTGTATGGTGTGGTTCCTAAATGAAGGATGCTGTTTTCTTGTGGCAGCGCTCCTTGTAGATGTGTTCAGTGGTAGGGAGGACTGTTCCTGTGGATGACTGGATTTCTCCACAACCTGTTCCATTCTTGGAGATTGGTGTTTCCATTCCAGGCCACAATGCAACCAATCAGGAGTCTCTCCACTGTGCATCTATAGACATTTGTCAAGGTTTTAGATGAGATGCTGAATCTGTGAAAATTTCTAATTAAGTAGAAGTGCTGCTGTACCTTCTTTGTAATGGCACTTACATGGACAAATCCTCTGATATGATAACAACAAGGAGTTTAAATTTACTGACCTTTTCCACCTCTGATCCCCAAATGAGGATTGGCTGATAGACCTCCAGTTTCCTCCTCCTGTAGTCAATAATCAGCTCTTTGGTTTTGCTGACATTGAGTGAGAGGTGGTTGTTGTGGAGCCATTGAGGAGGTTTTCAATTTCCCTCCTGTATGCCTAGGAGTATAGCCTAGGAATATAGTTCCTTGGAGTGAACATCACCAATAGACTTTTCTGGTCCAACCACATAGATGCTACAGCCAAGAAAGCTCACCAATGCCTCTACTTCCTCAGGAGGCTAAAGAAATTTGGCATGTTCCCATTGACCCTTACTAATTTTATTGACTCACCATAGAAAGTATCCTCCCAGGATGCATAGTGGCTTTGTACGATAACTGCTATGCATGTGACTGCAAGAAACCACAGAGAGTTATGGACATATACTGTATCAGCACTTCACAGAAACCAGCCTCCCCTCTATAAACTCTGTCCATACTTTTTCCTGCCTCAGTAAAGCAGCCTGCATAATCAAGGACCCATCCACCCCAGACATTCTCTCTTCTCCCCTCTTGGGCTAAAGATACAAGAGCCAGAAAGCATAAACTACCAAGGTCAAGGACAACATCTATCCTGCTGTGATAAGACTATTAAATGGTTCCCTCGTACAACAAGATGGCCTTTTAACCTCACAGTCTACCTCATTATGATCTTGCACCCTATTGTTTGCCTGCAGTGCACTTTCTCTGCAGCTATATCATTTCATTCTGCATTCTGTTACCATTTTACCTTGCACTACCTCAATGCACTGTGTAATGATTTGATCTGTATGAAAAATATGAAATTCAAATTTTTCACTGTCTCTCAGTCCAATAGTAAATCAATTCCAATTCCAGTTCTGACAACAATTACAAGGCATACGACTGGCAGCTAACCTGAATATCTTAAGCAATTCTGTGTGATCAAGAACCTGTCAAAAAGCTGGAAAGGATACAGAAAAGGTTCACAAGGGTGATCTCAGGACTGGAATGCTTGAGGTATAAAAAAGAGACCAAATAGCCCTGGAGTTTTTCACTGGAGCTTTGGAAACTAAGTGGTGATTGTATAGAGGTATATAAAATCCTAAGGGGAAAATATAAGTGAATGAACATAGTAGTTTTCCAGGGTAGAAGAGTCTAGAACTATAGGGCTTTGGGTTATGGTGAAAGCTGATTTCACTGAACGTAGTAATTATATTGCTTTACCATGGTGACCTGTTTAACACATCTGCGTACTATAGAATGGTGATTATAACTGACGTCCTCTGAGGCAGGTTGAATGGGGTAAGTGTCACAGAGTTTGGAGATGGAAAGCCAGTAGCAAAGTATGACTTCATGGTCCAATAATCAAAAGGTTTTTTTTAACAGAAGTCACACAAATCTGTGCCACCTGATGTACTGATCTTCAAATAAATCTTATTGGTTGAAGTAGGGTAAGGTAAGCTTGAACTCTTTGTTTAAGTCTGGCTAATCCTCTGAGAGCACTTCACAGTGTTCACAAAAGGCTACATGACGGTCAGCCCTGTGTGATTATTGGTATATGTCCAGTAAATTTCAGTTCGTACACTAACTTAAATTTACAAATTCATCATTAGGAGAAGTTTCTAATGTTCATCTGGGAATAGGGTACCACAGTAGAATGCGATGCTATTAAAGCTGGAGGATTCAGAGTCTGGAGTTCAATTCCGGTGCCATCTGAAAGGAGTTTGTACGTTCTCCCCATAACCACATGTGTTTCCTCCGGGTGCTCTGGTTTCCTCCCACAGTTCAAAAACATACCAGTTAGTAGGTTAATTGGTCATTGTGTACTGTCTGTTACTAGGCTAGGGTTAAATAGGCGGATTGCTGGACCGGACGGGCCTGTTCCATGCTGTATCTCTAAATAAAAAGAAAACGTTTCTCCAGTGGTATCTTCTATAATATTTTGTAGCATGCTACATTCTAACCAGAATCTCGTTACGATCTAAGCTGAACCCAAAACATCTCCTCACTAAACAAGAAGGCGCAGCAGTGTCTACAGTTTCTGAGGAGATCAAGGAAAGCAGATCTACCTGCCCCCATTCTGACAACTTTCTACGGGAGCACCATCAAGAGTGTCCTGTCTGGGTGCCGCATTGTGTGGTACAGAAGCTGCAAGGCATTATACCACAAGACCCTACAGTGGAGAGTAAAAAACTGCCAAGAGAGTCACCAGTGCCTCCCTCCCCTCTATTTGTGACACCTACCGGGAGCATTGTACACGAAGGGCCCAAAGCATTGTTGAGGATCCCTACCACCCATCACACAATCTCTTTGACCCACTACCATTAGGAAGGAGGTGCAAAAGCATCAGGACTAGGACTGCCAAACTGGGTAGCAGCTTCGTCCCTCAGGCTATGAGACTAATGAATACCCTGCCACCACCGAGGTCTCACCACTAGGACAGGAAGCTGTTTCCTGTTTACTGGTTACCTGTGCTACACGCTACACACACTTTGAATGATATTTTATTAACTTATTTCTAGTAATATCTTTGTTTTATGTGATGTGTGTGATATTTGTTTTGCGGGTGCACAAAATGTTTTGTGGTCCGGAGGAATGTTGTTTCATTTGGTTGCATATATATACAGTCAGGTGACAATAAAATTGAGTTTAATTTGGCTTGATTCTATGTTGACAAATGTTCTGTTAATTAGAGTAAATTAAGATTTCACCTTTGTACTGAACTTTACATGTATTTATTGCTAAATCTGAAAGCTAAGGCAAACAGATCAGTACAATAAATGAATTATTATAGTGAAAGACTTTTGCTTCTACAAATTACCACCACAGATATTTTTACGTTGACTGGTGCAATGTAAGAACATCTACTTTATCATAAGAAGCCTCTATTTATTGCATTTGTTCGGCACTGCAAAGTGGAAGTCATTAGGACATACAGAATTGAGACTAGAAGCTCCATTAATGCAGTCACCTGATGAAAAATCACTTTATTGATTCTTCGAATGCACAAGCTCTTAAGGACGCGTTTTGTTCCTCAACATTTATGGCTAGTGCTAGGGAAAGGGCAAGTTCTAGGTATTAGCCTAGATTTTGTAATCAGCTTTGAAAGAGCTTCACTTGTGATTGATTTCCACAGAAGCTGCTCACAAAGATTTAATGAATTCTATTGTTTTTATTTCTCATATTTCAACATGATCTTCACTCTGCCAGCATCTATAGAGGGATCTGTACCATTTAAAAATATAGAAGCCATCTACCTGTTTGAGCATCCAATAAGATTGAAAGATACTCAGAGATAGTAAACTCCAAAATATAAGATACTGATAGTAATTAATATTCATACTCTATAAATTAAGTGATGATTTGAATCAGATATTTTTGCACAAGGCTGCCAAAGAAATTCTCTGAAATTCTACCTAATTATGGTGCAAAATCAACAGAAACTCTAGAGAAACAGATTTCGCTCATTTTTCTGAAAGCACAAGTGGAAGAGTCCCACAAAAAAAAATCCGGATATTGTTGTTGCATATGGTCTTTTCAGAAAAAGGAAGAGTTAAAGAACTAAGATGTAATAAAACTAACATTGATTATGATTTTCAGGCTATTGTGCAAGCCATTAATCTTTTAATAATCAATGTAACTTATACCCACACCAAACCTCGTAATCTTCCGGTCAGATATCATGCATATTATTAGTCAATTGTAAAAGCCTAGCTGCAAAGTTCATTTTAACAATAAAACCAAATCCTGCACTATTTATTCAATAATAGTTGATTAAATGAAAATATTTCAGTACTAAATTTCAGTATTAGTTGGTCTTTTCCTTTCACACATGTGCAGTTAAATTTAAGATCATGATTACTAGTTATTTTGAAGATCAATAATATGCATGCATGCTTATCTCGTTCTATGGCACTGCGCCAAGAAATAAATAAGGGGACTTAAAACATTTATAAAGCATGCATTAGGGAGGCATAGTAGCATAGCAGCGACCTGGGTAGAAATCCTGCCATTGCTGGGAAGGTGTTTGTACATTCTCCCCATGACCGTGTGGGTTTCCTCCAGGTGCTCCGGTTTCCTTAAACGGTCAAAGGCATACAGGTTAGTAGGTTCATTGGTCATTGTAAATTGTCCCGTGATTAGGCTAGGATTAAATCGGTATTGCTGGGCTTGAAGGGTTAGAAGGGCCTATTCCGCACTGTATCTCCAAATAAATAAATGCTTAAGTAACTAAATATCTCAGTTTACAACTGTATTTCTGACCTGCTCTGTTCACCTAATGGAACACATAATTTCATGGTTGCCCCCTAATCACAATGCAAAATACCCCCATCTTTTAAGCCCCAGCCTAATGGACCTCAGCTGTAATTTTGGTCTTAACCCCAATCTGTATGCTGCTACTCCTCCTCCGGATGTAAATAAATGATCAATATATTTCAAGGAAATGAGAGAGGAAGCAAGACAGAATCCCTTGGGTGATAACTCCTGAAAGCAGGGGAATATTAACTGAGTTATAGATGCCAATGATGGATTGAAGTGAATCATATGAGTGGAGTGATGATTGGCTTTCAAAAAGCAGTGGGGTTAAAAGTTGCCCTTGTGTTGGATTATGTATGAACTATTTGACATGACTGATGCCTGGAGAATGCAGGTTTAAACTTATCAGAGTGGGAAGCGTTGACTTTCATGCTGCTAACAGGTTTACGTCTATGTGTCACCAACATTTTCTGCAATGATTGAGGCTGACAGAAATAATCGCAAATATATATTTGCTTGCTGTACGATCTTTGCAGAAGTTTGATGGCATGTATGGAATTTTATATCAGCTTACTGAAAAGTTAGTAACCAGAGCCTGTGGGAAAATACGATTTATTTCTAAACAAAGAATTTTCATAATCCAAGCTGCCTTCTATGAAGATCTGTAGAAAGTAGATTTGGTAGTAATTTTCAAAAGAGAATAGGAAATTTCTTTATAATAAACTGAACTATGGGGACAAAATAGGGATTGTTAAAGGTCTTTAAAAGAGCCAACACAAGTATGGTGTGAAAGAGCAGGGAAATGCACATTTCTGTACTGTACAAATCAAAGTTTCAAAATAATTTAATAGGAACCCTTGTAATAGTGCTGAAGGAATTTTGTGCATTTCTAATAATAACTGTAGTATTCAGAGAGTCTGGTCTTATGTTTATTTTCATAAAGTATTCTACATCGTGTTCGTTGGTTCTTGATAAGTGAGCCATGATATAGGATGTCTTTGATCTACTTACAAACCTGCAATGTGACTGCCTTCTGTCTTGATCTGTGATACTGAAATGTTTTAATGTTTGCAATTACTGCACGCCTGTGAGCTGATATAGGAAGGGCTGGCAGGTTTTAGATTATGAGAACACTCAGTCCTCGTTTATTGTCATTTAGAAATGCATGCATGCATTAAGAAATGATACCATGTTCCTGCAGAGTGATATCACAGAAAAACAGGACAAACCAAAGACTAACACCGACAGAACCACATAATTATAACATATAGTTACAGCAGTGCTAAGCAATACCATAATTTGATAAAGAACAAACCATGGGCACGGTAAAAAAAAAGTCTCAAAGTCCCGAGTCGATCGACTCCCAAGTCCCCAATAGCAGGCAGCAAAAGGACAAACTCCCTGCCATAAACCTCCAGGCACCAACAGCTGCCGATGCATTGGAAGCACCCAACCACAGCCGACACTGAGTCCGTCCGTCTGAAAACTTTGAGCCTCCGACCAGCCCCTCCGATACAGCCTCCCGAGCGCCATCCTCTGCCGAGCACCTTCGATCTCGCCCCGGCCGCCAAAAACAAGCAAAGCTGAGGATTCGGGGTCTTCCCCTCTGGAGATTCCAGACCACACAGTAACATCAGCAGCAAAGCGGGCATTTCAGAAGTTTCTCCAGATGTTCCTCCGTACTCTCACGTCTGTCTCCATCAGATCAGAATTGTGCACAGTCCCCTACTTGACAAATAACAGACATCACCACTGGAGTGGCCGCGCACGCTGCGTCGCGCCGCCATCTCCTCCTCCTCCATTTGTCTATTTTTCTCAAATTATTCATAAAAATTTCTTTAGCTGAATGTTGTCAATAACATTTGTCAAAGTATTGTCAGTCAGTGCAATGGTGCATGTCTATTCTAAGGAGTTTTGTCTCCTTAACAGATTAATTATGATAATATAGGAACATCAAGGTAAACTACAGATGCTGCAAATTTAAAACGTAAACAGAAAGTATTGGAAACACACACTGGGAAAGGGTGCCATTGGTGGAATGAGCAACTGATTAATGTTGTGAGGGTTTCCACAACAGGTAAGATGAGGCAAATGTTGAAACTGTGAATGTTGTAGAAGTGGAATTGGCAGTCTTAGTGATGAAAGAGAGGGATGTCAAAGCTTAGGTCCGTCCTTTAAGTTAAACAATAGAATTAACATTACCTAGGGATCTTGAAAAGCTGTCTGTTCACGCATCAGTTAAATTGGTGCAGCTTTCCAGAGCCCAGCCTGCAACAATATAGAGACAATACACTTTGACTACCCAATATACAAAGCAGTAAAATGTAAAGGATACCAAGACAGATTATCTGTTCATTTAGATTTGATAAAAGATTCTGTTAAAGCTTAATCAATGATTAAAAAGTGTGGTGTTAATTTTTGTGATTTCACCTACTATCAGCCAGGTGTAACAGACAGTATTGTGGCAAGGGCTGGCTTCGTGACATGGGTTGTTATGTCTCAGCAAGGAAGTTTGATAATTGGATGCTTGTCATGTGATAGTGCTCCAGGCTGTTCTTCATTTGAATAAAGCATTCTCACTGAGGACTACAGTTGAATTACAACTCCCATCTTCATTGCAAAATTTACATAATTGTGCCAAGAGTGTGCTATGCTACTCTGCCAGTAATTGCATCTGAGCCCCCCATACCACACAACTGCCATCTTCTCAATATATTTTTCCTGCTTTTACTGAACTCACTCCAAGCCACTGGTGAAGCAGTAAATTATAATGGCAGTTGCTTCAAGAAATGTAAAAGTCTTCTGCAATGTAGCTTTGCTGTGCTGAGGCCCCATTTTAGATTGAAATTATCTGGATAACTCATAGACAGAGTGCGTTGATTTTGTGCATTGAGTTGCTGCCATATGATTGGCTGATTAGATATTTGCATTAATAATGTGTGCCTAATAAAGTGGCCACTAAGTGCATATTAATCATTCATTTAGGGTGATATTAACATGAGATTTTCAATTCAACTCAGAAATGCTTTAATGAGTTTCTGTGTTTCCTGGAACTCATAAGTGAAATCTAGACAAGAACATAGTGAAACAAATTAAGCTTATCTTCAGTCGGCAGTTCAACCACTGGCTATTAATTCTCTGATATCCAGAGCGTTTGATATCCATAATTACTGCCCATTATGTCGCTGGTGTTTAGCGCATCATTGAGGTATTCCATCTCAGTCTGCTTTTGGCCATCTCTTCTATGTGCTCCAGTTGTCAATCAGGGTCCTCATTTCCTCCTCTACGGTACTGCATCAGGTTGCCTTTGGTCTCCCTGTTTCCTCCACCTTTCAGGGGTCCACATAATTGTGATGACGGAATTGGCTTCTCTTCTCATCGTGCGCCCAATCCGTCTCTAACAGTTCCTCTTGATGATTGTGGCCACGTCCTCTTGATGACACAAAAGAAATATGGCATGGTTGGAGATCTTCCTAGCCCAAAATATACAGAGGATCTTCCAGAGGCTCGAGGTGTGCAATCTGACATCCATGCAAGACCATTAAAAGTGGAGGTCATCTGATGTTTTGATATCTCCTGCTGAGTCCACTGGTACAGCATTGACAGGTTCAATAAAAATGACCGAAGCATTCACTTCACATCCCACATTCTCAGATTTATAACGCTTTGGAATTACCGGAGAAACCGCAACCCCAGTACCACCCCGCCCCCCATTCACTTAAGCGGTACTTTTGATCTTGTGGAGAAAGTCAGTTTTGGAGTCATTTTATTGTAAAGTTTTCAACAATTTATTAGTATTGTGGTTTTATTATTTCACTCACTTTAATAATCTTTGTATTTTTAATTATTTATACATATCTAAACAACCCCTTTTGCTACGTACTGACTCTTGGACATAGAGTCAGCTCTTCAGGGCAGGCAGGCCAGATACAAGATCATCCGGCCGCCTAGAAGAGACTGAAAAATTTACCAACAAATCAACAACTAAGTAATAATGCAGAGCTGGTTCCTTGTCGATAAACACAATTCACTGCAGCATTGCGGCTAACACTGCTACCTCAACATTCCAGCAGCTCAGGTTCAATCCTGACTTCAAATTTTGTCTATGGAGTTAGAACATTTTCCCCATGGCCCTTCAGGGCTAGCTAGCAAAAGATTCAAAGGGGAGTAATGGGCATATGAGAGGAATAAAGTGCAGTGAAATAGGAGGGTCATTTGACTCTTAGAATTTCTGGGTGCCAATAGAACTAAGGCTTACAATAGAATCAGTGAAAATCTACACACACACACAAAGACTGACAAAATGTGCAAATATCAAAAGAAGCAAGTAATATCAATAACAGCCAGCCAATGGTATAGTGGCATCAGTACCAGACTTCGAGGTGAATAGTCCTGAGTTCAAATCCGGCCGGCTCCTTGAACACTTTTCATCTTTGCTGGGCTAAGCGCCAAGCTAGCAACTTGGCGTCATAAAAAGCAGTCAAATGCTACGGAAATGGCAAAAATACTGCTGAAGAAGAAAAAACAACAGTGATAATAATACTGAGATAAGTAAATAAATAATATTGAAAGCTTGAGTTGTAGAGTACTTGAAAGTGCATAGGTTGTGTTCAATGATCAGTTCAGTGTTGTGGTGAGTGAAAATGTTCACGATGATTCAGGAGCCCAATGGCCAAAGGACTGTTAAGGCCCCTGTACCTTCCTGCTGATGGGCCGATGGGGGTCTTTGATGACGGATGCTGCTTTCTTGTGGCAATACTCTTTGTAGAGGGACATCAGAGACTGCTGTGTACTGTGCTTCACCAAAATGTGGCTCAGCAGCACCATCTCAGACACAGTGCTGCAGCCCAATAACTTCACCATCCACCACATCTACCAGTGGGGTATTTCAACCAGGCCAGCTTGAAGAAGTCTTTGACCAACTACCACCAACATTTCACCTGTGGAACCAGAGTGGCCAACACAATTGATAACTGTTGCACCACCATCAAAAGGGCATACAGTGACATCCCACGTCCACATTCTAGAAAGTCCGATCACCTGGCTGTACTACTTCTGGCATACAGGCAGAGATTGAAGACCTCAACACCAGTGGTGAGAACAATGAAGCTATGGTCAAGGGAGGTGAAGGAGTGCTTACAAGACTGTTTTGAGTAGGTGGACTAAACAATATTCAGGGATTCATCTCTGAATCTGAATGAATATGCCAACTTCATCAAGACCTGTGTGGATGAGTGTGTGTTTCAAGAACATACCCGACATACACAAACAAAAAGCCATGGATGAACCAGGACATTCTTAGTCTGCTGAGGGCTAGATCTGTGGCATTCATGACCGATGATCTAGAACTATTTGAGAAGTCAAGATACAATCTATGGAGGTTGTCTTAAGAGTGAAAAAACAATTCCAATGGAAGTTAGAGGCAGAATCAGATGTGCATCATGTCCAGCTGGGTTTGCATGTCATTACTTCCCAGAAGGTGAAATCTAACATCATGAATGGCTGTGATGCTTCACTCCCAGACAAACTCAATGTCTTTTAGCCACACTTTGAAAAGAAGAATAAAACTACACCTGAGCAAATAACTGCAGTTCTGGTGACTCTGTGATCGCTGGTTTGGAGGCTGATGTCAGGATATCTTCCAAGAGGGTGTACCCTTAGAAGGCATCGTACCCATAAGACATAAGACCATAAGACAAAGGAGCAGAAGTCAGCCATTCGGCCCATCGAGTCTGCTCCGCCATTTTATCATGAGCTGATCCATTCTCCCATTTAGTCCCACTCCCCGCCTTCTCACCAGAACCTTTGATGCCCTAGCTACTCAGATACCTATCAATCTCTGCCTTAAATACACCCAATGACTTGGCCTCCACTGCTGCCCGTGGCAACAAATTCCATAGATTCACCACCCTCTGACTAAAAAAATTTCTTTGCATTTCTGTTCTGAATGGGTGCCCTTCAATCCTTAAGTCATGCCCTCTCGTACTAGACTCCCCCATCATGGGAAACAACTTTGCCACATCCACTCTGTCCATGCCTTTCAACATTCGAAATGTTTCTATGAGGTCTCCCCTCATTCTTCTAAACTCCAAGGAATACAGTCCAAGAGCGGACAAGCGTTCCTCATATGTTAACCCTCTCATTCCCAGAATCATTCTAGTGAATCTTCTCTGTACCCTCTCCAACGCCAGCACATCCTTTCTTAAATAAGGAGACCAAAACTGCCCACAGTACTCCAAGGGAGGTCTCACCAGTGCCTTAAGGATAGAGCCTCAACATCACATCCCTGCTCCTATACTCTATTCCTCTAGAAATGAATGCCAACATTGCATTCGCCTTCTTCACTACCGACTCAACCTGGAGGTTAACCTTAAGGATATCCTGTACGAGGACTCCCAAGTCCCGTTGCATCTCAGAACTTTGAATTCTTTCCCCATTTATAGTGGTGTACCTGAGTAGGGCACAGAAAGCCTGAGTTAACTGACTAGCGGAGTGTTCAAGAACACCTTCAATCTCTCACTGATGCAATTGGAGGTTCCCACCTGCTTCAAAAGGGCAACAATTATACCAGTGCCCAAGGAGAGCTGGGTGTGCTACCTCAATGACTATCACCAGTTGCACTCACATCTGCTGTAATAGAATACTTTCAGAGGTAGGTGATGGCAAAAATTATCTTCAGCCTAAGCAGGGACCTGGACCCACTGCACTTTTCTACCACCACAATAGGTCTACAGTAGATGCAATGTTGTTGTCTCTCCATTTGGCCTTGGACCACCTGGACAACAGCAATGCCTATGTCAAGCTGTTGTTTATTGATTACAGCTCAGCACTCAACACCATTATACCCTCAATACTAAACAACAAGCTCCAAAACTTGGGCCTCTGTACCTCCCTCTGCAACTGGATCTTTCACTTCCTCATTAGGAGACACAATCAGTGCAGATGGGAAATAACATTACCTCCTTGCTGACAGTCAAAACAGGAGCGCCTCAGGTATACATGCTTAGCCCATTGCTCTACTCTCTCTACATCCACAACTGTGTAGCTAGACACAACTCAAAAGCCATTTCTACAAACTTGCCAATCACACATGTATTTTAGATGGTCATGAGGAAGCACACAGGAGTGAGGTAGATCAGCTCGCTGAGTGGTGTCGCAACAACCTTTCCCTCACCATCAGTAGGAGCACGGAGTTGATTGTGGACTTCAGGAAGAGGAAGGAGAGGGAACACACACCAGTGCTCATTGAGGGATCAGGAGTGGAAAGGGTAAGCAATTTCAACATCTCCGAAGATCTATCCTAGGCCCAACATATTGATGCAATGACAAAGAAAGTTCAATATCAACTATATTTCATTAGGAGTTTGAAGAGAATTGGTATGTCACCAAAGTCCCAAGCAGAGTACCATGGAGAGCATTCTAACTAGTTGTGTCTGCATAGGATTAGAACAAGCTGCAGAAACAAAATTTCCTTCCTTAGTGTGACAGTTCCCTTACATAGAAAGCCAAAGTACCAAAGCCTTTCTTATTGATTATGGTGCCAAAATAATTACTTTCTGTATTTCATGAACCTGCACTCCAACGTTTCTCTATGAACTTTTACAAAATTGAAGAATTAATATATAAGTTACAAGTACAACATATTCATATGACACCAAAAGATGGTCCAATGGGTAAAGTAGTCCAGCTGAAACTATCATGCTATTTTAAAGGTAATATTAATAAAAGGAATAGATGCCATAAGTCAAGACAAGTTTGTAGAATTCAGCGTTAAAGAACCAAGGCATTCATAAGGTAAGAAAAAGTAAAATATGAAAGTAGACTAGCATGTTATATAAAAACAGACAAAGAGCTTGCAAAGCTATGAAGAAAATTTGCTTGCAAATCCTATAAAAACTGAATATTTTGTATGATAATTTTTGGATGTAAAACTATTTTCAAAAAAGTTTTTCAAATGCCTTTGAAATGTGTTTTATTTTTTTACCCCCCAACTCCTCCAATGTGAGTTGCTTTCCTTCAGGAGTTTTGTGCAGAAATCTTACGCAGGCTAATTCTCAGTGCATCTTTGTGCCTCTAGGGGATTCTTTCATATTAATTTCAAAAGCTTTTCTGTTCTTCATATTGTTGAGATGTTGCTGCATTATAATGCTTTGATCTTAAATTTCTGGCAGTGTTGCTTAAAATTAAAATTTCATTGGGGAAGGAGAATTATTTCCTCCTTTTGACTGTAGTTCAACAACAACAAAGATGTACACTTTGAGTAGCAGAATTTATTGCTTCATTTTGATGGTTTGTTGTAGTCAAAGGGTATTACTTATCTTTATATTAGGCTGGATGTTGGCAATTTTATTGTTTGTAGATGTCGTTATTGTTTTGTGGATGTTTTTACAGCACTGTTAATTCTCTCCAAACCTTTCAAAACAACAGTGATCCATTTCATTTGTCTAATTACATTATTCACAAATGTAAAGGAAATAAATATGCAATTTTATTTCTGACCCTTTCCTGCATTGTAAAATATGATAATTTTATTCAAGATTTAATGGATTGATATGGAAGCAAAATAAAGTTGAGAATGAAATAACGTTTAGAATAATAATAATCCCTATTAAATAGACTCTATAATTAGCTGTTAATGGTTAATAGATAATTCAGTTAAATTTGTTTTATTTTCTTCTAATATGGTTCCATTTATGGGCACCAAAATAATGAAAGAGCTACTAAGCTTGCTACATTGCTAGTCTTTTAAAACATAAGCACAGAAGTGCCATCAGTGACAAAAATGTGACAAATGCCAAGTTTATATTGGAAAATTTATAGGTAGTTCACTTGCAAAAGGATGAAAATGCCCACCATCAAACTGGTTTGAACCCATCATAATTTCTTGGAATGAACAGCATAGTTACTCTGCTCATCCTGAACCAATTTGGCAGCTAAAGTCAAAATCAATCCAAGATTTGTGATTTTCACAAGAGATGTCAGCATGAAGTTTGTCCTGCCTGCCAAAACAGGATTTGAAAAATTCTACAGTCAAAGGTATTTTGAAAGGCCCATAGAGCTGATTCCACATTTATAGCGAAGAAAAATTTTATGAAAATTGTGACAGCAAACTGAAAATGTTATTTGCATGGTTTCAGTAATCCAAGTCACTGCATTGATGAGTTTTAGAAACCAGTAGTTTTATCACCAGAATAATCAATTCCTATAACCCTTACCTTGATTGATTGAAGCTGCTTCCAGATTAACAGTCAATATAGTGATGAATTTCAGTAAGGTTATTTTATTACCTCTAAGAGCTGGTGTTTCCTAATTTGTTTAAAAATTGATTTTACCTCAGAAAACAGTACTACATTTCAAAGTCCAGTCTTGCATTTTCATCACTGATTGGTCTATTCCCATTTCACAGTTTAACATGGGTACTTGTCCTCCACAATCACAAGTACAAAAAGTAGAGACCAATCCCTTCAAAAAAAATTATAAAAATCAGAATAAGTTATTGAGTCCAATATGCTTAGAGGAAGCAAAGAGTTTTTATCTTCCTGTCAGTTAATTTTTATCTGCCTGTTTATTCATGTGGGGAGAAAACTGTCAAGAGAGTTACTATTGTTTGGAATTTTAAATGCACGTTAGGAAAAGCTGCCTCTATTCCTGAAAAACCATGACAGAAAATCCAATGTTTGATGCAGTAGACCTGATTCTGTTGAAAAATATAATCCCATTTTATTCAGGCAAGATTATTAACTCTTTTGTACAGTTACATTAAACATTCCTGTTATGAGCATGGGCATTCTATTCTCACTGTAAATATAGGAGAGCTGAAATGCTACTATGGTCCTCAGAAAAACAATTAAGTCCCCTCTATAATAGTATCTGCAACATACTCAGCTGTATTAACGCTACAGTATACCTTTTATATGTTTCCACATTGTGACCCATTATCATCTTCCAAATGACAGTTATGAAACAGACTGAGCAAAGGATTAATGACGGCACTGTCAATATATGAAAATCTAGTGATGCATCAGCCTCAACCTTGTTCTGGCTGACAGCCCTGCCTGAGGAAAGTGGTTATCAAAATATGACAACATTTTATCAAAGAAATGCATTCATACCTCAAATGTCAACCTGAAAACTGCAAAATTAAAATTGTCTTTCTTGCTTGGCAATAATGAGGAACTTCTTTTGTCACATATAATTTGATGAAATTAGATGAACTCAATTGTTAATTGAACTACAAATAGCGAATATTTTATATCTTTGGTTCAACTTATTAAAGATTCACTTTCTAGACAAACTGTGTCATGAATTGAGGATAGGGCAGTGGTTTTGTAGCTTTTAATGAACTAAAACCAATCTTTTAACCGCTGTTTTATCCTACTGCATTAGATTTAGTGCAGATTTCATTTTAATAAGCTATGGTTTATTGATTGGTCTTGTTTCATATTGTCTGGCTGTATCACACTTAGCTCTCAGAAGGAGATGATGAATTTTACATTCAGAAAAGCAATCATAATAGATACAGTAGATTAATGAGAGTACATCCAAAAGGAGAAATTGGATTCTTTGCTGGAAAATACGTGTTGGAATCATAATATACAAGAATTGTGCCAGATTGATTCAGTACAGGTTGCATGAGAAGTTCTGCAAGATTGAAACAAGCTATGCAATTTTTAACAGTGAAGACTCTGACTCATAGCTAATGTTCACATGTTCACCCATCCTCACACACTAACCAAAACAATATCACTTGAGTTTTGTATCCCATACACCACTAGGGATTCAACTTTGGTCTAACCCTTCAGGGAAGAGGGTAGTGTTGGATGGAAGTCTGTAATAGGTGGTGCACAACAGGGATTAGTGCTGAGATCTTTGATCTGAGGGGTAAGCTTTTCACACAGATGATGGTAAACATTTGGAATGAGATGCAAAAAACGCGTAGTGTGGACAAGTACTATTATGATGTTGTTGGGTTCTGGTGTCTTTGATCCTAGATTCTTTTGGAAGTCAAGAAAGAGCTATAGAACTTGCTCATGATCATTTTATTCAGTGCTAATGGAACAAAGAGAATCAGAAATGGGGAGTAGCTAGAGGCGAAGAGGGGAAGGAAAAAAAGAAGCAAATAATAGAAAAAGATGGCGGGCCAACATACTCAACCCTTCTTAGACCATAGATATGATTCATTCCAATCAAATGTGTAGATATGATTGCCTCCATTCAAATAATGTGATATCAGAAAGAAATAGAGCTGTAACCACTCGGGGACACAATGAACAATTGCATATACATACTGTGGCCACCAGGTAAAACATACTGAACAATTATATGTATATATATATATATAGTTAGTTAGTTATATAAAATACAAGCAGGCATAAATTGTTAAACTGCAAAGAAAATAGCAAATATACTGTTTAATCCAACATCCCTCGCTTGATTCTAAATCACACATTTAGAATCATTACATCTGAAAATCCAGAGACAGAAAAACTAGAGGTATCTACATTAAATATAAAGTAATCACAATTCTACCTAGCTTATGGAACTATCAAAGGATATTTATAGAGTTTTGTCATGGTTAGGTAAATTAGTAGGCACAGTTACATGAGTTTGAAATATTCTATTAATAATGACCCTGAAACAAGTAAAAGAGTAAATTATGATAAAGCATATCAGGCGAAATATTATGACTCATTTTAAGTAGGGAAAATTGGCAAAAATAATACAACAGCAACTAATATTAGAAAAAGCTTCATAATTTCCAGTAGTTGTGAACTTTATTTGCAAACTTTTAGCTGGTTAGTGATTTGCAAGTGGGTAGTGGTTAGTACAACAGCATAGGCACTGAGGCATAGGTTACTAGCACATTAATGACAGTGCCTAACATCCTCGTCAGGTACCACTTCAGCTCACCTGCCATGGATGTCCTGTATGTACTTACCTTTGATTTTCACCATCGAATTAATAATTAACAGCACTTGATAAGGACTTTCCCATCGAGCTCCCTGTGGTTCCTCATGCAGCTTCTTAGTCAGGAGCTACTCACCAGGAATCAGGGTGTGTCCTCCCCCTGTTGGATCAAAAACCTGTTAAGAAGCATACTGTACAACTTAGGTTAATTGCACACGATATCTGCCATAATGTGTATATCAGTCTCTATGAGATATAAAGCTCCTGGCAGTGAAATAAGATGCTTTGATACCACCTTGAATTAAATTAATTTAGTTTCCTTGTTCGGGGTTGCTCTGATGCTATACAAGACCTTAGGAAGAGCTGTAGGCCATGGTACATCTTCCTCAAGATACTTAGTCATTGTTTGATGGTTCCATTCATTCGTTTGACTTGTCCTGATAATTCTAGGTGATGTAGACAATGAAAAGACCATTCAGTGTTCATCAGTCAACATAATTCCTGACAAACACTCCCAGTAAAATGTGCTTCTTGGTCAGAGCCGATATGGCATGGCAGTCACATCTAGGAATATAGCTCTTGATTAGAATTTTTGCTGTGTGTTTGACAGTGACTTTCATTGCTGGATTAGCTTCTGCCTATTTTGAAACTCGTCCACTCTTACCAGTACGTCTGAGTGTCGTTGATACTTTGGCCAAGTCATGCAATCTACTTGGAAGTGTGAAAATAGACCAAGTAGGGCAGGAGAATTTAATTGTGGTAGCTTTTCCACTGCTCCAGGATTTGTTTTCTGGCATGTCATACACCTTTCAAATGTTTGTCAAGCTTGTGCCCTGAACTTTGGATTCCATTAGGAGAATCTGTTGCTCATCTTTTACACTCCAGTATGTCCTACAGAGTGTATCTGCTGTGCCAGATAAGAAAGCAACGTAGTTGGAGCTACTAGTCTGTGACTGGTTCCATAGCTCCATGTTCTATCACTGTTCAACCTCTCACCAGTCTTCATTCAGAACTACTTTTCCTGGTTAAAACACTGAACTTGCATCTCTTGAATATCTTATATGTTTATCTGTGATACAGAGTACAACTTCATTTCCATAATTTCAGTTGTCGGGTGCACTAAATATGTTCTCAGTACTTCTACTAATTCCTTGAACACCTTTTACACCTTTTATTTCTTTTATTTCTTTCCATGCTGCCTTTTTCAAAAAGAAGCCCACTTTGTCTCCATACATTTCCAAAATCGTGAACAACTCCAAAAGCATGTTGAGAATCAGTGTAGATATTAGCTGATCTTCCTTCTGCCAATGTACAGGCTTCAGTCAGAGCTTTCAGTTCTGCCTGTTATGCAGTGGTAGCAGGAACCATGCTTCCTGATACCAGCACTTTATTTTCAGAAATAATGGGTCATCCAGCTAGTCAAATTTCTCACTTAATCGTTAGGAGCCATTGGTGTACAGAATCAGAGCTTTATTGGAGAAATAACCAAAAGGACTCTGTGGGTCTCCATGTTCTTGAGTTAAGACTGCTATTATGTGTTTCTTATTGACATACAGGGCAAATGGTTTGCCTGTATCAGAGATTCCTAATGCAGGTGCAGTATGCAATGCCACCTTTAGAGTTCAAAACACTTTCCGTTGATCTTCATTAATAGATATGGTCATCTGAGCACTTCCTGCCCTTTAGCGGATTGTTGAGTGTTGGGCAATTTCAGCATATAAATCAATTCATGCTCTGTTGTAGTTACACAAACCCGGAAATGATTGGAGTTGCTAGAATGTTGTGGATGGCTTTCCTGACTTAATGGCTTTTGCACCGATCCTCAGTGATTTACCACTTACCTTGGGAAATTTCCTGTCCCAAGTAACTTACTTCTTGCAATTGTGCCTCGTCTAGATTTGCTTTGTCACCTTTGGAGGATAATTGAGAAAAATAAAGCACATTATGTTCATATTGGTCTATAGCTTTGACGCAATCAGGACATCATCCACATAATGTATAATGATGAAATCAATAGCTGGTAAGTTCTTCAGCTATGTGATAGACAGTGGGACGCTTATGGAACACTTGTCGTAGCCTTGTCCACTGATATTGTTGACCATCAACTGTAAAAGCCAACCACATTGACGTTCAAGCACCAGTAGTACAGACCAGAATCCTGTGGACATATTAATAACTGTAAACCACTTGTGTGACGGTTTCAGGTTATCCAAAATGATTGATGAATCTGCCTCTAGAGGGGTTAGCTTGTCAATACATTGATTAACAAGCAAGTAATCCACTGCCAGTCACCTTTCGTCAGTTTTGTCTTCAGTCCTGCATATCTTCACTTCCTTAGTCTTTATTGGAGCAAGCCATGACATAGCTGCCAATCATCATTGTCATCCTCACTTGAGTCGCTAGAGTCTATAGAAACCATAGAACCATAGAAACTACAGCACAGAAACAGGCCCTTTGGCCCTTCTTGGCTGTGCCGAACCATTTTCTGCCAAGTCCCACTGACCTGCACACGGACCATATCCCTCCATACACCTCCCATCCATGTATCTGTCCAATTTATTCTTAAATGTTAAAAAAGAACCCGCATTTACCACCTCGTCTGGCAGCTCATTCCATACTCCCACCACTCTCTGTGTGAAGAAGCCCCCCCTAATGTTCCCTTTAAACTTTTCCCCCCTCACCCTTAATCCATGTCCTCTGGTTTTTTTCTCCCCTTGCCTCAGTGGAAAAAGCCTGCTTGCATTCACTCTATCTATACCCATCATAATTTTATATACCTCTATCAAATCTCCCCTCATTCTTCTACGCTCAAAGGAATAAAGTCCTAACCTATTCAACCTTTCTCTGTAACTGAGTTTCTCAAGTCCCGGCAACATCCTTGTAAACCTTCTCTGCACTCTTTCAACCTTATTTATATCCTTCCTGTAATTTGGTGACCAAAACTGAACACAATACTCCAGATTCGGCCTCACCAATGCCTTATACAATCTCATCATAACATTTCAGCTCTTATACTCAATACTTCGATTAATAAAGGCCAATGTACCAAAAGCTCTCTTTACAACCCTATCTACCTGTGACGACACTTTTAGGGAATTTTGTACCTGTATTCCCAGATCTCTCTGTTCCACTGCACTCCTCAGTGCCTTACCATTAACCCTGTATGTTCTACCTTGGTTTGTCCTTCCAACATGCAATACCTCACACTTGTCAGTATTAAACACCATCTGCCATTTTTCAGCCCATTTTTCCAGCTGGTCCAAGTCCCTCTGCAGGCTCTGAAAACCTTCCTCACTATCTACTACACCTCCAATCTTTGTATCATCAGCAAACTTGCTGATCCAATTTACCACATTATCATCCAGATCATTGATATAGATGACAAATAACAATGGACCCAGCACTGATCTCTGTGGCACACCACTAGTCACAGGCCTCCACTCAGAGAAGCAATTCTCTACCACCACTCTCTGGCTTCTTCCATCGAGCCAACGTCTAATCCAATTTACCACGTCTCCATGTATACCTAGCGACTGAATTTTCCTAACTAACCTCCCATGCGGGACCTTGTCAAAGGCCTTACTGAAGTCCATGTAGACAATATCCACTGCCTTCCCTTCATCCACTTTCCTGGTAACCTCCTCGAAAAACTCCAACAGATTGGTCAAACATGACCTACCACGCACAAAGTCATGTTGACTCTCCCTAATAAGCCCCTGTCTATCCAAATGCTTGTAGATTCTGTCTCTTAGTACTCCCTCCAATAACTTACCTACTACTGACGTTAAACTCACCAGCCTATAATTTCCCGGATTACTTTTCGATCCTTTTTTAAACAACGGAACAACATGAGCCACTCTCCAATCCTCCGGCACTTCACCCGTAGACAGCGACATTTTAAATATTTCTACCAGGGCCCCCGCAATTTCAACACTAGTCTCCTTCAAGGTCCGAGGGAACACTCTGTCAGGTCCCGGGGATTTATCCATTTTAATTTTCCTCAAGACAGCAAGCACCTCCTCCTTTTCAATCTGTACAGTTTCCATGGTCTCACTACTTGATTCCCTCAATTCCATAGATTTCATGCCAGCTTCCTTAGTAAATACAGACGCAAAAAACCTATTTAAGATCTCCCCCATTTCCTTTGGTTCCGCACAAAGCCGACCACTCTGATCTTCAAGAGGACCAATTTTATCCCTTACAATCCTTTTGCTCTTAATATACTTGTAAAAGCTCTTTGGATTATCCTTCACTTTGACTGCCAAGGCAACCTCATGTCTTCTTTTTACCCTCCTGATTTCTTTCTTAAGTATTTTCTTGCACTTCTTATACTCCTCAAGCACCTGATTTACCCCCTGTTTCCTATACATTTCATACAACTCCCTCTTCTTCTTTATCAGAGTTGCAATATCCCTTGAGAACCAAGGTTCCTTATTCCTATTCAATTTGCCTTTAATCCTGACAGGAACATACAAACTCTGCACTCTCAAAATTTCCCCTTTGAAGGCTTCCCACCTACCAATCACATCTTTGCCACAGAACAACCTGTCCCAATCCACGCTTTTTAGATTCTTTCTCATTTCTTCAAATTTGGTCTTCTTCCAGTTCAGAACCTCAACCCTAGGACCAGATCTATCCTTGTCCATGATCAAATTGAAACTAATGTCTGTCATGTTCCCTCCTGTAGGGCCTCGGAGTTCAGATGGTGGCACTGCCTTGAAGGACTGTCCAACATAGGGGGGTGTTTCCCAAGTCATCTTAGGGGATGTCACCCAAGTCTTTGTAGAGGATGTCTCCCAAGCTGTCATAGGGAGTGTTTCCCAAAGAAAAGCATCAGAAGTGTCACTAGCAAGTCCACCTACTTGAGCTCCTTGCTCAGCTTTTTGATATTGTTTCAGTTTGCTTCTTAGCCCCATACAATGCACTTTGATTCAATTACACTTAGCATGTTGCTTTTTTACTCATTCTGTTAATGAAAATTTACTCTTTAGACTTATTACTGTCTCCATCATGCTGCTGTTGTAGCTCATCGCACACTTCACGTTTCTTTCCCATTCAATTAGTGAACTCCTTTACTCACCCAGTTAACCTTTTCAATCGCTCACACATTCGAACAAACTGACCTTGTACCTTTACCTCACACATTCTAGTTTTCTTCCTTTCCCACAGGCATTCTCTGGATCTCAACACATGCCTTCTTAATAAACTTAACAATGATGATATTTTTCATCTGAATTCTTTCATTAATCGCACCAAACTGAGATGCTTGGTTTCACGACTTTGGCCATTGTTTTAATTCAATTTGTGTAACACTTAATTTGTACACTCTTCTTTAATTACTTTGACCATGATTCAACATATCAATAGATTGCAACTCATAGATGGTCCTGCAACCAACGTATAAATAGATTGCAACCAAGGTATTTCTCCATACCCTACTGCTTTGTATAGCTGAGCATGATATTAATTTCAGGGCTTGTCTGATTTTTACAAATGTATAGTCGCTTCCTCACTCCTACACTTCCACCAGATGGAGCATTGAAGCAGAACTAAGTGTTTTTTCTCAGACAATTTGGATTTGGAAGAAGCTCTTACTTCCTTTTAATTTAGGTACTGAAAAGTTCCATTTCATCTGAGATTCTTCTGACTCCTTAAATCTTCACAGCCATCCTTGCTGATTATGCCAAATTGTTGAATTCTGATGTATTTGCTTGAAGGTTCCTTTGAAAGTCAAAAAGAGGCATAGTAATCGTAGCTCCGTGATCATTTTTTTAAGCATTCATAGAACAAAGAGAATTGGAACCAGGGAGTAGCAAGAGGCTAGCAGGGGTCAAAAAAAAGCAAAGAACAGAAAAAGATTGAGGCCAACATGCTCAGCCTTTCTTATACCATAGATAAGAGACATTCAATTCAAATTTGTAGATAAGAATTTACTAGTCAGATAGCCCCTATTAAAATAATGTGATATGAGAGAAGCTTGCAGAAAGTCATAGTCATAGTCATACTCTATTGATCCCGGGGGAAATTGGTTTTCGTTACAGTTGCACCATAAATAATTAAATAGTAATAAAACCATAAATAATTAAATAGTAATATGTAAATTATGCCAGGAAATAAGTCCAAGACCAGCCTATCGGCTCAGGGTGTCTGACCCTCCAAGGGAGGAGTTGTAAAGTTTGATGGCCACAGGCAGGAATGACTTCCTATGACGCTCTGTGTTGCATCTCGGTGGAATGAGTCTCTGGCTGAATGTACTCCTGTGCCCAATCAGTACATTATGTAGTGGATGGGAGACATTATCCAAGATGGCATGCAACTTGGACAGCATCCTCTTTTCAGACACCACTGTCAGAGAGTCCAGTTCCATCCCCACAACATCACTGGCCTTACGAATGATTTTGTTGATTGTAATCACTAGGGGACACACTGAACAATTGCATATACATTCTGTGACCACTAGGGAAACGTAGGTAGTTATATAAAATACAAGCAGGCTAATTATAAACCTAATCTGACAACTTTTAAAAGGCATTTAGACAGTTACTTAGTTAGGCAAGGAGTTGAGGGATATGGGCCTATTGCAAGCAAGTGGGCTTAGTGGGATTGCACAGATGTGCTCTGTCATGAAGTGCATTTCTTTGCTGTACTTTTCCATCTAGCAACCTTACTACTGAGTTACATTCCCACATCTTCACTAATACAGATCGCTCTTCTTTGTAGGAAAAGGTAGCATGCAATTGCTACCAGTAGCAGCCGAAGATTGACTGCACTCATTGATTAGTAGTGTGCAGGAGTGATTGGCCGTCATTATGTAGCAGCTATGACAGAACAAATGGCCACCAGTGGCATAGGCAATTATGCTCATAGCTTATCACACCCCGCTTCCCTCCAATGTGATTTATAGCTGTCTCTAAGCACAGCATCTACCACATGTAGCCTACAACCAAGGCAGAGGTGGAAGGTGTCTCAGGTGATTGCTCCTTGAAGGGTGAAGTTGCACAGACAAGTGAGATGAGAGCTTTTCGATAAGACCATGTGCAAACAAAACCTGAATGGCATGTACAATGAAAGACTAGGAGTATTTGCAGGCCTAACTGAACCCTTACATGAAATGTCAAGGGAGATGGTGGAGGAGACGTTGTTGCCAATCTGAACTGACTGAGGCCATGGTCTTGAAGCTTATTGATCAGTTTTAAGGGGACGATACTAGTGAATGGCAAGCACTTGTCAATGGAGGGTATCCTAATGTATGCATCTTTGCTATCCAGATGTTCCAGGGATGAGTGAAGAGCCAATGAAATGGTATCTGCTCTTGACCTATTACGACGGGAACCAAACTGGAGTGGATCCAAGTTGCTTCTCACACAGGAGTTAATATGTTTCATCACCAACCTCTCAGAGCACTTCATCACAGCGGATGTAGGTGCTATAGGATGGTAGTCATTGAGCCAGGCTACCACGTTTTTCTTAGGCACTGGTATAATGGAAACCTGCTTGAAGCAGGTGGATACCTCAGACCGAAGAAGTGAGCAGTTAAAGGTATCGGTGAACTCCGCACCCATTTGATCAGCACACTCTTTAGTACTCGACCAGATACCCCATCTGAACCGGAAGCTTTCCGTGGGTTCACCCTCCTGAAAGATGCTCTTACAATGGGTCTCAGAAACTGAAATCACAGGGTCAATAGGACCTGTGGGAATTCGTGAAGGTGCCTCGATGTTTTAACAGACAAAGCGAGCATAAAAGGCATTGAGCTCACGTGGAGCGAGGCCTTGTTGTCACAGACATCCCACCTCTCCCGGAACTTCCGGGAGTCTCCCGCATATTAATAGTGGCTCCCTGATGCCCACAGATTATATACAATATCACGGAAATCAATTCTTTTGAGAGCGAGCGAGAGAAAAGCAGAGAGTGCGAGAGCGACCATGCGAGAGAACGCGCGCGCGAGCAACAGCAAAGGCAAGCAAGCGAACGTGCGAGCGAGAGATTGAGAGAGCGAGCGAGCGAGAAAGCGAGAGAGAAAGCAAGCAAGAGCGAGCGAGCGACCACAAGAGAGAGAGAGCGCGAGCGAGAGCGCGCCATGGCAGAGTGTTCCAAAAAAATATAAAACATATGTCACCCCAGACTACACTAAAGTGTACCCCTGCCTAATAGGGGTCAAAATAATGACAGTGTTGCTCGCTGCACTGTTTGCAACAGTGACTTTTCTGTTGCCCATGGTGGGTTAAGACTGTAAAAGACATGTTGAGGTAAGTTTAACAGGTGTCATTCGTTCATTAGCATAGCTAACATTATTTAAACTAGCTGGCCAACTGCTAAGGAGCTACTCTATTGCAGACATCTCACCTCTCCCGGAAGTCTCCCGCAAATTGTTGGTGCTACCTCGCTGAAATGAGTTTTTGCAGGGTGGGATGTCTGTTGTCATCTATGTCACGTGGTTTCATTTTGCTAGAGATGAGAGCTTTCAAGCCCTGCCACAGCTGTCAAGCATCCTTCAGTGATTCAAATTGGGCCCGGAATTGTCACTTCACTCGTGAAGTGCCTTTCTGCAGATTGCACCTGGACCTCTTTTATGTAACTTTGTTATCAGACCTGAATGCCAGTGATCTAGCCCTCAGCAGATTGTGGATCTCATGGTTCATCCAGGGTTTCTGGTTAGGGAAGATCGAATGATTTTGTGTGGACACACTCATGTATGACTGTTTTTATAAAGTCTATGACAATCCACTTATATTCGTTCAGATCCTCAAATGAGTCCTTGAAGACAGCCTAGTCTACCAATTCGAAGTAATCATGTAGTCACTCCTCAGCCTTCTGTGACCAATTCTTTTTCGTCCTTATCTCTGGAGCCTTATTTCTTATTATTTTGTATTTCTTGTGCAGATGGTGAGAAGCTGCCTTCTTGTTCCACTATAGAGTTTGGGTGTAGCTACTTCCAGAGTGCTATTAGATAGAGTCCCAGAATATAAAACTGACAAATTATGAGATACTCTGAAATTAGAATCTTATCTAGCTTGGGTGAAACTTTGCATATGATGATGCACATAAAAAAAATCCTGCATTCATCTATAATTACTAGACTTTCCATGCTTTGTGCTGTAGCCAGAGAAATTTGTTGGTCAACAATGCAAAATAGTTTATGGAGGTGCATTCAAATGCACTAAATGATGTCAGGCTTCTTCAAGGTGGTTGGAATTGGGCTCACTAATGCAAATGGAGAGCACTCATCTCCAAGCCTGCTAGTAGATCATGAACAGGGTTTGAGCTGTCACTCCAGCACTGCAGAATACTCTGCCTTTCAAGTGCCTTTGAAATCAAGTGCCTATGAAATCAAGTGCCTACTCCTAATCTCGGAGTCCAAAATGAGGAAGTCAGCAGTAATAATATTTTTGAACATAATGGGAAAATTGCTTGTCTTTTTTTAGACATAGGCATTACATAATTGAGTGCTACAAATGTAATTTGACATTTTAATCAGTCTGTCAAGTATTGATACCTGCAGCTACTGATTTGTCTCACTCTCTGGTCATGATCATTTTGAATTGGCTCCTCTTCTCAGTCATACAATTATGAACTGTACAGCATGTCCAAAGAGAGCTTCTCATTGCTCTCTTCTACTATAATTTCTTCCTCATGTACTTCAATTTCCTTCCCCTCCTACCTCACTTTATATGGGTCCATGTTTCTAAATTATGTCTGCAAAGTGCAGCAGGCATCAATGAAGTGAGAGAAGCCCTCAGGTGTGTTTAACAGAGTATCCCCTGACTGGTCCGGGACTTTGAACCTTTCTTTAAAAATTCCATTAATCTCCGCAATTATTTTTTTATTTAGAGATGCAGTACGGTAACAAGTCCCTGCCAGACCCACGAGTCCGTGCCACCTAACTATATCCATGTGACCAATTAACCTACTAACCCGTAGGCTTTTGGATTGTGTGAGGAAATTGGAGCACCCCAAGGAAGCCCCACATGGTCTTGGGGAGAACGTACAAAATGGCTTGCAGAATTGACCCAGGACGCTGGCATTGTAGAAGTGTTACACTAACGTGCTACCCCACTTCATGAAGATGATGAAATTGTCACCCACGCATTCTTCTGCCTGGTTCTTCTCCCCCACCTGCCTTCCCACCACCCTCACTTGATGCCATGCTTCACCTTCCTCTCCCTTCAGATTCCATCATCTTTAGCCCTTTCTCACTTCCACTTGCCAACACCCAGTTTCTGTCGCGATCGCCACATTATCCTCACCCGTTCATTGTCTGGATCCATCTGTTGCCTGCTCACTTTTGCTCCAGTCCTTCCCTTCACATTTTCCTGGCTCTTTCCTACTGGCCAGATAAAGGCTGTCATCTCGAAACATGGGTCCTTCTTGACCTGCTGAGTTCCTCCTACATCTTCTGTGTTACATGGGGTAAGCTATGTTCATCAGTAGATTTGATGAATAGGGATGACAATATTTTGAATATTCATAAATGAAAGATTTTTTTACACAATATGCTGTTTAATGTAAATTAATCAATTCTTTTCCCTATTTGTTGAAAGTTAATGCTATTCATTAGAAAATAAGTGCAAGAATGTGGTTATTTTCTTATCATTTGCTACTTCTTACTTTAAACTATATTGTATATTAAAAACCACCATCATTTTGTAGCTCGAATTTCAATGAAGTGAGTTGTTTTCTTTATTTTTATGTATACCTGACCCCACCTGCCGCTGGTGAGCTGATGGGCAGAGATTTATTTAGCTATTACTCAGGAGAATCTGCAACTTTGCTGATAAACTGTGTCTATGATGTCCAAAGAATATATTCATGAAGGATTCGCTCTGGAAGGATTAAAACATATCTTCTGCTTCTCAGTTATTTATATTATTTCATTGACATTCATTGACCTGAGCCATGCTGGGAAATGGTACTGGCAATTTGCATAATTAGGGCTGTGGATAGGGCCTTAAACTAAATAGAAGGGGGTGGGTTCAACAGCTTGAAAAGGAAAGATAAAGTAAAAGGGAGATAAAGTGCAAGAGGGGTTACTGAAGTCTCCAGAATAAATAATAAGACAAAAAAATTAGAAAGGGAAGTTCAGGCAACCTGAAGACAAAATTGAAAGCAAGGCAGGTGAATGCAGGACTGAAGGTGCAATATTTGAATGCACGCAGTACAGCATGAAATAAGGTAGATGATCTATTAGCACAGTTAAAAATTAGCAAGTATGATGTTGTGGCACCAATGAGTCATTGTTAAAAGAAGATCACAGTAGGGAGCTTAAAGTCCAAGGATAGACATCATATTGAAAGGTCAGGCTGGTGGGCAGAGGGGGTGAGGTAGCTTTGTTAGTAAAAGAAGAAATCAAATCCTTAGAAAGACCATAAGACATTGGTGCAAAATTAGGTCATTCAGAAAATCGAGTCAGCTCCACCATTTAATCATGGCTGATATATGAATCCTCTCAACTCCTTTTCTCCCACTTCTCTCTGTAACCTTTGTCACCCTTATTAATCAAGAACCTATCAAATTTTGCTTTAAATATACCTAATAACTTGGCCTGCACAGACATCTGTGGCAATGAATTTCACACCCTCTGACTAAAGAAATTCCTCCTCATTCTTTTTCTAAAGGGATATCCTTCTATTTTGAGGCTGTGCCCCTGGTCCTAGACCCACCAATGGAAACTCCTCTCTACATCTATTCTATCTAAGCCTTACAATATTCAATAGGTTTCAATGAGAACCCCCTTATTCTGCTAAACTTCAGAAATTACAGGCCCAGAGCCATCAAATAGACTTCATATGTTAGTCATTTCATTTCTGGGATTATTCTTGTAAATCTCCTCTTCTCTTTCCAATGCCAGTACATCCTTTCTTAGATAAGGAGACCAATACTGCTCACAATACATCAATTGCAGTCTGACCAATGCCTTAATTGCCTCAACATTACATCCTTTCTTCTACATTCTAGTCCTGTCGAAATGAATGCTAACATTGCATTTCCTTTCTTACTACCAATGCAACCTGCAAGTTAATGTTTAGGGAATCCCAAGTCTCTTTGCACTTCCAATTTCTGAATTTGGTCCCTGTTCAAAAAATAATGGTCATTGAGGAGGTTACCACATTCTTTTTGGAAACTGTTTGATTGAAGCCTGCTTGAAGCAGGTGGGCACCTCAGATTGCTGAAGTGAGAGGTTGAAGATGGCCGTAAACACTCCAGCCAATTAATCAGTATAGGTCTTCAATACTAGACCAGGGCCAGATGGTTACCATGGATTCACCTTTCTGAAGGCCGTTCTCATGTTGAACTCAGAGACTGGAATCACTGGGTCATAGGAGACTGTGGGGGTTTGTGAGGTGCCTCCATGTTCTGTAAGTCAAAAAGAGCATAAAGGCATTGAATTCATCTGAGAGTGAAACTTTGTTGTCATTTATGTTACTTGGTGATGCCATTGAATCCAGCTACAGCTGTCAAGTATCCACCTGTGATTCAATTTTAATTCTGAAATGCAACATTGCATGTAAAATGGCCTTCCAGAGGTCATATCTAGATCCCTTGTAGAGTGCCGTGCACAATTCTGATTTGATGGAGGCAGACGTGAGAGCACGGAGAAACATCTAGTGTCACTTCTGAAATGCCTGTTTCGCTGCCGCTGCTACTGTGTGATCCAGAATCTCCAGAGGGGAATACCCCGAGTCCTCGGCTTTGCTTGTTGCTCGGTGGCCGGCGCTCAGCAGAGATGGTGCTCGGTGCTCGGTGTCGGAGGGCTGGTCGGAGGCTCGAAGTTTTCAGACAGACTCAGAGTCGGCTGTGGTCGGGTGCTTCCAGGGTGCTGTATCGGCAAGTTTGCGGCGCTGGAGGTTCATGGCAGGGAGAGTTTCTCCCTTCTACCATCTGCGTGAGATGATGGGCTATCGGGACTTTGAAACTTTTTTTTACCGTGTCCATGGTCTGCTCTTTATCAAATTACGGTATTGCTTTGCACTGTTGTAACTATATGTTATAATTATGTGGTTTTTGTCCGTTTTAGTTTTTGTCTGTCCTGTGTTTCTGTGATATCATTCTGGAGGAACTTTTGTATCATTTCTTAATGCATGCATTTCTAAATGACAATAAACGAGGACTGAGTGTCCTCATAATCTAATCTAATCTAGCCCTCAGCAGATTTTGAATCTCTTGGTTCCTTCAGGGTTTTGGGTTGAGGAAGACTTGGAGTGATCTTGTGTGTCACTGTGGAAGATACTAGCTACATGGCACATTTTTGAGATAGTCAGGGGGTCAGAAGTGAATGTATTCACTGTTACGAAAGAGAAAGTGTTTGGTAAAATGAATGGTCTAAAGATAAGTAAGTCACCTGGACCAGATGGGCTACACACCATGATCCTGAAAGAGGCAGCAGCAGAGATTGTGGATGAATTGATAGTGATCTTTCAAGAATCACTAGATTCTGGAATGGTTGCAGAGAACTGGAAAATCGTAAATACCACTCTACTATTTAAAGAGCAAGGGAAGCAAAAGACAGGAAATTATAGGCCAGTTAGCCTAACTTCAGTGGTTTGTAAGATGTTAGAGTCCATTATTAAGGGTGAGGCTTCGGGGTACTTGGAGACACACAATAAAATATTCTTCCTTAAGAAAAAATCTTGCCAGTCCAGACGGACTGGAAATCTTGCCTTAAGGTAGGTGGATGGGCAGCCAGTATTGATGAAACAGGGGGTCGGCAGAAGGAGAATGGGCAAAGTGGCAGATGAAATAGAGTGTAGAGAGGTGTATAGTCATGCACTTTGGTCCAGAAATAAAAGCACAGAAGTTTTTCTAAAAGGGGAGCAAATTCGGAAATCAAATGCAAAGGATCTTAGGAGTCCTACTATAGAATCCCCCTAAAGGTTAACTTGCAGGTTGAGTTTGCAATAAGAAAGGCAAATGTAATGTCAGCATTCATTTCGAGAGGACTAGGATATAAAAGCAAGAATGCAATGTTGAGGCTTTATAAGGCATTGGTAAGACTGTATTTGTCTGTCTGACTTTGGAGAGGGTCCAGAAGAGGTTTATGAGAATGATCCCAAGAATTAAAGAGTTTTTATACAATGGCTCTGGGCTGTATTTACTGTAGTTTAGAAGAATGAAGGGGTATCTCATTGAAACCTACCAAATATTGAAAGGCCCAGATAGAGTGGACGTGGAGAAGCTGTTTCCAATAGTGGGAGAGTATAACAACAGAGGGCGTAGCCTCCGTATAAAATGGCGTTCCTTCAGAACAGAAATGAGGAGAAATGTTACAGCCGGGGGTAGTGAATCTGTGGAATTCATTGCCACAGATGCCTGTGCAAGCCAAGTAATACCTATTTTTAAAGCAGAGGTTAATAGTTTCTTGATTAGTAAAGTAGTCAAAGATTACAGGGAATAGGCAGGAGAATGGGGTTCAGGGGGAAAATAAATCAACCATGATTGACTGACAGAGCAGAATTAATGGCCCAAATAACCTCATTCTGCTCCTATATCTTATGGTCTACAATCCTCCACTGAGAAATTTGTCACAGGCACTGTTTTTAAGTAACACATTTATATATTAGGCATCTGCCAATGCTTGCCAGTGGCTATATGTATTTTAAAAACTAATTCCATTGCTGACTACTAAATAAAAGATAGTAATTATTATCATTCCAGTAAAAGAAAGCAAATTAATCAAAGTCCACAAGCTAATGGCTTGATTTTGTGTGCACCGTTAACTCACAGTCCCTGCAAATTTGTGTGTCTGTGTTTTTGCCTTTCTAAATCCTTCTATGCTCTTTATTTAAAGGACAATAATATTGGTGAATACAACATTTTTCTCTTGCACCTAATGACTTGTCTAGCACTCTTTTAGTATATTTCTGAAGTGTTGGGTTAGAGACAGCTCAGACAACCTTCTTAATTATCAAACATTTTACTTTAGGAATACTTTATAGGCTGAGCTGATAACGGAACCTGTTTTAATGGTAACACACTGAAATAATAACTGCCATTGTTGCATTTCGTGCAACATGACACAAGGTTCATGCTATCTGATTAATGCTGAATGTGGCAATAAATCTCTCCTGACTCCATCGCCATCTGTTGAAATTGATGATTGTATGCTTTATAATGTTTATAATGTTCTCCAATACATTTAAATATTACTACCGAATATTGATTTACACAAAATCCAAATTACTCCAAAAAATATCCTTCCAAAATTTGAAGTTTTTAGAATATTTTCATATTTAGAAAAGCAATATATCAAGATAATTCAGTCCATACAAGAACCCCTGAAAAGATGCATGCCTTCTTTCTGCGTCAATCGTGTCAACTGCATTTCACTCTGCAGCTGAATGTAAGCAACATCTAGCAAGGTCATCATGTCCTGGAGCAAGGAAGAAATAGCATGCAATGCTAAAGTGGAAATCGTGAATTTGATTTAAGTCAAATGTAAAAATAATTGATTTCTTATAACTTAACTAATATTAAATTGTAATTGTACTTTAGTCTTGAAAAACTCCCTTTATGATATTTCCCCTAAGAGTTATACAAAAATGAATTACAATGACCAGTCTTTAATAAAAATAATTACACGTTGATCATAAAAGATGTCAAACTGGTGATTAAAATCTATCATAAGGTGTGATAGAAGGGAGCCGTTGATTTTTTTTTTTACATACTGTATTAAACAATATAACTTGACATTAGAGTCTTGGAGAACAATGCGAAACAAGCACCTAAAATTTTAAGTTTCATAGTTATGGAAAATCAGCACTGAGGTCACAACAAAATATTGAACTGTATGCATTTTAAATGACAACCAATGTGTAGTCAAGGTCATTTAATACATTTTCAAATTCTATCTCCTCTCCTATCTCATGCACCCTCATCACACATCAACCAAAAGCTTCCATCAATCAGGAAGTGAATGTAACAGTACTGTCTGTCACAGCCTCACATATTTACCACTTTTCCAAGCCTTCCATCCACAATTCACATCACTTAAACACCTCTTTTAACAATGCCCACCATATTACCATGTACGTTGTGCAATAATGACACTTTTCAACACTTTTATTGCACCACTATTCAACCATCCCAATCTACCTCACTTCCGTATGCTTCCTAGTCACCATTGGTGATTCTGCAAATATTTATAGATAGCATTTCAGCTCTTTCTGGCCACAGAGTTATGACTGTAGCGAGACTAGAGCAGCAGGTTCTACCGCCATCCCTCAGGTGCAACCATGTTGATTGTCAATGAAGAAGAGATGTTATTTCTAATCTGCACTGACTGTGGTTTCCCAATGAGGAAATCAAGAATCCAGTTGCAAGGAGAGGTACAGAAGCCCAGGTTTTAGAGCATAAGACCAAAGGACATAGGAGCAGATTAGGCCATTTGGTCCATCGAGTCTGCTCCACCATTCCATCATGACTGATTTCTTATCCCTCTCAACCCCATTCTCCTGTCTCCTCCCCGCAACCTTTGATATGCTAAGTAATCAAGAACCTATCAGACTCTGCGTTATATATACCCAATGTCTTCACCTCCACAGCCATCTGTGGCAATGAATTCCACAGATTCATGAAAGAAATTCCTCCTCATCTCTGTTCTGAATGGACATCCTTTAATTCAGAGGCTGTGCTCCCTGGTACTAGGCTCCACCACTGTAGGAAGCATCCTCTCCATATCCAGCTCTTTCTGGGCCTTTTAATATTGAATAGGTTTCAATGAGATCCCCCTCATTCTTCTAAACTCCAGCGACTAGCCATCAAATGCCCCTCAAACTTTAGCCTTTCTTTCCTGGAATCATTCTTGCACACCTCCTCTGGTCCCTCTCCAATGTCAGCACATTCTTTCTTAGATGTAGGGCCCAACACTTGCTCAGAATACTCTAAGTGTAGTCTGAAATAAATGCTAACGTTACCACCGACTCAACCTGCAAATTAATGTTTAGGGATATACTTCCAGTTTAAGATGGCACGACTGAAGTTGTGCAACAGCCCACCGGTAGTTCAGATCGCAAGAAATATGACTAAAATGTTACTAATAACACCTTTCCTGAAGTAAATTGTGGTCAACAATCACCGCCAATGAAGAAGCAAGCAGAGGCGAAGCTGATCCGAAGGATGGGGCATGCGAGCGTATCGCAAACCCAAGGGACAACCTGATCGAGACACGGTCACAGATGGAGTTCATATCGCTGTTGCCGTTGGAGTGAATGATTTCGCTACCTAACCCAGGTGTGAGATTGGATCACTCCAAGCTCTGAGCCAATTTGGTGAGATCGAGAACGGCTTCGGGCTGTGAAGCCCAAGCATGTCGCTGCATCAGGGCCCAGATCCTAGAGCAAGACATTACCCGCTGCTTGGATAATTAAAATGCCGGCCCAGATAGACTGGAAAGTCCATGTGCGGAGATGAGGGTCGGGCTGATTTCGCTTGCTGACCCACAATGTTCATTCCTCTCTCCAATGGTTGCCGTCTCTGCAAGTATCGTGGCATTTTTGCCCCGCTAATATGCTGAACTGAAACGGCTAATATGAGCGGGATTTGGCCTACTCCTCCTGCTCTGGGGAGCAGGTCTAAGCACTCAATCTGATTTGGAATGCCGTTATTTACTTCTCTTGCTTGCATGATGTGTGTTTTTCCCTCTTTTCTTTTTTTTTAATTGGGTTCTTTAGGTTTCTTGCTTTGTGGCTGCCTGTAAACAATCAGATCGCAAAGTTGTATAATTTGTACATTCCTTAATGATAAATGTTCTTAAATTTGAATCTTGAATCCTGCACAAGGATTCCCAAGTCCCTTTGCACCTCTGATTTTTGAATTTTGCTCCCCGTTTAGAAAATAATTCACAGCTTTATTCCTTCTATCAGAGTGCATGACCATAGACTTCCCTACACTATGTTCCATCTGCCACTTCTTTGCCCATTTTCCCAATTTGTCTGTCCCTCTGCAGACTAGAAGGTTGTTGATTAGTACTGAGGAGATGATGGTTTTGGGTATTGACCCGTAATCAATAAGCAGCAGCGTGACATAGGTATCACTGTTGTCCAGATGGTCCAAGGCCAAGGAGTGAGTTAGTGAGATTCCATCCTCTGTGAACCCATTGTAATGGTAGTCAAATTGCAGTGGGTCCACATTCTTGCTTAGGCAAGAGTTAATTCTAGCCGTGACCAATCTTTCAAAGCACTTCATCACAGTACGTGTGTTTGCAACGGGGCGATAGTCACGGAGGCTGCTCACCCTGCTCTTCTTGGGCATTGGTATGGTTGATGCCCTTTTGAAACAGATGGAAACAAATGACTGTGGCAGTGAGAGAGTGAAGGTGTCTTTGAACACTCCAGCCAGTTGGTTGGCACAGGTTTTCTGTGTCCTACCAAGTACACCATCGACGCCTGAAAAGATCTTTTTGGGAAGGTTTGCTCCACCTTATCTTCCTTTAACTCAATTATTTTGATGCATGGCCCTTTCCATATTTACCTATCATGCTGAACGCTGAAGTGGCCAATAATCTCCTTAATGTAAAAAGAGCAAAAGATGTGGTAAAAGCCCAAAGGATGTTTGTTAACATAAATACCATATGTTTGAATGACTACTTCTTTACAGTTAGTCACTATTGAGTGATGAATCTCTTAATCCCCATCTACATCAATGGAGCTGTAGTGCAGCGTGTATCAAGCTTCAAATTCCTTGGTGTCCACATTTCCGAGGATCTCACCTGGTCCCTGAACTCCTCCAGCCTGATCAAAAAGGTGCAGCAGCGCCTTTATTTCCTGCGGAGCATCAAGAAAGCTCACCTCTGCCCCAGGATACTGATGGACTTTTACCGCTGTACCATTGAGAGCATATTCACTAACTCCCTCTCAGTGTGGTATAGCAATTGTCCCATATCGGACTGCAAAGCACTCCAGCATGTGGTGAAAACAGCCCAGTGGATTATCAGCACCCAATTGCCCACCATTGAGAATATCTACCATAAATGCTGCCTGGGCAGGGCGAAAAGCATTATCAAGGATGCATCTCACCCTAACCATGGACTTTTTACTCTTCTCCCATCCAGTAGGCGCTACAGGAGCCTCCGCTTCCACACCAGCAGGCACAGGAAGAGCTTCTTCCCTGAGGCTGTGACCCTGCTGAACCTCTCATCACAGCACTAAGCAGTATTGCACCCATATTGTACTGTCTCAGTACTTTTATATTTGTGTGCTGTAGCACATTTTATTTGCAGTTATTTTATAAATAACACTATTCTTTGCATTTCTGGTCAGATGCTAACTGCATTTCATTGGCTTTGTACCCGTACTCGGCACAATGACAATAAAGTTGAATCTAATCTAATCTAATCTAATCGGCGTGAGTTAGGGCTTCTTCTTGTCACTAACAGAAGGTTCACCATAGTGCTTGAATATAGGAAATATTCTATTCCAATGATATCAAGTTTGGATTCTTCTCATATTAACAACCTGTGAAGGTTGATATCACAGGTATTCTTCCAATGCATACTTCTAATTTTCATGACTCTGTGCTCTCTCCAAAATGCAAATAACATCCATCGTCCCAAAAGGAATGGAAAACTAAACAAATATTATACCAGTATCATGTTCTTTGTATGAGCAAGATGCTAAAACTTTAAAAGATAATAACATTGTATATTTAAACTGCATTAAACCTAAATTCCCGTGACCTGTAATTTTAACTAAGTGTGGCGCTGATAAGTTAAATTGCCTTGATAACTTCTACATTACATTTCTGACAGCTCCATTTTACTGGAGAATCTAATTGTTGCTGAAAACCGAAATAGAGCTTGCAAAATCCCCAATTGCTTCAAATACTAAGTTAATCTTAAAATTATTTTCATTTTATTGTTCCTGATGTTAAGCAGCTGACAGGGTAAGTATAAATCTTGTCCTAAATTTACAAAAATGAGGAAAGGTAGTTGCTGCTTTAGCTTTGTACTGTTCTTTAACAGGATGAACCCAATCTTATTTCTAAGTTTAAAAAATGTTAAATGTAATGTGCATAGTTAACTAGGAAATTATTCAGAATTTTCCTCTTTCCCAATGCAAAATATGCTTAAAATTAAATTGATGATTTGCTTTCTTCCTTAAATTTGTAGTCATGCAGAAAGTAAGCCAAATTGAAATTTGCTGCCAACAGGACATTATAATAGAGCAACTTAAAATATCTCACTCTATGACCAATACATTTTCTGAGGAGTGACCATTGCAAAAATTCTAAGAAGCTGCTGATCTGTTTCCACGTTCTCAATCTTCTGAATGTATATCTGCAGCAGACAGCAAGAGAATAAAATATTCGAGATCAATGGAAATTTTACTATGCTCAGTGTATTTATTCCTCTCTTTCTTTATATGTTTTAACAAATTTTGAGAACAGTAAGCCATTTTGCACATGAATCATCAGGCATAATCTCATGTACTGCCATTTGTATTTCAATAATAAGGAGAAGCATTATTTTATATCCTATGGAAAATATAGTATATTTATTTCCTGCGCCTTTACTACATAATGGCTCATGCACTGTTTGATGTTTCCATATAAATCTGACTGAACTGAGTGACAGACAGAATTTGTACTAAAGGCTCACAGATAACAGTGGGCTTTCACACTTCCGTTTTGATTTTCAGATGCCGGATAAGAGTGATTGATACATTTGGCACAGAGCCAGCTTACAATTTTGATGATTATGCAAATCTCCGTGGTTATCGAACAAACTGGGGCCACTGGAATCTGAACCCAAAACAGTACATGACTATGTTCCGTAAGTAATTATTGGATTAAACTTTTTAGAAAAGGGTGGCTTTCTATATCTGACCAATGGAACTCTTCAATACAAATCATAAACACGAGATTTTGCAGATGCCGGAAATTCAGAGTAAAACACACAAAATGCTGAAGGAACTCAGCAGGTCAGGCAGCATGTAGGGAGCGGAATAATCCCTCACCATAGATGCTGCCTGGCCTGCTGAGTTCTTCCAGCATTTTGTGTGTGTAACTGCTGCAGCAAATTCATTTATAATCCATTTTAAACATACTTCCTTCATTTTAATTTTCAGATGTTGTTCTATCATCGGTTGATGTGTCATAGTAAAAACTATACAGTCACTTGTTCAAACAAATCTAAATCATTGAAATTATAGGTAACCTAAACATTCATATATTATTAGAGTTTTCTTTTAATAACCTCTGGCAAAGCAAAATCACTTATTTATGAACAAATGCAAGTTGCTAGCCCAGCTTTTGAAGAACAGTATGTTTAAAAGGCCATCATCTCCAACTGATAACTAAATTTAGTGAATGTATTTCTGTAGAAATAAGTGGGTTGCAGAGCATATAACTTTGCACACAGTGACCTTAAGAACATTTTTTTCAGTTCAGAGATAGTTCTCATTCTCAAATTTAAACACCAGTAACACTTTTAAAATTAGTCTTCCACAGTCCTGTAGACAAAGTTGATTTATAATGCTGCTAAAACAACTGGTACTATGTTTTTTTCCACTTGTCTTGCAATACGAAAACATTTTCAAAGACAACGGGTTGGATTATGTTGATGGTGAAGATAAAACTTTATTGGTAATTTCCTAAACAGAAACAATCTGCTACAGCAGCAGTTCCCAACCTGGGGTCCACAAACCCCTCAGTTAATTGTCGGGGTCCATGGCATAAAAAGGATTGAAAACCCCTGCTGTACTGCCATTTTGCAATTTTACTGATTTCCTTCACTGCAAAGGCAGGATTCTCGACAGTGTGATAAAACTGAGGGATTTTGGGGTCCACAGATCTCGCAAAGTTGCCATGCAAGTTGATTGGATGGTTAAGAAGGCCTGTGGTGTGTTGGCCTTGATTAGATGAGGGATTGAGTTCAAGAGCCACAATGGTTTATGTTGAACAGTTCATATTATAAGTTTGGATACACGCTCTCGTGTTCTTCTGTCATTCCCCACTATCTGTGGCACTATATGTGTGGAGTTCACAGCCCTAGGAGAAACTGAGTATCTCTGAAAGGGTAAATTGAGATAGACCAGATAAATCCCTTTTCATGGAACTGAATGATTGATAGATTAATGAAGTCAGTCAGATTACTAAAGTGAAAATAAAAGGGATATGCGAAAGATGTGAAACACTGTTGAGAGCTGTTGCTGATTCTGCTGGAAACAAAAGAAAATCTGCAGATGCTGGAAATCCAAGCAACACATACAAAATGCTGGAGGAACTCAGCAGGCCAGGGCAGCACCTAAGAAAAGGGTACAGTGCTAGATGCTGCCTGGCCTGCTGAGTTCCTCCAGCATTTTGTGTGCATTGCTAGGATTCTGCTGGAAGTGCAGTTTGTACCTGGAGCCACAGGAAGTGGACAAGGTGCCAACTGAGTACATCAGATGGTCTGATTGACAAGGTTGTGGACAACACAAAAATTGATGGAATTATGAATAACTCAAAATGTTGTCAAAAGATACAGCAGAATATACTGTGGATCATTTGGAATTTAGGGCAAAGAATAGTCAGATGGTACTTAATACAGCCAAGTGTGAGTTGACATATTTTGAGAGGTAGAATGCAAGACGGAAGTATTCAGTAAATGGGAGTACCCTCGGGAGCATTGACATACAGAAGAATTTTGTGTGCAAGCCAATAGCTCCATGAAATTGGCAATACAAGTAGATATGATGATAATGAAGAAGTGGAGCAATGCTGGCTTCATAAGTCATGGCATTGAATATAAGACATTGAATATGAGAGTTCGCAAGTTATGTTTTAAGTGTATAAAATCACATTTGGAGTTAGACCACACTTAAAGTATTGTGTCCAGTTCTAGTCTCCACACTACAGAAAGGATATGAAGGCTTCGAAGAGGGCACAAAGAGGTTCACCAGGATGTTGCCTGGAATGAAAAGAATTGGTTATAAGGTGAACTTGAAAAACTTGAATTTTTTTCACTGGAGAAAAAGAGGATGAAGGTGAACATGATTGATGTATATAACTTTATTGGAGGCACAGATAGGATAGATTTCAATTTTTTTGTTCAGGATGGAAATGTCAAATACTAAAGGGCATAAGTTTAAAGAGTGGGAGAAAAGTTTATAAACAAAGCATTTTTGCACAGATATGATAGCAACATTTAAATGCATGAAAGAGGATCTCGTGCTTACCTGGTGTATATGATGAATAAACTCTCCTCTGACTTCCAGCCAGGTATGGGTATCGATTATAACCGACATTTCAATGTCAATCTGTGCCACCTTCATCAGGGATGATGCCTGGGCATGCCTAGTCCAGTGGTATTTATACCCTCGTAGTCCGTCCCTCCTGATTGGTTACTCCTCATCCTATCAGGTCCCCGCCTTGTTTACAATTGAATCCCAGTCCTTACTTAGAGTGGGACCTTTGCCTTTGTTAAAATTCTTTTCCTCTAGTTTTATTTCAATGGATTCCTTCATTGGGCAGTCCCAAAAGCCATTGGCACAGCACAATAGTTTTGTGCCATTGAAGTCAATCCTATGGCCATTGCGATTGCAGTGTTTTGCCTCTGCCGATTTCTCTGGATAACCCGAGTGGATACACCTCCTGTGCTCCTTGATGCGGGTTTCCACTGGAGAAGTCAATGGTAGCAGAACGCTGCCATCAGATTGACTTCGACTGCACAAAACTACTGTACCGCGCTAATAGCTTTTGGACCCTGGTGTAAAGGAAGCCATTGAAATAAAACTAGAGGAAAGCAATTTTAACAAAGACAAAGGTTTTGCTCGAAGTAAGAACTGGAATTTAATTGTAAACAAGATGGGAGTTCAGAAACCTGATTGGATCAGGACTAACCAATCAGGAGGGATGAACTCTGTGGGTATAAATACCACTGGACTAGACATAACCAGGTATCATCCATGATGAAGATGGCAGAGTTTGTCACCGAAACATTGGTTACAATCGAAACCTGTACCCGGCTGGAAGGCCGAGAAGAGTTTGTTCAATTAGGAAGCATCTTCCACAGGCTCATGAGCAAACAGGGACGAGAGGGATATGGGCCTCGTGCAGACAGATTAGTTTCATTCAGATTGGCATCATGGACAAAAATCCTATTCCTGTGCTGTACCATTCCTATGCCACTCAGTTAGCCACTCCCATATGGGAGGAGTTCACATATTGTATGTCCAATCAGAGTTATCAATAAAGTTCATCTAAATAGCCTGCATGCTGTCCTGCTAGTGTGCTCTGTACTCTCCCTCAATATCAAACACAACAATATTAAGAGCATTTGCTTTATTGCTTCTCATCTGGACAGACTTTGTAAGGTGAGGAGATACTGTAAGTGCTTGGAAGGTATGGATATCCAGTTTTGATCGTATGGGTAATATAAACACTCTTCGGTTCTAGGTAAATATTGGGCAGTATGAGATTAATTATAAAAAAGGCTGATGTTACTGAACAGAATAGGTGTTTGAAATAGCTTTACATTCACAAACTCCATTTCATATATATCATATATTTCATATATATCTGATATATTCAATAATTGTAAATAACTTGTCCTCTGTTAGCCTCACACCTAGCTTCAATGATCATAATGTGTAAAAAAGAATCTTTTGAAGTCATCACGAGCAATGTAGCAAGTGTGAAAGCATGATAAAAATATAAAAATATATCATTCAGTGCAGACACGAGAAAATTAAAAATAGAAAGACAAATTATTAAAAGAATAATTTTCCTGCAAGCTGCAATTTAGCTGGAAAAATATTTTCTTCCATTGTTATGGGGAATTTGATTGAGAAATTGGTCTGTAAAATATCCAGATATGCAAATACATTACAGCTCTGTTACATTGAATTGATTAATGTGCTGCATATTTGCATAATCTAATGAGAAAAGATTTTAAAATTTACTTACTAATCGCCTGAAGATTCAATAGGAACTGCATATTAATAAAAACCGGATAAAATAAATTTATGATTTTGTCCAGTGTTCCAACAATCAATTTTGTTGTTATCTAAATGTATGCAAGATGTAAATCCAAGTTTACATATTTTTACTATCTTTTTATTTTGCAATATTTCAATTCTGTAGGAAAAGCTGAAGTATTATTTTATAATAATTTACATTGCTAGTGCCCTGCAGCGGCAGAGGCAGAATTGTTACATGGAATTGCTGATGCTGGATGTTGTTATTATTAGAACAATTGTTTCATTTAAACTGTACTGAGTATTTTATGCCACTTTGATGGTTGGCTGAATTATAAGCTCCACCTACCAACTAAATGAGCCATAAACAGCAAAATGTACAAAGTAAAAAAAAAATCAGGAAAATATGACTCAATTTGCTTTTGAAAATAAGTAATATCAGAAAAGGACATGAGCCGAGAATTTGGATCACATGTTGCCCATTTTTTTTGGAGTAATACAAAATCTAGTTTGAGTTCAACTGGAGCAGATATCTCCAATTAATTGCTACAGGATTTTACCTGAGATATCGTAGACAGTACTCCATTGCTGGAGGTCACATCAACATCCCTGGCAATCAGGGCTTGTGATAAGAGGCAACAACATAGCCATCTGCAAGCACCTACTCTTACAGAACCTCCAAAGACACGACACTATAGCAAGGCCTCACGTTTGATGCACAGGTTCAGATTTTCCAAATCTACCGTCAATGGGACATGGGAAGTGCTGTGTGCACAGAGCCCTCCGCATTGTCAAGGATCCCTCCCATGCATCCCACAATCTCTTTGACCTCTTACTGTCAGGCAGAGGGTACCATGGTATAACAACAAGGACTGTTTTGGCTGGGTAACAGTGCTTCCCCCAGTCTCTGAGAGTATTGAACACTCTGCTACCACCCAGTACACATCATTTATGACAGCATCAACAACAGTAATACTGTTGTATAGTTAACTATATGCCATATATGCACTTTATGTCAACTTGTACATTTACAGAATACTTCTCAATCTGTTAATATTATTACTGGTTTAATATTATTTTTGTGTTGTATGTGATATATGTACTGTATTTTGCATCCTGGTCCTTGAGGAATGTTGCTTAGCTGTGTACATGTCTGGTTGAATGACAATAAACTTGAACTTAATTCACTATCTAATCACAGCAATCGAGAGTTGGTGCAATGTTAGCCAACTGAGTATAACAGATTAATGAGTGAATAACTACTCCATTTAGCTTTGTTACAATATCTCTCTATTTCTGATTTTAAAAAGTAATTTTTGTTGCCTTTCTACACTGTAAAATAAGCAATGCTGTGTAGGTCATGAAAATCTCTTTCAGTTTTGCTCGACGTGGGGATTCTGGTTTCTGGAGGAGATAACTATTGCCATTCTTGCCTTTCCTTATGATGTATTTCCTTGTCCTCTTCATTCACAAGGTCTTCTTCCTTCATTCATCCTGTTGATCGGGAATTACATTTCCCTTTGGGTGACAGTGGCAGATATATCCCTCTCCCTTGCAGCCTTGACTCCTCTACAGCAGAGGAGTCTATGCTGCAGTCTATGCATGCCTCTGTGGAGCTGTGATGTGGAATGGGACCAAGGACTTACTGCATTTCTCTTTGAAAGTTGTGCAGTATTGTGTTGGAAGAAGTGTGAAATTAGGTGAAACGCCATCAGGAATTTTGCAGGCAACACACACAAAATGCTGGAGGATCTCCGCAGGCCGGGCAGCATCTGTGCAAAAGAGTAAAGCCGACATTCGGGCCATGACCCTTCAGCAGGACTGGGTAAAAAAAAATGAGTCAGCGTAAGAAGGTGGAGGAAGGGGAGGGAGAAACACAAGGTGATAGGTAAAACTGAGAAAGGGGAGGGGTGAAGTAAAGAGCTGGGAAGTTAATAGATGAAAGAGATACAGGGCTGGAGAAGGGGTAATCTTATAGGAGAGGACTAAAGGCATAGAAGGAAGTAAAGGGGGAGGAACACCAGAGGGAGGTAATAAGGAGATAAGGTGAGAAAGGGAAAAATGGGAATGGGGAATGATGGAAGTGGGGGGGGCCATTAATGGAAGTTAATTTTGCAGGTCTCATTTAAGAGTTTGTTCCAGGGAAACCATGCTAACTTTATTTCAAGCAGCATCTTGGCTAAATTGATGTCTGCTAAATCAGCACTGAAGTCATCCATATCCTGATAAATTAAAAATGGATTTAATTGAATTTGCAGTTATCTAAACTTACAGTATGGTAACAAACCAATCAGCCTGACAAAACCTTGTCAGTGACTACCCACCACAGGAATTGTAGGATTATCTCTTTAATACTGTCAGGTGGCTACCTGCAGTGAAACATCATAGCTACAAAAAACAGTCCTTGCAATTTCAATGTTAATCACCACTGTTATTATCCAAATCAATACATTTTTATGATGGCTACCTATAGGTGGAGCCACAGAACATGGACTTCATTTTAAATGGACACTTCTTGTCTGCATTTACCACGAAGAAAATCATGGAAGCTCAGGAATTCAGGAAAGAGATTCGTGAATATAGAAAAAGAATAGGTACTAGAATGTTTAAGCACATAAAGCTGGATTTAATCTGCAGTACCTAACCAAGTGTATCCCAGAATGATGTCAGAAATAAGAACTGAAATTTGCAGTGGTCCTTGCAGTGGTTTTTATATCTTCCTTATCATGGTTGAGGTATCATAAAACTGGAAGGCAGCCAATGTTTATTTTAAAAGTTTGTAAGGACCTAGCAGGGAACTGCAGACTCGCGAGCCTAACATCAATCATGGAGAACATTCTGAGAGTCAGAATCTGTCTCTCTTTGGAAAGGCAAGGACTGACTTTTTTTGGTGGGAAATCATGTTTCATGAATTTGACTGAGTTTTATTAAGAGTTGACCAAGGGGGCTGACAAGGGAAGGGTGCCGATCTTAGATCGGGGAGGGTGGTAGATTTTAGGCAATGCTCTTGGCAAGATTCTCCATGGTAGATTAGTCTTGAAGGTGAGGTCAGATTAGTTCCAGGTTAAGCAAACTAAGTGAATGCATAATTCTAAACTTGCTGGAGTTTAGAAGAATGAGGGGGTATCAAATAAAATAAAATCAATCAAATCAAGCTTAATTATCATTCAAACCATACATGGATAGAGTTGAACAAGACAGCGTTCTTCTGGGTCCCAGGCATATAACATGCATTTGACATAGTGAGAAAGAGAAAAATAAACACTCACACATCGTTACGCAAGAACTCCCGGCCACTGGCTTCTCCTTCTCTGAATTGTCCTTTGGCCCTTTTGACATCCCGGCCAGCTGCTCCAAACAACAAGAAGCTCACTGATACAGTAGACCTGCTGTACCTGTTGTTCTTGGAGTCCAATATGGTCTTATGTTCATAAAAAATACATTTTAAAAAGTAAAGTGCACATTTGGTTGCCCCCCCGCCCCCATGAGATGCCCCTGAATTTGAACATGCTGCCATCTTACCTGAAGGATACATCTCATTGAAACCTATTAAATATTGAAAGGCCTAGATAGAGTAGACGTGGAGAGGATGTTTCTGGTAGTGGGGTAGTCTAGGACCAGAGGGCACAGCCTCAGAATACAAGGATGTCCCTTTTGAACAGAGATGATGAAGAATTTCTTCGGCCAGAGGTTGGTAAATCTGTGGAATTCATTGCCACAGGCAGCTGTGGAGGCTAAGTCATCGGGGATATTTAAAACAGAAGTTGATATGTTCCTGATTAGTAAGGGTGTCAAAGATTACAGGGAGAAGGCAAGAGAATTGGTTTGATAAAAATCAGCCATGATGGAATGGTGGAACAGAGTTGATGGGCTGAATGGCCGATTCTGTCCCTTTGTCTTATAAAATTGATAGAAATGGCAAATGGCTTGGTGGAAGGACCTTATGCAGTTTTATAAAATTGTGAGGAGCATAAATAAGATGGGGAGCCAAAAACTGGAGGGAATAGGTTTAAGGTGAGAGGGGAAAGATTTATAGGGGACCTAGGAGACAAGTTTTTTCTCACAGAAGTGGTCACTATATGAATTGAGCTGCCAGAAGAAGTGATAGAGGCAGGTATAATTATATCATTTAAAAGACTTTTAGACAGCCACATAAATAAGAAAAGTTTAGAAGGATATGGTCCAAGTGCAGGTAAATGAGACTAGCTGTGAAAGGTATCTTGGTCGGCATGGACATTGGGCAAAAGGGCCAGTTTGCATTATTGTAATACAGTATAGATGTTATCTGGAAGTAGTTTAAAGGCTGGCTTTATTCGTGCATCTATCAGTGATTGCTATCTTAACTCTATGTCCCCTGACATCTTTCATAGCTCCTAACCTTCACAGGTCATCTCCAATATCCGTAAAATGCAAGAAAAAGAAAGCAGATTAGGTTCTACTGTTATCAATACATTATTCGATTTCTATGAAATAGCCTTAGTAGGGCTGATATGCTGGGGAAGTAAGAATCCCCAACTGTACCACGAGCCCAAACCAGTGGTTGTCATCTTTGTGGTACACTGGTGGTCTCCTCATGGGCCCAATTAGTGGCTGCTAGCTCTATGACACACTGGTGGTGCCCCATTGAGGTCAATGAGGCAGCACAAACTTCCCAGGCTTCTCACCTCTTTGTCCTGTGCCAATATTAATCTGACACACGTACAAATGGAAAATCCAGCTGCTAAGCTGTTTTCTTCTTCTTAACTATCCATGGTAGTTGAGCTGCTATGATCTTGGATTGACTAGCACAAAAATGGCTTAAAGTTGAACATCACTGTGAGTCAATTAATTATTTTTGAACTCCTTTTAAGAATGGTGGAGAGAATTATGGAACTTAGCCCATATTCCATGAAATATTATTTTGAAAATGTTCAAGGATTGGACTTTACTCTAAATTCTGTCAGTGTACAATCTAGAGCATCTTGATTTACTTTTTTCTTTTTGAGGCATACCACTGATGTAGGCATTCTTCTGGAACTGTGTAAGTAACTTCTGTTTCGGTATACCTTACATGGTTCTTCAGAAGATGTTTTTACCATGGCAACAGTCCATCTATCAACATTTAGGTATTGAAGAAATTGTTAGAAATACATTTTCTTGCAAGATCCAGGTTCTATCAGTCTAAATTGTTGGAGGTGATGACGTTTAGCAGACATAGCTAAAATGATATTTATTCACAAGACATCAATTACAATATGGTCATTTATATCTGCAGATCAAATCTTGCTTGTTAACTTAGATCAATTGTCATATCAAGCAGTTTCATTATTTTCTTCCAAAGTTTTATCCCTTTCATTTTTGTTTTTGCTTAAAATCTTGTCCTTTATTTTATCTTTAGTATTCTTTCTTATCCACTGATGTTTGTGATTGTGATGCAGTTATTTTCTCAGTCTGTGTGTTTCATTGTTCTCACCTGTGGTGTTTTGGTAGCTTAATATTTGTTCAATTTTTTTCTCCTTTTCAATTTGGCTGTATCATTAGCACTTTCATTTTCCATGGCTATTCAATATAACAGGTGATTGAACAGCATATTCATAATGGAAGTGGATATTAAAATCAATTGGGGAGCCATTCATTTTGAAGGAAATCCAACACTCTGTGGCAATATATATAAACACTGTCCTATCTTCATGGATTTTTAATGTGTGTTGTTAGTTTTCTATTCTAAACTAGATTTGTCAGAATTGTTTATTTACTGAAGCTGTCAGTGGGTTACATCTTTACAAAATTCACAGTTCATAGAGAAAAATCAACATGATAGAAAGTATTAGCAACTATTGTAACGTCAAGACTTATATCTTTGCTGTAACAATATTGATTTAAGAACAGTTTTACTGTCTTCCAGTGTTAATCAGGAGCAGATCCTCCATAACAGCCAAAGTGGATTAATAGTTGGTTCTATTTAATTGTTAAAGCAGTGAAAATGCCTTGGAGTTGTTAGTGAATCCCTCTGTCAGAGCCTCGTAAGTCCACACACAAACTTCCTCCCAGCCAAACCCAGGTACAGGCCCTTTCGTCCTTATCCACACCCTGAGTTAAAGTTCACCATTGGATCAGGTCTTCATTCCCTGTCCCTGTCAGCAAACTAAAATCAAGCTACTGTATAAGGTGTATGTGATATTGGTATGAATACCTGAGTATTGATTTCATAATGGATCTTAATTGAATATTGTGTGCTGATCATATTATTGGGTCAAATCCCATGGAACAGTTCTGCCTGAAAATATGACAATGTGGGTAAGATAGAGTAGCACATAGCTCTTAAATAATCTAATCACTGGAATAAATTCAAGCTGAATTATTCAGCTATTTCATACTGTTCGCTTTTTAACCATCTCCATCTGCACGTACTTATTAAACAAACATATATCTTTCTTTCTTATTATTTTATGATGTTTAATAGTACTATTTACAGAAACACATTTCCATAAAACATAAAATACCAACAATAATTGAAGAATATCATTACTAACTGTGATATTGAAAGCAGTACCACAGGAAGAGGGTCCAGTGTATTAAAAAATGAAACGTTGGCTCTTATTCTGTATGTACAGTATGCAGCTAGCAGATTACAGACAAAACAACCTGACATTGAATAATGCTGATGAAATTCCAATCTAGGTCATACTTATTCTGAGAATGATGGGCAAAAAACTTAATTTTGGACTGCATCCTTCCATATATGTTGCCAAGAAATTGGGGCTATCATTGTGAAGATGTTGTGAATTTATTTTGACTAATTGAGTCATCCATTTGTTCATAACAGGATTAGTTTAAAAGTGAGAACTAGGAGACAATAAGTTAACTTGCATAAGTATAGTGTTAGTTAAATGCTGGGAGATGCTTCTTTTCACATGCAGTCATCAACATAAGGAATAAGTGACTGGCACATGATATTAGTTTTGGTGGGCTGAAAGGATTTTAAAAAAGAGCTGAACATTTTCCTGGGAATGATCAACATATAGAAAACAAGAGAAAATCTGCAGATGCTGGAAACCCAAGCAACACACACAAAATGCTGGAGGAACTCAGCAGGTCAGGCAGCATCCATGGAAAAGATTACAGATGATGTTTTGGCCCGAGACCCTTCGGCAGGACTGGAGAAAAATTATGAGGAATCAGAGTTAAAAGGTGGGGGGAGGGGAGGGAGAGGCACAAGGTGATAAGTGAAACCAGGAGGGGGAGGGGTGAAGCAAAGAGCTGGGAAGTTGATTGGTGAAAGAGATGCAAAGCTGGAGAAGGGGGAATCTAATAGGAGGGGCAGAAGGCATGAAAGAAAGAAAAAGGGAAGGAGCACCAGAAGCAGGCAATGGGTAGGCAAGGGGATAAGGTGAGAGAGGGAAAAGGGGATGGGGAATGGTGGAGGAGGACATTACTGGAAGTTTGAGAAATCAGTGTTCATGCTGTCAGGTTGGAGACTACCTAAATGGAAATAAGCTGTTGTTCCTCCAACTCGAGTGTGGCCTCATCGTGACAGTAGAGTAGGCCATGAATAGACATGTCAGAATGGGAATGGGAAGCATCAGATTGGAGGACCAACACCTTACATTCCATCTGGGTAGCCTCCAACCTGGTGGCATGAACATCGATTTCTCAAAATTCTGGTAATGGCACCCTGCCCCAACCCTTCCCCATCTCCTTTTCCCTCTCTCACCTTATCTCCTTGCCTGCCCATCACCTTCCTCTGGTGCTCCTTCCCCCATTTCTTTCTTTCATTACCTTCTGTCCTCTCCTATTAGGTACCCCCTTCTCCAGCCCTGTATCTGTTTCATCAATCAACTTCCCAGTTGTTTATATCACCCCTCTCCCTCCCGGTTTCACCTATCACCTTGTATATCTCCCTTCCCTCCCCCCACCTATTAACTCCGACTCCTCATCTTTTTTTCCAGTCCTGCTGAAGGGTCTCAGCCCGAAATATCAACAAGTAGAAGATGGGATATCTTTGAGGAATGCACCATCAAGCAAGAATCAGGGAATCAGATCCATTGGGAATCAGGGAATATGAGGAACCCAAAAAAGACAAGCATTTAATAAATCTTTGGTCAAGCTTTGAAGAAAATGATTATTAAGTAAGCATGTATTTGTGATGGTCTCAATAAAAATGTAGTGTGTGCTTATTAATAAGGTCAATGTTTTTTCCGAGTGAAATGTGTTCTGAAATGAGTGAAATACTTTTGGCTAAGTGACTATCCCATATAAGATGAGTACAAAGGCTTCAGTAAATTAATTCACTGTCATACATTGTCATTTTGTTGCTAACGTATGTAAGTGTAGAAATTGAATGTAAAAAGTAAAGAAAGGTCACCGTCTGAGGAGAAAAGTTGTTTGAACATGATGTCTCATATTTGACTTATCTGGACAAGTTATGAAATTTCCTCCTCTTTGAATTCATGTTCATGCCATTGCATTGCATGTCCTTATGGAGATGGTCCCTGTGGGCTGCCTTCCATCTCTTGCACAAAGCAAATCCCTCCATTATTCAATTGCGTCCACCAGGGCTTTTGCATCTTTGAAAACGCTGGAGACTTCTCTTGTTGCATTTTCAAACATGTTTCTTACTTCAGTGCATTTGGTGATGTTGGAAAATCCCCTTTGAGGCAGTGACCAACACTGTTTGGCTACTCAGTAAACATTTGCCTGGTCTTTGATCTGAAAAGCAAAAGTCTGAAATGTATGTAGAAAATACTGGAGACCCTCCGCAGGTCCATCTTATGTGGGAACAGAAACAGTGTTAATGTTTCAGATCAAAGTCCCTTCATTTGAATTGGGAAACAAAGAAAACAAGTTTGTTTTAAATTGCAGAGAGGGTGTCATGGGGATGAATAGGACAACGGGATTATTCCTGCCAGGATGAAGCCAGGGTTGCTGTGAGGATAAGCTGCTGATGAAGCCATCTGGTGGAATGATTAAAGTTAAATTAGAGAGACATGAAACAACAGGGTTTATAAAAGCTGTATAATGCAATCCAGAGCTGCAGGAAGTGCTCAGTAGTGGGGAGAGAGAGAGAGAAAAAAACGTTAATATAAGAGGGAGATCATTTACAGTGGAACTGTTCAGTTCTGATACAAACAGAAAAAGTAACTACCTAAGTTCTGGTAGTTCTTTGCTGTGTTCTGTGTCATTTTGCTGAGCTTTGCGGGCAGGCTATGTTGGCATTGGAATGTGCGGCAACACTTGCAGACTGCCCTCAGCACACCCTTAGACTGCGTTGGTTATCAATGCAAAATAATGCATTTCATAGAAACATAGAAAGCCTACAGCACTATACAGGCCCTTCAGCCCACAAAGCTGTGCCGAACATGTCCTTACTATAGAAATTACCTAGGGTTACCCATAGCCCTCTATTTTTCTAAGCTCCATGTACCTATCCAGGAGTCTCTTAAATGATCCTATTGTATCTGCCTCCACCACTGTTGCCAGCAGCCCATTCCATGCACTCACCACTCTCCGCATAAAAAAAACTTACCCCTGACATCTCCTCTGTATCTACTTCCAGGCACCTTAAAACTGTGCCTTCTCATGTTAGTTGTTTCAGCCCCGGGAAAAAGCCTCTGACTACCCACATGATCAATGCCTCTCATCATCTTAAACACCTCTATCAGGCCACCTCTCATCCTCCGTCGCTCCAAGGAGAAAAGGCCGAGTATTTCGCTGTATAGTTCAAAGTACTTTTGCTAAATGAATGAGTCTGAATCCAATACTAAATCAGAATCTGAATTTGTTGAATTCATTGTTGGTTTCCATGTGCCCAAGATGGAAGTTGCAGTGCAGTTTCTCAAGTTTGTGCTGTGCCTCAAGCAGGTAGGTCAGAAGGGGAATGTGATTGGGAATTAAAGTCACAGGCAATGGCAAGTCAGCAAAAGTGTACCATAAAACTGTCATCCTATCTGCACCTGGCCTCTCCATTGTAGAGGAGATCACATTGTGAGCAAGAATTCTATTTAGATCAGGACTAGCCATTGCTGCTTGCCATTCCAGTGCTTTTCTTTACATTTGTATATTCTGGCCTACTTGGCACTAATCAGTAGGCCAGACTATATACTGTATATCACCCAAATATCACCTTTGAACATTACAGTGACAAATGAGCTTAACTGTCCATTCAATGGCTGTTCATCATTTCACACAATTACTGATAACTCCTTTGTTCCACAACACCCATTACCCTTCTACCCCTTCTCTGCGACCCAACTAACTTCTCTTCCCCAGTTCAGATGAAGGATCTACAACCTTGAGCATGAATCTTCAACCTGTTGAACTCATTAACAGACTCTCATTGCAGTTTCTCTTTCAGATTCCAACATCTCTAGATTTGTTTTCCAATCATCCCATTATGTTCATTATAGTTAAAGAGTTACTTACATTAATCCCACTTTCCAAGTGCTGGCCCTTATCTTATCGGATATTAATTCCTCATCCAACTATTATTTATAAACTGAATCATGGCTGAAGGATGGTTGTAGTTGGGAGCTGAATCTCCAAGCTTACACGTTATAGCAGAGGGATAGGAAGAAGGGCAGATGGGGTGGTGTGGCTCTACTGGTAAAGAATGGCATCAAATCAGTAGAAAGATGTGACATTGGATCGGAGGATGTTTAATCCTTGTGGTTTGAGTTAAGAAACTGCAAGGGTAAAAGGACGTTGATGGCAGTCATATATAGGCCTCCCAACAGTGGCTGGAAGTTGGAGCACAGGTTACAACAGGAAATAGAAAAGATGAGTCAAAAGAGTAATGTTATGGTAGTCATGGGAGATTTTAACATGCAGGTCGATTGGGAAAATCAGGTTGGTAATGGATCTCAAGAGAGTGAGTTTGTTGAATGCCTAAGAGATAGCTTTTTAGAGTAGTTTGTCATTGAGTCTACTACTGGATCAGCCATACTGGGTGGGGCGTTTTGTAATGAACTGGAGGCGATTAGGGAGCTTAAGATAAAAGAACCCTTAGGAACCAGCGATCAGCATATGATTGAGTTCAGCTTGAAATTTGATAGGGAGAAAGTAAGTCTGATGTAGCAGTATTTCAGTGGAGTAAGGGAAATTAAAGCAGTATGAGAGAGTAGTTGGCCAAAGTAAACTGAAAGGAGCCACTAGCAGGGCTGTCAGCAGAGCAGCAATGGCGTGTGTTTCTAGGAAAAATGAGAAAGGTGCAGGACATATGTATTCCAAAAATGAAGAAATACTCAAATGGTAAAATAGTACAACCATGGCTGACAAAGGGTGTCAAAGCTATTGCAAAAGCAAAAGAAAGGGAATACAACAAAGCAAAAATTAGCAAAGATAGGGGATTGGAAAGTTTTTTATAAACCTACAGAGAGCAACTAAAAAATTAGAAGGGAGAGGATGAAATATGAAAGCAAACTAGCAAATAATATCAAAGTGGATAGTAAAAATTTTGTACAAGTATGTTAAAAATAAAGGAGAAAAGAGAATGGATATAAAACTGCTAGAAAATGAGGCAGGAGAAATAATAACGTGGGACAAGCAGATGGCTGACGAACTAAATGAGTATTTTGCATCAGTCTTCACTGTGGAAGACACTAGCAATATACCAGATGTTGTAGTGCGTGAAGGAAGAGAAGTGGGTGTAGTTACTATTACAAGAGAGAAGGTTCCCAAAAAACTGAAAGACCTAAATGAATATAAGTCACCCGGATGAGAGGAACTGCACCTTAGGGTTCTGAAAGAGGTAGCGCTAGAGATTGTGGTGGCATTAGAAATGATCTTTCAAAAATAATTGGACTCTAGCATGGTGCCAGAGGACTGGAAAATTGCAAATATCAGTCCACTCTTTAAGAAAGGAGGAAGGTAGCAGAAAGGAAATTATAGACCAGTTAGCCTGACCTCAGTGATTGGGAAGATGTTAGAGTCAGTTGTTAAGGATGAGGTGATGGAGCACTTGGTGCCACAGGACAAGATAGTACAGCGTCAGCATGCAAACACGAGGAAACCTGCAGATGCTGGAAATACAAGCAACACACACAAAAGATGCTGGTGAACGCAGCAGGCCAAGCAGCATCTATAGGAAGAGGTACAGTCGACGTTTAGGGCTGAGACCCTTCATCAGGACTAACTGAAAGAAGAGGTAGTAAGAGATTTGAAAGTGGGGGGGAGGGGGAGATCCAAAATGATAGGAGAAGACAGGAGGGGGAGGGATGGAGCTAAGAGCTGGAAAGTTGATTGGCAAAAAGGATACAAGGCTGGAGAAGGGAGAAGATCATGGGACGGGAACCTAGGGAGAAAGAAAGGGGGAGGGGAGCCCAAAGGATGAAGAACAGGCAAGGAGTTATAGTGAGGGGGACAGAAGGAAAAAAAAGGGAGAGAGAAAAAAAAGGGAAAAAATAAAAAATAAGAAATAAATAAATAAAGGATAGAGTACGAAGGGGAGGAGGGGCATTAATGGAAGTTAGAGAAGTCAACGTTCATGCCATCAGGTTGGAGGCTGATGGCATGAACATTTAGCCTCCAACTTGATGGCATGAACATTCTCGTCTACTGTCAAGATGAAGCCACGCTCAGGTTGGAGGAAACACATCTTATGTTCTGTCTGGGTAGCCTCCAATCTGATAGCATGAACATTGACTTCTCTAACTTCCATTATTGCCCCTCCTCCCCTTTGTACCCCATCCCTTATATACTTATTTCTTATTTTTTCCCTTTTTTCTCTCTCTTTTCTCCCTCTGTCCCTCTCACTATAACACCTTGCCTGCTCTCCATCCTCTGATGCTCCCCTCCCCCTTTCTTTCTCCCTAGGCTTCCCGTCCCATGATCCTCTCCCTTCTCCAGCCTTGTTTTCCTTTTGCCAATCAACTTTCCAGCTCTTAGTTCCATCCCTCCCCCTCCTGTCTTCTCCTATCATTTCGGATCTCCCCCTCCCCCTCTCACTTTCAAATCTCTTACTATCTCTTCTTTCAGTTAGTCCTGGCGATGGGTCTCGGCCTGAAACGTCGACTGTACCTCTTCCAATAGGTGCTGCCTGGCCTGCTGCGTTCACCAGCATTTTTTGTGTGTGTTGCACAAAGTTAGCATGGTTTCCTTCAGGGAAAATCCTGCCTGACAAACTTGATAGAATTCTTTGAGGATATTACAGGTAGGATAGATAAAGGAGATGCAGTGGATGTTGCATATTTGGACTTTCGGAAGGCCTTTGACAAGGTGCCAAGGCTAGTTACCAAGTTAAGAGCACATGGTATTACAGGAAAGTTACTAATGTGGTTAGAGCATTGGCTGATTGGTAGGAGACACTGAGTGGGAATAAAAGGATCCTTTTCTGGTTGGCTGCCAGTGATTAGTGGGATTCTGCAGGGGTCGATGTTGGGACCACTTCTTTTTATGATGTATATAAATGATATAGATAATGGAGTAGATGTCTTTGTTGCCAAGTTTGCAGATGATATGAAAATTGGTGGAGCGGCAGGTTGTGTTGAGGAAACAGGTAGGATGCAGAAGGACTTAGACAGAATGGGCAAGAAAGTAACAAATGAAATACAATGTTGGAATGCATGGTCATGCACTTTGGTAGTAGAAATAAATGTGCGGACTATTTTCTTAACTAGGAGAAAAACCAGGAATCTGAGATGCAGAGGGATTTGGAAGTCCTTGTGCAGACCACCCTGAAGGTTAACTTGCAGGTTGAGTCCGTGGTGAGGAAGGCAAATACAGTGTTAGCATTAATTTCAAGAGGTCTAGAACACAAAGGCAAGGATGTGATGCTGAGGCTTTATAAGGCACTGGTGAGGTCTCACCTTGACTATTTTGAACAGCTTTGGGCCTCTCATCTTAGAAAAGATGTGCTGGCATTGGAGAAGGTCCAGAGGAGGTTCACAAGGATGATTCCAGGAATGAAAGGGTTACGAGGTATGTTGATGACTCTGGGTCTGTACTCGTTGGAATTCAGAAGGATGAGGGCAGATCACATTGAAACCTTTTGAATGTTGAAAGGCCTAGACTGAGTAGATGTGGAAAGGATGTTTCCCATGGTGGGAGAGTCTAGGACAAGAGGGCATAGCCTCAGGATAGAGGGGCGCCCTTTCAAAACAGAAATGTGGAGAAATTTCTTTAGCCAAAGGGTGGTGAATTAGTGGAATTTGTTGCCACATGCAGCTGTGGAGACCAGGTCATTGGATGTATTTAGGGCAGAACAGGTTGAGGAGGAGAAAAGAAAGGATCAACCATGATTGAATGGCAGAGCTGACTTGATGGGCCGGATGGCCTGATTCTGCTCCAATGTCTTATGGTCTTATTATTTAAATTGGAGAAAAGTAAAATCTGAAAGATCATGCCTCTCACAGTGAAGAATAGCATTTGTCTAAATTTTTACACTCAAGGCAATATTGCTTGATTTGAACCCAAAATCTTTGGATTCTGAGACAAGAGAGCTACCAGTAGCTGAAAGTGTGATCAGTTTATGTCTAAATAAATATATTCAGCAAGGCATAATATATTCAATAAGTTTCCAATAACTCATCATATTTGCAGTAAATTTAAAGGAACTATTAAACAGTCATTCACATGAATAACTCTTTAGAGCACAGTAAAATATTAAGCATCTGCATAAACATTGGAGTCTGCATATCCAAGGCAATTACAAACTGAGTTATTGCCCTACAATAGGCTTTTCACCTCTTGCAAATTTGCAACTTAAAGATGTAGACTGGTAGCTACTCCACCCTTTCCATTTGCAATGAGTCAGTAATGTGAATACTAATGCCTGTGTGGTGGTGCCCACTGTATAATTTTAATAAATGACAACAAGCCAATATTCCTCATACTGCAGTGAAATGCCTTTTTATCAAGTTGGCAGTATATCAAGGTGACAGTTGACATTGCTATTGCCTTCTGTCCCCCTCCCTTACTATAAACTAAGACCTTGATTGTGCTCACAGCCATTCCAACAGTCAAATCACTAACAATCCCAAAAGAAACAATCTCCCATGAATGATAATTCACTTTGCTGACTGCAGCTCTGACCTAGCGAATCACTGTTGACTTTTTCTGGGGAGTTATTCCTTTCTTTCTGGCTCCAGGTACAGTTCTGACAGCATTAGCTTCGTGCTTAAGAAGTGTCACTTTAAAGAAAAATCTCACTACTGAAAAATATTGGAACTTGCAGATGTCTTGGAGAGGGTACAGAGAAGATTCACGAGAATGATTCCGAGAATGAGAGGGTTAACGTATGAGGAACGTTTGTCCGCTCTTGGACTGTATTCCTTGGAGTTTAGAAAAATGAGGCGAGGCCTCATAGAAACATTTCGAATGTTAAAAGGCATGGACAGAGTGGATGTGGCAAAGTTGTTTCCCATGATGGGGGAGTCTAGTATGAGAGGGCATGACTTCAGGATTGAAGGGCGCCCTTTCAGAACAGAAATGCAAAGAAATTTTTTTAGTCAGAGGGTGGTGAATCTATGGAATTTGTTGCCACGGGCAGCAGTGGAGGCCAAGTCATTGGGCGTATTTAAGGCAGAGATTGATAGGTATCTGAGTAGCCAGGGCATCAAAGGTTATGGTGAGAAGGCGGGGCAGTGGGACTAAATAGGATAAAATGGATCAGCTCATGATAAAATGGCGGAGCAGACTCGATGGGCCGAATGGCCTACTTCTGCTCCTTTGTCTTATGGTCTTATGTCCCTTTGATGCAACATGATTTTCACACTTCCGTCCCTTCCATCACTTCTGTCCCTTCTATCTAATAGTCCTTCAGCATCTCACCCACCATCCCCTGCCCTTTCCTATTCTCAACTGTTATCAACATTTTACGCTATAATAGCACCATTTTAAATTGTTGCCAGGTTTTCATTAGTTGTTATGTTTACTTTGATACTTTAGAATTAAAGGAGTAGTTCTATAGATTTGCATATTTGTAAAATAAGCTTGTTTAAGTGATAAAATATGCTAAAGATCTTTCGTACATTTTTATTGAAGCAAGCTAGTTCAAGTCAATAGTCTAAAAATATCTTGAAGGACAAAACCTAAATCTCCAAGTGTTCACATGCATACATTTTAAAACCCTTCCATATACTTTATGACAGTAATTTGAGGGCTTAACAGTTCAGATACACAAATACTCCAGGCTTGTCAACTCCCCACTGTTAAATAGCTGCAGTTTCTTGCAGTGCCCTCAGAGCTCTCTAAAAACTTGGCTCTATCAAGCATAATCGGGAGGGTAAGCACAATTTTTTAACTGTTTCCAGAGTTGTACAAATAATTTGCACAGTACATCTGCAACCATTCAGCCTTTTAGCACAGATGCATTCTGCCATTCTTCCTGCAGGTACCATTGATCTTTTACGAGAGAAAATCTGCAGATGCTGGAAATTCAAGCAACGCACACTAAAACGCTGGAGGAACTCAGCAGGCCAGGCAGCATCTATGGAAAAGAGTAAACAGTCAACAGTTGACTGTTTACTGTTTTCCATAGATGCTGCCTCCCTGCTGAATTCCTCCAATATTTTGTGTGTGTTTCTATTGAGCTTTTAAACGCCCCACATAAAATATGTAATACTGCCATAAAGGCTATTGTCTCTCAGATTTGTTTTAATTAAAGTTCAACTGCTTGATATGTGCGTAGTGTTAATATATTCTGATATACTGTGTAATCAGAAGTTACTTTCTTCCGTTCAGGAGTTGTGAAATAAGGAAGGATTTGTTTGTTTTATAAATGCAGTGAACTCCGGGCTCATGTCAAGCAAAGAGCCAAAATAAAAGGGGGAGAAAAGGAGAACTAAAGTTGTTGTAATGAGCATCCATCACCTTTTCCTCAAATAATCTTTGCTGTGAGAATTTGAGAATCATCCGAACAGATGGTACTGGGGAAATAGTTGCTACCAGGTGGTCAATGGTGGCAACTTTTAACTTGCATAGCTCATTTCAAACAGCGCTGCCTGCAGTTCATCTTGCTTTAGGTCTTACGTATCTTTCAATACTGTTCTCACAGACCATTCATGGCTTTATTTTATTCATTTCCCCAAAATGACAATTTCAATATCCTCATCTTTATTAGTTTGTCCAAAGCTTTCGTGCACCCTACCTTTTAAATGTATTCCAGCCATATGATTTTATGTGTACTCACTTGTTGATCTTACTGATATATCTTACACTATCATCTTACTGATATACGTGCATTTACTCTCCTATAACACTTCCAATAATGTCTTTCTGAGAAACCCATCTGTTCCATAGTGCCTGCCAGGGTATGGCTTCAAACTGTGAAAAGACGTTTGATGTTGTGGTCCTTGTAAAGTGCTATCTGTGAGTTTCTTTTTCTGTTGATGCATATAAACAAATGAGGCTTTTTCTTCTTCATAAATTTTCATTATCAAACATAATGGCTGAACAGAGGAGCACTTTCAGTAATAGACTAAGACAACTGTGCTGCTCCAGGGAGTGCTATATGAGGGCATTCTTACTCTCAGCTATTAGGCTCTATAATGAGTAAACCTATTGCCAGGGAAGTGATGACCTCCTTCCTGTTAGACTGTTATTAACCTCTGTTAACCAGAGCTCTCTCTGTATAGCACACTCTGTGTGATATTGTGCAACACTACCATCACTTCTTATCTGGACGGTATGCATGTGCACCCGTTACTGTATAATATTATGGTATTTCTTGCATCTTATCAGTGTGAACTTGGAAATCTTGTAATCTTTGACTTGTAAATCTTGTACACTTATTTTTAAGGTAACTTATCTTACTTTACTAATATTTGTATATCTGTGCACTTGTAATGCTACTGAGACACTGTAATTTCCTTTGGGATCAATAAAATATCTATCTATCTATAAGAGATGGACAGAGGATTAGGCCATTCCCATACATGCTTTATCATTCAATAAGATGATGACTGATCCTCAATGCTCCTCTTTAGTTTTATTTTATTTTTCCATTTGGCTATACAGCATGGAGTAGGCCCTTTCAGCCCTTTGAGCCATGCTGCCCAGCAACCCCCGACAAACCTGATTAGCCCTAGCCTGATCACGGGACAATTTACAATGATCAATTAGCGTAACTGTTATGTCTTTGGAATAGTGGGAGGAAATCACATCACCTGTGGAAAACCCATGCATTCCAGGGGGAGGATGTACAGAGACAGAATCGAACTCCAAACTTCAGAGTGCCACGAGCTGTAATAGTGGTGCCCTAACCACAACTTCCGGTTACACATCATTTCAACTCTCCTACTCCTTCTCACTGACCTATCTGTTTTTGGCCTCTTCCATTGCTACAGAGAGGCCAAGCACAAAAGGGAAGATCAATATCTCTGAATCTGCTTGTGTAACTTACCATCAAGCGGTTTGAAATCGATTTTTTTTTTTGCATTTTATGATAATCTACAATCCCAGTGTGGATTACCACATGCACTCAACTGTTTACTTATTTTTCTTCTCCCTATGTTCGCCTTCCCACCTCCTTTCTCTTATCTTTTTCCATCTGCCCATCATCCCTTCCCATCTGGTTCTACCTATCACCTACCAGCTTCTGTTCCAGCTGTTGTATACAGGCAGCCTTTCCTCTTCCCTCTCGGTCCCAATGCAGGGACGCAATCCAAAACGTTGGCTTATAGCTTTTGCCTCTGCAGATACTGCTGGACCTTTTGAGTTCTTCCATCATTCTGTTTTCTTTTTTTCCTAACTCCAAATTCTTGATTCCTTAATATCTAGAAATCTACTTGAGTATTAGCAACTAAGCCTCCAGAGTCCAACTTGGGTAGTAATTTCCACAGACAGATGTATTTCAATGATCTCAAATTTGATCTTGTAAGCAGAAGCTTCAGGAACATCTGTGGCCACAGATATGCCATGTCGTATTTTTGGCAGATTAAAAGGAAATCCGACTCCGCATACCTCATAGAGCACAAAACTGTTGTGTGGTATTTGGAGAATGAAGACATCAAAAGTTCTTTTTTCTGAAGCAAAACTCTGATGAAATTAAGTCACCAGTATTGTTATTCCAGCTGAGGTACCACTGTGAATCAGATTTTAAAATTGGAAAAGTGATTTAACTTGCCACTAAAATATACAAAGAATAGAACAATTCAAGTGGAAAACATGAACACCTTTTCAGAATTTCCATACTTAGAGTTTTCCAAACTGGTAACATGATTTTTCTTCCTGTACATTGCTAATATAGCATATTACAATGCATCTGTTAAACAGCACTCCTCTGAGCCCTGCCACTCACTGTTTGGCCTCCCAAAGTGCAACACCTCGAACTTCTCTACATTAACTTCCATCTGCCATTTTTCATCCAATTTTTCCAGCTTGTCTAGATCTCACTGCAAGCTCTGATAATCTTCCTTGCTGTCCACAATATCCCAAATCTTGCTGTCACCTTCAAATTTGCTGATGCAGTTAACCACATTATCATCCAGATCATTGATATAGATGATGAAAAGCAACAGACCCAGCACTGATCCCTGTGGCACAATGCTAGTCATCGGCCTCCAGTCACAGAGGCAACCATCTACTAACACTCTCTGGCTTATCCTCCAAAGCTAATGTCTAAACCAATTTACTTCCTCATCTTGAATACCAAAGGACTGAACCTTCTTGACCAACCCCACCCCCCATGCAGGACTTTGTTAAAGGCCTTGCTAAAGTCCATGTAGACAATATCCACCGCTTTGCCTTCATTGACTTTGCTGGTAACTTTCTCAAAAGACTCTATGAGATTGGTGAGATATGACCTACCATGCACAAAGCTATGCTGACTATCCCTAATCAGTCCCTATCTATCCCCCAAACACATATATCCAGTCCCTTAGAAAAACTTCCAATAATTTACCCACTACTTAATATCAGGCTTACCAGCCTATAATTTCCTGGTTTATTCCTAGAGTCTTTTTTAAACAACAGAACAACATTAGTTATGTTCCAATCCTCTGGAACCTCACAATCCAACCACAAACTGTTCCAGCTGCTACCATCTGGGAAACGGTACCACAACATTAAAGCCAGGATCAACAGGCTCCAGGACAGCTTCTTCCACCCAGTCATCAGATTGATTAATTCACGTTGATACAACTGTATTTCTATGCTATATTGACTGTCCTGTTCTACATACTATTTTTTACAAATTACTATAATTAACACATTGCACATTTAGATGGCGACGTCACATAGAGATTTTTACTCCTCATATATATGAAGGATGTAAGAAATAAAGTCAATTCAATTCTATTCACCCTTGGCTAAAAACATTTTAAATAACTCTGCCGAGGCCCCTACAATTTCTGCACTAGCCTTCCACAGGAACAATTTGTCAGGCCCTCAAAGTTCAAAGTAAATTTATTATCAAAGTACACATATGTCACATATGACACATATATCACCCTGGTTTATTAATTTTCTTCTGGGCATTCATAGTAAATAGAAAGAAACACAATAGAATCAATGAAAAATCGCACAGGACAGAGACAGACAAATAACCAATGTGCAAAGGACAACAATACTATTCAAATACAAAAAGAAAAGAAAAAAATAAGAAAACTAATGAATAAATAAACAAATGTTGGCAGCATGAATTGTAGAGTCCTTTAAAGGGAATCTATTCAGCCAGATTCTCCATCTCCCTCCTGTATGCTGATTCGGCCCACAATAGTAGTGGGATCAGCAAACTTAAATATGGCATTGGATCCGTGCATAGCCTCACAGTCATAAGTATAAAGTGAGTAGAGCCGGGAGCTAAGCATGCAGCACCTGCGCTGATGGTAGTTGTGGAGAAGATGTTGTTGCCATTCTGAACTGACTAGAGTCTGCAAGTGAGGAAATCAAGGATCCAGTTGCACACGGGGGTATTAAAGCCTAGGTCTTGGAGCTTATTGATTAGTTTTGAGGGGATGATAATATTGAATGCGGAGCTGGAGTCAATGCAGAGCATCCTGATGTATGAATCTTCACTTTCCTGAAGCTGCAGAGCTGAGTGGAGAACCGATGAAAAGGCATCTGATGTTGACCTGTTGTGACAGTAGGCAAATTGGAGCAGATCCAAGTTGCTGCTTAGGCAGGAGTAAAGATGCTTCATTACCAACGACTCAAACCACTTCATCACAGTGGAGGTGAGAGCTACTGGACGATAGTCATTGAGGCGGATTACTAAATGGGCACCGGTACAACTGAAGCCTGCCTGAAGCAGGTGGGTACCTCAGACTGCTGAAGTGAGAGGTTAAAGATATCAGTGAACACCCCAGCCAGTGGAAAGGCATGGGTTTTCAGTACTCGGCCAGGTACACAGTCTGGGCTGGATGCTTTCTATAGGTTCACACTCCTGAAGGATGCTCTCACATTGGCCATAGAGCCTGAAATCACAGGACCATTGGGGGCAGTGGGAGTTCGTGAAGGTGCCTCCATATTTTGACAGTCAAAATAAGCATAAAAGGCATTGAGCTCATCTGGGAGAGAAAACTTGTTGCCATTTGTTTTCACTTTGTATGAAGTGATAGCATTCAAGCCCTGCCACAACTCCTGAGCATCCTTCAGTGATTCAAGTTTGGTCCAGAAATCCCACTTTATATGTAAGATGGCTTTCCAGAGATTGTGCCTGGGCCTCTTGTATCTTACTTGGTCACCAGGCCTGAATGCCACTGATCAGGCCCACAGCAGATTATGGATCTCTTGGTTCATCAAGGTCTTCTGGTTGGGGAGGAGTCTAAATGATTTTGTGGGGACACACTTATTCACAACTGTCTTTATAAAGTCCGTGTTAACGGTGCATACTTATTCAGAATCTCTGATGCATCCTTCATTGTGGCCCAGTTCACCGACTCGAAGCAATTCCGTAGCCACTCCTTTGCCTCCCACAACCCTCTCTTTGTTGTTCTTACTTCTAGAGCCTTGTTCTTTAGCCTCTGCCTGTATGCAGATAGGAGGTGGACAGCCAGATGATCACATATCCTGAAATTAGGTTTAGGGATTGAATGATAGGCATTTCTAATTGTAGTATAACAGTAGTCAAGTGTGTTAGGATCCCTTGTGCTGTCGGTGATATGGTGATGATAAATGGGCAGAGATTTCTTCAAACAAGCCTGTTTGAAGTCCCCAATAATGATTTTAACGGCCCTAGGGATTCATCCATCCCTAATTTGCCTCAAGACAGCAAACACCTCCTCCTCTGTAACCTTTGTATTGTCCATGACCTCAGAACTGCTTTACCTCACATCTATACACACCCATACCCGAGTACAGATACAAAATTCCATTTTAAGATCTCCCCTATCTCTTTCAGCTCCATGCACAGATAACCACTGCGATCTTCCAGAAGACTAATTTTGTCCCTTGCTATCCTTTTCCTCAAGATATACAGGTATGTGTTGCTTAACGACCACGATACGTTCCGTGAAATCGGACGTTATGTGATTTGGACGTTGTGCCAACACCATATTATATACTTAGCAAACCTATATGGAGTACTGTAGTATATCTGTATTGACTAAATCCATGTCATTAGCAATTTCTAGGTATCCAGTATAGGCCCCTCTCACATTTTCGTGAGCCTTGTAGTTTTCAGTGAAGACAATCTTTTGTTTTTCTTTGTTTTTCAGGATCGTCGTGATTGTTCAGTGCGACATGCCTAAATCCTGAGCAATGGCATTCACTGGTTTTCCACCTTCATATTGTTTAATAATCTTTTGTTTCACTTCCAAATCAACACTTTTCTTTTGCCTCTTGCTGCTGCTCTCACTAGGAGTGGTTTTGCTGCATTTGGAAGCCATGTTGCACTTTACAGTAATATTTTCGAAAGAAAATTAAACAGAGAGATAACGCTACTACATTCGAGACGCGCAATACATGAGATTGGTTACGTCGGCTACATCACGTTCTCCAATCGGGACTATGGATGTATATGCGATCAGACGTTGTCCAAATGGACATTAAGCGGGGCACACCTGTATTTGTAGAATCCATTTTGGATTCTTCTTCACCTTGTCTGCTTAGGCAAACTCATGCCTTCTTTTAGCCCTCCTGATTTCCTTCTTAAGTGGTCTCTTGTATTTCTTATACACCTCAAGTATCTCATTTGCTCCTTCCTGCCTATACCTGCAGTGCACCTCATTCTTTATCTTAACCAAGGCCTCAATATCTTTCAAAAATCAAAGTTCTTTAAATCAATTTTGCTTGTCTTTTATTCGGACAGGAACATACAAACTTTGTACTCTCAAAATTTAATTTTTAATGCTTCCCACTTACCAAGTACACCTTTCCTATAAAATATGTTATCCCCATCCAAATTTGCCAGATCTTTTCTAATACCTTCAAAATTGCCCTTTATCCAATTTAGAATCTCAACCCAAGGACTAGACCTATCCTTCTCCATAATTACCTTAAAACCAGTGCATTATGATGTAAATTGTTCCCCTACACAAAATCTGTCACCTGCCCTGTCTCATTTCCCCAGCAGGAGATCTAGTATCAGACTCTCTCTACTTGGGGCTTCAATGTACCGATTAAGGAAGCTTCTCCGAAACCATTCGACAAACTCTATCCCATCCAGCCCTTTTACAGTATGGGGTCCCTGTCAATATGTGGAAAGTTAAAATCACCTACTAACACCACCTTATGTTTCTTGCAACAGTCTGCAATCTCCCTACAAATTTGCTCCTCTAATCCCCATGACTGTCAAGTGATCTACAATATAATCCCATTTACGTGGTCATCCCATTCTTATTCTGCATTTCGACCCATATTACCTCAGTAGATGAGCACTTCCATGACATTTCCCTGACTAGTAATGCCACTCCTCTCCTTTTAATCCTTCCCACTCTGTCACTTCTAAAACAATGGTACTCTGGAACACTGAACTGCCCCTCCCACCCCTTCTGCAACCAAGTCTCATTAATGCTACAAAGTCATAATTCCACGTTCTGATTCATGTCCGAAGCACATTCGCCTTTCCCACAATACTCCTTGCATTAAAGTATAGACAACTCAGAACATTAGTCCCAATGTTGAAACCTCTCAATTCCTGCCTTTGTATCTAGGTTTAACAACATCTTTCCCCACAACCACTCCACTGGTACTCTGGTTCTCACCATCCGCTACTCTTGATTATTTTGTGGACAATTGGTCGAGTTACCCCTCATATGTAGTGTAAATGCCAACATTTCTGCAGTGTCTTCCCAGGTCAAATTCTGAGAGATTCCTTGCAAAATCTGTTAATTCTATAAATCATCTGACTAAGTCAAGAGAACCAAGATATTTAAATTTTCTATGCAAAAATGCTATTCTGGGATACCACTGGCCTGCAGAATTTTGCACAGTTAAAAATGTCCAAAACCTGTAATGCAGCATTGCTAAATTCCTCAGAATGTTGTAGCATGAATTAACAAACTCTTTCAAGGGGTTCATAGCCAGTTACTACCTGAGTTGATTCTGCTTTTTAAAAAGAGTTGCTTTTCTCTTCCGTCTCCATTTTCTCAACTGGAGCCTCTACAGACCCCTGTGGCATTTTGCTTTTGAAATTTGACTTATTGTTTTTTTTTAAACAGTGAATGTAAGAAGGAATAATGGAAAGAGGCCAGGCTATGTACACAAAACTATAGCATCTAATCAATAATAGTTCCAACGGAAATTCAATTCAACTGTAATTCCATATAAGTTTTCGTACAGTAAAAGAGTTTTGTGTAGCTTTCAACAACCTGTAGATAGCTTGGGGGAAATTAGAATAGTTCAGAGGGAAATTTCAGTATTTCAAGATTCACAGCTTTTGTTTTACCTTCTCTATCTTCATCGTGGCATGTTAAGTTTCATAGCAGCAGCTGAAAGATCCATCGAGTGGATTATCAGTGGTTGTATGAGGAAGTAGTGTAGATGCTGCCTTATAAATATAACAATGCATGGAAGAATACAAAGATAAAATAATTCAAAGAACTGACCATTTTTGCTGCTGTCGAAGAGATTGTGTAACTTATTTAAGTGGGCTCTTAGGCTTCTGGGCTTCATTTAGCAACTACATATATCTGCCTGTGGCAACAATGAACAGAGCAATCTACTGTAAATAAGACTTACAAATCAATAAATCTTGTCAGTTCTGCATCAATTTGTGGAGCAAACTTGTTGTGATGCCAACCTTCTGTTTCCTAATTGTTCACATTTTCCCAAAGAAGCATGCAAAATCCCTTTCCATAGTATGAAGGTTAGATGTTTAAAAGTCAGTTTCTATTCAGTCTATTGCATGCATTAACATCTGTACTTCAAAATCTGTAAAAACATTGAGTTTAATCAAAACTAGCTCCAGTCTAAAATGGCTGGGCTCTTCATTACGTCAGTTATATATTTGCAGCCTTTATTAGAAGTTGTATGAGGAACAGAGCTACTTATATCCACTTCCATTTCAGTGCAATGGGGTGAACAATTCCTAACTGTCTGGTTTTTGGAAATGAGAATTTTTTAGTGGCCATTCCTTGAATGAAGACTCCACCTTAAAAGGGTTGCCCAACACATGGGATTAAACACAGATACATTGCTATTTTAATATAATCATTTGCTGAATCCATTATTAAGTGAAGGTTCTACTTATCTGCTACTTTATGCTATCATAAATCACTGTTAAAATACTCTAACATACATATATCTTTTTCTTTTGATGAAACCTTGATATTTGCAAATCCAGCACAAATTATAATCATGATGTGGACTAGAAACAAAGGTCAATAGAATATACTCAACAGATAATATCTTCATGAAGTATTAAATGTATTCCTCAGTAAAAAGATTACTTCTCTAAATGATGACTAAGATTGATGAGGGCTAGCTTAAACAAAGCTTTGGAATTTAAGTTTGTGAGAGAAGATGTATTCGAAAACGTTAGCAGGATCTAAAACCTGTAAAAATTCTTGCAAATAAATTGTTGATTCTCTAGGGAGGTAGGAAATGATTACATTGTTATTTAGTTGTCATCTAGTGTTACGGGACAATCTGTCGTCTGTTTATTATTAATACCTGCAGCAAGACAAAAGTGCCTCAAAAAGTATCAACTCATCTGACAGAGTAATGGCATTGAGCATTACTGTTACTGCTGGTAATAAATTATTTAAGCTTCCTGTGCTGGACATTGCTGTGGAAGGAATTACTGCCGTTATGATGGTGATTGGTTTAGTTGATAGACTGAAAGTGAACATTAAAATCAGAAGGGCAGATACAGATTAATTTATTTATCACAAGTACATTGAAACATAGAGTGAAATGTACCATTTGCATGAACAAATGACACAACAAAATGATGAGCTGCGGGCAGCCTGCACGTATCTCCACACATTCCTGGACCAACATTGCATGTTCTCAATGTTCAGCAGAATACAGGCAACAACAACAACAACAAAACATGCCCCAAAAGTGATCATAATGCTATCTTTATTATCGACCCACTGAATAGTTTCTCCTATCCTCTCCTTCAGAAGAATTTATCCCAGTTGAAGGTTAAACCACTGAATTCAAGTGGTCAATTCCCCTTTCATTATTTTATATTTCTTATGTACACTCAGCGGTCACTTTATTTTTTAGCTACTCTACCTAATAAAGGGGTCATTGTGTGTATATTTGTGGTCTTCTGTTCCTATAGCCCATCCACTTCAGACTTCAATGAGTTGTGCATTCAGAGATGCTCTTCTGCACACATCACTTTTGTAATGTGTGGTTATTTGAATTACTGTCGCCTTTCCTGTCAGCTTGAACCAGTCTTACCATCTTCCTCTAACATCTCTCGTTAACAAGGTGTTTTCACCCACACAACTACCGCTCACTGTATTTTTTTTTGCACCATTCTCTGTAAACTCTAGAGTAGAGATTCACAATCTGGGTTCCACAAACCCCCTTGGTAGGGGTCCATACATTAAAAAGGTTGGGAGCCCCTGCTCTAGAGACTGTTATGCATGAAAAAAGTCCAGGAGAGCAGCAGTTTCTGAGATACTCAAAAGACCCCGTCTGGCACCAACAGTCATTCCACAGCTAAAGTCACTTAGATCACATTTTTGCCCTGTTCCGATGTTTGGTCTGAACAATAGTTGAACCTCTTGACCAAGTCTGCATGCTTTGATGCATTGAGTTGATGCCACATGATTAGCTGATTAGATATTTGTATTAACGAGCAAGCATACAGGTATACTGAGTGGCCACTGAGTGTATTTTATAATGGTACGGCAAGTTAATAATAAAGTTGGTGTTCCAACTATGTGGACATATCTGAACCACACAATAATCCTGTCTGAGGAATCATTTTGAGGTTTTTTTTCTGTGTGGTATATATTGCATTGAAATTCAATTCTGACACTGATACTATGGCCAGAGGGGAAAGAACTGAGTGGCTCCAAAGTTGGTCTCAATCAATTTTCAGTGTTTCCAACATCAGACAGGAAAGAGAATATCTGGGCTATTGATTAGACCAACTCTTCCATTTTCATTTATCAATTCATGCAATGTGGAAATCAACGAAAAGGTTGAATTTTTATTATCTACCTATAATTGGCCACTCAACTGAAGTGAATTCCTTGCTATATTTGAGAAGACAGCTAAGAGTCATTGTCATTAGTATTAGTATATCAGCATTCTAAACCAAGAGAGGTATGAAAGGCATGTGAATCAGGTGGATTTACTCTAAAACTCAGTAGTTTCATGCTCACCATATTGATACTAAATTTGTATTCACATTTAGTTAATTCCTGACTGAGATGGTGGTATTTACCTTCAGGTTTTGATACTTGCCCAGTAATATATTCATATTAGCCTTTTGTTTGAATATGTATTTGAGAGGCAATTCTACTTCAATTTAAAATTGTGGCTTTTGTGATATGCACTTGCCAGCATTTCTTATTTCTGTTCACAGTCCCATCTGAAACTAAAAGGATATGACTAATAGGTCAAGTGAGCACAAAAAGCTCTGTCATAATCTAGGAGTAATATGTGTGTTTTGTACAGGAATTTTTACTGTCGTAGAACAGCTGATAAAATACTTCTACTCTTTTCTCGATCCAGTTAACAGAGGCACGGAACACATGTACTGTAATTAGCCCATTTCTTGCACATGTCTGTTAAGAGATGCCACATTCATACATAATTTTAGTGACCAAGCAACTCCCTGTGAGATTCAATGCTGTAGTATTTACATGCTTCATTGTGACATATGAGTGACAACTGGAAGACAGATGATGGAAATGAAGTTGAAATGTCCTATAGTGTAGTACAATGGAGACGTAAGAGACTGCAGATTCTGGAATCCAGACCTGATGCAGGATGTTGACACAAAACATCAACAGTTCTTCCCCCACCTCCCCCCCACCCCAAACTCTCCAAACACCCACCCCACCCGTAGATGCTGCTCAACCCACTAAGTTGCTGCAGCAGATTTTTACCTCATAAGCTGCCCTGATGGTCTTCCAATAACCTTCAGAGGACTGTTCCGGCATTTCAAAATGATTTTTGAAATAAAATTAATAAAATATTTTAAAATGCCACACTCAACTTGCATAAGTTCATAAGAAAGTTAATATTAATTTACAGATCACTTGCCTTCACTTTTTTTAAGCTCTGACTGCATAAAGCTGAGGAAGTAGATTCAATGGATGATCTGAACCATCAGCTCAGTACCTTATGTTTCTCACGTAACAGCTTTGATTGGTCAAATAAACTTGTCCAGACTTCCAGACAAACCTGTTGGATATTTAATATGATTTAGTTATTCAAATAAACTTAAAATCCTGGTGTTCTACAGCACAGCAACAGTCACTTCAGTCCAACGTGTATCCTCATGCAGTATAAAAATAATGATGACTTTATATCTTTGGCAAAATAATGCAGACGCTGGAATGTAGAATAGGATTAGAAAATACTGTAAGTACTCAGCAGAACTTATTGATATAAAGACATCAACATGAAATACTCAGTCTTTTATTTTGTCCATATGCATTGCTTGAGTTATTCTTTCCAATATTTTCAGTTGTAATTAATTTTTTGGAATTGATTATTTAAAAATGCATGGAATGTATTTTTTGGCATGAAAAAATGCGGAAGTTATATTTTACCAATCAACATAAAAATACATATACCTCTGTGAAAAAAGGTGTAAAATAAAAGGCAGATTCCACCAAATAAAATGGAAAAAACAACTCAGCCTGTCAGGTAACACCTGTGGACAGAGAAACATTAGCCTTTCAAGTCCATGGCCCTTCATCAGAACTCACACCAGAAAGGAAAATAAGTCATCTATTGCAGCACCAAATGTAGTGAAGAATAAAGTGTAACCATGGACCACGAGACCTTTGAGATGAAATGAGTCAGTGTTGTTGCAGAGAGAGCATGTATGTGCCAATGCAAGACATAATGCATAAACTCAGGCGGTAATGAGATTAGTCTCAAAAAATGCGATAGAGTTTGACCATACATTAATCTTCAGTGGGTCCAAATTGTGAGTGGTGTTGTTTGAGTAGAAATCCACATAAGACGAATTTGATATATTGACATTTGCTAAGGAAAGTAACGTAGCAATAAGAGTAAGATTTGGTTAACACCTTACAGAAAAATACAGGGAAAAGAGAAACTATTGAGGGTGAATAAGGCAAAAGGGACAGACAAAAGTCTTGTCAGACACCACAGGAGAAGGTTGACATTCCTGGAAGGGAAGAGGTAATCAATTATGCAATAAGTGAAAATATAAAAAAATCTGCAGATGCTGAATATCCGAAGTAAAATCAAATAATGCAAGAAACATCGATAGGTTACACAGGATACTTAGAAAGACCTGAAACATTAAATAATTTGCTATCTGATGTGTTGTGTTCTTCTAGCATTTTCTGTTTTAGTTTCAGACTTCTTGCACCTGCAGTTTTTCAATACAAAGAATGAACATTCTTGTCTTAACTGCAATTTTATGAGAAAATTATTAAAAAATTAGATAATCTTGTAAATTGTCTTTTTTTTCATTGTTTTGTTTCAACATATTTTTAAGATCTGTACATCTGCTGTTTAATAGAATGTGTGTAATTTGTCTCCTGATAGCACATAGTCCTGACAATTCATTCATGGGTTTTGTTGCTGAGATACTGAATGAGACTGAAAAAGAGGCGATCCAATCAAGCAAGGTCAACAACATGGCAGTTGTCTATGGAAAAGATCCTAATATGTGGAAGGTAGGAGAAATGTATTATTACTTTATGATAAGTGTATTGCTCTCATGTGTAGTCTGCAAGATTCTAATCCCAAAAGTTTAAAACAGGAGAAAATACCTTCAACCCAAAACTGAACGGATGCAATTCTTTTTTTTTAATTTATCTTCCAATGAATTCCATCATCAAACAAACATCTCCACAAGATGCACCCCAGACGGATGCAATTCTATAAATAGTCAATAATGGATTCTTCTTAAAATTTAATTCCAGAATTCCAAGCTAGGATCTCACTTGTTCTTTCCTTAATGATAATGCACTTTACTGAATTATGTTTCTACACCAGTGTTTGTGTTTCCGATTTTCCAGGTAATTCCATACTCTTCAGCTCTACCTATTCCCCTTCAACTTGAGCTGGCAGTTTAAATGAGCACATTACTAAGCAACCAAAAATATTACTTCACAATAGGTATAAAGTACCTTTTAATAGTCATTTGTTCAAAAATTGGGATGTTTAACATGAATTACTTGGATCCTTTGAGTGCAATAGGAGCTCCAATGGATGTTTTGTGCACTTATGCGCTGATTGTCCTGTTGTTTGGGGAGGTGGATGGAGATACAAAGGAGGTACAACACATGCCTTCCCTCCGCCTGCCTGCAGGTCACCCTTGGGCAAGGTGTAGCACCTGCTTAGCTCCCTGATCAGGGCTATGTGAGGCCATGGAAGCAAGTGCTGGATGGTTGTATGAGCAGCTAGTGCATATCACAAGTCAAGGTTATGTAACCACTGATGCCAGGCAGACAATCTCTGAAGAGTATTGATAATGGCTGGGGTTACCCATCTTGTATGAAAGAAGAAGGCAATGGCAAACCACATCTGTAGAAACATCTTCCAAGAACAATCATGGTCGTACAGATGGAAGCAATGATTTCCCACGTCATACGAAATGGCACATAGTGATGATGATGATGATGCCGTGTTGATGAGAGGATAACACCTGCGATGTGAACATCTGAAAGAGTGTGGACAATGACTTGAGTTATGATCATCTGCAGATTTGACAACAAAAGTGCCATTTTAAGCTCAAAGTTATGATAAGTGCCCTCTCTTAACCTTACGTGGTTGAATTATCATTAACAGAATGCAATCCTTTATCTCAGACGTTTTTTTGAACTGGTTATCCACCACTTGCAACAAAGTGATGATTTCTGTTGAAAAAAAATTGTATCAGTGGACATTCCCTGTGAAATAAAGCACTGGTGTGTGAATTAGCAGTAGACACATAGTAAAGAACATACTGAAAGAGAAATGAGAAGGAAAGGAGGAAGTTCTTGCAGCAGCAGGTTATATCAGCCCAGAGAACAATTCTCCAACCTGGAGAACAATGAGGATCAGTACATAAGAACCAATTTCACAGCAAAGATGTCCTCTGACATTTGTTGCAGCAATAAATGCCACCTCAGTGTAGAACAAGCCATGCGTTCTCAGTTGTTATCAAGGTCACTGTAGAAATTAACTTGGGTAGCTGGATCCTTTCAGGATGGGAATACTTACAATTCCTCAAAATTACCCATCCATAATCACGTATGGGAGATCACTGAGACTTTGTGTTCAGGATGTCTAATGTATTTCTATTCCAGAGTAATATTCAGCACAAAATACATACTTTGAAAGCTGTACTCATTTGTGATATTGTAGTCAGAGCTACTGCAGTTATTAATCACACATTTTTATAACTCCCCATATTCCTATTACATATATATATTAAGCTCTCGATTCTTTATTTGTTTTTTGAATGTGGCTGTTGCAGGAAACTGCAATAGTTGACTGTCACTACTTAACATGATGTGAATTGTGACTGCTGCAGTTCTTCTATAGTATCCTCATGTGATGAGGGTATGAGGACCTGAACAGAGCAGATGCTGTTCCTATGAACTTGCTTCTTTGTCATGAAGAGGGGATGTGCAGCCAGAAAATGTTATTTGAAATAAGCATATAGAGTTTCTACCTGTGCGGCGTAGTGGAAAGGAGTAGGTAATGAATGCATCTACAATTAACCACACTGCTTTACCCATATGACACTGAATTTTTGAATATTCATCAACTGCATCTTTCAGGTAAAGTGACACCACTCACTTGTCTTGTAAACCACAGGTTGCATTAAGTAGTTAAGAAGGGACCAGTTTGTTGCTACATTGCCAATCTCTGCCTTGTCTGTGTGAGATACATCAGTTGTGCTTTAGAAGCAGTATCAACATGTTATAGGTCTCTTACCCAATTACTGTATTCTACTATGTGCTTATATAACCTATTATAAATGATGCTAATTCAAACAACTATGAAATTAATCATTAGCATCTACAGTAATTCAAAATTTGTTAATAGTTAATGTAATTACTTATGCTCTTTGCTTTGCATTCATAATTAAATATGTCAATCAAACTGTGTCATAACTGATTAAATTTTAATTTTAATGTGTTCATAAATTATTAATTAAAATACAAACATTCAAATGATGAAATATTTATTTCCATGTATCCCTCTGTAATTCTAGTAGAAAATTTTAAAATCTGCAGAATCCAGATAGCCGGAACAAAAACAGAAAATGTTGGAGTCACTCAGTAGCTCAGGCAGTATGTTTTGACAAAACATTTTCAACCTGAAATGTTAACTTTGTTTTTCTTTCTACAAAAGCTGCCTGATTTGCTGAGTTCCCAGCATTCAGTGCATGTTGTCATCCCTCTCTTCTTCAGTGTTTGCAGCATCTGACTTGAAGCTCATCTGGATTTATTTATTTTGCTTTTAGACGAACCATTCTAGCGATTAATAAAACATTTTCAGCATCAATGTACAGCGTGATTTATTCCATAACATGAGAATTGTCCCCTAGAAGAGAGGAAGATGAATTGGGCAGTGACAGCTGAAACATATTTACATGTTTGAAGTCTTCAATAAATCATTTTATTCGATCTAATTCAATAAATACACAAGCAGGCACAATGTTCTGACTTGTAAGGGATGGCTAGGCAGAATATAAAATCAGTAAGCCTGAGGCAAGATGAGAGGTGAGTTTTGTTTTGTCAGAGGGGCTTATATTTAACACAGAATCACAGGAAACCCAGATAATCTTGTCCGACTGATAGTTGGAAGAATATCTGAAGAGATGTGAAATTAAAGTTACAGGGATGAGAGTGATGGTCAGGGGCAGTTTCAGTGAGGGGTCAAATCAAAATGAAATCGGTGCATTCTTCATGCTTGTTATTAGTGCTGGTTTGCCATTCTGAAATCCAGTGCTCCAAGTTGTAATAGCTTTGTGCTAACCGGTACCCTACTGTGGCGCCCCAATCTGGCTGATTTTATATCATGGAGATAAGAGATTATTTGTGTAAAATGTAATTTCAAATCTCCATATGGATGTACCAAATGTTCTTTATTTGTCACCTAAAACAACATGGAATAATAATGGACTCTCTGCCCACCCAACTGATAGTGGAAATGAGAAATTTCATCCCCTACTGCCCAAAAGACCTTTGGTCATAGACAGTTAGAAATCTTTAAGGTTCATTTGTTTTCTTCTTTCCAAATAAGGGCATTATAATGAAAGAACCAAGGTGAAAACACAGAATTATGATACAGGTCTGCCTTGAGCCAACTGACTGGTGAAATAAGCATAAAGCGTGAATGACCTGTTAACGTTCCTACCTTTCTAATTAATGACTGTGTACAATAGGAATAAATTACAGGTATCAGATTGTCATTATACTGTAGCTAAATCTTTAAAGGAGATCTCCGGAGACAATAAAGCAACACACTGATGCACTAATGGCATCAAGACACGTACTATAATAGATTACCTTTGTAAGATAAATCATTTATACTACTGAGTGGTGACCTAGCCTCTTCTATCAAAATGAATTGGAAACTTCGAGGCCATGTTATTAGGTGGAGTTAATAATAAATATTTTTAAGCACCGGGCTTAGAGAATATTGATAGAACTTGCTGTCTATACTGAAGCGTACATGGTTATACAACATCCCTCTTTCAGTACAAATCTAAGACGTCACTTACAAGAAGCTCTCTGATGACTCTGCAGTGTTTGGGTGTATCAGAGATGGGATGGGCAGAGTACAGAGGACTGGTTAACAAGTTTGTGGAGCGGTGCAGGAGGAATCACCTGCTCCTGAATGTAGCCAAAATCAGAGAGATGGTGATTGATTTGAGGGGGAAGAGGACTGTGACAAGTCCTGTGTACATTCTGGGAGAAGATGTTACAGTAGTGGAGGAGTACAAATACTTGGGTGTTCACCTCAACAACAGACTTGACTGGAAAACCAACACCAAGGCTGTTTACAAGGAGGGGATGAGCAGACCCTATTGTCTAAGGAAGCTGAGATCCTTCAATGAGTGCAGCAAGATGTTGGAGATCTTCTACCAGTCTGTTGTAGTGAGTGGTTTTGCGGCTTTATGTTGGGGGAGCAGCATCAGTGCCGGTGATGCAAAAAGACTAAATAAATTCATCAGAAAGGCTGGATCCGTCCTTGGCTACAACCCAGACTCTTTTGATTTAGTGTTGGAGAGGAGGTCACTAAACAAACTGTTATCCATTATGGACAATCTGGCACATCCTCTCCGTGACCTACTGAATAAGTAGCAGAGCACCCTTTTGAACAGGCTCATTCAGCTCCACTGTCACAAGGATCGTTACAGAAAATCATTCCTTCTAAATGCAATAAGCATATACAACAATTCATATCTGTGCGACAAGAGAACACATCATAGTACAATAGTCTCTGCTTTATTATTTCATACATTATTATTGAACATTGGTAAATTATTTTTGTGTTTATTATTATTCTGTACTTTATTATTACTTAATATTATTTTATATTTATTATTACTTACGTATTATTATTATTGCTAAGTGTGTTTTTAAATGTTGCTGCATAATGAAATACCCATTTGGGATCAAAAAAGTACTACTATTATTATGATTATGATTATTATTATTCACCTCCCAGAATTACAATGTGAATTCAGTCTATCAAGAGGTACAGTAGACCTTCAACATATGACAAATCCAAAATAAAAATGTAGATAGCAGTATCAGTCACTGTACATGGGCTTTTCTAACAATATAAGTGCCTTCAATTTAATTAACCAAGATAGTTTATGAAGAAACTTCCTCACATATGTCTTCTCAGAAATTCATTGTCGTATAATGAAATGCTGCAACATGATGATATGCAGGCTGTGATCTTGTGATCATTGTGGACATTCAATCCCAAAGGAAGCAAGGTAGTTTTTATTGCATCAAATCTTATTTCAATCTTGAAATTCAAAAATCATACATGTAAAATGCTGGAAATGCTCAAATATTTAGCACATCAGGTATGGAAAGAGTTAATGTTTCAGGCTATCAGAACTGGGAAAGATTTAAAGTTCTGATTATACTCAATCAGTTGCTAAATGGCAGTTTATGATACCTATTGCTAAACTCCCAGACTATGTCAAATGAAGAAATTACTAGAAGAATAGAGAAAGTACTCAAGGATGGTCGTATATTCCTCATGAAAAAGAAGATATATCCTCACTAACTCATTGGAATCTTTGGCCCCTGATCACTCAAAGTAGAATAGCTCAAATTTCTATGACTAGACCATAATTACCTTCCACCCTATGGAACTGCTTTAGGAGAAGAAGATGACGCAGAACTCAATTTTAGGGAACCGGGTAGTTATTATGAACTACAATGGAGAGTTCATAACCAGTATCAGCAGAATATCACCAATTTTGTTGCCATGATTCCCAAGACAATTCTTCAAATGTTAGCTGCAAAGCTTCCCGACTCCACCTTTATAAGGTACATTAATCCCAACTGTAGAAAAGTCATTGCCAATGCACTCTTTTTGTCCTCATGACACTTGAGTACCATTTGTCTAATCTAGTGATTGCTTATTACCAGTGGTTTTCATATTTACATTCTGGATAGAGAATTGCAGGTAAATTATAACATTATGGAATGATGATGGGTTATGGTGACGTATGCAGTGGTAAAATTAAATTTTCACCCTTTATCTGAGTGGCAGCACCCTGCTAAAGAGAAGCTTATCGATCTCTTTTAATATTGATAAGATTGATTTAATGTAATGCTTTCTGGTAACACCTTAGCACATGGTGTCTTAGTGGGTCAAGAAAGATGTCACCAGAAAAAGGAAGCTCTCCTTCTGTCCTGCCATTCAAAATCCAGTTGAAATAGAAGTACATAATCTAATGTACTGATCTTGCTCATACTGTCTGGGTTTGCTGCTGTGATACCCAATTTCCTTCTGCTTTCCTGACTGGTTCACAAGGCCAGTGTCTCATGCATCATAATCAAATCAGTTGACCCAGTCTCTGACATTCCCAAAACAAGCATTACAAAGCATTTCAAACAATATTAAATAGAAAAATAATTTTTAAAGATGTTTCGTTTCTGATTTTCTAATTACAATTCAATTAGTATGCTTAAACTTTTGTGTCTAAAGCTTTATTGATCTCATGTTTGGCTTAATAATATTCCATCAGAAATTAACTTTAAAATTGTCATAATAAATCTTGCTAAACTACAGATTAAAGATAATCCTTTCTATTTAAGAGAAAAAGTGGAGGTGGAGCAGTTTGCTGAGCTTCTTTAGTCTGTTCCTTTATTCAATTGGGTCTGATTCTTATCTCCATCTACCTGGCACCAGCCTGTAATAACCTTTCATAACAGAATTCTCAGCCTTTAGGGGAAAAAATAAATTTCCACTACTTCAGTTTGAAAAAAAATGTTTCTTGATATATTTGTTCTAATTTTTGAAGTTTGGCCATTTGGCCTCTTTTCTGGTTATCTTGTTGCCTGACTTTACAACTGCTTTTCTTTCCATCGATACTGACCTCTGACCTTCAAATTTTCTGTCATTACTCTTCAAATATAACACAATCCTTGATTCCTTCCATCTTTGCCAACTATCACCAATCTCCAACATCTTCCACATATTTTCTAGAACTCCAATACTTCATATTACTGATACATCCCTTATGAAAGGTGCAGATAATAATCTCTGTGAGTGTGCCAGAGATACACTCAGTTTTGGGCCATTTCCTGCCTTCCAAATGGGTAACACCAATATCCTCCTCCTATTCCTTTCCACCTCTGCCCCCTCTTTGGTGAATGTGCACTTTTCTATTTACATTGCTTTTCTCCTGTAAAAATCAGGGTCCATATCACAGCCATGCTCAGAGGGGATTTAATGGGGAGCTCATCCACTGAGTCTACTTGGGCAGAAATCAATAATGGGAGAAAGGTGCAATCACTCTGATGGGATTAATACTACAGTACGGGCACCCAATAGCCCATGGACATTGAGGAACAGATATGCAAGCAGATTAGGAAAAGATATGAAAGCAACGGATTGTAGTCGGGGGTGATGTTATGTTTTATAACTCCAAACCTAATGGGAAAAAAACACATGTGAAAGCCAGGGATTAACTCAGATATGATCAGTTTAATTTTGCTTTATGTGAGGCATACACCTATGACGTGATGTGTTTTTGATGATGTGCAGTGTTTGGCTTACAGCAAACATAGCTTTTAGTCTGATGGCCAAAAATCTCAATTTTGGTTTCATCAGACTATTGAACCTTTTTCCAGCTGACTTGAGAGACTCCTACGTGCCTTCTAGCAAATTCGAACTGAGACTTCATGTAAGCTTTTTGTTCAACAGTGGCTTTCTCGTTGCCACTCTGCCATAAAGTTGCATCTGGTGAAGCACCTGATAACAGTCGTTGTATGCACAGTCTCTCCCATCTCACCCACTGAAGCCTGTAACTCCTCCAGAGTTTCATAGGTTCTTTGTTGGCCTTCCTCACTAGTCCCATTCTTGCGTGGTCACTCAGTTTTTGAGGATGGCCTGCTGTAGGCAGACCTACAGCTGTGCCATATTCTTTCCATTTCTTGATGATTAACTTAATTGTCCTCCAAGGGATATTCAGTGACTTGGAAATCTTCTTGTATAAATCTCCTGACCTGTGCTTTTCAATAACCTTTTGATGGAGTTGCTTGGAGTGTTCTTTTGTCTTCGTGGTGTAGTTTTTGCCAGGATACTGACTCTTCAGCAGTTGGACCTTCCAGATACAGGTGTATTTTTACTACAATCAATTGAAGCACCTTGACTGCACACTGGTCTCCAAAAACAGATCTCCATTTGACTAATTATGTGACTTCTAAAACCAATTGTATTTGAATTTACTTAAATCTTACATCCATCTCACAACATGAGGGTGTAAACATCTTTGCGTTGTGACTCCATCGCAAAGTACAGACATGTGAATTTATAATTCTAATGGCTTGTAGAAAGAAGCTGTCCTGCAGCTTATTGGTCCTGGTTTTAATGCTGTGGTACCATTTGCCAGATGGAAGCAGCTGAAACAGTTTATAGTTGGGTTGACTGGTGTCCCTGGTGATCTTCCAGGCCTTCTTTCTGCACCTGCTTTTGTAAATGTTTTCAATGGAGGGAAGCTTCACATCCACAGATGTGCTGGGCTTTCTGTACCACTCTCTGCAGTGCCCAGCGATCAAGGTTGGTGCATTTCCCATACCATACAGTGATACAGTCTGTCAGAATGCTCTCAATGCTGCTCCTGTAGAAGGTCTTGAGGATTTGGGGGCTCATGCCAAACTTCTTTAGTGAGGTAGAAGAGATACTGCTGTGCTTTATTTTCCACACAACCAATGTGTACAGTCCAGGTCAGATATTCAGTGATATGTATACCAAAGGACTTGAAACTACTCACTCTTTCAACTGCAGACCCAATGATGGTGATTGGGCAAGCCTGTCTCCATTCCCCCTGTAATCCATAATCAGCTCTTTTGTTTTCTGGACAATGAGGGAGAGGTTGTTATCGTGGCACCACTGTGTCAAGGTATCAATCTCTGTAGGCAGACTCATCACCGCTGGAAATAAGGCCAATCAGTGTTGTGTCATCTGCAAATTTGATCAGCAGATTGGAGGTGTGTGTGGCAGCACAGATGTGGGGTGTAAAGGAAGTAGAGGAGAGGACTCAGGACACAACCCTGGGGGGGGGGGCACCTGTGTTGAGGATCAAAGAGGCAGAGGCTGCACCAGTGATAATTTGGTGTGTCATATTAAAGGGGGTGAATACTTATGCAATAAATATTCTGTGTTTTATATTTGTAATTAATTTAGATCACTTTGTAGAGATTAGTTTTCACTTTGACACGAAAAAATCTTTTTTTGTTGATTGGTGTCAAAAAAAGCCAATTTAAATCCAGTGTAGGCAGAAGGGATTAGTTTAACTGTGCATTTGATTACTAATTCAATTAGTTCAGCACAACATTGTGGGCCGAAGGGCCTGTTCCTGTACTACAGTGTTCCAGATTATGTGTTCTACATTCATTCTGAACTAATCATTCAGAGCCAGTGAATGGTTGTGGGTCCAGTGAGTTCTTTTTCCACTCCCATACAGATGACACTATGCAATATATCTTCTACTCGATGAGCCTCAGGAATTCTATACAAAAGCATAAAGTTTGCTTCAACATTTAAGCAGATAAAAATCATCTGTATGTCATAAGGTGGTGGCTGGGAACGGACCCAAGTGTAAGACCCAGACACTAAAGTACTAAGGACAGGACTAGAATACAGGGTGAGGGCTAGGACATGGACAAGAAAACCGGAAACCCGGAACAGGACTGGACAAGAGAGCTAGGAGCCAGGGCTTGAACTCCGAGCCAGAGACAGGACAAGGACCCAGAACCTGGTTCTTGCCTCTGGCTCAGACCCCAGAACTAGGCAAGGACGTGACTTGGCTGGCAGGCAGGACGAGGCTTGAGACCAGAGACTTAAGGCTTGGAGTCTTGAAGCTCCTCCTGGGCAGGGCGCGGATCTCCACCCAACGGAGGTAAGGGACAGGAAGGGACAGAACCAACCGCAGGGTAACGGCAATACGGCCTGGCTTGCCCGACAGAGGCAAGGGACAGGAAGGGACAGAACCAACCACAGGGTAGCGGCAAGACGGCCTGACTTACCCGACGGAGGCAAGGGAACAGGAAGGGACAGAACCAACCGCAGGGTAACGGCAAGACGGCCTGACTTACCCGGCGGAGGAAAGGAACAGGAAGGGAGCTAGGTACAGGGTGGCTCCAAGACAAGACTACAAGCAAAGTGTGGCAAGAGTTACCGACAAGACAAAGCAGGGCTTCAGGTGAGGAAACAGAAGGCAGGGGAAGGGATACAAGGAGTAAGGGCAAGAACAATCCAGCAGCCGCGCCCTGGTCTCTCGAGGTATTTATGCAGCCAGCCCCAACGAGCATCAGCTGCCTCAATTAGTGCTCAACAGAAACAGAAACAGAGTAGACAGGAAAACCTGGAGCAAGGGTCGATGGACCGGACCGTGAACCGGAATGCGGACTTCACGGACCGGACCATGACACTGTAATGTTTCACTTTTCTTCAGCCCCCCCTCCACCCCCTCTTCCTTTAAATTATCAGTGTGTGTGACTGTTATCCACTATGTGATGAGATTCACCATTTCCTTCAAAACACCAGCATAGCTTTTGGTCAATTGAGCTGAAGGGTATTTGAATGTCAAGACTTTAGTCATGGCAGAAAACTTGTTATCTACTCAGCAGCAATGATCCCTAGATGATTTGTGAGCCATACTAACAATAGCAAAACCCTCAAGGTGAAGGAAAGAATGCACTAATTGCGTGTTCACAAGACAATACAAATTCTCTGAAAGGGAAGGAAAACCAAAAACAGCAGCCCATCCAAGGGATTCATTCCAACATTGTGGTCCTAGTCATGGACAATTGGCAATTTTGGGTAAGCCACAATGCTTGCATGTCTGACACCATGCTCCCACAACAGATCCTCTATTCTGAGCTATGTCACAGGAGGAGATTAGATTAAATATATTTATTAATCACATGCACATTGAAAAATACAGTGAAATGCTTCATTTGTGTTAATATCAACATAATCTCAGGATGTGCTGGGGGCAGTCCACAAGTGTTGCCAACATGGCATGCTTACAATGTTCAGCAGAACAACATACAACCAACATACAACGAGCAACAACAGTAAAATTTCCTGGCAATTGAAAGAAATAATTCAAGGATGTGCTTAAATCCTCTTCAAAAAATTTAGCATTCCCACGGACTCCTAGGAATCTCTGCCTCATGTTCACTAAAAGTGGAGAGAGAGTGGTGTTGAGAACCTCAAATACAGACATCTGATGCACATAGTGGTCCTGCAAGACTGGAAGGAGTAGCCAACTTGTTTTCAAACCATACAGCGACCTATCCCAACAAGTACCCTCTTTTCTACCTTGGACCATTCTGAAGTTCGGTATTGGAACAACTGGACTACAAAGTTCTCACAAAGCCTTGAGCAGTATTACATTGAGCAGTCTCTGCATTCCGGCTTTCTATCAATGCATCAAGCAATGCATTAAACTCTATATACCCACCCGCCATCTTGTATAGGATTCCAAAATCTCCTGCAGAAGTTCTGTGAACTGGAATTCAGGCAGACGTAATGTTTTTTCACTACATGATTGAACTTCATCTAAACTTGGGTCACTAAATCTAATTGGCAACTCCAAGCACACACAAACCACTTCAGAAAATAGTTGTGAGTGTGTCCATGCAGGCTATTGGTTATGTGCTATAACATGCGGTCAGCTTGCAACACATGATTGCTATTCGTATTTTATACCGCAAATATGAAAATCATGAAGTGCCACCACTTTAACTTTCTAGTCTTTAGCTAAGAAAAATATTTTAAATACTTAAACAACTACACAAATGTCCAGGTACTGGTTGCACTCTATACTCAAATCTACAACAACAGATGTGGGATACAAGTCAACATATTTAATGCAGTTTATTTCATTCCGTATAGTTTTCATTCAAATGTTTGCTTAAAACACATACTTCATGATAAAGTTAAACCGCAGAGAGGTTTGACTGGTGTTCTGTGTGAACAATACAAAAACAGCTTGTGGCTCCTCATTGTTCAAATATACTTTATTCAGTCTAAGATCATTTGTTTAAATATGCCTATTGATACATTCATTTCTGTCTTTCAGGGGAAGGCAAAGTATCTGGAAGTTATCAACAGATATATGGAGATCCATGGAACTGTTTACTATGAGACGCACTGGCCACCAGAGATGCCTGTTTTTGTCAAAAACCATGGACTGTTGCCTCAACATGAGCTACAGAGACTTCTAAGGAAAGCAAAGGTATTTACTGGTGACAACTGTATATAAATCTTCTTCCTCTGCATCATAGTTTTATCTATATCACTGGATAAATGCATTTTTCTAATAAAATTTTAGTTTTGATTGAAATATGAAATTAATTTACTTGGTGTATTTATATTACATTTCTATTCCTCTTGCCATGAGTTTGCAGCTTTAAATTATTAATTAAAGAACATCTTGAAGTTAGATGCTTTTAACATTGGTGACTTCTTTGAGAAAGTTTACCATTAATAAGAAAACTATTTGGATTAATCTTCAAAAATCAACCCATGCTTAGAAGTTGAGAGATACGGTTCAAATTATGTGTTTAATGATCATCTAGCTACTTAAATTTTTAGAAGGACAAGTTAACCGTTCTTTGCTCCACTGAGATACGATCAGAACAGTTATTTCAAATTGAAGTTTGATTATAGTCATTACTGTTCTCAATAGGAGATGATTCTTTCCATAGCAATCTATGAGAGTTTCTCTTTAACAAGCTGTTTTATTTCCCAAGTTACCTGAGGTAAGGGAACATTATGGTTAAATTAATGGACCAGGATCCTAAAGCCTGGACCATTGATCTAAAAATATTAACTCAAATTCCACACATTAAAGAATTTAAGCCCATAATGTTAGTAAAATCTAACTGATTTACTAATGTCCTTTGAGAGGGGAAATCTGCCATCCTTGTCTGGTCTCGTCTGCAGATTACCAATGTTGTTCATGTGTAATCACCTTCCAAAATGATCTGACAAGCAATCTGTAAAATGCTAAAAACAATGGACAAAGGAAGCAAGATTTACCAGCAATGACTACATTCTATGAACAATTTAAGACAAAAGTTTGAGGATGTTTTTGTTCATATCTTTTAACAAGAGGTTTTATGTCTCCTGCCTAAGTACTTAGCAAATAAACATTTTCATTTTACCCATCAAGCTAGCAGTCGGGTTAAATGCGGCTTGACTTTATACGAGTCAATAATATGTTTTTTTAAATGGAGTCCATGTTTTAAACCTGGAGAATCATGGCAGCCTGCTTTCACACAACAAACCCTCACAAACAGCAGCATGATAATCACAAGATAAAAGCCTGCAGTATCAGCCATGATGAGGCATAAACTGGAATTATGATGTGCGAGAGCTTCACAGCAGCTTGAACTTCATGTGTATGGAGCTTCACTATAATGATTGCCATGTTCAGACAGCAAAAGTCATGCTGTGTAGCATATTGGTGAACATTCAAAAGACCCTACCACCAGTTAAACTTACCTGGGGTGTTTTAAACTAATGCACAAACTCTATCCAAGTAGTGCTGATCATAAGATTTCAGTGTTGAATGAACATTCAACGGTAGATGTAATGATATACTGTAATTAACTCTTTTTTTTTAATGGTTGTTCACGTGTGCTCATGAAATGATCAGTAATACAGGATTCTAGTTCCTCTTTACCTTTTTCAATGAAGCACGGGTCTCACTGGCAGGTGAGTATGCAACAATCCCTGAGAAGTTGGTGAGGAGGTGTTTGATCTCATTGCTGATGATTGTAATCTGTCCTACAATTATGATCCAGTAGACACAGTGATGATGTCTATCAAGTCAGATCTTACCCTAACTTTCAACGTCACGTATGACTTGAAAGCTGCCTCTTAAGTGCCTAGCCGAATGCTGCTTTAGTATTTCAAGGTTGAAGAGGGTGAGCTTTTCCATGGGTTGTCAAGGAAATCTGCTGTCATCAGCCTGCTCGATAGAGATTGCAATCATATTTGCTAAACTAAATTAGACATTTAAATTATCCCAATTACTGGAATTTTTCCCTTTCCCAATTGAGGCCTTCATTTTGATTACACTACCACAGAAATGAAATATATTTATTTTCTGTCATTAAGCTATTACAGCATTCTTAAAGATTTAGGCTCTCTCTTATGTACTGATAGGAACATACAGAAATCCCAGGCACGTCGAAACCGGCTGGTTCACTACTAAGACTCAGCACCATTTTCTTCCCTCATTCTTTTCACCTCTCTCAAACCCAAAGAAAAATTAACATCAATGAATACTTTAAGGGGAAAATGCAGAATAAAATCACTTCACCTGATCAAACTAAATCAACACAATCACATGGCATTCACCATGTACATAATATGATCTTTGTCCCTGTTAGAAGCCAATCTAGTTTGCACTAAAGCAATGCAGAGATTCATGCTATGACCAAAATATAGCAGGCTCACAATTTTCTGATTAAAGATCAGCCAAATATTCAGTCTATTCCTAGTCTTCAATAGTTTGCATTCATATTCATCACAAATATGCTAAACAGGAATAATCTATCAACAGAAATGTTTTTCAGCTATTTAATGATTTCTAGATCTCTATCAAGTTTCTTTTAGTCCATATTACTTTGAAGTAAATAGCTGGAAGCCTAAAGTTATTAGCCTAATCCTTTCATATTCCCAATCTTCTTTCTGTGAAGATTCTTGCTTAAATCTCAATATGTTCAGGTATCCTGTACTTTTTCTAATCCTTTGTATTTGCTCATAACCCACGCTTCACTGACTATAGCATACGCTAGTTCAACTGATTATGGAAATTGCCCAGAGGCTTCAATTACAAAAAAACAGATGTGAAGAATCTTATCAGCAGAATTCCATTTCTCAGACCTTGTGTAATATCTTTATGCTGTTTATCCATTAAAGCATCTGCCTGCCCCTAAAAATATCATTGGAATTTCTGGAAAAAAACAGTTCTGCTTGATAAGTCATCGTCCTGAAACATTAACACCTTCCCTCATTTTTAGCATTTTCTGGTTTATTTCAGATATCTAGCAAATGCATTATTTTGTTTTCAGTGGAAAATATTTCCTTTCTACTATTTCTTTCCAGTTGGCTTATGACTTAGAGATGTGCCAGATTCTGATTGCTGGACTACATTGTTGCATTTCCCATTTATGTTTGGTCCTATTTTTCAATTCCTAGCCTGTTTTTGCGTGGTTAATTTCAGCAACGGCAGCAGTGAAAACTCTTTAATTGAACAATTAAGAGGAAACTGGGCCAGAGTACTTGCTCCTGGGTGCCATTTTATTGCTTGAATACTCTCTTACAGGCAAACCAAGAATTAATATCAAAGCAAAGATTTTGCATCTTCAGAGCAATGGGGAAGAGGAAAATTGGAGGGAATAAATATTCATTCCTGAAAATAATAAGACCATAAGACATAGGCACAGAATTAGGCCATTCAGCCCATTGAGTGTGCCCTATCGTTCCATCATGGCTGATCCCGGATCTCATGCAAGAGGATAGTAAAGATTTTCTTGAAGATTATTAAATTCTTGAATCATTTATTCAAAATGAAAAAGCAAAGATTAAATATCTGAAAAAATATTGAATGTTCTACATTCAATGTGTAAATTGAAAATGTTCTACTTTCTTGCATCATGAAATGTTTTCATAAATTACAAATACCATATTTGAAAGTCATTATACAGAAACATCTTTAAACTGTTACTTTCCTTTAAATTCATATATGAAAATTTAAAACAGGATGGAAACAACAGTCAAGTTGCATATACTTATTTAATTTGTTTAGCCAAGTGCAATGGATATACCTTGAAATATTTTGCATGGATTAGCTAAATCCTTCAAAAATACCTCTGTTTATCTATAGGAATTACGACGTAATTGAAAAAGCAGCAGAGCAGTCCATTATTAACATACTGCATTGCACAAAGATATTATTTTACAGTTTATCAAGAAATTGAATCTTTAGTCATCCATGTTTTTTGGAAGAATGCAAAATTTCATTAACTGGCTGCAGTAATAGAGGAGATGCAGCTGAAACTGGGATTGATCTGCCAATCAAATCAATGTAAATACAGTCATCTTTCCATTTTAATTGGTCCTGGATTTGGCAGTTAATATTGTGCTGGAGAAGTAGATTAGCACAAATCAATATTCTATAATTTTTCAGAAATTTTGCAAGGTGAGAAGCTTGACTTTACGCATTACAAGTAAGATTCCTTTGAGCTAACATTGGTATTTGAGTGGATGAAATTCTTATGATGAGGCTGTTGTTGAATACAATAAATGATTGGGAATGTGACAATTATCTTCATACTTCATAACTAAATATTGAAGCTACCTACTTATTGGTGGATAAGTGCTTCATGCGAAAACCAGCGCAATCCTAATTAGTCTGTTCAAATTCAGTTATGCAGTGATACCCCTGTCTGAGGCCAATTTGTACTATTTACTTTTAAACACATTAAACTAGATTATTCTAGACTTTGACATTGCACAAAATGGATGATTGAGGATGATTTTCAATATTATTCCGACCATTCCATTGAAAAATCTTGCAGCCGTAAGCTTAAATGAAAGAAAACTAAACAGGTACGGTTTAAATTTTGTTTTTATACTTTGCATTTCCTCCTTATGCCTGTTTGCTGCAGTTTGTAGGAACAATTACTGAATGTGAGCATCAGCGGAGTTATTATAGTGAATTACTCCTTTTGAGTGGGGTCATGGCAGTAGAATTAAACCATCTATTAAAATGTTTGTACTGTCACCAGAGGTCTCTGTTAACCAAACTGTAGCAGACACTGTGGTTAATGTTCTGTTTCCTGACTGAAGAAATAAAGCTTTCTTTAGAAAAAGCTTCTGTGTTGCCACAATTGAGGTCAGCTAACCAACGGCAAGCTATGTATTTAGCCTTTATCCTTCCTGGCCTCTGTACATAGCAAGAATGTGTTTTTCACTGAGCTGTGAAAATACATTAACTTCCCAGTGAACTGGGAGTAGAGGGGGCTCCCAGCCAATGGTGTGAAATATCCATCACTTGTAACATTGCTAAAGAGCAATCAATGCTATTTTTTCTGTCATACCACCTTCAGGACTGTGTTACTTGACTAACTGCTCCTCATGTTATTGCAAAAATGTTTAGGATGGGAAGTTCAAAAGTCTATCTGCTTTTTAAGAGAAAACTGCAATAAGGAATGGTTTCCTGACAGTATCTTAGTGAGCAGTACTGAGACAGGTGGGAATCCAGTTTTTATTTTAGGCCTCTTGTTTATTGGATGAAATTTAACTAAGCCACTTCAATAATATTCCAGTTCAGGGCTGGGGGTTGATTTGGGTTCGATCATCCATAAGAGGAGTGAGCACAATGACTGTGCACTGACTCCGTCTGAATTACACTGTAAACATCCACAGGGAGGGTGAAGGAATGCTCATAAACATTAAGTTACAATATAATATGACTTTGTGATGTTAGCTTTGTCCATGGAATGGATGGCCAACTGCAGGGAAAACTCAACATAACAATTCTGTAAGTGGCGCAAACCTCACCAAGACCTCTATATATAATAGAACATTGGAAACCCAATCCTAGCTCTTCAAGGCCCACTGACATGCAGAAGTGCTTTCAGCAGCTAATTGCCAGGATAAAAATATAAGAATCCTCTAGGGGAAATGATGAGAAGAAAGTAATTCCCTTTATCATCTATTTGCACATTTTAGAACTCCCACTTACTGCCACATTATTGCCCCCAGTAGGTGGAGATTTTCATGGAGCAAAATGTCATGGGCTTCAAAATGAAAAGAAGAGCATCTTAGCTAACACTGCATGAATCTGAAGAATGCACAGAGATAACTTAGGGCATATTACTGCAAGTAAGAGGAAGAGGCAGATACATAAGTAGATGTACATTGTTTGAATGTTAAGTTTTTGTTGATTGCAAACAAAAGATGGTGCTTGACTCTGCCTCCTGAAAATTCAGTCATAAATTGCATTATGCATACAATTGATGAGTGACTTCATGAGTGAAACATGAGATGACCCTTTAACCAGGCACTTTCTGCTGCAGGCCAGCCTTGTGACCCAAACAACAGGAATTCTGCAGATGCTGGAAATTCAAGCAACATACATCAAAGTTGCTGGTGAACGCAGCAGGTCAAGCAGCATCTATAGGAAGAGGCGCAGTCGACGTTTCAGGCCGAGACCCTTCGTCAGGACTAACTGAAGGAAGAGTTCTCTTCCTTCAGTTAGTCCTGACGAAGGGTCTCGGCCTGAAACGTCGACTGCGCTTGTGACCCAATGTGACTTTTAAACCAAGTTGAAAAGAAATGGCAGCAGTCCCCTCTGAAACACGCCATTTGGAACATGAACCACATTAAGTGGCATAGGTGATTGTTAGAGAAATAAACTGGTATTATTCCTCTAACACCAACATTGGAGAACTCCAAAGTAAATAAAAGGCATGTTCTCATCCTTGTCACCCAACTCCTCCGACATTAAACTAACTCCTAAGCACATGTTGATCCCTAGTAATCCAATCTTCAGCATATCTACAGTCCTAGTGATTTCTCCCCCATAATGCATCCTATTGGAGATTGGAGATTGGAGCGACTGGACTTGTGTACATTAGAATTTAGAAGGATGAGAGGGGACCTGATTGAAACATATAAGAATATTAAGGGATTGGATACGCTAGAGGCAGGAAACATGTTCCGGATGTTGGGGGAGTCCAGAACCAGAGGCCACAGTTTAAGAATAAGGGGTAGACCATTTAGAACGGAGTTGAGGAAAAACCTTTTCACACAGAGGGTTGTGGATCTGTGGAATGCTCTTCCTAAGAAGGCAGTGGAGGCCAATTCTCTGGATTCTTTCAAGAAAGAGTTAGATAGAGCTCTTAATGATAGCGGAGTCAAGGGATATGGGGAAAAGGCAGGAACAGAGTACTGATTGTGGATGATCAGCCAGGATCACAGTGAATGGCGGTGCTGGCTCGAAGGGCTGAATGGCCTACCCCTGCACCTATTGTCTATTGTCTATGCGATCTGAAGCCTCTGACTCATGCTTCCACTACTGCCCTGCAATGCCCTGCTCTTCCTCCATTCCCTGGCCTCTGATTTATGTGCCTGTGTTCATTGTCCTCCCTCCCATCCCAGACAACATTATCTTCCTTCTTGGCTTCCCTTCCTCCATTTTCCCCACTCAACAATTGTCAGACTCCTCACCACCCACCAACCCTTCTTTACTCCTCCCCAACAATATCAGACCGACAGTTTGGCTGCCAAAGTTCTCTCCCTTCACGCACCCATCCACATGAGTCTAACTGCCAGCAAGGCCCTAATCACTCCAAGCCCTGTACCAAATGCTGGATCCAAGGCCTGGCTCCAACTGTGCCTATGGCCAACCACGTGAGCCTAACCGCAGGAGATAAAAATCAATCAGCATTCTTCAAATGCAAAGATATCTAACATCTTGTTTTATGCAGGCCTCTGACACAAGTGAAGCCTTTGAAGCCTGATTCAGTGGCACCAGATTTAAAAAATACAATGGCACTGGCCCAAATGATTTGTAGCATTCCATGCAATCTCTAGATTAGGAAAGTGGAGTCTGTGGACTGATTCTGAACCTTAGGAGTTGTCAAACTATGTATGGGTGTTGGCAGGATTGGGAGAATTTCAGGGTTCACAAAATCATGCCCGCAGGTTAAATTCAAAATCTGCAATTATAATTATCTTTAGTCAGCAATTAAATTAAATTATTTAGTTGCCTTTCCCTGTGTGTGGGTTCCCAATTGCTGCTTGACACATTTGGGTTTAATCTGGAAATTGACAGGTTTATGTCGAGATTGCAAACCACCAACTGCATTCTTGTCATTTAGTATTCTGCTGACTGCAAAACCCACCAACTGTGAGTTGTTAAAAATCCCTCTTCCTCGCTCCTTAAACCGGCCTGTTTTAGACCTTGTAAAGTAATCACGTTCCGGCAGTAATTTTCTTCTGATCTATTTTTCATGATCTTTCCCAATGGAGGCAAAATTTTCAGTGTGCTTTAGTGCAAACATGTTCAGTTCCTTGCCAAACTAGGGGCAGTTTTTGAAGCAGATTTCTTTGGTGTGGGAAGAAACAGTGGGAAGTTCTCATATTTATCCATGAGTTAAGTATCAAATAATCTAATATTAGTTGAAGTTTTTTATTCACTACAGGGCGACATGCATCTAGAGAAATCTACTTAAATAAGAATATAAGAAGCAGAGGCAGGCAGCGTGTGACTACTCTGTCAGTTATTAAAATTGTATCTGATCCCTTACTTCAGGTTCATTTTCTTGTATTGAGCTAATTTCTGACCCGTGCCTGAAATGTGCATAGCAATTGTGCTTAAGAGCCCTTTTGAGCAAAGAATTCCAAGGATTCACCGCACTCTGGGTGAAGAAATCTCTTCCCAATTCTTTACTAAATGGCTAACTTGTTATTTCCAGGCTATGGTTCCTGGTTCTAGACACCATAACCAGGAGAAATATCAGCACTGCAACTACTCTGTCCATGCCCAGTGAAGAATTTTGTCCATTTCTACGAGGCCATCTCTCATTTTCCTAAAGTCAAGAGAGTTGTGGTAAACCATATATATATGTTGTAACTGGATTACCTGTCTGGACACGCCCCTCCGCTGACTGCTTATGTGGCTCCTCCCACAAAACCCTGAATAAAGGCGATTGCGCCATTGCTCCTCCTCCTCAGTCCAGGGGCAGATACTCAGCATGATGGAGGTCACACTTTACTGCTCATAAAAGCCTTTCAGTATTTACTCTACTTCCAGTCTTTTGGAGTTATTGATGGTGCATCAAGAGTACAGGCCTAGTCTGCCTAATTGGAAACATTCATATAACAGGAGTTAATCTGATGCCCTTTCACTGCCCAGTTCTCTACAAAATATTTGAAATGAGGTCCTACCAAGGTTGAATGGAATTGGAGTGATGTTTCTACTCTTCCCAAAACTTACTGTAATCAAGTCCAGTATGCAGATAGCTGTCCTAATTAGTTGTAAACCTAAAAATTAACATTCCTTGATTTATCACAAAGACACACAGGTGTGGCTGAACAAAAAACATTTGTAAATTTGCACTGTCTAAAAAATACTCTACCTACTTACTTTTTCTGTCAAAGTGGATTGCACATATTTCTGCTTATTACAGCATTTCAACCCAAAATTGACCCATTTATTGCTTCCCTTTGTTTTCTATCTATTAACCAATCCTCTATCTAACTCAGTATATTGACCCCTCCCCTACACTGCACCCTAACTATTTTATTAGTCTCTGGTGCAGCATTTTATCCAAGGACTTCTGAAACTCCATATACACTATATTAAATCATTCACCCTTTTCTATTCTGCTGGCAAAATCACAAAAATATTCCAATAGACTTATCAAATATGGTTGTTAGAAAAAAAACAAAACCATAGAAAAACTACAGAACAGAAACAGGCCTTTTGGCCCTTCTTGGCTGTGCCGAACTATTTTCTGCCTAGTCCCACTGACCTGCACACGGACCATATCCCTCCATACACCTCCCATTCATGTATCTGTCCAATTTATTCTTAAATGTTAAAAAAGAACCTGCATTTACCACCTCGTCTGGCAGCTCATTCCATACTCCTACCACCCTCTGTGTGAAGAAGCCCCCCCCCAATGTTCCCTTTAAACTTTTCCCCCCTCACCCTTAACCCATGTTCTCTGGTTTTTTTCTCCCCTTGCCTCAGTGGAAAAAGCCTGCTTGCATTCACTCTTATCTATACCAATCATAATTTTATATACCTCTATCAAACCTCATTCTTCTACTCTCCAAGGAATAAAGTCCTAACTTATTCAACCTTTCTCTGTAACTGAGTTTCTCAAGTCCTGGCAACATCCTTGTAAACCTTCTCTGAACTATTTCAACCTTATTAATATCCTTCCTGTAATTTGGTGACCAAAACTGTACACAATACTCCAGATTCGGCCTCACCAATGCCTTATACAACCTCATCATAACATTCCAACTCTTATACTCAATACTTCGATTAATAAAGGCCAATGTACCAAAAGTTCTCTTTACGACCCTACCTACCTGTGACGCCATGTTCAGGGAATTTTGTATCTGTATTCCCAGATCCCTCTGTTCTACTGCACTCCGCAGTGTCTTACCATTTACCCTGTATGTTCTACCTTGGTTTGTCCTTCCAAAGTGTGTGTTCTTTGATAAATAGTTCATAATTCTGTCCAAGCTACTTGCCACTTTCTTCATAATATATTTTAGCATTTTCTCTATTACAGGTGTCATGCTAAATGGTCTATAATATCCTATGTTTTTTCTCTCCTTCCTTTCTTAATTATGGGGTTGCAATTTGCTACCTTTCAATCTAGGAAACTATACTATACAATGTATTTTGGAAGATAGCAGTCAGTATACATCTCCATAGCCACCCTTTCAGAACTACAAGATGTATGCTATCAGATCTTCAGGATTTATTGCTTTTCAGTCAAGTTAATTACTAGATTTTTATTAATGCTGCTTTTTGTCCTTCTTATTTAGTTCTAGTCTGATTTTCTTTTCAAGTTTCTCTTTAGTCTCCATTCATCTTCTACTTTTCCTCTCATTATCAATACCGTGATCCTCCTTAGCTGAATTCTGAAGTTTTATATCATTGTGCTTAAATGCTTTTACTTGGAAATGTTATTTATAAACCTTTTCCTTTCATCAAATACTGTCTTTTGCTTCTCTTCATAGCCGCACAGCTATTCTAGTCTTTCTGTTGAGTTTTTCTTTTCACAACGGCATGGATACAATTTGGAAATGTTTTGTATGTTAGCCATTGTGCTCTCAATTTTACTTTGTGATACTGTTTCCCCATTTCCGACAGCCTAGCCATGTCTCATGCCTTCATGGTTTGCTATATTCAAATTAAACAAAGTCACTTTCAGTCTTTGTGTAAATGTCTATTATATTGTGATCACTCTTCCCTAAAAGCCCCACAATCACCAGATCATTAGTTAAGTCTTTCTCATTACACAAGACTAGATCTGAACCAGCCTATTCCCTTATCAACACACACAAAATGCTGGAAGAACTCAGCAGTTCAAGCAGTGTCTATGGAAATGAATAAACAATCCACTTTTCAGGCTGAGACACTTCATCATCAGTTCTGATGAAGGATTGCCAGCAGTGTCCACTGTTTATTCATTTCCATAGATGCTGCCTGACACCAGAGTTCCTCCAGCATTTTTTGTGTGTTGCTCTGGACTTCCAGCATCTGAAGAATCTCTTGTGTTCATTCCTTCATCAGTTAACATATTGGGAATTACCTCAAACCGAATAATCAAAATTGCTGTTAATTTTAGTTAAATCCAAGTGTGGAAGTCCAATTTATTAAAATATTTGCTAGTAACCCCAATGTGGAAAAATTGCTAACACTATCTTCACTGCAGTATAGCTTATGTTTTATAAGTTAGGTGTTGTAAAATAATATTGGCAATGTATTGATTCCAAAACGGGAAGCATATTTGCAAGCATACAGTATTAAAAATGCTTTAAGAGTTCCTACTTCCTTAAATGGGTTTGTTTATTGATGTAAAGTCAATTTGCAAAAGGTCAGTTCAATCATCTAGACATGTTTGGCAACTGTGCATCTGTTACAGTCTTTGTGTCTTTTACAAAATAAAATGTTTCATGGCCAGATCATTTATCCGGCACCAATTATAGAAAATCAAAGTAAAACACAGTGGCTTTGGGTTGTTGGTGGCTTGTTTTTAATTTATCACAGCTTTCTTTTCCTCATTAAAAAAATATTATGTGCAATGTGTCAAAGGATAATGTTCATTAATATTGTACATTTAACAAATCAATTAATAATGAGATAACAGTAGTGATTTGTAGCATCAATAGAAGTTGTACAAAACAAAACTTGTTATTACAGTCTCATTCATCTCTCTAATACACAATTTCTTGCTGCCTATGATGGGTTTAAAAGCTACTGCATTATCTCGGCACTTCTCATCATTGACTGATTTCACAGAAGTTTATGAGTGGGATTATTGAATGGGGATTTACAGTATATTACTTTCATAATGAATGTAGGTCCTCTACTGAAAGTTGCTGGTGAATGCAGCAGGCCAGGCCGCATCTCTAGGAAGATGTGTGTTGCTTGAATTTCCAGCATCTGCATAATTCCTCATGTTTAAGTCCTCTATTGACTACGTCAGTGTTTTTTATGCATGCATCTATAGGTTTCTGTGGATAACTATGGATATTGGGATGATTAGCAGTGGTGCAGCAAATAGATGTAAAAACCAAATATGCAATCGGTACATTTTTGGTAAGATAATACATGAGAGTTCTGTACCAGGTGGAATCATGTGGGATGAATTTGGCAGAATGACCATAAGCCTGAAGTGGCTGATCATAGATTTATTACTATTTAGGATGTGAGTGGAGACTAAGAGGAATTGTTTCTGGGAACTTTGACAATTACTATTTTTACTAAGAACAAAGTTATCATTGCAAGGCAATGGACACAAAATGCTGGAGAAACTCAGCAGGTCAGGCAGCATCTACAAACAGGACTGAGGGAAGGGAATAATCTGCCATTTTTCAGGCTGTATCTGGAGATGTGAGAGAGCAGGTGTGCAATTCACACTCGAATTGTCATCAGCTACTAGTAACACAGGCTGATTTACGTTGAGATTCAGCACGTGCGAGGCAAATGATGGTTAAATATGTATTGTTATATATGTAAGAAAACAATGCGATAATTACAATATATCCTCCAGGGAAGTGAATCAATGCAAGCTTGGAAGAATGGGATCTGGATGTTTCTGAATAATAAAAGCAAATGGCTAATGCTATTAAACCATGGCTGAAATACACAAGATTAAAGAGCTGATTAAATAAACAGTTCAGTTTGCAAAACAATTGAAAAGCCTTAATAATACTTTCCCACTCTCTCCTCTTGCCCTCTAATTCTGTTAGTATCTTGGTTCCCATTATTTATATACACACATTCTTTTTCTCTCTCTCCTTTTTCTCCCTCTGTCCCTCTCACTATACCCCTTGCCCATCCTCTGGGTTTTCCCCCCCTCCCCCTTTTCTTTCTCCCTGGGCCTCCTGTCCCATGATTCTCTCATATCCCTTTTGCCAATCACCTGTCCAGCTCTTGGCTCCATCCCTCCCCCTCCAGTCTTCTCCTATCATTTTGGATCTCCCCCTCCCCCTTCCACTTTCAAATCTCTTACTAGCTCTTCTTTCCGTTAGTCCTGATGAAAGGTCTCAGCCCAAAGCGTCGACTGTACCTCTTCCTAGAGATGCTGCCTGGCCTGCTGCGTTCACCAGCAACTTTTATGTGTGTTGCTTGAAATTCCAGCATCTGCACATTTTCCTCATGTTTGAGTAAAGTTATCTCCTTTGGTTCAAGAGCCTGATCGCTGAGGGGTAATAACTGTTGCTGAACCTGGTGGTGAGAGTCTTGGTTCTTCTGTACCTAATTCCTGATGGCTGCAGTGAGAAGAGAGCATGATCTGGGCAGTGGAGGTCCCTGATGATGGATGCTGCTTTTCTGCAACAATGCTTCATATAGATGTGTTTATGGTGGGGAGCGATTTACCCATGAAGGACTGGGCCAATTCCACTACTTCTTGTAGGATGAAGTTTGTCAAAGAGTTAGGTGTCATGCTGAATCTTCGTAAACTCCTAAGGAAGTAGAGGAGCTGCCGTGCTTTCTTCATAATTGGACTTACGTGTTGGGCCCCGGGCTGGTCATCCAAAAGAATAACACCGAGGAATTTAAAGTTGCTGACCCTCTCCACCTCTGCTCCACCAATGACGATTTGCTTGGGGTCCTCTGGTTTCCTCTTCCTGAAGTCAATAACCAGCTCCTTGGTCTTGCTGACATTGAGGGAGAGGTTGTTGTTATGGCACCACTCAGCCAGATTTTCAATCTCCCTCCTCTAGGCTGATTCATCACCACCTTTGATTTGGCCATGACAGTGGTGTGGTCAGCAAACTTGAATATGGCATTGGAGTTGTACATAGCCACACTGTTGTAAGCGTATAGCAAGTAGAGCAGGGGGATAAGCACACAACTCTGTGGTGCATCTGTGCTGACAGAGATTGTGGAGGAGATGTTGTTGCCAAAATGAACTGACTGGGGTCTGCAAGTGAGGAAACTGAAGATCAGATTGCACAAGGAGGTATTGAGGCCAAGATCTTGAATCTTATTTATTAGTCTTGAGGGGATGATGGTATTAAATGCTGAGCTGTATCCTGATGTATGCCCTTTACCATCCAGATATTCTAGGGTTGAGTGAATAGCTAATGAGATGGCATCTACTGTGAACCTGTTGCTCTGGTAGGCAGATTGGAGTGAATCCAAGTTATTTCCCAAGCAGGAGTTGGAGAGAAGGAGGATGAGAGGAGACATGATAGAGGTGTACAAGATAATAAGAGGAATAGATAGAGTAGATAGCCAGCGCCTCTTCCCCAGGGCACCACTGCTCAATGCAAGAGGACATGGCTTTAAGATAAGCGGTGGGAAGTTCAAGGGGGATATTAGAGGAAGGTTTTTTACTCAGAGAGTGGTTGGTGCGTGGAATGCACTGCCTGAGTCAGTGGTGGAGGCAGATACACTAGTGAAATTTAAGAAACTACTAGACAGGTATATGGAGGAATTCAAGGTGGGGGCTTATATGGGAGGCAGGGTTTGAGGGTCGACACAACATTGTGGGCTGAAGGGCCTGTACAGTGCTGTACTATTCTATGTTCTATGATATGTTCCATCACCAACTTTTCAAAGTATTTCACTTCAGTGGATGTAAGTTCTACTGGACGATATTCTTTGAGGCAAGTCACTATGTTCTTCTTAGGCACCGGGATGTGAAGTCTGCTGAAAGCAGGTGGGTACTTCAGACTGCTAAAGCAAGAGGTTAAAGATCTCAGTGAATACTCCAGCCAGTTAATCAACACAGGTCTTTAGTAACTGGCCTGGTACCCCATTAGGGCAAGATGCTTTTTCTGGGTTCACCCTCCAACAGGCTGCTCACATGTCGGCCTCAGGGACTAAAATCACAGGATCCTCGGGGGCTATGGGTGTCCATAATAGTTCCTTTATTTATTGATGGTCAAAGCAAACATCGAAGGCATTGAGCTCATCGGGAAGTGAAGCCCTGTTGTTTTCTACGTCGCTTGATTTAACCTTGTAAGTGGTACTAGCCTTCAAGCCCTGCCACTGCTGTAAAGCATCCTCTGTTGATTCAAGTTTAGTCCGAACATGTCCAGTCCACTAATTCGAAGCAATCCCATAGCCACTCCTCTCCCTCCTGCGATCATCTCCCTAGAGCTTTGCTCCTTAGCCTCTGCCTGTATGCAGGCAGGAGGAGGACAGCCAAATGATCCGATTTTCTGAAATGCAGTCTGGCTATGGAACAGTAGGCTTTCCATATCTTAATATAACAGCGGTCTAGTGTGTTGGAATCTCAGTTGCTATATAAAATACTTTCAGTTGAACAATATGATTTGATTAAGGTTTATAAATCAAAGGGATTTACATAAATCAATTACCTAAAGTAAAAATGTTAAGCACTTGAATCATGCTTAATGGCTAAACATGAGTCACGTACTCCAGATGCACTCCATAAATCTCTCCCCATCTCTTGTACTTGCAAACGCCTGTATCACATAGATATCCTATAATGCAAACCAGAGTAAATGATTGTCTCAATTGTTGGCAATAGATAGAGAGAAATCTTCTATTTTTCACCCTAATTGACCTGAACCTTTTTTATTAGCTCTTCCCCATGGTGCCTAGTGAATGAGGAGAATATGAAATTTATGTTTTTTCTTATTGCAACTTAAACGATAAGATGAATTAATCTTGTCTTGCTTTTTATTTGCCAATAAAACAGAAGTGTTTTCTTTCTGACTATTCAATGCCCATCCAAAAATCTCCCAGGAAACACCACCTCCTTATTACCATTGTATTTTTAATAAATTATCATGAAACAGGATTCTACAAGTGCATCAATTCATATATTTAAATACATACGATTGTATTAATGAAAATATATGCATAAAATATATGATTATTGATAAAGTACATTTCTCTCAAAGTGACATGATTAATCCTTGTGTTACTTTTTTTTTATTCCATTACTGGCATCCCTTCCTGTTGCTTAATATTCATTTTGTCAGTGCTTATTTAATGAAAAGTGACAGAGTTTCATTTTTCCCATAGATATGGAAAAAGTCATCCTTTTCAGGTGCCACGGCATGAGTCAGTTATGGGTTTAAGTTAAAGAACAGTCAGAATCACCACAACTATTGAGACATTCTGTTTATTCTGCGGAAAATGGTTTCTGACAGACCTTTGAGGGTATCCTTAAATTAACTAGGAGACATACTCCCAAAAGGTGTCTTGCTACAAATGAATTATTAATTTTGATTTTGACTTTAATATCAGTTCTGTGACCAAGAAAATCACTATTCATAGCTATTGATGAAAAATGTATTACAGGCTGAGAACCCTTTATCTGAAATGCTTGGTACCGGAGGCGTTTCGGATTTCAAATTTTTTCGGATTTTGGTATATTTGCATACCGTACATATAATGAAATACCTTGGGAATAGGACGCAAGTCTAAACACAAAATCCATTTACATCAGCTCACATGTATACCCTGAAGGTAGTTTTATATAATATTTTAATAATTTTGTGCATGAAACAATAATGTGTACATTGAAACATCCGAAAGGTAAACTAACAGTACCTCAGCTGTCCAGGTGGATAGTCAGTGGCTGTTTGGCATCGCTAATCACTATCACTCCTGACTCTGAATTTATGTGGTTTTTATTTTACACTTGTTCATCACACATATGTACTGATGCAGTCGTTCAGCATGTTAAACTTTCGTCAACAACAATCTTGGCAAACTTATTATTGAACTTCTCTGCTGCTTCGTGACCAGCAGACACTTTATCATCACAAATCTATAAAAATTTAATGCCTTGTCTTTTCTTAAATTTCTGCAACCAGCCTGCTGAATATTTACAACTACCTTCATATTCAGTTGGTTGTGATAGATCTTTGCCTGTTTCATGATCAGCATTCCATTAAGTAGTATATGTTCACTCCGACACAGATGAATCCACTCTTTCAATACACAATTGGGATCTTAATTTTCCACTTTATGCAGTGTTTTTCTAATTTCCATTAACTTCTGTTCATTACATATGTGAGGTCACTTCTCAAACCTATCTAGGTGCACAGAGACCTGTGCACCACCCGGGAACCTTCCCAGCACTTTATGGAATTTTCCATTTGTGATATCAAAAAAAATTTCAGTTTTCGGATTTTGGAATTTCAGATAAGGGATGCTCAACCTATACAAGTTTGGAGCACCCTTGGTAAAATAGTAGGAAGAGTTACTGACTTTGCCATTTAGAAACTTCAATTCTGTGTATTGTACAGGTTCAATTTCATTTCCAGCATCTCCAAATTGTCTCTTCTTTTCAATTTCATTGTTAAGTGGTGCAATTTCTTTTTGATTGTTTGCGTAGACCAATTATCTTTCACAGACCTCTCTAACAATCAGATCAGAATAAGAGTACATTTACTGCTCAAAATAGCTGGAGGTGCCAAAAGGTTCGGTCTTCTTTCTTGTGATTTCTGCTGAAAGTTGTGATGAGCCATGTTAGTTTTAGTCAGACAGCTGGAAAGACAGAATAGGGAATTTCCAACACATTTTGCTCCAGAACTCGTTCCAATCAATAGCAATAAAATAGTAAGGTTTTAGAATCTCTGACACTCCTGGAAAAACAAGTAAGTAGAGATAAATGTGTAATAGAGGGATATTGTTTAATGACCTTGCTTTAGGGGCTCTCATTTGCTTACAGCTTAATCTTTAAAGTTCCACTTTAAGGGTTTGATATGTGTTATAATGTTTATTAAAAACCAAAACTGATATAGTTTTGTATGTTTTTATGAATGATACTGTAATTCATGAAAATGCTGGGGTATCTCCTAATATTTTTTATTATTGTACTCACTTAATATTAACCATTAAAAGTTGGTAATTATTCATGATGGATACTATCAGACTTCTAAGTCAAGATTCAAGTGGTTATATCATCCTGGTTCAAGGCAATTTTTATCTAATTATACAGTATTACATTATTACTGCAAGTCATAGGTAGCGCAACCATCTTAACAGGCTGCATATACTTTACTGTCTTAGCTTATGGCTGAAGGCACAGTAATCATTTTAGGATTTTGGATGATTTGAGAGTATTGAGCATCCTGACTGGCTGCATCACTGCCTGGGTATGGGAACTGCATTTCCCTCAATCGCAGGACTCTGCAGAGATTGGTGCGGACAGACCAGTGCATCTGTAGATGTAAACTTCCCTCTATTCAGATTATTTACAAAGACGGGTGTGTAAAAAGGGCCCAAAGGATCATTGGGGACCCGAATAATGCCAGCCACAAACTGTTCCAGCAGCTACCATCTGGGAAGCGGTACCGCAGCATAAAATTTTCACATTGCACTTTTAGACAGAGAAGCAACGTTAAAATTTTTACTCCTCATGTATATGAAGGATGCAAGTGATAAAGTCAATTCAATTCATTTTCTCTCCCCCTCTCTGTCTCTTTCTAATAATTGGCACTATATAGGGATACTGTTGCCTAATGTCAAATATTAATTAACTTATATACCCCGTCTCAGTTATCCAACATCCAGCTTTCAAGAGAACTGTACCTACAGCAGTTTCCTTACAGTTAATTTCTTTCCATATCTTTGATAAGTTCGTTCTGTTAGATTCTCTAACATTTGACCATAAGGTTATTCTTCCAACTTCTTAACAGGTTTAGCTACAATACCATGTTTCTAGACTAACTGGTGTGCCCTCTCTATGTTGAAAGTCCAAAGAGTTAATTGACCCAGAGCCAGTGGATCTATTTAGTGTGTATAACAATCCATAGAAAAGTACAACTTTCCACAAATATTGTAGAATATTTTCAATTGAAAGTACATTTGTGTATGTATATTGACTATGCATTTCAATTACCATAAATAATCAACATTAGAGATAAAAATATAGAGGTGATCAGATCAGCTTTAAAATTCTTTTAAGACAGTAACTTTACATTATTGTCACACAAATAAATCAAGCGATAAGACCTACCAGGATATATGCAGTGACAATTCTATCAAATAAGCAAATGTTCCAGACAACGTCGTAATAAATTCAAAATCTCTCATACAATGAAGCTAAAGCAATGTATGTATCAATGTATTGGCTTAAGTTATTTTTATCAAAATATGTTATCATTTTGCAATAAATGATCAGCAGCAACTTTACACGGATACGTCTAAAATGAGTTATAGTAATTAAGAAGTCTACTCCATCAAAATATATTGAGAAATGTTGGGAAGTTATTACATCCAACATGGTTACAAATCAAGTAATATGGCCAAAATTTGTGTAATTACATAAATGCATGCCAAAGATTTTCTATTCAAAACTACCTCTTACCAATAAAATTTAACAACACCCTCCCATCATAAAAATGTTTCATAGAGAAATTTAAAAATGCATGCTGAATAAAATTGCTTCTTAAACAGTGTCAGAGATGTAATATAATTAATTAGCAAGCTTAGACAAAACTCTCCACCTCTTTTCCTAATCACTGATAAACCTACTACTTCTAGAAAAGGAAAATAGTATTTCACTAACCTCAGTTACAATGACATGAAGAAGATGAAAATATAAAACTTTTAGCTGAAATATGCGGCAGTATTTTCACACAAGTAATGTGTAATGCCATTAAAATATTGCGAAATGGCAAGAGACTGGCTAATTCACCCATTTCCTTGCAAGGCCTATCATGTCTGCTTTATGACTTATTTAATTTCCTGACAGAGGTGTCTAACCACAGATAAAATTTCATGAAGATAAACTGGTGTGAAAAATTCTCGAAACTAATCAAATGAAACTATAGCTAATGTTACAATTTAACTGGTTCAACTTTGTCATATTCTGTAGTTAGCAGACCAATTTGGAATCAAGTCTTAGAGCAATTGTTCACCTGAGACCACTTGTCTTTATAAACATTACTCCCAAGCCAAATTCAGCTAACTCTGTGATTAATTGCACAAGTGTTCTTGCATAATGAATCCTATTGATACAGAAAGTCTTAAGTTGAAAAACAGAATTTGTTGCAAAAAAAGACAGGAATTGTATCAAAAACTGATCTCAGGAAAATGGTTTCAAAGACATTAAAACTCAAAGCGTACTTCGACCTTTCACTTCTTGACCATACTGGAAAATGAGCTTTCATATTAGAGAAACAAGCGTCATCCCAGGAGGGCCACCAGAGACTTGCTTGATAGATGAAAAACCGCAGTATATACCACAGGAGAACTGATTAGAGTTATAGCTTCTAGTAAAATTAGATTTGATTAGATTTTGAGGACACTCAGTCCTCGTTTATTGTCATTTAGAAATGCATGCATTAAGAAATGATACAACGTTCCTCCAGTATGATATCACAGAAACACAGGACAGACCAAGAATAAAACTGACAAAAACCACATAATTATACCGTATAGTTGCAACAGTGCAAAGCAATACTGTAACTTGATAAAGAGCAGACCATGGGCACAGTAAAAAAAAGTCTCAAAGTCCCGATAGCCCATCATCTCACGCAGACGGTAGAAGGGAGAAACTCTCCCTGCCATGAACCTCCAGCGCCGCAAACTTGCCGATGCAGCACCCTGGAAGCACCTGACCACAGTCCGACTCTGAGTCCATCCGAAAACTTCGAGCCTCCGACCAGCCCTCTGACACCGAGCCCTGAGCACCATCTCTGCCGAGCACTTCGACCCCGCCCCGGCCGCCGAGCAACAGGCAAAGTCAAGGACTCGGGGCCTTCCCCTCCGGAGATTCTGGATCACACAATAGCAGTGGCAGCGAAACAGTCATTTCAGAAGTTTCACCAGATGTTCCTCCGTGCTCTCACATCTGTCTCAATCAAATCAGGATTGTGCACAGCACCCTACTTGACAGATAACAGATATTCATCACCAGAGTGGCCGCTGTGTGCTGCGTTGCGCCGCCATCTTCTTTGAGATGCAGCTTCCTCTACGGGGCAACCAAAGGTGTTATTTGTTGTGTATTTAATAGTTCAGTAGTATTTGAGTAACATTATAAGTATATTGTTTGAGTAAGCATTGTTATTCTTTATATAATTGATTACGGGTTTTATGTATAAATACAGGAATTGGATGTATCAGCACACTGCCATGTAATGCCTCGAGGTTAGACTCACATTTTCAGACTCCCGTGTCTTCCTTTGTATTAGTTTAATGTTTTGAAGTTACAAAACGTAACGTTAGTGATGAGGTATGTTTTAAAATGAACTCTAAACAGCTACTGACCTGTTGAAGCACAGCGAGACGTTCAAACTAAAAAATACTAGCGAGGAGCAACAAGTGAAAAATGCAACCCAATAAGTGCAGACTGCTAAGTTTTTTTTAAAAAGCTATGTAACACACGTTATTCAGAAGGGAAGACATGATTAAGTTTTTTTTAAAAAGGGTGCAAACAGAGGAATGCACAGGTTCATAGGAAGTGAATACTGGGTGATAATAATCATAGAAAAAGGGCAGAAATTGCTGGCTATATCAGAAAGATGTATTTGATTACACAGCAGATAATTGGATCTTATATAATGAGCAAATTGAGCAGTATTTTGAAGCAAATGAAATAACCAATGAGAAACAAGTACCAATTTTCCTAAATATATTAGGTTTAAAGGCATACATTTTGCTTCAAACAAACAAGCAGAAATGAGCTTTGCTGATTTTGTAAAAATAATATAAGAAAGTTTAGAACTGATGCAATTGTTGATTGCAGAACACTTTTGGTTTCATGAGTGGAATCAAAAAGAAGGAGAGTCCATTTCAACATCAGTACTTCACTGAATGAAGAGATTATCTGAGCATTGTCTGTTTAGTCGTGGACTTAAAGATGCACTGAGAAATCACTTAGTTTGTGGAATCTTACAAGAAAGCATCCATAAATAGCTCTTAACTAAAGCACAACTTACATTTAAAAGAGCAGTTGAATTTACTGCTGCAATGAAATCGCAGTGATGCAATCGAGTTGCAGTCAGAAATGAAAGTGAGCGTGAACAAAATTGTAGTGTCTAACAAGAAACCAGGCTGGCCATGGCCAGACAATTGTGTTACCATTGTGGCAGGGGCTGACATGCAACAAACAAAGTTAGATTTGTTATATTTCTTCTTGTGTGACTATATTTACAGCTATCTAATGTGTGCTATCCGTGCCTTATGCTGTGTATGAGTGTTGGAACTGTGTTTTGCACCTTGGCACCAGAGGTACGCTGTTTTGTTTAGCTGTATTCATGGATAGTCATGTATGGTTAGATGGCAATTAAATTTGAACTTGATATCTGAAAATAATCTATTGTATCTAGAAGATTCTGTACTAAAGCACATAGAGACCAAATGCTTAGTTTGAGTGTTTGATTTTATTTTGCTTTTTGTTATATACTAAAGTCTCATCAACAGTCATTGAGGTCCAGACAGGCAAAAAAAACGGAAGGGCCAGGATGCAGTCGAGATGGTTGAGTCACCTATGTGCTACAGGGATCTGGTAAGGACAGTGGTGTCTGGTCAGGTGGGACTGGGCAGCTTCCCTTCAACCCACTTCAACAGACACAGAGCAGAGACTTATCCAGAAAGAGGTGCAAACAGCTATCGAGGACGTGCGTACTGGGGCAACAGGGAGCTTGGACAAGGTGGGAGGGTGTGCTGAAACGGAAGATCTCCTGGTCCAGCATCTGGCAGGCAGAATCCCAGTGCATGCTTCGTGATCCAGGCTGTGTACGACATCCTGCCTAGTCCAGCGAACCTTGTCACCTGGCAGAGGGACCCAGGAGCACCTCTCAACAGCTGCCCAAAAGCCCGAGAAGAAGGCTACTACCACTGATGCCATGGCCCAGGTGCTTCTGGGGACTGCAAAGTAAAGATCCATTGGGAAATATCTCCTCGGCAATTAACAACCGTCAGCATCTCTGCCAACCCAGAAAGCCCATAGCCTTTGTCACAGCTGGAGACCAACCACCGTCTCAGCCCTGATCACCAGCAGGCTTGCTCGCTATGGCGTCTGACTGACAACTGAAAGTCGATCTTGGAAAGCATTTAAAGTTCCCTGACTTCATCGCACCATCATCCCTGATGCCTGGTGTGGTCGTTCTGTCAAAAACCTCAAAGCAGGTGACCTGGCAGAACTGCACCAATTCCTTGAGGAGGCATTTGAGTGTAAGAAAGCCAAGTACCAGGAGCTGGTAGAACAGTGCCAGGGACAGGGGTGGAGGACCCAATGCGAGCCTATAGAGAGGTGGAGTGCACCTCTCTCCTTGGCTTTATGTGGACTGCAAAGATAGAGCCATTAGAACGATCACGGAGGCTGCTGAACAAACCTCTGTGATGGTGCTGATGGCTCTTCAGATAGCTATGGATCAAGAGGTGTGACTCGTGGACAAGTGCAGCTGGGACACAAGACAGGGCCCTATCAACCCTAGCTGAGTCTCCTGGGCGGGAGTGTCTGGTGTTAAAAGACCCTCATCACCGATGATGTGTCCCAGGGCATCCTAGAATGTATCTTAGCTTCAAGGAATGATGGAACTCATCATATGAAAAGTCAATTTTTTTAAACAATCGACCGTTTCAAGGTTGTATCACTGTAAGGATTGTATCATATGACTGACTGATATTAACTATTTATTACTAAGAATGCAAGAAGAAGATGTGGGCCATGTGGCTCCTCAGTATTGTCCCTTCATTCAGTGAGGTTGTGACTAATCTGATGTTGCACTCAACACTTACTCTTAACTCTTGACCACGTCCCCTCCTCTCACCTCTTCATTAGTGAAAAATCTGCCTACCTTGACTTTGATATATTGTATGTTTTAGGTACACAGGGGAAAATAATTCAGAATTATAATCCCCTCAGTACTAATTCCTTCTTGTCTGCATTTTAAATGGGGAATGTCTTATTCTGAATCAAAGTTTCTTAATTCCTGCTTCTCTCACAAGGGCAATATCCGCATGTCGTCAGTGTTGACAGTCACATCAAAGCTACTCACATTTCACAGTGTTTAAATATGTTTGAGACAAACGGGCTGAATACTAACAAGGAGGATTACCTAGGGTGGAAGGTGAAGGTTTTAGATGGGAAGTGCTGTGTGATGGAGTTTAAGCTCCAAAGTGTACCTGCTTGATTCTTCAAAGTTGCTGGTGAACACAGCAGGCCAGGCAGCATCTCTAGGAAGAGATACAGCCGACGTTTCGGGCCGAGACCCTTCATCAACACACATCAAAGTTGCTGGTGAACGCAGCAGGCCAGGCAGCATCTCTAGGAAGAGGTACAGTCGACGTTTCGGGCCGTCGACTGTACCTCTTCCTAGAGATGCTGCCTGGCCTGCTGCGTTCACTAGCAACTTTGATGTGTGTTGCTTGAATTTCCAGCATCTGCAGAATTCCTCGTGCCTGCTTGATTCTTGATTGTTTCCTCCCTATGAAAGTTAACCTGATTGATAACTTTGGCCAGCCATGTGCAAAGGATGCAGGGGCAGATTACAACAGTAACCATGTCCAATCCACACCTCCAGAAGAGCTTGTTCACAAGGGCATCTGATCCTAGTCTCCATCTAAAGCTATATCGCTGATTGTACAAGGAACAGTCTGGACTGTTCCCAAATGCAGCACATTCAATCCAGGAAACATTCCTCCTCATCCTCCTCTTGGATTGCAAGCAATGCCGAAAAAAACTTACCTCCTCACTCCCCCCTTCCCACCCCCAGGTTTCTAAAAGTAACCAACTACTAACACTGACAAAGCCAGTTTTCAAAAATAATTAAATTATTAACACACCTCATGGAAATAGATTAAAGGACAATCATTTTGCCCTGCCTCCACCAAGCTCAGGTTCAGGCTCATGGCCAGCATTAGATTCTTTTGTAGTGAATGAATAAATAACCACTTGGAAGATCCTGGAGAAGTTATTAAACCCCATGAACCTAATTCAACAAGAGTCTATGGCAGGCAACAGGATGCAGCAGATCTTGGTTTACAATATATTTATACTTTTAAAAGAAATGTAGAAATCCTATAATTTACAGAGTTGATTTTCTGAGGCTCGCTGCCATAATGTGACATTACCAGAAAATTGCATCCTGCAGACCCTATGTTAACGAGTTGGTTAATCAAACTGGTTACTCACGATATGGGATACTGTACTTCAGGTTTGGAAAGATTTATTTTATTGATTATGCTTAATAACTGTTAAGATTTTGCAGGGATATCTACTGACCAATGGGTGAAGCAATGAAGATTTTGTTTAATAGTTTCAGATCCTTTTTGATCAATTCTATTTTTGTATGTGTGGTCACCTGCACTGCAAAGAACTAAGTTTCAGCTTTATTTTTCAAATTGATGTGAAAATGCAGACTGTCAGTCTCCTAACCTTATGTATCTGCCTGAATACAGCATAGTAAGCAGATATTTTTTCTTTTGCTGTTGACCTTCGGGACCTGGGTGCCAAAAACCTGTCATAAAATGAGTGAGTGTGTACTCATCTCCCTGAAGATTTAATTTGTAGTTCCTGCAGAGATAAACAGTGTTTCAGAATAAGGCTTGGTCAGATTTCCAGCTTTCATTCCTTAAGTCACAAATCATTTGCATTTGAGTTAATGTACATTAATATCTGTAGTAATCACATACTCACTGATTAATCGGAGTGAGAATCATTGTAAGATTAGTCTATAAGTCTTTCTATATCCCAGAAGAATTGAACAATGTAATTGGAAAAGTGGAAGAAGTGGAAATAGCTGCACTGGTCTTGGGAAGAGCCAGCGCAGACATGAAGAGTCTTCTTTTTTACCATCCTATGATTCTTTTTAGAATCAAAAACAGATTTAATAAATGTTCCAGTTTTAATGAAAAGTACTTGATATGAGATGTTCATCTTAGGTTTCAGCGTATACACTCTTTTATTTTCATCCTTCCCTCTTTTGACTTCACTTATGAGACCGCATTTGAATCTGATATATTCACTCTAATTCAACATCTTTCCCTGGAGTTCAATGTTATTTTATCTTCATCATTAAGCCTTAATGATTAAGGGGATATACTGGCGATCTGGTCTTTCACTGAGATTGCAAATGTCTTATCCAACTATTCATTTGTACTTGCTGCAATTATGTAATGTGCTGTGTACTAAGATAATCTCCCTCTAGTTCTCTCTTGCACATATGTATGCATGCTGCTAGTAGAGCATTTGATTCTAAGCTAATAGCAAAACAGTCACATCTGGTACATGGAGCTTAGAAAAATAGAGGGCTATGGGTAACCCTAGGTATTTTCTAAGGTAAGGACATGTTCCGAACAGTTTTGTGGGCCGAAGGGCCTGTATTGTGCTGTAGGTTTTCTATGTTTCTATCTGAAAAGTACATTGCTGAATACACCTAAGATTTTCTGTTTTGATTTCCAGTTTCCAGCATCTGCACTCTTTGGCTTTTTAATGCAAAATTGGGGGTTTTCATCAGCACAAGAATTCATTTTTAATGTTAATATTCCTGTAATATATTTGCAATCAAGCAATATAATTTCAATTTTTGAACTATATTTTAAATAAGTTTTGCATGCACTCTATAAAATAAGCTATTGAAAGATAAGTAACTCATTTGGTGCAGAAAATAATTGTTTTTTCCTCAGTAATGCTATTGCAATAAAACTATTTGCTTCATTAGATAAAATTGTTTTTGGTTTTATAAATTATATTTGTGGTTCTTCCATTTTATGTGAAAGGCTTTGTACCAAACTGGAGCCTTAAGTGTGTTTAAATAGTATCATTATAGCATTCATTTGTGTAAATGGTTCTGTGTTTAATGTGCCATTAAAATAAGTGGTTAGATGAATTTTATATCAATGTGTTTTGGGTCCTTTTTAAGATACGGAATCACAACTGATGGTCAAAATGTTGAAAACTTTGACATAAAAATTTAATGTGGCATTTTGTATTGCACCACCATTCTGCTTCTGATAGAGATTTAAAACCCAAAGAAGCAATTGGACAACAGAGTACTGAAAAAAGAAATCAATCTTTCCTAAGCAATGTGCAATACCCTTATCAGAACCCAAATGAAACTGGGCCTCTTTGGTCTTGGCTTCTTCCTGTTTGAGCATTGACATGACAGCTAAGCAATCCTAATCATTTTCCTTTTCCTTCTGATTTTAAATTTCAGCTCTTCATTGGGTTGGGATTCCCATATGAAGGACCTGCCCCACTGGAAGCCATTGCCAATGGGTGTATTTTCCTGCAGCCTCGCTTCAATCCCCCTCACAACTCAAAGAACAACGAATTCTTCAGAGGAAAACCCACATCAAGAGAGGCAAGTATAATACTCAAATATTTCTATTGAGGTGATTATATTAGAAGTAATACTTGTCACAGAAATTACCACCACTAAAATTATACCTATTATTAATCAACACTAAATATTTGGTAAACTCCATCATTATTAGAATAACAGAAAGCTGAAATGTAATCACTTTAGTCAGAGAATTTTGGCCGAACTGGTCCATGTCTACCAAGATGCCCATACAAACTAGACCCATATTCCTCTCGATCTTTTTAGACCATAAGACATAGGAGCAGAATGTGGACATTCGGCCCATCAAGTCTGCTCCGCTATACCATTATGGCCGATTTATTATCCCTCTCAAGCCCATTCTCCTACCCTCCCTCCATAACCTTTGGTAATGGTGCTCTAATTAATCAAGGACCTATCAGTCTCTCCTTTAAATATACCAGACACCTTGATCTCCACAGCCTTCTGTCACAATGGATTCCACAGATTCACCACCCTCTGGCTAAAGAAATTCCTCCTCGCCTCTGTTGAAGGGATGTCCTTCTATTCTGAGGCTGTGCCCTCTGATTCACGAGTCCCCCACTATAGGAAACATCCACTATCTAGTCTTCTCGATATCTAAGGGGTTTCCAAAGATAGACCCCTCATTCTTCTGAACTCTAGTGAGTACAGGCCCAGAGCAATCAAGCACTCATATATTAACCCTTTCATTCTCGGGATCATTCCTGTGACACACTCTAAATGCTGCAGGAACTCAACAGATCGGGTAGGATCTATGGAAAAGAGTACAGTCGATTTTTCCAGCCAAGCCCTTTCATCAGGACTGGAGAAAGGGTCAGGGTAAAAAGGTGGAGGGAGGGGAGAAAGAAACACAGGGTGATAGGTGAAACCGGGAGGGGGGAGGAGAGGTGAAGTAAAGAGCTGGGAAGTTGATTGGTGAAAGAGCTACAGGGCTGGAGAAGGGGAATCTGATAGGAGATGACAGAAGGCCATGGAAGAAAGAAAAGAGGGAGGAGCACCAAAGAGACGTGATGGGCAAGTAAGAAGACAAGGTGAGAGAGGGTAATGGGAATGGGGAATGGTGAAGTGGGGGCCATTACTGGAAGTTCCAGAAATCGATACTTCTCCAGCATTTTGTGTGTGTTGCTTGGATTTCCAGCATCTGCAGATTTTCTCTTGTTCATTCTCATGAGCCTCCTTTGGAACATCACATTCTTTCTTCGATAAGGGGCCCAAAACTACTCACAATCCTCCAAGTGCGATCTAACCAATGCCTTATAAAGCCTTAGCTTTTCCCCCAGATACCTGTCCAAGTGTTTTTGTATGTTGTTAATGTACAGTATCTGCCTCAACCACTTCCTCTAACTGTTCATTTCATATACAGACCACCCATTGGGTATTAAAAAATGCTTCTCAAGTTCTCATTTAAAAATCTCCTCTCAATTAAGCCTATACCCTCTAGTTCTTGATTTCCCAGCCTTGGGATAAAGATTGTGCGTGTCCATCCTATTATCTATACCTCTAATGATCTTATACATCTCTGTAAGGTCACCCCTCATTCTCGTATGTGCAAATGAGTGAAATCCTAGCCTGTTCATCTTCTCTCTATAGCTCAGTCCTTTAAGTCCTGACAACATACTCGTAAATCTTTTCTGAGTTCTTTCCAGCTTGATGGCATGAAACCTTTAGAACCATTCTGTATTGTAAACTGATGTAAAGCCTCTTTCGGCAATCATTGATATCTTTTGATGGAAATCTTGCTATTTTTAGTACATTTGTATCCTATTTATTCACTACTTTTATTAACAGAGCTTGGGTCAGTGAGTTGGCAGCAATGAGTTTTTGCAGTGGAATTACCAATGCATTATGCATTTTGTGATTTCTGCATCCTTGACAACAGCAACACAAGAACATAAGAAATAGGAGGAGGAGTAGGGCATCAGGCCCATCGAGCCTGCTCCACCATTCAATAGCTGATCTGGCTGTGGACTCAGAACCACCCACATGCCCTTTCCCCATAACCCTTAACTCCCCTGCTATGAAAAAGAAATTATGCATCTTCAATATATTTAATATGATAGCCTCTACTGTTTCCTGTGCATAGAATTCCACAGACACACTACTCTGGGAAAAGTAGTTTCTCCTCACCTCCATCTTAAATCTACTCTTCTGAAACTTCCGGCTGCACCCCCAATTCTAGTCTCACTTACCAGTGGAAGCAACATTCCTGCCTCTATCTTATTCTTCCCTTTCATAATTTGACGTGTCTATAAAAGATCCCCTCTCATTCTTTTGAATTCCAGCAACTATTGTCCCAGGTGGCTCAATCTCTCCTCAGCCTAACCCCCTCATATTCAGAATCCACCTGGTCTACCTCCTCTGTACCCTCTGTAAGGCCAGTATATCTTCTCAAGTAAGGAGACCCGAACCGCATGCAGTACTCCAAATGCAGCCTCACCAGTACCCTGTATAGTTGCAGCATAGCCTCCTTGCTTGTAAATTCAGTCCTGCTTACAATGAAGGCCAACTTTCTATTTGCTTTCTTGGTAAACTGTTGCACCTGCAAACCAACTTTTTTGTGATTCATGCACAAGCATCCCAATTCTCTCAGCAAAACTGCAATCTTTCACCATTTAGATAATCTGATCTTCTATTTTCCCCTCCCAAGTGGATGGCCTTACATTTACCAATACTTTGCTCATCTGCCAGACCTTTACCCCTCACTTAACCTGTCTATGTCTCTTTGCAGACTCCCTGCCTCCTCTGATGTATTTTTCAACTAACTCAATTTAGTTTCATCAGTAAACTTAGATGCGCTACACTTGGTCCCCTCTTCCAAATCATTGATGGTGTAGCGTGATCAATCACAGGCCCAGCACCGAACCCTATTGTACTCTGCTCAACACTGACTGACAACCAGACAAACACCCAATTATTCCAACTGTCTTCAGTTGGTTAACCAATTCCCTCAACCCTCAACTCCATGTGACCTTATCTTATGAATAAGTCTATCAAGGGAGCTATATTCACTTTAGCCACCAATTTCTACTCCATATGATGATATAAATAAATTCTACTGTTTTAAAATTTTGTACTAGTTTACTTTCATAATCTATCTTCCCTTTCCTTATTGCCTTATTAGCAGTTCTTTGTTGCTGTAAATCTTGCTGCTTTAAAGATTTCCCTGTCTTCCAGTTTTGTACTACTCTTGCAACTTTGCATACATGAGCTTATAGTTTGATGCCTTCCTTGATTTTTTTAGTTATCCAGGACTGGCCTCTCCACTCCTGCCGTCCTTGCTTTTAACTAAAATATATTTTTTGTGAGCGCAATGAAAAGTTTCTTTGAAAGTCTTCCACTGCTACTCAACCGGCCACCCCATATAGCCTATGTTCCAAGTCCACACTCGCCAGCTCCTCTCTCGTCTCATTGTAGTCTCCCATAATACACAGGTTTTAAATCTAACTATTGCATCCTCGAAATGTTAAGAAATTTAATTCATTTATCACTCTTTCCAAGTGAATCCTAACCAAAAGATTGTTAATTTTACTTGTCTCACAGCACAGGACCAGATTTAAGTTAATGTTTTTCCTTGTAGGTTCACTAACATGCTGTTCAAGAAAGCTATCATGGATGCATTCTATGATTTCCTCCTCAAGACTGCCTTGACCAATTCACCAATGTGCAAATTCAAGTCCCCCATGACAACTGCCTTTCCATTCTTACACGCATCAGATATTTCTTGGATTACTGCCTGTGCCACTGTAATGTTATTATTCAGTGGACTATAGGCAACTCCCAATGATTTTTCCCCTTTTGCTATTTATTCTTAATGTTTGCTCAGATGGACTCAACATTCTGCTCCCTATCTCTCACTGTTGCCCGGTCCTCATCATTAACTAAGAGCGCTACCCCACTTCCTTTACCTTCCTGCCAATCTTCCTGTATTACCTGTTACCTTGGATATTTAATTCCCAATCATCTCCACCCTGCAGCCATATTTCTGTACTGGCCACTAAGTCATACCCCTTTGTGCCACAGGTTCGCTGAACTTGTTTTGATTACCATGGGCATTCGGATAAAGTGCCCTTACACTCATTGCCCTTTTAGAATCTAGAAACTTCTGTGTCCTCTGCATTTGACCTTTCTGTACTCCCCTCTGACTTTTCTCTTTTCTAACGTTTCCTTTGGTCTCTGCATTACTTCCCTGTCTTTCCCTGGATTCCCATCTGCATGCCATACTAGTTTAAAAACTTCCCAACAGCACTAGCAAACAATCCCCCTTGGACATTTATCCTGGTCCTGCCCAGATGTAGACTATTCTGCTGTACAGTTCCCACCTCCCCGGAAATGATTCCAATACCTCAGGAATGTAACATCCTCCCTTCTGTACCACTGCTCAAGCCACATATTCATCCCAATTGCTTCTATTCCTTCTCTGACTAGCACGTGGCACAGGTAGCAAACCTCATACTATTACCTTTGAGGCCCTACTTTTAAATTAATTTATTTAAGATTAGTTCAACTTGTAGAACCTTCTCCTACTATTTTCTTATGTCATTGGTACCTACATGTACCATGACAACTGGCTGTTCACCCTCCCCTTCCAGCCGGTCTGATTCATCCCTAACTGCACCTGGAAACCACCATACCAAACATGAATCCTGTTCACGACCACACAAGCTCCTGTATTCCTCTTACCATGGAGTCCCCTACCACAATAACTCTGTTTCCTGCCCTGCTGTGCAGCAGAGCCACCCATTGTGCCACGAACCTGACTACTGCTGCCTTCCCCTAATGAGCCATCTCCCCCAACAGTATCCAAAGCGGTATATCTGTTCCAGTGGGAGCTGACCACAGCGGTCTCCTGCACTACTCTCTTGCTACCGTTCTGCTTGTTAGTTACCGATTCCTTCCCTTTCCTTAGGTGCCTAAACTGCAGTGTGACCGACTCTCTACGTGTGTTATCCCCAACACTCTCAGCATCGCAGGTGCTCCAAAGTGAGTCCATACACAGCTCCAGACCCATCATGTGGTCAGTTAGGAAATGCAGCTGGACACTTCCTGCACACAATCATCAGGGATTCGGGCAACATCCTTGAGTTCTCCACATTTCACAGGAGGAGCATGACACAGGAAAGAGCTTACCTGCCATGACTAAAAGATTTTAGGGGGTGGAGGGAATAAGGGACAAAAATAAAAAAGTCTATCCTCCTTAGTGCTGCTCACCCTCCACAGCAAAGCCCACAATGAGACAACAAGCAACACTTTCACAAAACAGCAGTCCCTCTCAATGATTTTTTATCTTCTTCTTCTCTTCTTCTCCTCCTGCTTCTCCTCCATTATACCCACCTTCTGAGCATCATGCAAGCATATCAAATACTTTTCTTCCAGAAAGTCTTCCACCACCGCCCATTTTACATGTGTACATTTATGTCATTACAACCCCACATAGTACTAAGAACAATAAAATCCCCTGACCGTTAGCTAATAAAGTTCTTGTATACCATTGTAAAAAAACTAGAAAAAAAGAGAAAAACATTAGCAATCCTTCATAGAAGTCTGAATATTATTTCCCCTCCTTATAAAGCATCATTAATAACTTCTAGACTCAAGCTTTTTATCTCTAGATATTTTTCTATAGCTTGTATTTTTTTTTACATCCGGCTTTAAGTAACCAATTTTGGTTTATCAACAATCAATCAAATCCTTTGGTATAAAATCATGCACTTTACACACTGACTCTGAACTATCTGTAATCTGTATATTAATAGGTCCCATTGACACAGCCTTCTGTACTTTCTGAAGAGCCTCTACTGTACATATGATATGGCCATTTCTACCTGTACATGCTGTACTTCAACAGCTTTCTTATATACAGGACACCCTGCATAAGGAGAGCTATGTTCCCCTCCATAACTTCTACATCTTGGCCAAAGTCTTTCTTCATAACAACCACAATTATCTTCTCTAGGACATCTCCCACACTGCTTTTTACCCTGGCACACTGCTGCTACATGACCAAAAACTTCTGGCATTCAGGAACATTTCAGAGGGGCAGAACGTAGGCTCAAACCATATAACTCATATAACCTAAATTAATCCTATCTGACAGCTTTTATTCATCAATGTTAATCAACATTGGTAAGCTACCGGTTCTTACTCCACCGCAAAGCCCATTTAAACACCTAGCATCTATAACTTTTCCCCCGACTAAATAAATTTGGTCCATGGATACATCTAGAGGCACTCCAGGGATTACCCTCCAAAACCTTTGTCGTTCAATATATAACTCCTTGCTGTTACTTTCCTTCTTTCCACAGCTTTTAACCCTAGAGCTTTCTTAAGTAGCTTACTATCTTTACAAAACACTATGAATACCCCATCTCTTAAAGGTCTTGTGCTCATAATATCACCTAACACTTTTCTCATATCCTTAGTTAATCCAATCAGATTGATATCAGAAACAGACCCACATTCAAAACTCAGCAACGCCTTAAACTCTTCCTTTCTTCTTTTATTTAAATCCTGTCCACTGCCTTCATCACTGGATGACAAGCCACTACAATCCTCAGTTTGCTGCTTATTTTTCCATTTCCCACAAACCTGCCATTTGCCTTCCTCCATACAACTCCTATCACCCATTACCACTTCCTGTTCACTACCTCCATCTTCTCTGTCACTTCCTGCCACTCTACCCACCATTCCTGCATGAGTGTGACTCCCAAAGGCAGATTCAGTCCTTCACTCCAGCTCCAAACTCAACTGAGCTGCAGGAGCTGCTGCTCCATGGCCACTCTGCTTGACACTAACTTCTCCTCCTCCTCGTCTTCCTTGCATTATCATAACCTTCTGAACTGGAGTGTGGGTCAGGATATCTTATCTCCATACGTTTATATTTGTATCAAATTCTATGGAAAAGACCTGTATTCTTTAGGAAGTGCACTATATGTTTAAAGCAGTAATCCTGTGATCTATTCTGCAAAATACGATTAATGTTAAATTGTATATTATTCTGTGATAACTTTAAAATCAGCCATCCCCTCTTTTGATTATATCTTGTACACCTCACCAGTACATGCTGAACCATTTCTTGTTGATTACAATACTCATACCACCCATTATTGTGTTTCATCATCAAAAACAATGTAATTTTTAGCTCAATCACCTCCTCCCTCCTGCACTCCTCCACCATCTCCCTTCTTTCTGGATATTGTAAAGATATCTTCCTGTTCTCTCTTCATCCCATTGTTTTCTCCACATTTTTTATTTCACTTTTAATAATGTTTTTTTTTATTTCTCCTTCATCGTAATTTATTTGAATGTCCACTTGTGCTCATCGAGTTGCCTCCTTTGCTGATTTATCAGTCTGCTCATTCCCTCTACTACCAACATGTGCTGGAATCCACATAAAACACAGGCAGAGTCCCAACGTTTTAAGTCTAAGTGAGGCTTGTATTATCTCACACATAATGTCTAGTCTTGCCTCTGAATGCAAAATCTTTTAGACTCTTGATTACTGTGCTTGAATCAGACAATATCACAGGTCTCATCGTTCTCACTTTCTCCACCCACTGCAAAGCTAATAGTACAACTGTCATTTCACCTGTCTACACGGAGAAATCATCATTTATCCACACCTGCGTTTTAATGTTCAAAACAACAATTACAAATCCTACCTCTAATCTACAATTACCATTATTGAAGCATCTGTGTATATTTGTAAATATTCACAATAATTATTATTTACACAAGATTCAACTATATCTAGATTTAAAATTATTTCTCTATTTTTCTGTCTCCTTTCGAATAATTTAAGATCCTCCTCTGGTGCTTCACACAGCCATGGAGGTTCCCCGGGAAAAGAAACTGTATTACTCACTGCCTTATTAATAATTCCTGTCCTTTCTGCTTTTCCTTCAGTAGTCCATGCAAAATTTCTGGTTTTCTTTCTTTCCTTTTCCCAGCATGAATCTAAAAGCTATTTAGTTGGATCATTTTCTCCATGCCCTTGTAGGTTTACCCAATGTGTTAACACAAGCTGTGTTTTTCTCAGTTCCAGAGGTGTCTCCCCCAACTCCACCCACATTGTCACCATTCATGTTGTCCTTATTGCCCCACTGGTTAACCTTAATGCTTGATGTTAAATTATATCCAGTTTCTTGAGCATATTGTATGATGCCGATCAATATACCATACTTCCATAGTCTAGTATTGATCATATTAATCCTATATATGTTATGTTCCAAGATTACCTATCAGCTCCCCATTCCTTTCCTATTAAACACCTCATAACACTTAGCGCTTTCTTACTTTTGTTTATTATTTCCTTAACGTGTGTTGACCATGTGCGTCATTTATCAAACCAGATTCCAGACACTAACTTAATTTTATTGGCTTCTGATATTTAGTTAATTGGCCAATCACCTATTAACTAGCAATCAGCTGACCTACCCTTTTTAAATTCTGCAAATGAGACTCTCGAGCAATAAACACCTCTCTTCAATTCTCCTGCTCTTACTCCAAGTGAAGCTATCAAACAGTAATAAAGAAAGAGAAACTGACCAGAAATTCACCGTAGCCTCTGCTTCTTCTCACTAAAGCTTCAATTTCCGACTCTAACCCCATCCATTCCCACAATGGCCGCTCCATTTAAACCTGTTTTTTTTTATTGCCCCCAGTAAAACTCACAAGCAATGGAACTTGCTCTTTCAATGCTTCCTGCTCTAGCTCATGATCTTCCAAAGTGAAACCATGCACAGCTGCAGAACCATTGTGCATTCTGTCAGGAGTTGCAGCCGGATACTTTACCTGCACACTTTGTCATCAGGGACTCTGACAGCCTCTCTGAGTCCCGAGGCAAAACTTGCTGCCCACATCTCTTTTTTTTTGGCGTGTGCATGCGTGCGTGTGCGTGCATGTGCGATGTTGGTGGGACGATGTCTTTTTCATGCCTTTACAAGGCGCGGAGCGAGAGAGAGAGACTGTCTGGTGCGCCACTCCTCACACAGACATTTCACAGTATTTTTCCCTCTTATTTTACGAGGTTGAGTTGTGATCTTGACACTCAACCCAGCACAGATGGAAAGCGTACTCGGGAGCGGACCCGGCTGGGTTCGAACCTGGGAACCTCCGTTCCGGAGTCCGGTGCTGATGTCATTGCGCCACCAGCCGGCCTTGCTGCCCACATCTAATGTTCTTCTGAAGGAGGCAGGGAGTCAACCTTATCCATCGGCAGACCTTCTGATGAAGCTGCTTCCATAATGTAGTAAGGTAGTGAGATCCAGGGTTCTGATTCAGTGATGCTGAAGGAATGAAGGAATAATATGTGACCTAACCTCCTCTAATTGTCTTCCTTGATGGTAGTGGCAGCAAGTCTGGGAGGATTTTTTGAAATTATGATTCTGATTCAACATAGCACTGAAAAAGTTTCCACATTCACAACAGAGTAGCTAGGGCAATACATCTGTAAGTTTAAAATGTTAGTTTGGGTACTTCTCCTTAGAAAAAAAACAAGGTGAAGAAGAGACTTAAGTATGGTAAATGGTGAGAGGCTGCTTCAAGTAGTAGATGATTTCGGAGCAGAGATTTTAAACTTAGATCAAAGGATGCAAATGGGATAGGAGGAAAAATTCTTTATGGTATAGTTATGATCTGGAACTCACTGTGGGATACTTGAAGTGGAATTATTAAAGGCTTTTACAAGGGAACTGACAGGCAATTAACAGAGAATAATTATGAGGAAAAACTACAGGTTACTCTCATGTTGCAGTCATTTGGATTATAACAATTCACTCTTACAGATTACCACACAAGAAATTGAAGTATTTGCTGTCACAGAATTTATATGGATAAAATAAATAAATAAAAACAATTTTTCCAACTTGCATTTCTTGGCCCATGCACAGATGATGCAACTTTGTACTGTAGAAAATATAAACCAGATTGTTTTCTAGCAATGCAAACCCTCCACGTAACACAGGGGTCGGGTCACCTGCAGAGATTCCTCTGCCAGAGGTGAATGGCTGAACCGTCTCTCTAAGTACCACAACACTATGATTTTATTTTCTGGCTAAATATGAGTAAATGTTGCTTATAAAGGATTAGATTATGAGGGCACTCAGTCCTCGTTTATTGTCATTAAGAAATGCATGCATTAAAAAATGATACAATGTTCCTCCAGAGAGATATCACAGAAACACAGGACAAACCAAGACTAAAACTGACAAAACCACATAATTATAACATATAGTTACAACAGTGCAAAGCAATAATGTAATTTGATAAAGAGCAGACCATGGGCACGGTAAAAAAAAAGTCTCAAGTCCCGATAGCCCATCATCTCACGCAGACGGTAGAAGGAAGAAACTCTCCCTGCCATGAACTCCAAGCGCCGCAAACTTGCTGATGCATTGGAAGCACCGGACCGCAGCCAACTCTGAGTCTGTCCGAAAACATCGAGCCTCCGACACCGAGCACCATCTCTGCTGAGCGCTTCGACCCCACCCCAGCCGCCGAGCAACAAGCAAAGCCGAGGACTCGGGGCCTTCCCCGCCGGAGATTCTGGATCACACAGTAGCAGCGTCAGCGAAACAGGCATTTCAGAGGTTTCACCAGATGTTCCCCCGTGCTCTCACGTCTGTCGCCATCAAATCAGGATTGTGCACGGCACCCTACTTGACAGATAACAGATATCACCACTGGAGTGGCCGCTGCGAGCTGCGTCGCGCCGCCATCTTCTCCTCCCCAGTGCTTTCCTAGAGTATATGATAAATAAACTCTTCTCGGGCTTCCAGCCGGGTACAAGTATCGGTTTTAACTGACGTTTTGATAACAAATTCTGCCATTCCTGATGAAGATAGCAGAGTTTATCGTCGAAACATTGGTTAAGATCGATATCTGTACCTGGCTGGAAGCCCGAGAAGAGTTTATTTGTAAACATTGCTTATCTTAGATTCAGGTAAATATACTGCTTCATGGTGATACTTGAGCAAAAGCATGTGCTTAGACATAGCCAGAGTATTACTGACTTCACCATCTCTCACAAAAAGAGCTCCTGCATGCTCCATGGCCTTTCCCTATCATTTAGGGTAATTTTTCAGAAATGCCCATTCGTAACATATCTATAAAATAAATTATATCAAAGCGAACAGTTTTACATAGTTTTGAGACAAAAAGAGCAAAAAGTAAGGGATGTACGGATACAAAGCCTTTGAGGCTTAGAAAGACTTACAGAAATGCACAAAATGCTGGAGGAACTCAGCAGGCCAGGCAGCATCTAGGCAATGAGTGCAGTCGGCGTTTCAGGCCAAAACCCTTCGGCAGTCTTGCCTGGCCTCCAGCATTTTGTGTGTGTTGCTGAAATTTCCAGTGTCTACAGATTTTCTCTTGTTTGTGAGTGAAAGACTTGGGGGAGTTCATTTATGGATCTTCTGAAAGAGGAACTCAAAAGCAGTCCTACTAGAATTAAAGTGCATCAGTTACTATTGAATCTTGGAGCAACAGCTGACAAATGCAAGCATGCTTGTTAAGTCAATAAAAATGTGTTTGTACTCAGGCTGGGTAAGAGTAGAAAGACTAAGACGAACAAAGTATTACCCTGGCTGCCCTGCTACAGATTTTCAAACTATTCGTTGAAAGTAGCATCACAGGTAGATAGGGTTGCAAAGAAGACTTTTAGCACATTGACCTTCATAAATCAAAGTATTGAGTACAGGAGATGGGATGTTATGCTGAAGTGATATAAGACATTGGTCAGGCCTAATTTGAAGTATTGCATGCAACGTTGGTTACCTACTTACAGGAAAAATGTTAGGTTAGGTCAGTCTGCATTACACCAAAGCTTTTGAGCATAAAATCCTTCAAAAGGAAGTGGATTTGGCTCAGTACATAATGGGTAAAACGCTCCCAACCATTCAACATATCTACATGAAACGTTGCCGTAGAAAGGCAGTGTCCATCAGCAAAGATCCTCACCACCCAGGCCATCCTCTTTTCTCGCTGCTGCCATCAGGTAGAAGGTACAAGTGCCTCAGGACTTGCACCACCAAGTTCAAGAACAATTACTACCCCTCAACCATCAGGCTGTTGAACAAAAGGGGATAAGTACACATTGTGTATGTGTACAATTACAAATTGATTAAATAAAAGCACACGCGTGGGAGATGGCTTTAACTGGTGTATTCACATTGAGGCGAGAGAGAGAGAACAATGTGCATGCATAGACAACAGCGCATGTGCAGACAACAGATCAATATGTAGTGCTAAGGGGAGGATCATCACTCTAAAAGAATAAATCTATATATTTTACTTCCTCCCACTTTAGATTAATGCAACATAAAACTGTATACGTACAAAACATTCAGTTTCTTTTTCATAAACCCATATTCCAAATAAACATGCTTTCACAATAACAGTCCATAACTAACGTCACAGTTCTAAAGTTTCAGTCTTTCAGGATAGTGCCCCTGGACTTGTGTTGTGGCATCAGCTTTGGCAGGTGTCTTGTCTAAGACAACGTTCTCGGTTTCCGGTGTCACATCATCACTGAGAGGTAAGTTTAGTGACTGTAATGTGTCCTCCTCGATGGATGCAGTCAACTCAGGTGTGTTTTTCAGTTGAGCATCCAGTATCTGGTCCACATGGTGTTTCCATGTCCGATCTCCAACATCCACTGTGTACATCAGTGGTCCAGTTCTTGTAGCTATCCTACCGTGTGTCAACTTTTCTTCTCAGTAATCACGTGTTCGGACTTGCTGTCCAATCTTGAAGCTCCATGCTGTTTCACTTGGCAACTGGCTGAACTGTTTATTCTGCACTTCCCTTCATACATCTGGTTTCAGGAGGTCTATGCGAGATCTCAAATTCCTATTCATGAACAGCATTGCAAGTGTTTGACTTGTTGTCGCATGAACAGAGTGGCGATACACAAAGAGGAAGTTGTCCACCTTGTGCTGTAGGGAAACGTTCTCCTTGTCCATCACTTTAATGGACTTCCTGAAGGTTTGGATAAACCCTTCAGCTAACCAACTTGTTGCTGGGTGGTGAGGAGCTAACTTGAAATGTCTGCTGCCATTTTTCTTCATGAACACTTGGAATTCTTCTGACATGTATTGTGGTCTTTTGTCACTCATAATTTGTTCTGGTAAGCTGACACTGGTGAAGGTAGTCCTCAGAGCAGAGACTGTCCTTGCTGAGGTGGTTGACTTCATTGGTATGACCTCTGGCCACTTCAAATGAGCATCCACAGCAATCAGGAACATGGAAACCATGAATGGCCCAGCTAAGTCAATATGTATTCTTTGCTATGGTGATGACAGCCACTCCCATGGGTGTAAAGGTGCCTGTGGGGAAACATTTTGAACATTTTGCATCCTGAACAGCTTTTGGCTAAGTTTTCAGCCTGTTTATCTATTCCCAGCCACTACACGTGTCTCCAGGTCAGACTTTTCATCTTGACTGTACCCAGTTGTCCTTCATGCAGATGTTCTAACACTCTGGTGTGCAGTTTAGAGGGAACCACAACACGAGATCCACAATCCACACATCAGCATTCTTTGACATACCAACAGTTGGTCTCGTTTCACTAAGAACTCTGGAAATATAGGGTTACTATGAGCTAGCTATCCTTGCATGGTGATTTCATAGACTTTTGACAATGTCAGGTCACTCCTTGTTTCCCTTTGTATTTTGGAATTTGTTACCGGCAACTGGTCCACCAATGCAGTGTGGAACAACTCTGCTGGGTCACAGTATGACACTTTTCTTCTTCAGTTGCCATTAGTGGAAGACATGACCATCAGTATTGCTGTGTTGTTTGGTGGCCTTGAACTTTCAGTCATAAAAGTGGGCTTCTAGGAATAGTGTCCAATGTTGTAACCGGGTAGCTATCCTCACTGGAATTTCCTTCCTAGGATTGAAAAGGAACACAAGGGGCTAGTGATCTGTTACTGACGTAAACTTTTGTCCATAGAGGTAGTGGTGGAACTTCTTAATCACCCATAGTAGACTAAGGGCCTCTTGGTTGATCTGTGTACCATTGTATTCTGCACTTGTAATTTTGAAGCAAATGCAATCGGACATTCAAATCCATCTTTCATAATGTGTGACAAAACAGCTCCAATGTCATAAGGGGATGCATCACATGCCAGTCTGATAGGTAGGGATGGGGCATAATAGGTGAGCCGTTCATCAGATGTTATTAGTCTCTTTATTTCCTTGAATGCTTTTTCACATCTTTCTCACCATTCTCACTTTGCTCCTGTCTGTAAGAGTGCTGTAGCAATGTTTGGGAGAAACTGGTGGTAGTAGTTTACAAGGCCCAAGTATCATCTGAGTTGTGACACATTTTTCGGTTTGAGTGCCTGTAGCACTTCTTCAATCCTCTTTTGTGACATATGTAATCCATGCTTGTCAATGACATGTCCACAATATGATATTTCATTTTTGAAAAACTCTCATTTCTCTCTCTTTCCATGCAGACCATACACACTCAGCCTGGTAAGCACTTTCCCAAGGCTCTGGAGATGCTCTTCATTATTTTTGCCAGTCATGATGATGTCATCAGGGTAACATTGTATTCCTGGGATACCTTCGAGACCTGGAACAGTCCCTAATGGGTATTGATTGTGAGGAACTTCCTGCTTGACTCCTCAATCTCCATGTCTTCTCTTCATCACAGGGAATACTGCACAGTATGCAGCACTGGGTTGATGCTCACCTTAAAATTCCCACATATGCAAACAGCTCTGGCCTTCCCTTTCTTGATCACTGGGACAATGGGCATGGTCCAATCACTCCACTCAACCCTAGAGATAATTCCAGATGCCTCCAAACTCTGCAGTTCAACATCCACTTTAGGATGTAATGCGTAAGGCACTGGACACACTTTATGGAATCTAGGTATTGCTGTTTCATTCAGTTCCATTCTGGCCTTCATGCCTTTGAGTTACCAATCTCCTTCTCATTAACATTAAGCTGCTGTGCCAGTCTCAGAGTAGTGCTGCTGTTGCTTGTTGATGTCACACTGAGAGCTTTGATTGAGCGCCGGTCTAGTTGGATTTTTCTCAACCATTCACATCCAAAAAGCACTGGCCCTCCTTTTCTCAATACATAAATCTCTAACTGTTGTGTTTGGCCTCCATATGTCACATTTACTTTCAGTTTGACTTTGAGAGACATTTCTTTGCCCATGTAAATCTTCAGCATCAGTGAGATTTTCTCTACGGTATCTTAGAAAACAGTCTGTTGTAGTCTTTAATTCTGAACAAAGGTGACCCTGTATCCAGCTCCATTTTCAGTTTTACACCAGACACATCTATTGTGATCCATATTATACTGCAGACTGCCTCCGTAATACTATGCAGTCCTGGGCATGACAGGTCACCATCGTCGGACTCTATGTTGTCTGATTCTGTTTTACATTCGCTAATTTTTCGTATTTGCTTAATTTTGTATTCGAGACTTTTCATTCGGTTGTGCTTTTTGTCTGCCTTGCACACTCTCGCTATGTGACCTTGTCAATGACACTTTCTGCAGACTTTTTGTTTGAACCAACAGTCATTTGCATCATGGAAGGATTTGACACATCAATAAGCTCTTTGGCTTTTTGCACAGTTCGGGGATATTTTATGCATTTCACATTCTGACCTCCTTTTCTGTAGTTCTGCTGAATCCTTTGCTGCAGTCTCTAACAATATTGCAATGGTCAATGCCCGTTCTAAGGTTAGGTCTCTTTCGGAAAGTAGCCTCTTTTGAGTGCTTTGGCTGTGCATACCACATACAAGCCTGTCCCTTAGTGCATCAGAAAGTCCATCTCTAAAGTCACAGTACTGGGAAAGTTTGCGCAGATCTGCAATGTATTCGGAAATACATTCATCCTTTGCCTGGTTCCTTTTGTAAAATCTAAATCTCTCAGCTATTACCAGTAGATTATGTCTCAAGTGATTTTGTAAAATTGTAACAATTTCATCAAATGTCTTGTTTGTTGGCTTTTCAGGGGTTACTTGGTTGCATAAGAGGTTGTGCATTCTTGGGCCCATTAAGCTAAGAACTGTAGGGGCTTTCTTTTGCTCATCCATGTTGTTCGCATTACAGTACAGTTCAATCCTCTCAATATATGACTCCCATCCTTCATTAGATCTATCAAATTTATCAACATTCCTGACTGAAGCAATCGCCACGTTATTTTCACTTTAAATTCAGTGCATTTTTCAGTGTTGCTATGTATTGTATTCGCGCATTTGTTAGTGTCTGTAACAGCCTTCCTGTGCTGTTTAACTCTCTCTGTTTTTTGTCTTACTACTGTCAGTGCAGTTCGTGATATTTTCTGACATTCAGGTTTGTACTCGTCACCAATTTGTTGTGTCTGTGCACTACCACATATAGATTAAACAAAAACGTGCCTGCGGGAGATGGCTTTAACTGGTGCATTCACATTGCAGAGACAGGGAGAGAACAATGAGCATGCATAGACAACAGATCAATACATAGTGCTAAGGGGGTGTGGGACGTTTCTCTTAAAGAAATAGATCCACACATTATTACACTCATTTAAGGACTCTTTTATCTTCTTACTTCATGCTCATTATTAATTGCTATTTATTTATATCTGTATTTGCATGGTGTGTTGTCCATTGATCCTGTTTGCAGTTACCGTTCTACTGATTTGCGAAAAAGAATCTCTGGTTTGTATGTGGTGAAAGTATATACACTGATAATAAATTTTACTTTGAACTTTATTCCTTGGAACATAGAAGATTGAGAGGAGACTTGATAGAGGTACACAAAATTGCGAGGAGTATAGATAGCATAAATGTAAGCAGGCTTTTTCCACTGAGGTTGGTTGGGACTATAACAAAAGGTCATGGGTTAAGGATGAAAGGTGAAAAGTTTAAAGGGAACATGAGGGGAAGCTTCTTCATTCAGAGAGTTGTGAGGGTATGGAATGAGCTGCTAGCACAAGTGGTGCATGCAAGCTCGATTTCAACATTTAAGAGAAATTTGGGTAGGTACATGGATGGTAGAGGTACGGAGGGCTATGGTCCAGCTGCAGGTTGATGGGAGCAGGCAGTTTAAATGGTTCAACATGGACTAGATGGTCCAAATGGCCTGTTTTTGTGCTGTACTTTTCTAAGACTCTATACCTCTATTATAGTGCAAGTTTACATCAATGGGAATGTGGAGGTATTCCTGGTCCTTTCAGCTGATGTGACAGCATTTCTGAATGAGCTTTTCCCCCCATTATTCAATTCCCTCCAAGTGGGCCTAGTGGTCTGGATGAGCAGGATGCTCCATTCTTCTGCCCAATGGTCTTTTGGCCTGTTAGTACTGATGTTGTCAGTCATGGGATAAAAAGCTGATTGTAAAATTCGGAGAATGAAATAACAGTAGCTTTCTTCTCTGGTTGTCCTGCATCTGCACCAACTCAACGTATTTTCCATGAAATTCCATTGCTCATATTCTACACAAGTTACACATTTTGAAATTGAGCAGACATATGGAACCTATGCGTATCGTCCTCTGCAGGCACCTTCTTTCATAAAAGTTTAATGCACTCAAAGAAAATGCTGCCACAACCCTAAGTTCTCTTTAAGCAGAAAATAAGCTAAAACAATAAAGAGGTTCATGGGCAGCTTTATCCTCTTTCAATATTTTTATTAGTTTCTGCATAGAAGAATACAGAGTACAAGAAGATATCTATTATAAGTCAAAAGAAAAAAAGTACCAAATACATTGCATTAAAAATACAGTTACAATCACAAAACTCTGTATTCATAAAAATTTTTTAAACTTTAATTAAATCATACATGGGTAGCTTTATAATCAGAAATTTAAAATATCAGTTGAATGCTCACAAAATCAAAAACTAATATTTTTCTCATCCAAAGAGCACCTCATTGGTAATGAGCTATAGCTCACTCTCCTAGTTTAAGTTATGAAATAGCACTGCTCATTTATTCTGTGACCAAGTATGTATATGTCTGTGCCAGGACGATTTACTAATGTGTACCAAGCCACTTATTCCAATTAATGAGAGCCACATTGATCACTTTAAAATCTCTTACCATGAAGAGAGTGGGTTTGGTTAATCATGTGTAGGTTTGTGTTTGTTATCTTATTTCAACACGGTGTTACTACACAGATCTATTAATTGTCCCATGTATGTGTAATGACAAATATATTAAGTTATCCACTGTGCTTTCAGTGATTAATTGGAAGTTCTGTTGTTTAGCTCAATTATTTAGTTTTGATTGAAACACAAAAAAAGCCTCATATCAGTCTTTGCAGCCAACAGCTGCACAAAACAGATTTGTTTTCATAACATGCATTGCTTCACAGTCATCTCAAACAGGCTCCCTGTATGTTTACAGTGAGTCAGTGAATCTTACAGAGCTGCAAATTCTCTGGGTACTTTGCTGAATAATTAATACTAACCTAATTATTGTGACTTTTTAAAAAATCCCAGGGATGAAACTAATATAGAGCATTAGTCCAAATAATAAATTGATTGTTTAGTTGACATGCTGCCAAAAGCATATCAGCTGAAATATTTTGCATGTTGTGTGACAAGGAAAGAGGTGAGATGAAGAAAAAGGCGCATCATTAAACTGGGTTATTTTAAGTCTGAATGGAGCAGCTACCCTTCTGAAGTCTTTTATTTTTGTATGCAACTTTCCCCACCAGTGCACTTTGTTCCGTCTCACATTAACTGCTATTTCCCTTCAGTTCTCCCTCTCAATTTTCTACTATTTCTTCAGAATTTAGCCATCCTTCCCCTTTGTTTTCCTGTTTATACTCGCCTTGCACGTAGAATACCAGAAGGTCCCCATAGCATGCTGCTATGTACCACAACAAAATAACTACCATTTCCCTATGACCAATACTCAATGCTTCACCACAATTTTCTCTTGAAAAATTCAGCCAGCAGAAATTGTGTTTTTAAAAGACCAAGTGCAGATCATTCCCAGTGTAAGTATTAATGTGAAAATTCTTGTACACATGACAGTGCAACACAGCTTAATGCATAGAAGAATATGCAACTGTTGTTTATTTTTTTAAATCAGGCTTGCAGAATAAAATGGATTCTGTCATGAAAAAATAAATAAAATTGTTAATTGTTGCAGAAAGATGCAAGGGAATAATGGGAAGATCATAACAAAGGAAATTCCTTTTGTTTAATTAATGGGATTCACGAGTCCTACATTAATGAACCGGCAGTCTATATGATGATATATTTTATTGTCTTGTAATGGGTCAGATTTTACACGTAATATATCTGATATTATAATTAATACATGCAAACATTTTGTGCAATCATGTTACACCTGCCACAAACAATCAATTTTTTTTCATATTGTGAAAAATTAGATAATCTTGCATGATATATTCTGTCTCTCTCATTATAAAGCGATTTATGGTTATGAAGCATTGTGCCACTCTGATTATGTAGTTTATGGCACATACACATGAAGAGTGGTTCAGCTGCCTGTTGTATGAAAACTCCAATATTTTCACAACCTCAAAGCAACATACACCTGTATTAGCTGCACAATGTAATTGGATACACAGAAATTCATGGAAATTTGATCAAGGTAAAAGTAGAACAGAGAACAGTTCTTTACAGGAACAAGCCCTTTGACCCACATCGGTGCGATGAACCAAATAAATTAGTAATCAAATGGCCAACTAAGCTCATCCCTCATGCCTACACAATGCCCAAATGCCTCTATTTTTCTCACATTCATGTGCCTATCTAAATGTCTTCTAAATGTCCCTTATGTATCTCCCTCTACCACCACCACCTCAGGCAGCGCATTCCAGGCACCCCCCACGCTGTGTAAAATGAATTACCACTAACATCTTTAAAATTTCCACCTCTCACCTTAAATGCATGTCCTCTGGTTGTAGATATTTCAACCCTGGTAACAGGATACTCTCTGTCTACTCTGTGTACGCCACTCATAATCTCTGTCAGATCTCTCCTCAGCCTCCGCCACACCAGAGAAAACAACCCAAATTGTCCAATCTCTTATTATAGCACATACCCTCTAATCCAGGCAGCATCTTGGTAAACCTCTTCTGCACCCTCTCCAAAGCCTTCACACGTTCCTTTAAAAGGGTGAGCAGAACTACATGCAACCCTCCAAATGTGGCCTAACTAGAGCCTTATAAAGCTGCAACATAACTTCCTGATTTTTGAATTCAGTGCCCCAACTAATAAAGCCAAGCATGCTATTTGCCTTCTTAACTACCCTATCAACCTGTGTAGTCACTTTCAGGGAGCCACAAACTTGGACCCCAAGATCCCTCTACTCATCAACACTGTTAAGGGTCTTTCCCTTTACATTTGACCTACCAAGGTGAAACACATCACGATTGGCCAGGATAAACGCCATCTGCCATTTCTATGCCCATATCTTCAACTGATCTATATACCGCCATACTCTTTGCCAGTCTTCTACGCTATCCACAACACCACCAATTTTCGTATCATCTACGAACTTACTAACCTACCCAACTACATTTTCATCCAGGTAATTTATATACATCACAAACAACAGAGGTCCCAGTACAGATCCCTGTGGAACACCAGTAATCACAGGTGTCCAGCTAGAATATGTCCCTTCAACCACCATCATCTGCCTTCTGTGGGCAAACCAGTTCTGAATCCAAGCAGCCAATTCACCATTGGTCCCTTGCATCTTAATCTTCAGGATAAGCTTCCCATGAGGGACCTAGTCAACCACCTTACTAAAATCCATGTAGACAACTTCCACAGATTTACCTTCATCAATCACCTTGTCAAAACACTCAATTAAGTTGATAAGACACAATTTGCCCTACACAAAACCATGCTGCTCTCCCTAATTAGACCATGGTTTTCCAAATGCTCATTAGTCCAATCCCAAACAGTTCACTCTAGTAACTTCCCTACCACAGATGTGAGACTCACCAGTCTGTAGTTTGCAGGATTATCCCTGGTTCCCTTCTTGAACAATGGAACAGCATGAGCTACTCACCAGTCCTCCAGGATCTCGCCTATGGCTAGAGAGGACACAAAGATATTGGTCAAAGCCCCAGCAATCTCTTGCCTCTCTCAATAACCTGGAGTATGTCCCATCAGGCCCTGGGGACTTCTCCATTTTAATGTTCTTTATGAGACTCAATACTACCTTCTCCTAAATTTTGAAAGGCCCTAGCATATTAATACTCTTGGTACTGATCCCCCTATCTTGCACATCCTTCTGATGTAAAGTATTTATTAATGACCTCACTCACACCCTTCACATCCAATTAAATGCACCCCCGCCCCTTTATCCTTGAGTGGTCCCACCATCTCCCTAGTAATCCTCTTGCTCCTGATGTATGTATAAAATTTCTTGGGATTCTCTTTAATTCTACTTGCCAAGGACCCTTCTTGAGTTCTTTTCTGTGTTTTGATGTTGTGTATTAATGTATATAACACACATTAATGTGTATTAACACAAACATGCAAAAATCTGAAGATGCTGGAAAGCCAAAGCAACACACTCAAAATGCAGTCCTGATGAAGGATCACGACGTGAAGCGTTGACTGTTTACTCTTTTCCATAGATGCTGCCTGGCCTGCTGAGATCCTCCAGCATTTTGTGTGTGTAAATTTGTATTAATATTGCTTTCTGCTAGTTCTGCAGTTCAAATGCAATACACTGTTAGTAAAGGGGAATCAGACAGTTTGCCTTGTCAATGGAGAATGTGAGTAAGGCAATTAAAATCTCACAAATTTCTATGCTTATACTAAAGTGAGTTTCCTGAGCACAGGTTGTGCAAAGCAGCACAAAGGCACGGAAACATGATAATGTTATCTGTTGGTCCAATCAGATCTATGATGAGTCAGTTGGTACCCATGAGTAACCATGATCTTCATTTCAGGTTTGCTGTTAGCATTAGCTCTAAGATTACTGCATAACCAGTGCAAAAAAAAAGCAAAAGAAGAAGAATATTTCAATTCTAATTTGCATATATTCCTATGTAATCATTCATTACCCCTTTCATCTTCTCTCTGGGGATTTGTGTAAGGATGACCAGAGATGCAATGGCAAGCCATATTCCCTATCTAATTTATCATTTTTGCATTTATTCAATAGAACATAAAACATTGCATGAACCCAAACACCCCATCAAAACCCAGGGTCCTTTTTTTGATGGTAATTAATTGCCTTGCTACTTTTGAAAAGAATACTAATAGAATAATATTATATGGAAAATACGGAATCAACCGTATTATTTTGGAATGACTGCACATCAGCATGAAGACCAAAGATCTTGTTCATATCTGTTCCAAATCAATCTATTTGACCCTAGCTTTACCGACCATGAAACACACTGAAATTTGAATGAATGATGAAAACATATTAAAAGACATCTGAACTTATTTGCACTCATTTTAAGGCTATGATATTAGAAAAATGAGATTAACTTAGGGACTTACATTCTGAAGTCCTGAATGCCCGAAAATAATCCACAAATGGGGCCAGAATTTACAGGTTAGAAAAGGAGAATTGGTGACTGGTTTGTTATTTTCACTTGTACAGAAATACAACATAAAGGATGTCAACCAGACAGAGCACTCCATTCATAAATATATCAAAGTAATACAAAAAGAAGAGAATAGAATGCAGAATGTAACAGTTAAAAATAAACTGCAGTGTAGGGCTATGATGCAGTAGGTCAAGAGATCAAGAATTCATCTTTATCATATAAGAGGTCCAATCAGAAGTCTTATAAAAGCAGGATGGAAGCTGTCCTCGAGTGTGATTGTACATTTTCTCAAGCTATTGCATCTTCTGTCTCATTGGAAGGGCAGAACCTGGGTGGGAAGGGTCCTTGACTATGTTTGCTGCTTTCCCGAAGCAGTGGAATGTGTAGACAAAGTCCACGAAGGAGATTTTCATGATGGACTGGCTATGTTCACAAATCTCTTGGATCAAATAATTGCTCTACCATGCTGTAATGCATCCAGATAGGATTTTTTCGGTGGTGCATCTATAAAAATTGGGGGAGTCATTGGGACATGCCAAATTTTTTTAGACTTCTGAGGAAGTAGGGGTGCTACTCCCTACACGACTCCCTTGTCCATTTGTCCCTCCCATCCCTCCCCACTGATCTCCCTCCTGGCACTTATCCTTGTTAGCAGAACAAGTGCTACACATGCCCTTACACTTCCTCCCTTACCACCATTCAGGGCCCCAGACAGTCCTTCCAGGTGAGGCGACACTTCACCTGTGAGTCGGCTGGGGTGATATACTGCGTCTGGTGCTCCCGATGTGGCCTTCTATATATTGGCGAGACCCGACGCAGACTGGGAGACCGCTTTGCTGAACACCTACGCTCTGTCCGCCAGAGAAAGCAGGATCTCCCAGTGGCCACACATTTTAATTCCACATCCCATTCCCATTCTGACATGTCTATCCACAGCCTCCTCTACAGTAAAGATGAAGCCACACTCAGGTTGGAGGAACAACACCTTATATTCCGTCTGGGTAGCCTCCAACCTGATGGCATGAACATCGACTTCTCTAACTTCCGCTAATGCCCCACCTCCCCCTCATACCCCATCCGTTATTTATTTTTATACACACATTCTTTCTCTCACTCTCCTTTTTCTCCCTCTGTCCCTCTGACTATACCCCTTGCCCATCCTCTGGGTTCCCCCCCCCTTGTCTTTCTCCCTGGACCTCCTGTCCCATGATCCTCTCCTATCCCTTTTGCCAATCACCTGTCCAGCTCTTGGCTCCATCCCTCCCCCTCCTGTCTTCTCCTATCATTTTGGATCTCCCCCTCCCCCTCCCACTTTCAAATCTCTTACTAACTCTTCCTTCAGTTAGTCCTGACGAAGGGTCTCGGCCTGAAACATCAACTGTACCTCTTCCTAGAGATGCTGCCTGGCCTGCTGCATTCACCAGCAATTTTGATGTGTGTTACTTGAATTTCCAGCATCTGCAGAATTCCTGTTGTTTAAGTAGGGGTGCTGCTGTGTTTTTTTTTGGCCATAGCAACTACGTAGCTAGATCAGGACAAATCGTTGGTGATATTTACACCTTTGAACTTAAAACCCCCAGCTATTTCCACATCAGCACCATTAATACAGAGAAGGGTATGTACTCTACCAAAACTCAATAACCAGCTCTTGGCCACTTCTCCATGCATACAACTTTGTTTTCAATGGAGCTACATAATGCTTCCAAGGTCGATGTGCACTATTTTTCCATTCTGACTGTACTGAGACGTTGTTGGTGGCCCTTCTTGGACCAGTACAGACATAGTGGTGGTGATGCTTCCATTAGTTATTACATACATTAAAGATGAAAATGTGTCACATCCATGATGTGCAAATACCTAAGAGTGTCCATATGTTCATATGTGTTTCTTTTTGTTATAATGCTGCAGTCTTGAGAGGCTGCTGCTGTGAGGCCCCAGAAATGGCAGAATCGAGATGTATAATTAACAGAGGTGTTTGGTTTTTCATTTGTTATACAAGTAATTGTGAATTTTCCAATATACTGCTGATTGGGTATAAAGATTGTATTTTGTATTCTAAATATGGTCGGTGCTGTCCCTGCAAAGGAAAAGCTGCACACCACAATAATTGAAATGGAAGTTGAGGATCAGGTGCATTTAGTATATTGAAGAATTATTTCACCCTTATCGCAAGTACTCAGCCAGTTCCATCTCTCTTCCACCGAGGACATTGACAATTAACGACATCTCAGAAAGGCACCATCCATCATTGAGGACCCCCACCACCCAGCTCATGCTGTCTTCTCATTGCTGCAAGCAGGAGGGAAGTACATGAGCCTAAAGATTCACACCTCAGTTTCCAGAACAATATCTTTCCCACTACCGTCAGGTTCTTGAACTGATCTGAAAATCCTACTTCTACCTCAGACTATATTTCCTTCATATTGCATTAATACTATTTATTCATGTTTATTTTGTCAAGAAAGTTACGTGTAATTTATGCTAATTTAAATTTATGTATTTCATATTTATAATTATTTATATGCTGCTACTCCAAAAGGCTAATTTCATGGCATTTATACCCTAGTTATGTACTGTATGCCCATGACAATGAACTTGAATTTGAATTGAGCTTGAATGTGAAAAACTCAACAAACCAGGTTATTGTGATAAACTGATTATATGAATAGAAGTTTCATTTATATTCTGCTGTCCCACCCCTAAAAATTACTGTGGGAAAGGAACAAATGCTGTTAGTCAACTTGTTCCTATCTGTTTTATTTCCACTAATTTGGTTCTGTGAGTTGCTGGGGCTGACAGGTACATAGGATGCTGCCTCTACAGGAGATCTGGGACCTGAATAAAGAGGGTAAGCAACTACACAGCTCCTGAGCTCCTTAACCGGAAATGTTCTGAAGTTGACAACCACAAATATTGAAGAAAAGTGATAGATGACTCAATGTCAAAACCGACACAGAATGAAAAATAAATGCAAAAAGAGATTGGGGTGGAGAAAAAAAATGATACGAACTCAGTGTTTTTATAAAATCACCAACAATTAACACCTGATAGAATGAAATTGCGCAACAGTAAAAGCCAATTTTCAGTGACAGAGTGGTTAATTGGAAGTAATTAACACTCATCCTGTTGTTAAGAAGATTAAAATGGACTTAACTCTCTGTGGGCAGTTTACCTTTCATCTACTTCCTAAATACAGGAAATTAACTTTATTCAAATTAGTTTCATGGAAAGCTAACAATGAAATGCCGTTTTCATGAAGCCAACATAAAAAGAACATATCCAAAGCAAGTTTAATTATATACATGAGGTGCCCAGGTTGTAGTGGCATTTTCAGCAAGACATTTGGAACAAAAGGTATTTACATTCATGTTTCCCTTCATTTAAAGGTTTCATCACAACATCCATATACCGAGTATTTCATCGGGAAACCACATGTTTGGACAGTTGACTACAATAATACAGAAGAACTGGCAGCTGTCGTTAGAACAATTTCAGTAACCAAGGTTTGATTCTATTTCAAACATTGTTAACTTTAGTTTTTAACCTATAATGTAAAGATAGCAGCCAGAATGATGTATATTGGCCTGGGTTTTCCGGTCAACAATGAAGTTTTGGTACTCCCCACTATGACCATGGGAACAGTTGCCCGAACATACTAAGCGGTCTCTGAATCATCAATTTTCCTATTTCTGATATTAATTAAGTTCTGTCAGCAGGTGTCGAGTTTTCTGAAGTCTAACATGCACAACCATCAAGTAAATTCAGTAGCTGATTAGATTAAGAATACTCAAAATACTAAGTAAAAAGGTGTAACTTAACTATTTTAGAGATATATAAAGATTAGGACATAGATGAGTTTGAAAGAGTACAGAAAAAATTCACAAAGATGTTGCTGGGATTGGAGGACCAGGGTTATAAGGAAAGATTGAATAGATTAAGACTCTTTTCCTTGGAACGTAAAAGATTAAGGGGAGATTTGAAAGAGGCATACAAAATTGTCATCTATAGATAGGGTAAATTGCAAGCAAGGTTTTTCCACTGAGGTTGGATGGGGCTACAACTAGAGGTCATGGGTTAGGGTGAAAGGTGAAAAGTTTAAGGGGAACATGAGGAGAAACTTCTTCAATCAGAGGGTCGTGAGAGTTTGGAACAAGAAGCCAGCACAAGTGATGCATGTGAGCTCAATTCCAATGTTTAAGAGAAGTTTGGATAGGTACATGAATGGTAGGGGTATGGAGGGCCATAGTCCCAGTGCAGGTTGATGGGAGTAGGTAGTTTAAATGGTTTGGCATGAACTAGATGGGCTGATGGGCCTGTTTCTGTGCTGTATTTTTCTATCACTCTACAATACTGTGAGGGGTTGTGGCAGAAGTTAAAGTGATCATGAATAAACTTGAACAAAACAATTATGTTACAAAATTTTAACTGTTTTTTTATGAGATACAGGCTCCAAACATAAAAATGTTTTTTTATGACCAGACAGGCTGTGTACCATTAATTGGGGCTTGATGTGCAGATAAAACTTCTATTCCTCCTCATTCAATACTGAACATTTTCAATTTTTCTTTTACAATAGGAATAGTGGATGAAACGTTCTTATAAAAGCAATAATTTCTAATTGATTCTACAAAGTCTGATATGACGTGGAAAGTTTTAATTAGCAGAACTGTCTAGATTTCTGCAAGTACATACTCAGAATCTCTTGTCAGATTTCTTCTAGTATAACAGTACCTGCTTGCAGCCTTGGCATCATTCTCATTATATTTTTGAGCTCAGACTTTAAGGTTGCATTTTGCTTTGAAGTTGATATAAAGTATGTTGAATAGAGTTTAACCTCATTACTTTTGGAAGTTACCCAATTTCCAGTCCATCATGGGTTCTGCAATTGAACTGAAATACAAATAATTCTTGCTCACAGGAAACTATACTCTGTACAGTCTATGGTGTCTCTGAGTGGCAAAGTAGTAATGGTGAAATATCACATGTCAAAGAATGAATACAGCAATACAGTATTTTATTCAAATTTTGCAGGGTTTGTTTCAAATAGTGTAATCTTTTTCCGTTGTTTTCCAGTAATTTTATACATTACCTAGGTATTGGTTTTCACCCTTCTTAGGTTGACTAAATGAGTGTTGCATATAGACTAATGACCAAAATGTAACAAAATAGTGAAAGTGGCCAAAGCTACACTATAATAAGTGTGAAGTGTTGCACTTTGGCAGGACAGACTAGGGAGAACTTACATGGTGAGCAGTGGGGTGCAGTTGAACAGACATATCTAGGAATACAGATTCATAATTCCTTGAAAGTGGTATCACTGGTAGATAGGGTCATAAAGAATCATAAAAAAAGCTCTTGGCACATTGGCTTTCATAAATTAAAGTACTGAATACAAGAACTGGGGTGTCATATTGAAGTTGTATAAGACATTGGTGAGACCTAATTTGGTGTTTTCTGTTCAGTTTTGGTCACCTACCTACAGGAAAGGTGTAAACAAGGTTGAAAGAAAGCAGAGAAAATTTGCAAGTATGTCGCCCGGACTTGAGTACCTCAGTTATAAGGGAAGGTTGGACAGGTTAGGACCTTACTCACTAGAGCATAGGACAATGAGGGGAGATTTGATAAGGGTAGACAAAATTATGAGTGAGATAGCTAGGTAAATGCAAGCTGGCTTTTTGCACTGGGGTTAGGTGAGACTAGAACTAGAGGTTGTGGTTAAGGGTGACAGGTAAAATGTTGAAGGATAACCTCAGGGAGAATTTCATCACTCAGAGGGTGCTGAGAGGGTAGGGTAATGTAAGGGGTGACAGACGACACATATTGTTCATAATAGAAACTGTTCTACAAAATTCACCAACACCATCATTGAGTTATTGTGTTCACTTTAAGAGACAATGTCTGATATAATGACGTCAGTGTAAGGCAACTGCTTTTGGTTTGTTCTCAATGGAAGTAAAGGGCTGCAGCTATTGTTAAGCACGTAAAACAGCTCTCGTGTGTTTTACTCACAAAATCCTACAAGAGTGTGGAACGAGCTACCAATGGAACTGGTGAATACAGCTTCAATTTCAATATTTAATAGACCTTTGGACAGGTACATGGATGTGAGGGGTACAGAGGGCTATGGTCCGGTGTAGATTGATTGGACTAAACAGATTAAGAGGTTGACACAGACTAGATGGGCTGAAGGGGCTGTGTCTGTGCTGTAGTGTTCTTGACACTAACAATTTACACTCAGAGTCACATGGTGAAACAGGACCCTGGTAATTCCTGAGAGAAGCTACTTGAAATTTTCCAATTGTCACATCTTTGTCAATATGAGCAATGGTAAGAATATCAGTACATAAAGAAACTTTCCAATGGTGCAACCACAAAGCAATTGCATGAACATGGTGATCTTCTGAACGTGCAGTCACCCCATGCATAATCACCTGCTGTGATGAGATTTTATTCCACAAGTAGCCCCAAACCACTGCAATGTGCAATGTGCAATGTGCAATGTGGGCCATCACTTCGTTTGCTGAGACAGCAGTTGCTTGGAGCAGCTCTGCTGTGCATCATTTTAACAGGCTACCATCAAGGACTAGAACAATAAGTAATGTGCTTCCAGGTATTGAAACTACATCTGGCAAGTTCTTTCTGCAAGAGATCAGTGTCTTTGTGCAGACATCAGAATCAAGACCATTTAATTGGCATCTCATGGCAATCCCAGCACTCTACACTCTTTGTTCCTTAGCAATTATTCAATAATGAAGATTACACACAGTAAAACTCCAAGTTGTGGCATGCACAATATGTGAAAAGATTAGTTTCATGACTAGCAGCAGAAAAAATGGCATGTGGAGAACCCGAATCAATTTCACCAGGCATTTATTATCTAACCCAGATCTAATTATTTTGATGCATGATTTGTTCATGATATACTAGTGCTAATCTTGGCCAACCCAACCATCCTCTCCTCATCCCTATCAAATACTCTCCTCCAAACTGAGACAAGTTTTCATGTCTCTCAATATCAGTGAGCCTTCCCAATGTGAAGTCTTGTTTCTAGTGCCATGCAGACCAAAGTCCCTGTTCCCAGGGAATAGTTGGCCTTGGATCAGAGCCAAATTGAGCATTTTGCAATTTTATTGGAGGAATTGTTTGGCCTCTCAGGCACGTTTTATTTTATTCGCTTGAGTGGATATATGTATTTCCTTGATGGTCTGTATTATTCTTTTGCAAGGCACCAGAAATTTCAATCAGGTTTTGTTTATTTCATTCATTGTTTTACCAAAAAGGAGTGGGAGTAATATAAACAGGTTCCTGGGGAGCGCAATTGGACTTGGAGGTAGTTTCAAAATGGACAGTGGCAAATTGGCACTCTGCGTTATATCTCTTATTCCTTATCATTCGCTTTGTTGATAAAGGAACAAGACTGAATGAAAAACAGCCAAGTATCTCCCTACCTGGTAGCCATCCTGATTGATGGGCTTGTCTTTTGTACAGAGAATTCCCCAGAGGAAAACACAGCAGGTAGCAGTTCTACTGCTCATTCACGGTCACCCTTTCTGCACTATTTCCAAGTTAAATTTTATCCCTTGTTTTTTTTCTCTCCAAACCAAATCTATGGAAAATTAATCATGTTCCCTTGGGTTCAGGAGCTTTTTAATTCAAGGTTTGCCCTGCATTTAAATGTCCTTGCTGATGACATGCATGCATGCAGTTTGCGGTGCTGATCTGTAATTAACATTACAAATCATGTCGGTGCTTCAACATTTTTAGAGGTTAACACAAAGTCATTGAAAATCAGTTTGAAGAAAGATCACAAGACCAGCACAACCTATGTTCAACTTCTTGGCCAGTGCATTAAAAGACAAAAACAGGATAGATTTACATAATTTGTACATTTTTTCTGGGCAAATCAGAAACAAGAACAGGTGAATCCAATATTAATGGAGTCACTAATAATCCAATGCTAATCAGCCCAAACAAAAATCACTGTTTTCCCCGTAACAGTGGTTTATGATAAGTGGATTGGGTTTAGAAAAACTGATGTGGTGACGTCATGCTCCAGATCAAGGTTCAAGAGGTTCATGACTATTTAATGTCATCTCCAGTAATCGAGTTTAAAGAAGAACAAAAAAGACACAATAATATAAAGAACGCAAAAAACAGGAATTCTGCAGATGCTGGAAATTCAAGCAACACACATCAAAGTTGCTGGTGAACGCAGCAGGCCAGGCAGCATCTCTAGGAAGAGGTACAGTCGACGTTTCAGGCCGAGACCGAGGGCCTGCTGGCCTGCTGCGTTCACCAGCAACTTTGATGTGTGTTGCCATAATATAAAGAACACAACTTTTAAAAAACATATTGAATATAAATACATGAGATAGCTTATACATACTGATTGTATGTCCATAAATTGAGACTTGGGCACATGACTGTCTGTTGATCAGCCTTACTGCTTGGGGAAAGTAAATGAGGGAAGATACTGATAGAAAGAAGAAAGTAACCTTATTTGTCTTCCAACAAATGTTGCTGTGGGGCAACCCACTCTCAATGAAAGAATAAAGAATAAGTATTTTCTTAACATAAATTAATCCCAGATGAAGAATAAACTGCACTTGACACCTTTAACAGATGCATCCTTCTTTTGCTCATGTTTTCTTTTTCATGTTGCAATTAGTACTTAGAGTTCAACTCAAGAGTTGGCTTGGACATCCTTTCATGGCTATATAATGCAGTACACCACTAACATCCAACCATTATACAACACAGAACACTTTTAATATAAAATCAAATTCTTGCATTTTAGCTTATATTAGAAGCTATAATTCCAGAAATTAGTCCACATTTCTCAGCAAACAAATTGATCACATGGAAGATCAGCAATTGTTATATAGCAGCAGGAAGTTGTTGCAAAATTTTGGTGTCATACAGGTTTTGGATATTTGTCTTTTGATTAGTTCACTGGGCATGTGATGGTTTTGTTTTGGGGGGCTGGGGGGATCCTGTCACTGAATGACAATCTAATCTGTGTGGATAGTGCGTGCCATTGGCCTCTGAAGAAAGTTGTCCACAAAGTTTCAGTGGCCCTGGACTGATGATTTTGTCTTTGACTGCTCGCCTGTGCTTTCCATCTAGACCTATCTGTAGGGGAACATGGGAACACAGAAACAATGCAGTTATTAAGCAGGCTGGGGTATTGATCAAGTTAAAGAATTCTCATAGATGACAAACCAGGAAGTACAAAGTATGGACTACTCTTTCTATATATTTTTCAGAAATAGCATTAGGATCTGAAGATGGACTTAGGTTATAAGCTAAAATATTGCAAACTTTAAACAAATTAAATTTAAATTTAATTAATAAAAAATTGACTTTTATCATTGAATAACAAACAAGGTAAAAGTTATTGTCAGATCTGCATTTTTGTACACTTATTCAACATGACCTTGAAGCATGGCTATGAAGTGCTGTTGCTCCAAATTATCGCATACTGATGCAAACTTAGTGCTAAGTGTTAGTTCTAATGCATAGAGACATTTCGTCCACAGTGTGCATTTAATTTTGACTACAAACACAGCCGCAGGTGAATAGTAATGAATTTGAGAAAGAAAATACAGTTGTACTTGAAAAATAGGTTATTTGAAAAGTCACCTACGACGAAGAAAGATCAGGTGTCTCAAAGACACTGAGAAAAAATCAAATATTGTTACACAGATATAACTGAAATATCTCAGTATCCTCCTTTAATGGTCTAAGCATGTTTACTTCCACTCAATTATATTACAGGCTTCTACTGTAACAAATATATGCATTCTAGCTCATCCATAAATATACAGATAAGTATAATAAAGTTGTTTAATGACAGCTAAAAGTTAAAGAACACAAGACAAGTGCATTTAATTTTTAAACGGTGAATTTATTCTGGTTTGGCACTGCAGCTATTATGTATCTGTCTGATGGCATTAGGAAGAACTGACATGACGGAGTTCATTGCTCGAAGTACTGAAGTGAAAAGAGTTCATTATATTTCACTCAAACATACAGGCCCATAATTGAGAACTCTCTATTTCAGGATATGCTTCAATTATCAAGAAATATCCAAAGCAGGCTTAGTGAAAATGTTTTAATTACCTTTTATTTATGCCTAGCAAATTAATTTACACATAGCAATGGAATGTTTATAAATGTGGCACAATTTTAAGTTAGCAAATTAATTACTAACTATTAAATTTAGTCAATATAATATATTATTCATCTAATTTCATCTAACTGTGATACATTATTTTCTGCTTATTAGGTTGAACCTTATCTTCCTTATGAATTTACTTGTGAAGGAATGCTGGAACGTGTCCATGCTTACATTCAACACCAGGTCTGTCAATCAAGTTCTCTTTCTCTTCTTTCAGGTCTCATCCTACATTTTGACAAGTGGCAATCTTCTAAGTCTACGCCAGTGTGTTTTAAACCCATGAATATCCCCAATGTTTGATAGTATGGAGGTGTTATTCATAAAAGTTTAAGTCTTATCAATTCTCTCATATCTTCAACATGAAAATAGAAAGGAAGTTTTTTTTTAAGGATTCAAAATATTTCACTTTGGCACTAGCCAAATTTTGTGGAGATTCCCCAGTGAACAAGTTGCTTCTCTTCTTGTAACAGTCATGGAAGTTCCTGAAGTAGCAATTACCTTTTCACCAGTGTCCTGCCACTATGTACTGATGCTGGAGTCACGGGGATTTGGGTACTTTGCCCTGCACTTACACTCCAAGCTCAGTACGAAGATCTGTGCCAGGTAGTATCCAGTGCAGGAAATGTTTTCCATTAATTTCAATGGAAGAGAACGGCTGAAAAGGACTTGGGTAAGTAATACATAATTAAAATTTTTCCTAATTGTTTGAATCTAAATAAATCATTTATATAAATGTTATCAGCCCTTAGATTTTTTAAATTTTGCTTTTAATAGTGTATCTTTTGATGACATTTGAATATTTTTAAAAGTTTTTGGAGTCAGTACGGTTTGCAGATAGTGGTCAAAAGTTTTTTTTCAGCTATGTCATGGGTGGGGCTTGTTCTACCTCTTTTTCCACCCCCATATATCTAAGCCCCTATCACCTTCCCCTCCATGTGGGCCTATTATATCTCAAAAAGCCTTGTCAATATGCAGAACCACAACACAATGAAAGAAGGAGTTTCTAGCTCTTGACCTCCATCTGGGAGTTGGTGGACACAATTTACATTTTTAATAGGGGTCCGTGGTAATTGTAGGCAACTTTCCACTGAGTATGATTTCTGAGTCTATATTCCAGATTTGTACAAAAATTGATGGGGCACATGTTGGATCATTGAACAATAAAAGAATCTTAGCTTCAAATTGTAATTTTTTTAAATTGTCCATTGGTTCTTAATTAACAGTAATCATAAAATAATTATGCATAGATACATTTTAATTTGCTTCCACCATTATGTATTTAACCTGTTGGTGCCATTAAATATCTGCCTTTTTTACCCAACCTCACAATCACACACCCACCTTTCCATTCACGAATCACGCCCCTCAGCATACAAGACAGGAATAAAATATTCAGCTAGAATTCTTCTACACATAATTATAAACAGTCAACCTTTGCTGCTTTGAGAACTCCTGCCAGTGCAACTGGAATGAAAAATGCAATTGTACTTCTAGAAGGAAAGCATATGCATACTTTAAGCAAGCAATGCATTATTCCTTGGTAACTCAATATCCTGCACTTACTGAGCAGTGGTATAGAAATTGATGCCAAAACTCCAGCACAGCTGTAAGATTTTGACTTGCTGCTTGATCAATAGCTGCATGTGAAATTAAACTGATCATGAATTATGGCCCTCGGTTCACTGATACAGATCTCTTCATCCTCGGGGACAAGATGTAGAGGCAGAGGGATATATTCTGCACAGTTGAGACCAGGAGGGCTCCCATAGCTGAAGCAAAGTGACAGTGGCAGGAGGATGCCTGGGAGATCAGAGTCAGCAGCGATTCAGTGATTATACCGGGATCTGTGAGCAAATGCTAGCAAGGCAGCAAAAAAAAAGCTATGACCTCAATTGTTCTGTCAAGGTTAATATTCAGAGTCTTCTAACTGTAGCTGACAAATGTAAATTTGCAGTAAATGCTCTGTCTACAGTAACTGCACTCATACAGCTCATAATAAACATAACACAAATATACAAAACGTACTCATGCACCTGCTCACAAACACACACACATGTGTGTGTGTGTGTGTGTGTGTGTGTGTGTGTGTGTGTGTGTGGGGGACTTTTGCACAGAACTGTACTTGTCAATGTCGTCTGGAGAGCAAGTTTGGAGAGTGAGCAAACAATGTTGGGAATCATGGCGGTGGTGCGCAGCGGGAAGGGTGTGGGACCAGAGGGAGAGAAGGAGTGCCGGCTTCCGGGGGTGGTGCAGGTACAAACATTCCCATCCCTGCGACACCTGGCAACGTCATTTGATTCCAAACCATTAGTTTATTGATCATTGCAGAATGTCTCTCTGGTGCTTCCCACTCCTTCCCCTCCTCCTTTCCCTTTTCCCAACCACGATTCCCCTCTGGCTGCCCCCTTCCCACTCTGTCCACAATAGAGACTCATATCAGAGTTATCATCACTCACATATGTCATGAAGTTTGTTTTTATATATATATACAACGCACACAGAAACATGCCTAACCTCACACACCAAATCACATAACTGTCACCACACACACATATGCAGGCATGTATCAACAGCACATTAATATTAAATTCCCTTTTTCAGTATAGGACAATCATAAATGATTCTGACCGGGCTGGTGGCGTAGTGGCATCAGTGCCAGACTTTAGGACGAAAGGTCCTGAGTTCGAATCCAGCCGGCTCCCCTGCACGCTTTCCATCTGTGCTGGTTTACGAGCTGGTGATCTGTTTGGCAACTCACCCGGCAGAAGGCAATGGCAAACCATTGCTGTAACTTGCCTCGTACACGGTTCCCCACTATGTCAGAGAGGCGTGGAGGGAAATCGTCCGCTAACTGGAGAAACTCCGGATGCGACGTACCTTTAAATGATTCTAGCCAGCCAGCAGTACTTGTCACACAAGAACCACCCCTCTATGGACTCTGTCTGTACTTCCCTCTGCCTCCATAAAGTTGCTAGAATAAACAAAGACCCCACCCAGTTCAGACATTCTCTCTTTTCCCCTCTCCTTTTGGGCAGAAGATACAAAAGCCTGAAAGTACATAGCACCAGGCTCAAGGACAGCTTCTATATCACTGTCATCATCGTAGCTTGTCACACCAGACAGCCAGCCACTCTAGTGTTGTTTGGTTGATGCTGAGCAGGTCAGTATCAGCTAAATCAGGTGAGAGTGGGCAGTTTAACGTGTTCGCCACACTCACAGGATTTGCTGTTACTAGTATTGAAGGAGCTATATGCCAGTCATCTAGGCATGGTCAAAACAAAAGCGTTGGCTCGAAGCTTTGTCTGTTGGCCTGGGATAGATCAGCAGATCGAGCAGCTGGGCATGCACAGTTCAGGATGCCAAGACATCCAGAAGATGCTAAGAACAGTGACTCTCCAGCCCTGGGAATAGAATGCATTACCCTGGCAGAGTATTCATGTGGATTTTGCTGGACCATTCATGGGCACAAATTTCTTGGTAGTAGTGGATGCAGCTACAAAGTGGCTTGCACACTGTTGGTGTGTTGAGAAGCCTCTTCTCAAGGACTGGTGTTCCAGAACACCTAGCAAGTGACAACGGATCACAATTTGTGGCAGAACAGTTTCAGTCATTCCTGACAATGAATGGAATAAGACATATTACATCTTCACTGTACCAGCTGGCTCCAAATGGCTTGGCAGAAAGGTTTGTCCAGAATTTAAAACGAGCACTGTGAGCAATGTCGGGAAAACACACCACACTGAAACAGAAGGTGATAATTTCCTCCTTGCATATCACAGTGCAGCACACTCCACAACCAACGTCTCACCAGCTATATTGTTCCTGGGTCGTCCCTTGCGCTCATGCTTGGATCTCCTCAAACCCAATCTCAAAAGGACAAACAGCGAAGACAAATTGAGGGCTCCTCAAACGAGGAGGTTCGATGTTTCACTGCTGTACAAGAAGTCCTGGTGAGGGACTACAGAGGTGATCAGAAGTGGGTATCTGGAAAAATTAAGGACAGAACTGGACCACTCTCCTACACAGTGGAGATTGTGTCTGATATCATCTGGAGACGACATATCAAACAGTTGAGGAGAACAGAGTCAATTGTTAGAAAAGAAAGGTGTCCAGAGCTGTCAGAACCACTTCTTGTAGTCCCAGAGTCAACTCCTACAGCCACCACAGAGGAGGCCTCAGAACCAGAGATTGTTTCACAGCCACAAGTCTCAACTGTCAAGCAGAGTGATCCCCCCCACCACCACCCCCAGGCTTGAATAGGACAATTTAAAATTTACTATGCTGCGAACATATATATATTAATTTATTATATAATATACTGTAGGCATATGTATGTGTGTGTGTGTATATATATATATATATATATATATATATATAAAACTAGAGAGCTATACATTACGTATTATTTGAACTGAGATGCATTCAATATTAAGATATTGATTTGGTGTTTATAGGAAAGCAGGGAGACTGTAGTGTATTTACTATTTCAGCAATTTTGTAAATATATTGTTTAATTGAGCATTATTTGTTTACATCATTCATTACAGTTTATATGTAAAAAATACATGAATAGTATACATCATTACACCACCACCAAAAAGCGCCTCACTAAAAAAGGAAAAAAAACTAAATATATGAGTTTTTTCTTTCAACTAGTTTCTGAAGTTACAAAACCTAGCAACCTTCCCTAGTCCACAGCAGTTTCCAAATTGCATACTGTAGAAATAATTTTAAAAATAGCCCATCTTACAATGCAACTGTCAGTAGAGGTCTATGAAAACCTGACTCCCAATGTGACCCCTATTATATTTCCAAAGCAGAAAATCTCATGAAATTTTATCTGAAAATGTTCCAAGTAGGTGCTGCATGCTAACTAACATTATTTATGTGTGTCCTTCAGATCAAACACAAAACATGTAGCAACACAGAAGTTCCTGGTACCAAACCACATTTTGTGAATCTCGCAGAACAACTTTGTTTCCACAGTACCTACATCAAAGGAGAGAAGTTCATCCAGGCAACACAAAAAAAAATCTAGGTCGCTATTGTTCTAGAATGTAATATTTCTTTTGAGGGTTCATATATCATATCCCTCTCTTCCTCCCTCCCTCTCTTCCTCCCTCCCTCTCTTCCTCCCTCCCTCTCTCCGTCCCTCTCTCCCTCCCTCCCTCTCTTCCCCATCCCACACACACACAAACCACTCTCAGATAGATTCCAATTAGTTACATTGCTTGTTTGCAGAAACATCAAATTGTGTTTTGTGAGCACACTGTTCTCATTAAAATGTGAGAATATTCTCCCCGAATGTAAGATACCCTCCCTGAAGTTATTTGCCTTTGAAGTTCTTTGTGCTGGTCATGCTGTTAAAGAAAGTAAGATAAATACAATAGATTGGCAACCCTCAAAGTTACGTTGGTCTGTAGTGGGGGCAGATATAGCGGATGGATGCAGCTGCCTGCTAGAAGCTCACCTTTGCTCTTTATTTAAATTCATAATGAAGTATGGTTTGCACAAAATGGTTGTTTGTACACACAAAGTGGTCATCAAACAAGGTTCCATTTAATCCCGAGTAAAATCAATTATGCAGTATCAGTTACCAGTGCCTTTATTGGATTCAACACAGATCCTTTGTTCAATGCAAAAAAAATGGCAGAAACATGAGAATGCCTCCAGCTAAAAATCCAGCAGACGGCAATTGCATTGAAAAGATGTTAATTTCTTAGAACATAGCACCACCTTGCTTTGAATGTGGCATACAGCATTAATAAAGGAATGACTCCTATCTGCTTTAAGCAAATGCATAATATTCAACTTTCTCAAATCATTTCTATGTTCAACTGTATCAAGCTTCAATCCAGCCAAACCTTTTAGGGTAAGCTATAACAAAGCTTTTCAGACACTGAAACCTAAACACATGAGGCAGACTGTTGGTTTCATGCTGATTATAAATGTTTCGTACTATGGATACAACAAATACAGAAAATTCTGGAAATAGGGTGTCACAGCATCAGTCACCGTATTCTCTTTATCGCTGAGTATTTTTAGCATCTTCTGTTTTTATTCTAGACTTACAACATTTGCTGTTGCTTGTTTTCCAAAAATTCAATAAATTTAATTTTAAAACCATTGGAGGGATATATAAAGTTCCCAGTAAAGTAATCTATAAGAAGTTACTTGCTACTTGAAATCAATAAGAACGTTAAACCCAATTAACAACAAGAATGGCTTACATTAAGGTTGTGAAATGTACCAAGGTGCTGTACACACAAATGCTGACACCAGATCATGGGAGGAGATTGTAAAGAAAGTGATCAAAAGCTTTGTGTAAGAGGCAGCTCTTGGGGAGAGCCTTAATAAAGAAGAGAAGCGAAGGAGAGCAGAGAAATATTTAGAAGGAAATTCTACATCTCATGACCTCAGCAGCCAAAATTGGATCAATAGGATTCAAGGGTGTACAAGAAGTCAAATATGGTACAGCACACAGGTCCTGGAGGTTTGTCGGCATGAATAAATTAATAGAAGTGATCAGGGATGAAACCGCTTTTTGAAGCAGGGATATATATTTTAAAATTGAGAGACTAATTAACTGCAACAATGGAAGTGACTGCAGAGATGAACATGACACCTAGATGTTCCGAAATGTGTGGCAGAGTTTTTAATAAATTCAGAGTATTTTAGAGCATAAGGTGAGATGCTGAACAGGAACACATTGGAATAAAAGAAGGAAAATATGTAAGTCTTATGTTTATATAGCACTTTTCATGACCTCACAGCAGACAAAGTATATTATTTCCCAAGAACTACTTTTGAAGTGGTGTCTTACTTTCATAATATAGGAGCCTACAGTATTGCACAAGGAAGGCTCATTAAAACCCCAGAATAATAATTCCTGTAAGTTTGTATGTTCATGTTCTCCCCGTAACTTTGTGGGTGTCCTCTGGGTGTTCCAGATTCTCCCATATCGTATGGGTTAGTAGATTAGCCGGTCACATCGCTGTAATTGGGTGACGTGGTTTCGCTGAGCTGGAAGAGGCTGCTGCTGTGCCGTAACTCAAAATAAAATAAAAATAAAAGGAATAGATATTGGGCAGAGCGTGAGAAAATCTCCCACTCTGCTTCAGAATAATTCCATAGGATCTGTTAAATCTAAGCAAATAAGGACTCCTTTTAGTATATCTGAAAATCAGATCCCCGGCTGGTATAACAGCCTCGATATTGCAAAGTAGCACTGCCTAGAATAGCGTTTAAATCTGTAGAATTGCTGAGTAGCTAAATGGCCATGTTGCAATGGAACCAGACATCAAGCGTTTAACAGCAGAAAATCTGATGCAGTGATGGAGTTTGTAACAAGAGCAGAGCCAAGGATTTCAGTCTCACCACAGTTAATTGGAGAAAATTTGGTCTCATCTATTATAAGCAGTGTAACGTATCAGGGACAGTGGTAGCATTAGGAGACATGGTGGTGAGGAAGACTAGGGTGTCATCCGAAATTATAAAACCTGACATGCTTCGGGCTAATGATGCAGAGGAGCAGTGTACTGTTGAGAAATAGGAGACAAAGATAGATTCCTGAAGAATTTCAAAGATAAAAGTGAGGGAGTGGAAAGAAAATTCATAATTTTCTGTTTCTCAGACAAGTAACTAGATATAAAAGGAACTCAACAGTTACAGAGTCATCAAACCAAATGAAAAGGCAACAGCACTTTGAAGGAGGGTAGGAGAATCTCAAAGGCCATCTAGTTGGAACAATAAAGCTAGAAGCCGATGTGTAGAAAGGTTAACATAAACTGTGATGAAACTACAGCGAAGGAGAGTTTGCATGGTGCTCAGGGGGAAAAGTAGTTGAAATAGCTTAATGAGGAATTTTTTATGGTACTTGACTGGGTAGTAAAAGGCAGATTCTAATTGGAGGTGACAGGGTTAGCAGGGAAAGAACAAAGTTAGATGCTGGAAAGAGTGGACAGGAAAAGGGTTACATTAAAGGCAAGGGTTTCAAAAGCCTTCCTGACAAGTAAAAGGATGTTCTGCAGAAATGAGTGGAGAAGCTGATACAACTGAAACAACATTAGGAGCAGTGACTGGAACAGGCAAGAGATTGCCTGGATTAACCCTCGGAGCTAACTGAATGGGAAAATTGTTGTGAACGTACGATAGGGCAATTGTGCCTGTTGCTCATAAGGAAGCAGCAATATGCCTCTCTCACAACACGCTGGAGGAACTCAGCAGGTCGGGCAACATCCGTAGAAAAGATCGGTCGATGTTTCAGGCTGTAACCCTTTGCCAGGACTGTAGAGGGAAGAGGCAGAGGCCCTGTAAAGAAGTTGGGGGGGGGGTGGAGAGTGGGAAGGAGAAGGCTGGTAGGTTCCAGGTGAAAAATCAGTAAGGGGAAAGATAAAGGGGTGGAGGAGGGGAGGCAGGGAGGTAATAGGCAGGAAAGGTGAAGAAAGAATAGGGGAAAACAGTAGTAGAAGGAGGTGGAACCATGAGGGAGGTGATAGGCAGCTGGGGGAGGGGGCAGAGTGATATAGGGATAGGAGTAGAGGAGGCCATGTATGTAGTGGGTGCGCTGCCTCCCATCCCCCACCCCTTTATCTTTCCCCTTACTGGTTTTTCACCTGGAACCTACCAGCCTTCTCCTTCCCACACTCCCCCCACCTTCTTTATAGGGCCTCTGCCCCTTCCCTCTACAGTCCTGACAAAGGGTTCCGGCCCGAAACGTCGACCAATCTTTTCCACGGATGCTGCCTGACCTGCTGAGTTCCTCCAGTGTGTTGTGAGTGTTGCTTTGACCCCAGCATCTGCAGATTATTTTGTGTTTTGTGTAGCAATATGCCTCAGCCTTCATTGTGCAGGGTACTAGGAGGGGCATAGAAGGATGCTGTAGGTTTATCAAACAGGGAATCAAGGCAGAAGCTGGCAATTAGAAATGGTTAAATCTTTTGAATAAACAACATACATCAAAGTTGCTGGTGAACGCAGCAGGCCAAGCAGCATCTATAGGAAGAGGTGCAGTCGACGTTGACTGCACCTCTTCCTATAGATGCTGCTTGGCCTGCTGCGTTCACCAGCAACTTTGATGTATGTTGCTTGAATTTCCAGCATCTGCAGAATTCCTGTTGTTTGCGTTTAAAATCTTTTGAATAGTTAGGATAAGAACTTAGGCCATGGTAGAGTACTGTTTAGTAGCACATTGCAATTACAGCTCAAGGTCAGAGTTCAGAGTTCGGAAAGTATGTTTCTATATATCCTCCCCATGGAATGTGTGGTTTGTTTCCTGAGTGCTCTGGTTTCCTCCCACAGTCCAAAGACATACCAAGAAGGTTAATTGGTCATTGTCAGTTGTCCCGTAATTAGGTTAGGTTAAATCGGGGTTGGCAGGGGTTGCCGGGGGCGGGGGGGGGTGGTGCTGAAGGGCCAGAAGGGCTAACTCTGCTCTGTAGTGAGAAATAAGTAAATAAACATCTAAGGGGGAGAGAATGAGAAGAGGTCTAATGAAAGTGTAGAGAAGATAAAAGAAGAAATAAACACAGGAGAAAAAAGGGAGAAGGAATCAATAACAGGAGGAAATCTGCAGATGCTGGAAATTCAAGAAACAGACGCAAAATGCTGGTGGAACGCAGCAGGCCGGGCAGCATCTATAGGAAGAAGCACAGTTGACGTTTCGGGCCGAGACCCTTGATCAGGACTAACTGAAAGAAGAGATAGTAAGAGATTTGAAAGTGGAAGGAGAAGGGGGAGATCGGAAATGATAGGAGAAGACAGGAGGGGGAGGAATGCAACTAAGAGCTGGAAAGTTGATTGGCAAAAGGGAGAGGATCATGGGACGGGAGGCCTAGGGAGAAAGAAAGGGGGAGGGGAGCACCAGAGGAAGATGAAGAGCAGGCAAGGAGTTATTGAGAGAGGGACAGAGAGAGAGAAAAAAGAATAAATAAATTAATTAATTAAGGAAGGAAGGAAGAATGTGGTAAGAAGGGGAGGAGGGCCATTAATGGAAGTTAGAGAAATCAATGTTCATGCCATCAGGTTGGAGGCTACAATAAGCCAGATTTGGCACAGCAGCCAAAATGCAAGTATAAGTAGCATATAGGAACTCAAATTACATTAGCATAGTTACCTTGCAAAATCAGGAAGGCACATATAACTAGGAGACAATGGAAGAGAACTACTCCTAGTGTAAATGGCTGGTAGGAGAATTGGGGGTGTCGATGGGCATCTGAGAGAGAGTAAGTTACAGGGAACTAAGTAGGGGAATGAGTTTGGGGGATTGCTCTAAGAGCTGGCATCAATATGATGAGCAAAATGGCTTGCTTACCTGTTGTGAGAAACATGGGAGTACAGATTTAACAACAGATGGGGGAGAGTTGATAATGACAGGATATAATGAGGTTGGAGCATTGAGAACTTGATGGCCAGCTTGGGATAGAAGTGTAAAGAGTGAATGAGTCCATAAACTATTTGAAGGGTAGAGCGGCAGAAGTCACGGCACCTCTTAAGATTCACAAACATGAGAAAATCTGCAGATGCTGGAAATCCAAGCAACACACACAAAATGCTGGAGTAACTGACCAGGCCAGGCAGCGTCTATGGAAATGAGTAAACAGTCGACGTTTCGGGAAAAGACTGATGAAGGCTCTCGGCCCTGAAACATCGACCGTGCTCTTTTCCATAGACACTGCCTGGCCTGTTGAGTTCCTCCAACATTTGGTGTGTGTTACCTATTAAGCATCATATTTTGTGCCTGGGCTTTATAAATCAGAACTTAAAATGACAAAAAAATTATTATGAAGACACCAAAGTAGTTATGTGACTGTATGATTTTTATAGCATTTTGTTTAAATAACGTTTATAAATATCCCTTATTTGACAAGTGGTGTCATTGAGTCACTATCACCTCTCGATACATTTGTGAACAAGGATTTGCAGGTCATGTAGGAGTGATTTTATTCTTTATTTACTTTGCGGAAAGCTCTTTTCCCCCTTATTTAATCAAGAAGTTGTAAAATTTATGTACGAAAAGTTAATCATGTTTAGGATTGATTTCTCATTTATAGAGCAGGTTCAATTTATAGAACAGCTTTACTTGTCCAGATTACTGTCATGACATTTCATTGCATAAAAGTACCAAACTTAATTTAAGATGAATTCTGCTCCAGAGCATTAGCTGATGCAATTTCTGTTTTTTTATGAATTTGGTTTTCATTCATACTTCTAAATAACCAAATCTGTTGAAGTCATGTGTCTGTAGATCAAGGTTGCTAGCTCCCTGATTATTCCTCCTTAAATCAGAATTATCCAATTAGATTTTAATGGCCAATTTAGTTGCAAGATGAATACTAACCATCTTTTGTTTCTTGTTTTGTGTTACAGAATCTCTGTGAGACAGTATTTCCATCATTCCCTCAGAATTATTCAAGGCTTTTTACATCCTCTCCTAATAATACAAGCCTATTCATCTTTCCTCAAAATGTCACTGGGATATTCTGGTCCCCAAACACCAACAAACTGCTCACTTGGCCTCCTATAAGCTCAATGCAATTACAAGTATCAGCGACAGCACAATCTTGCACTGAAGCTTGTCAAGAGCACGGACTCATCTGTGAACCAACATTCTTCCAGTTTGTTAACAATAAAATCATCTTCGAACGGTAAGAACCTACTTCATTTTTTTTATTCATGAGTTGGAGATTTTAGGTAACTCTGTTTAGGTGCCTGAAAACTGTCCAGACAAACCTTTTGATAATTATATTTGGATTATTATTTTAACAGAAAATATATGTGGCAAATCATAAACATGAGAAATTCTGCAGATGCTGGAAATCCAAAGCAACACATACAAAATTCTGGAGGAACTCAACAGAACTCAATTCCCATTCACTGCCACCAACCTCATAGTTCTCTTACCTTGCACTGCTCGCTTCTACCTCCTATCCAAAGAACTCCCAAAGAAAAGGGTTTTCCTTCTTCCACTCTAGATACCGCCCTCACCCGCATCTCCTCCATTTCCCCATCTTCCCATCACCTTAACAGTGACAGAGTTCTTCTTGTCCTTACCTACCACCCCATGAGCACAGCATCCAATACATTATTCTCCGCAACTTCCGCCGTTTCCAAAGGGATTCTACCACCAAACATGTCTTTACCTTCTTCCCCCTCACCCCCACCACTTTCGGCAGGGATCACTCCCTTCATAATTCCCTCGTCCATTCATCACTCCCCATAAATCTCCCTCCTGATGCTTGTCCCTGCAAGCAGTCGAAGTGCTACACCTGCCCATTCACCTCCCCCCTCACTTTAACTCAAGGCCCCAAACAGTCCTTCCAGGTGAGGCAACACTTCACCTGCGAATCTGCCGGCGTTATCTATTGCATCCACTGCTCCTGATATGGCCTCCTCTACATTGGTGAAGCCTGTTGTAAATTGGGGGACTGCTTCGTTGAGCACCTGCACTCCATTTGCCAAAAGCGGAACTTCTCGTAGGCCAAACGTTTCAATTCTGATTCCCATTTCCATTCCAACGTGTCAGCCCATGGCCTCCTCTTGTGCCAAGATGTAGCCACCCTCAGGGTGAAGGAGCAACAACTTATATTCCATCTGGATAGCCTCCAACCTAATGGCATGAATAACGATTCCTTCTTCTGGTAAAAAAATTCTCTCCCCTTCCCCTCTTCTTCTATTCCCCACTTTGACCTCTTTCCTGTTCTCTTCTGCCTTTCACCTCCCCCTTGGTCCCTTCCTGCTTTGCTTTCTCCTATGGTCCATTCTTCTCTCCTATTAGATTCCTTCTCCAGCCCTTTACTTTTTCTACCCACCCGGCTTCACCTATCACCTTCTAGCTATCTTCCTTCCCCTCCACCCACCTTTTTATTTTGGCATCTTCCTGTCTTATTTCTGTTCCTGAAGAAGGGTCTCAGCCTGAAACATCAACTGTTTATTCATTTCCATAGATGCTACCTGACCTGTTGAGTTCCTCCAGCATTTTGTGGCGTGTTGCTATTAAGTTGTGGCTCAATATAACTCTCATTGTACTTATTTACCATGATCAAAAACCAGAAAGGCCAAAGTTTTGGGGTGATTCGTTTCATCTCAATCAAGGTGTTTTTTTTTTGGTGCGATACTTGTCATGCCCCTGGAGCCATAAGAATAAGAATATAAAGTAATGCACAAAATCTGTAGATTCTGAAAGTCTAAATAAGAACAGAAGATGCTGGAACTACTCAGCAGGTCAAATCACTTCTGTGGGAAGAGAAACAGGATGAAAACAATTCATCGGAACTGGGAAGGAGATCAGAATGGCTTGTTAACATGCAGGGGCTGTAGCGTGATGGATATCTCCGAGAGGATCAAACCAGAGTGATTATGAGGATAAATCTAATCAATGAGAGGATGGCAGCAGATCGAGGGTGAGAACATGAAAGTCAAAGTTGAGTTTATTGTCATAGGCACAAGAACCTGTGCGCACAGGTACAATGAAAACAATATTTACAGCAGTACCACAGACGTAGAGCAGCATTCACAAGAAAACCATAAGCATAAGTTATGTAGCATTTTAACAAGACCTCTGAATATACCTCTTGCCCATCCTCTGGGTCACCCCGCCCCCCGTCTTTCTCCCTAGGCCTCCTGTCCCATGATCCTCTCGTATCCCCTTTTGCCTATCACCTGTCCAGCTCTCGGCTCTATCCCTCCCCCTCCTGTCTTCTCCTATCATTTTGCATCTCCCCCTCCCCCTCCAGCTTTCAAATCCCTTACTCACACTTCCTTCAGTTAGTCCTGACGAAGGGTCTCGGCCTGAAACGTCGACTGCGCCTCTTCCTATAGATGCTGCTTGGCCTGCTGCGTTCACCAGCAACTTTGATGTATGTTGCTTGAATTTCCAGCATCTGCAGAATTCCTGTTGTTTGCGTTTAAAAACAGGCAAAGTCCGTTTTTTGTGCGAAGTGCTCAAAGTGGTCATAGTGTTGTGAAACTGTAGTGATTTGAGATTTGCTGGTTATTTCAAGAACCAAATAATTGAAGGGACATTGCTGTTCTAGATCCTGGTGATATGGGACCTTAGGCTTCTGTACCTCCTGCCCAATGTTAGCTGTGTAAAGATGTCACGGCCTGGATGGTGGTGATCTTTAATGATAGAAGCAGGCTTCCTGAGTCAGTGCCCCCTATTAAGGAGGGATGAGCCCATGATGTATTGTCAACTAATGCCTGCAACTTCTTATGTTCCCGTGCATTCCAATTGCCATACTAGAGCAAGATGCAACCGGTCAGGATACTTTCAAAAGTGTACCCGTAGAAGCTTGTTAGAATTTTCGGTTACAAGTCAAACCTCCCAAACCTCCGAAGGAAGTAAAGTAACATATGCAAAATGCTGGAGGAACCCAGCAGGCCAGACAGCATCTATGGAAAAGAGTAAACAGTCGATGTTTCAGGTTGAGGTCCTTCATCAGGGCTGATTTTATGTGTGTTGCTTTCGACTCTAAGCATCTGCGAATTTTCTTGTGTTTGTAAGGAAATAAAGTCACTGCCTTGTGATTGCATCTATGTGCTGGGCTCAGGGCAAGTTATCGAATATGTTAGCACCCAGGAGTTTCAAGCATAATCCCCACCAATTCCCCCAATGTAGTCCGGCACATGTTTGACCTCTTCCCCCCCCCCCCCACAAGGTTAATAATCAGCTCTTTAGTTCTGTTGATGTTGGATAAGAGGTTGCTATTGGAGCACTACTCAATAAGGCACCCTACCTTGCCCTGGTAAGCTGACATTGCCAGCTGTGATTCTTCCAAAAACGATGGTGTCATTGGTGAATTTGAAAATGGCTTTGGAACTGTGCTTAGCCATGCGGTCATGTGTTTCTAGAGAGTAAAGAAGGAACTTCACTACACAGCCAAAAGAATGTAAGAATATAAAATGCACATACACAAAATTACTATTACTTATCTCTGGGTCCCCTCCTCCTTCTCTTTCTCCTGTGGTTCACTCTCTTCTCCTATCAGATTCCTTTGTCTCCAGCCCTTTCCCACCCAGCTGGCTTCAACTATCACCTTGTAGCTAGCCTCTTTTGCCCACCTTTTAATTCTGGCATCTTACCCCTTCCTTCTCAGCTCTGAAGAAGGATGTTGACCCAAAACGTCATCTATTATTCATTTCCACAGATGCTGCCTGAACTGCTTAGTTCCTCCAGCATTGTGTGTGTGTTGCTCTAGATAAAAGAATGTGGGAGTTGCAAAATGCTGAGCAGGTAGGCATGATCAACATTTTGGACTGTCATAGATGTGCAACTGCTACAGACAGAAATTAAATTTCCTAAAGTTGCAGAATCCAACATTGTCTGTAAAGCAACACACATAAAAGTTGCTGGTGAACGCAGCAGGCCAGGCAACATCTCTAGGAAGAGGTACAGTCGACGTTTCAGGCTGAGACCCTTCGTCAGGACTAACTGAATGAAGAGCTAGTAAGAAATTTGAAAGTGGGGGGGGAGGGGGAGATCTGAAATGATAGGAGAAGACAGGAGGGGGTGATATACTGTGTCTGGTGCACCCGATGTGACCTTATATACATTGGTGGCCTTCTATACATTGGCGAGACCTGACGCAGACTGGAAGATCGTTTCGCTGAACACCTACACTGTGTCCGCCAGAGAAAGCAGGATCTCCCAGTGGCCACACATTTTAATTCCACGTCCCATTCCCATTCTGATATGTCTTCCACGGCCTCCTCTACTGTAAAGATGAAGCCACACTCAGGTTGGAGGAACAGCACCTTATATTCCGTCTGGGTAGCCACCAACCTGATGGCATGAACATTGACTTCTCAGACTTCCGCTAATGCCCCACCTCCCCATCGTACCCCATCCGTTATTTATACACATACATTCTTTTTCTCTCTCTCCTTTTTCTCCCTCTGTCCCTCTGACTATACCCCTTGCCCATCCTCTGGGTTTTCCCCCCTCCCCCTTTTCCTTCTCCCTGGGCCTCCTGTCCCATGATCCTCTCATATCCCTTTTGCCAATCAACTGTCCAGCTCTTGGCTCTGTCCCTCCCACTCCTGTCTTCTCCTATCATTTTGGATCTTCCCCTCCCCCTCCCACTTTTAAATCTCTTACCAGCTCTTCTTTCAGTTAGTCCTGGCGAAGGGTCTCGGCCCGAAACGTCGACTGTACCTCTTCCTAGAGATGCTGCCTAGCCTGCTGCATTCACCAGCAACGTTGATGTGTGTTGCTTGAAATTCCAGCATCTGCAGATTTCCTCGTGTTTGCGTTGTCTGTAAAGGCTAGAATGAGCCCAGATGGAGGGATGAGAGGTTATTTCTCAGGCTGGTGATGAGCCTTGCTGTAACAATGCAGGAAGCCACAAGCCAACAGGTCAGAGTGGGATTGGGAACTTCAGTAGCAGACATCGGGAAGTATCAGCCCTGCAGACAGAATACGGGCTCCTGGTCGTGACAAATTTTCAATTATTTCTGCTGCAAAGAGGTGGTTGACAGCAAAAAAAAAAGGCCACTCGGACAGAACTTGTTCTTGCCGTTTGAAGTGTGTGCCAGCAATAGTGTGCCAAGCTGGAGAAGATACAATTGCTCTACTAATCCAAAAATATATACACAAAAATGCTGCCTATATTTCAGAACACAAACAAATGAATTTGAGAAATATGAAGTAGGCTTGCTGTTTCAAATAATAAAAAGCTTGCTCCAGGCACTGAGGAAAAAATAATTTTTCAGATAAAGATGAGCTATTTTCTGATCATTCTGAGGCAATATATTAGTTTCTGTGCCTGATGAATTAAATATATTAGACCAGACTTCACACAACATGCATTACATTGGAAGCAGAGCCAAGGCAAAGGAAGATGAGAGAATGGTGGTGTAATTAGCGTATGTTTGATTCATCAGACCAGCACTGCGGGTATGGCTAGTGTGAGGACATAAGAAACAAATCTGGAAATCAGTGCATGCTTTTGGATACCTTTACTTATCAATCTGTAAAATGAAATACAGTAAAATTACTAATGTCAATTATGTGCCATTTAGCAGATCCCACTATGTAAATTACCATTTTATATACAATTAGTCATTGTGCAAGGCAATAGATGTTATCTTCAGGACCACTCTATACAGAGTACCATGCCACAGATAGGCAGCTAAAGTTGTTTTTTATAAGTGAGAGCTATAGCCTATCTTTTTAGCCTAGATTCATAGAAATTTATGCCCCAGGAGAAGATCATTCAACCCCTTGTGCCTATGTTGTTCAAAAAGAGAGCTATTGAGACAAATGTAACTTCCTAGCTCAAAGAAAAAATAAACATTGGTTGCTGGGAATTCTCGGCGTGTCAGTCAGCATCCGTGAGAAGAAAAACAGAGTTAATTTTTCAAGTTAAAGATCCTTCATCAAAACTGAGAAAGAGGATATAAAAACAGTTGTAAGTTACAGAGAATGTGGAGGAAGGGATAGATAAAACAATGAGAATATCCCTGGTAGGTTGATATCGGGATTCCATGGAGATGTCCTGTCAATGGGACAATTAGACAGTTTTCATTTAGCTTTGTTAGTTCTTAAGCTGTGTATAATATGGCCTTTCTTAAATGTGATAATGGTTTCTCATTTTTATATCAAGTAAATTTATTTTATTCTAAAATCATTTTTAAATGATTGTCATAACCAACATAAAAACTCATACTTTGAATTCAATAGATTTCAGTTCGTCTGTGACAGCATTGAATCTGAAGCTAACCATCTTTATCCTGCCTTTGAGGAAATAGCACAGGACTGTTACCTTCAGAAGCAGGTCCTGCTTTTCAGCTGTGCAGGTCACCATCCAAAATTTAGGCGGCTCTGCCCCTGCAGGGACTTTCGCAAGGAGCAAGTGGCACTCTGTAAAGGATGCTTGTGAGGTTTCAAGTTGTTTAAATACGAAGACTGAACAAAATGAAGTTCAGCTATCCCAATGGTGCAGATGTTCAATAAGGCTCCTACGAAACACAAAGAATGCATCATGGAGAGTGTTTCTTCATCATCAAGACAACACTGAAAAGACGAAAGAAAATCTACAATAATGCCAGTACATGGATTGCTTTGTTGTGAAAAGGGCAAACTGAATATAAACAGCCAGTATCCAAGCTGTGAATAATTTGGCAACTTCTTTATTATGTGTTTGCTTTTGTTGCATGCAGGTGAGAAGTGAACATTTTTGACTTAAATAATGATTATTTAATGATTAAATGATTAACATTTTTGACTTAAATAATGTTTCAGACCAATCCTTCTGTCACCAATAATTCAAAACAGAAATCTGGATCGAGAATCAACAATATTAGACTTTATTGAGGAGTTATTTCAGTGAAGGGTCAATTGTAATTCTGGGGATCATTTCTATTCAAATATTTGTTATATTTGTTACTTGTACAATGTTTCTGAATGTCATGGGATCAAGGGTTTCATTTTAGATTCAATGTAAAAATGCAATTTTTGCTTAAATATTCAATTGATACAACTTTATGCTGTCTGACTATAGTCAGGGAAGTGATTTGATCAGTAAGCAAGTATTTAGAAATTCCAATACTTATGAAGTTTAGAATGTCTCTTTACCCCAGTCACTATTAATTTCTAATGTCCTGGCCAAATTTCTTTTGGAACAAGTTACTTGGCACAATGATTCAGTTATGTTACTTATTCGAGCAATACTTAGGTGGAGCAGTTTTTGATGGAAATGATTGCAATTAGTAGTTTAAATGAGGTTCCGTTAACACTGTCTGTATCATGTTTTCACCAGAAACTCCACTGAGCACATTTATAAATGTAAAGTAAATATAAGAGTTTAAAGATGGGTAAATACTTATTGCTAATATATTTTAGATGCTGCAAGACCACTCCTCGGTGTGTGCTTGTTGTACATATGGCACAAGAAAAGCAAATCTTTGTATCATATTGAAATAGTCTGTTGTGATAGTGCTAAGAAGATATCTATAATCTTAAAATTATACCATTGAATAAAATGTACAAATAATCTTTTCAAGTTCCAAACTCAGCTATAATCCTGTACTAACTGTAATAACCCATTTTGCCTCCACTAAGTCAATGGATGACTTTCAAACAAATTATCTGAATTATTCCCCAAACTCATTTTAAGAACTGCAATTTCAATTGTCTTCCTCAAAGGGGAAGCTCGTTGATTGTGAAGTTTAAATTCAGCTAATTTAGGAAATGGTAATAACGCTACTTAACACTTCTAATGTTCTTAATCAAATTACCAGATGTTAAAAGTTTATTTTATGGAAGCATTTAGTTAAATTAAACACATGGTGAATAAATATTGGAGTTTAAAATTACATTACTCCCTTGAAAGACGCAGGGCTGTGAAATATTACATCTAACCAAGTGTTAGCTTTGCTGAAGAGCAAAAGAGCAATTACTTTATAAATCACAACACAGCCAAACTGAAATATTGCTCCTTTTCTAGATGAAATCCGCCTCAAAGAAAATAAATATCTTGTTTGTAGGGATGGTTTTGGGGACAGAGCCGGAAGTTGGGGGTCAGGTTCGGGTTTAGTTGTTAGTTGTTCGTTTATAGGTTTGAACGGATGGTTTTGAGGACAGAGCAGGGTATTAGAGGTCAGATTAGGGTTTAGGAACAGGGATGAGGGAAAGTGAACAGAAGGGGTAGGAGCCGGTGCTCAGAGTCCACGCCAGACCTCTCCGAGCAGACCAACAATGGAAGGTCAGTGATCGCAGAGGTCAGGTCAGCATGCACTGACAAGATCAACAATCACTAGATCAGAGGTCCGTACAGTCATGAGGGTCAGTGAACTCCCCGGGTCACCAGCATCAGAGGTCCGTGCGAGTCCAGAAGTCAAGGCCCAAAGGTCAAAAAAAATGATCGACCATTCCTGGGGTCGAGGCCCCAAGGCGAAACCAGTGATCACTGAGTCACAAGGTCGATACCCAGAGGTCGGTGAAGTTTGGAGTGTAAAGCCAAAGGTCAAAGTCCAAAGCTTGGCCAGTCCAGAGACAGAAAGCTCGACAATCGAAGACCGACATCAACAAGTCCAGAGGTAGAGGCCCGAAGGTCAAGTCTGCAAGTCTGAGCCAAGGACTGGAGGTTGGAGGCCCAACAGAAACATAGAAAACATACAACACAATACAGGCCCTTCGGCCCACGATGCTGTGCCGAACATGTCTGTGATTCTGGGGCCAAGATGTGAAAGGGACTGCTTTACTGTCTTTGTTGTTGTTGTTACTGCTTGCGTTGTTCTGCTGGACATTGTGGCCATGCTATGTTGGAGGTGGAATGTCTGGCAACATTTGCAAACTGCCTAGCACATCCTTGGGTGTTAACTCAGCTGACACATTCTACTGTATGCTTTGGAGTGCTTGTGATAAATACCAGTAAATCTGAATCTGAATCACAGCGTAGGCTACTCACTATAAATCCTGGAAAATAGATATTCAAATTCAAAAATGCTGAATGTAGGAATTGTTGAATAAGCCTGAAGAAGAAAGGATTTGTTTTGATTCAGGTGTGGGGTATTTTTACTGAACAGCATTGTATAGGTACTGCTATTACATTGTGCTCGACTCTATAAAAAATATTTTAAAATCCATTTATCCCTGTTATCGTAAAAACTCATGTACAAGTATTCTTCGATTCTTCCTCAAACCAAAGTACAAAAAAATACCAGACAAAGGTAAGGCAGAGCAGAATCTATGACAGCAGATTTCATATTTAACATGTTTAATGATCTGAGATCAGCAATAGGATAAATTAAGCATTGAACTATATTACGTTAAAGAGACCATAAATCAGAGGAAGTCAGGTTGACACTGCGCAGTGGCACCAACAAATTTTTTTACCTGGCAATAATGAGCTGACCAGATACACAAATCATGGTCCAATAGGAACACACCAGGTTGAGATCCCAATGCATTTTCTAATGAATTGGGGTCAAAGGAAGTGAAGTGCTTATCTCCATCAAGATGTTCCATTTCAAGGTTTTCCAAGATTCTTTCTTCAGTTTTCTAGTATTTTTAACAAACTTTCAGAATAACTTCTTAAGAGCTTTGGGCAGACTTGCAAAATTAGGTATTTGTGTTTAATGTGCAATATATTCAAGGATATGCATTGTATTCTGTTTCCATTAAAGACAGTAGAGATAATTTGGAAGGAGAGTACAACCTGCAGTCAATACCATACTGCTGTTCAATAGGGTCTTTTAAGAGACTCTTAAATAGGTACATGAAGCTTAGAAAAATAGAGGGCCAAGCAGTAGGGAAATTCTAGGCAGTTTCTAGAGTAGGTTACATGGTCAGCACAACATTGTGGACCGAAGGGCCTGTAATGTGCTGTAGATTTCTGTTCTATGTTTCATACTGTTAGTAGAAGTGACTGAGGACAAACTTTTTGCCTGTATAAGTTAATTATTCAATTTCCCACCAGTATAGTTAAGACATTTGGAATGGGATAAAACAAAAGTGGTTACAGAAGAAAAGTCCTTAAGTGAAGAGCTGTGAAGATTAGGCTATATAAATAATGTTCATTTCATTAGGGTTCTGAAGATCTTTAAAACTCAAATATTGAAGTTTGCAAATAAGGTCACCAACAAAACCATAGATAACCACCTTGTTTTTATTTACTCTGTCTTTGAACTACTGACAGTCATCCTGGCTAATAATTTCCAAGATGCTTTCTTCAGTTTTCTGGTACTTTTAACATCCTCTCAAAATAGCTTCTTAAGGGGTTTGAGCAGGCTTCCAAGCTCAGGTACTTGTGTTTAATGTGCAATATATTCAAGAATGTACTGATTAGAAAGAGGTGACATAAGGTCAGAAGGTGTTGAATCATTGTGGACAGAGCTCAGGAACTGCAAGCATAAAAAGATCCTGAAGGAAGTTGTATACAGAACCCCAAACAGTAGTAAGGATGTGGCCTACAAATTGCAACGGGAGATAGAAAATGCATGCCAAAAGACTAATGTTACAATAATCATGGGGGATTTCAATATACAGGTAGATTGGGAAAATTAGATTGGTGCTGGATTCCAGGATTCAAGGAAGGAGAATTTCTGGAGTGCCTACAAGATTTTTTTAAGAGCAGCTCATGGTTGAACCCACTAGGAGATCCGCTTTTCTGGATTGGGTATTGTGCAATGAACCAGAATTGATTAGAAAACTGAAGGTAAAAGAACCCTAAGGGGAAAGTGATCATAATATAATTGAATTTGTCCTGAAATTTGAGAAGAAGTTAAAGGCTGATATATCAGTTTTACAGTGGAGTAAAGGGAATTACAGAGGCAAGCGAGAGGAGTTGGCCAGGATTGATTAGAAAAGAACACTGGCAGGGGTGACAGCAGAGCAGCAATGGCTGGAATTTTTGGAAGCAATTCAGAAGGCAAAGGAAGAGGTAATCTAAAGAAAAGATGACAGAACCATGGCTAACAAGAGAAGTCAAAGCCAACATAAAAGCCAAAGAGAGGGCATACTGTATAATAGAGCAAAAATTAGTGGGAAATTAGAGGATTGGAAAGTTTTTAAAAATCAACAGAAGGCAATGAAAAAAGTCACTAAGAAGATAAAGATGGAATACGAAAGTAAGCTCACCAATAATATTAAAGAGGATACCAAAAGTTTCTTCAGATACATAAAGTGTAAAAGAGAGGCAAGAGTAGATATCAGACCACTGGAAAACATTGCTGGAGATGTAGTAATGTGTGACAACAAAATAGTTGATGAACTGAATAAGTATTTTGTGTCAATCTTCACTGTGGAAGACACTGGCAATGTGGTGGAAGTTCCAGGTGTCAAGGGTCATGAAGTGTGTGAGGTTACCATAACTAGGAAGAAGGTTCTTGGGAAGCTGAAAGGTCTTAAGGTAGATAAGTCAACAGGACCAGATGGTATACACCCCAGGGTTCTGAAAGAGGTGGCTGAAGATATTGTGGAGGCATTAGTAATGATCTTTCAAGAATCACTAGATTCTGGAATGGTTCTGGAAAACTCGAAATTTGAAAATGTCACTCTAATCTTTGAGAAGGGAGAGAGGCAGAAGAAAGGAAAGTATAGACCAGTTAGTCTGACCTCAGTGGTTGGGAAGGTGTTGAAGTCAATTATAAAGGATGATTTCTCAGGGTATTTGGAGCACATGATAAAATAGGCCATTAGTCAGCATGTTTTCCTCAAGGGAAAATCTTGCTTGACAAATCTGTTGGAATTCTTTGAAGAAGTACCAAGCAGGATAGACAAAGGAGAATAGGTTGATGTTGTGTACTGATTTTCAGAAGACCTTTGACAAGGTGCCGCACTTGAGGTTGCTTAACAAACTACGAGCCCAAGCTATTATAGGAATGATTCTAGCATGGATAAAGTAGTGGCTGATTGGCAGGAGGCAAAGTACGGGAATGAAGGGAGACTTTTCTGCTTAGCTGCTGGTGACTACTGGTGTTCCACAGGGGTCTGCATTGGGACCGATTCTTTTTATGTTATATGTCAATGATTTAGATGATGGAATTGATGGCTTTGTTGCAAAGTTTGCAGACGATATGAAGATAAGTGGTGGGGCAGGTAGTTTTGAGGAAGAGAGAGGCTACAGAAAGACTTAGATTAGAAGAGTGGGCAAGTAAATGGCAAATGAAATACACTGTTGGGAAGTGAATGGTCATGCACTTCAGTAGAAGAAATGAGGGAGTTGACTATTTTCTAAATGGAGGGAAAATACAAAAAAACTGAGATACAAAGGGTCTTGGGAGTCCTTGTGTAGGATTCCCTAAAGGTTGAGTCTGTTGTGAATGCAATGTTAGCATTCGCCTCTTATCTTCGAAAGGATGTGCTGAAACTGGAGAGCGTTCAAAGAAGGCTCACGAAAATGCTTCTAGGATTGAATGACTTGTCATATGAAGAGCATCTGATGGCTCTGGGCCTGTGTTCACTAGAATTCAGAAGAATGATGTGTGACCTCATTGAAGCCTCAGTGAAAGGCCTTGATGAAGTGGATGTGGGGAGGATGTTTCCTATGGAGAGAGAGTCTCAAGCCAGAGGATACAGCCTCAGAATAGAGGGGTGTCCTTATAGCATGAAGATGAGGAGGAATTTCTTCAGCCAGGGAGTTGTGAATCTGTGGAATTCTTTGCCATGGGCAGCTGTGGAAGCCAAGTGTTTACATATATTTAAGGCAAGTGTTGATAGATTCTTGATTGGTCAGGGCATAAAGGGATACAGGGAGAAGGCAGATTAGGCTGAGAGGAAAATTGGATCGGCAACAATGAAATGGCCTAATACAGCACCTATATCTTAATGGTCTTATAATGCCTCAAAAGGAAATGTTTGAGTATAATTGAACTCAGTGCAAAAGAAAATTGACCAGTATGCTATCACCTTTTTATGTTACTATACAGAAGAAAATTGTTTTCTCCACATTTTTTAATATTGTTCCCTATCTTGGATAAATGGAAAAGAGTAGGTATGTGAGCAAATGGAAATCTTTGGCCTTGAAAGAAAATGATTGATACTACAGTAATGCAATGAATGAAAGGGTTATCGTATAAGAAGCATTTGATGCCTCTGGGCCTGTACTCACTGGAATTTCGAAGCATGACAGGGCTGGGGGAGGGGATCTCATTGAAACCTATCAATTGTTCAAAGGCCTAGATAGAGAGGGTGTGGAAAGAATGATTCCTTTGGTGAGGGAGTCTAGGACCAGAGGACACAATATCAGAATATAGAGACATTCATTTAAAACAGAGATGAGAAGGAATTTCTTGATGGTGAATCTGTGGAATTTGGTGCCACAAGCAGCCATGAATGCCCAATCATGGGCGTATTTAAGGAGGAGGTTGATGAATTCTTGATTAGCAAGGGCACAAAAGGTTACGGGGTGAAGGCAGGAGAATGGGAGTGAGAGAGAAAATATATCAACCATGATGAAGTGGTGAAGCAGACTCAATGGACCGAGTGGCCTAATTCTGCTCCTATATCTTGTGATCTTATGATCTTATAAATTTGGAACACTTTAAATTGTGGAGATAGAATAAATCTGGAGTAATTCTCCTTGATAAACTTTGATATAGGGCCAAGAAATTAAGATATGGTTAGTCAGTTTAGAGCAGGCATTAAGAATGCTTTTGTGCCTTGGCTAATGTTCTGAAACATTTTCCATACATTATTAAAGATCCAAGTAAATGTTATGATAAGGTTATTGTAAGTTTATGCTTTTCTAGCTGAGTAAAGCTTTCTCTTTTGTAAGAATATTCCTGTTTGAAAGCTTGGTACTTCATTTGGGATATAACTACAGTATGTTACTACATTCATGCGGATGCAAATACCTTTGAGGAATCATCAATCAAGTTAGCAGTCCAAGTCAACATGATTTATATACACCTCTATTAAGTAAATACACATTGCCTGCCTTTCAGATCAACTGTGTATGTTGTAACTTCAAATGAGTTCAAAGCTTTTTTGAATTCGTTTGGAGTTACACTTAAGACTACATTTGAAATGCCATTGCAATTCACAAAACCTTCTGAGATTTTCATTAACATATGTTTCAAGCTATGAGAATCAGCTTGCTCTGCTAGTGGTGAAGTTGTAGGTAAGGCCACACTTGGAGTCCGATGTACAGTTTTGGTTAGCCTGTTACAGAAAAGACATAAGACCATAAGATATAAGAGCAGGATTAGACCCATTGAGTCGACTCTACCATTTCATCATGGCTGATCCAATTTTCCTCTCAGTTCCAGTCCCCTGCCTTCTCCCCATATCCCTTCATGCCATGACCAGTCAAGAATCTATGAACCTCTGCCTTAAATATACATAAAGACATAGCTGCCTGTGGCAAAGAATTCCTTAGATTCAGCACTCTACGGTTAAATAAATTTCTGCTCATCTCTGTTCTAAAAGGACGACCCTCTATTCTGAGGCAATGTCCTCTGTCCCCAACATCATTAAGTTGGAAAGAGCACAGAGGAGATTTACAGGATTGATGCTGGAGTTGAGGGCCCGAGTTACAGGAAGAGGTTGGGCAGGCTAAGACTTTATTCCTTGGAAAGAAAGAAACCGAAAGGGTGACGTTACAGAGGTACACAAGATCATGAGGGACATAAATAGGATGAATGCATTCAGTCTTTTTCCCCCAGGGGAAGGGAAACAAAGCTGGAGGACATAGGGGAAAGATTTAACTAGGAGCTGAGAAGCAACTTCTTCATGCTAACCCCCTACCCAATGCCCTCTGGTTACACATATCATCACTAACAGGAAACATTTCACACCATCTCCTCCCAATCAGGTCACTCCTCAGACTACCCCATTCCAAGGAATATAGTCTCAGCCTAATCAGTAACTCCTAATTGCTGAAGAGTTCCTTTTTAGACGACACCCTGATGAGTTTCCTCTGCACCTTCCCAAAGCGAGGGAACGAGAACTGCTCAGAGTAATCCACGTGTGGTATATGTATATTGTATGATAACTTCCCTGCTTTTATACACTATTCCCTGGCTAATGAAAGTGAGTATCTTATGTGCCTTTGTCACTGCCTTATTTACTTTCTATGCTGCTGCCCTTCCTATCAGTCACTATGTATATCATAGCTTCATTAGTCCTCCCAAAATCTAAAACTCACATTTTTTCAGTGCTCCCAGCTGGGAGTGCGATTCTTGGCTGTTTATCAGAGTTTATTCATGTGTGCTTTTGGCTCTGTGCAATCCAATAATAACTTTTTTCCTGATTAATTGCTGGGTTAAGCAACCAGAACAATGACAAAAAAAAATTTGCCGGATGACCCCAAGTATTTTGCATTATTGAAGCTGTTTTTCTTTTCAACTTTAAACAAATGCTTGCTGACTTTCCAAATTTGAAGCAGTTAAAATGCTAATAACTTAGCTGTAAAAAAATGGTCAGGCAGGCCCTCTGCCTAGAATCTACCACACAACAATGCGCTATTCAGGCACTCGAACACCTTTTGCTGTTGACTTGCCCACAAGAGGGAGCTGTAAAAGGTCATCCTGGGCTCCATCCAATTAATGCACGGCAATATAAAGCAACCAGATCTCCAAGGCAGTAACTGGCACACAAATGCTGGTTTATCGCATTATAAAGAGCAACTGAAGACAATAGCCTCCCTCAGATTTCCACATGAGCTCTTTTGTAATACTAACAATCTCTGCTAGAATTCTCTTGAATTCTTTCACAATAAGAAGAGCTCCAGTTTGCTCAATCTTCTCTGCTTGTTGCATCCTGCCACAGACTGTACAATCAGTTGGACCGGGTGCTGCAATTACGTCTGCTGGCATTCAGGGCACCAATGAACGTCCTCCTTCTCTGCCTGTCCTTGTCCATCTCCTCTATTGTTACCCCAGGTGTGGTTCAAGGTCAGCCACGCAAGTCCCCGGTGGAGACTCGGGAATACTGTTGCACACAGATACAGAAGGATTCTTCATTGCTGTTTCGGTAAGAGTTTTCTTTGACCAGTCAGGGTCACTAGATCTGAGCTGAACCCCCAAACCTAGAGGACCAGTGGACCACTCTTAGTCTGGCCTCTACCCTTTGGCCTGCTTGGCATGGGTGACCCTACCAAGAGCCAAAGCCCAAAGCCCTGACTCCAGTCAACATAGCTCTCTGGGTCATTGAGATACACAACCCTCCAAACCACAACAATATTGTGATATACGAGCACTATGTTATTTCCGCAAACACGAGGAAATCTGCAGATGCTGGAAATTCAAGCAACACACAAAAATTGCTGGTGAACGCAGCATTTTTTGCGTGTTACTATGTTATTTCACTTCTTTTGTGTTCTATCTCATCAGAAATACACAATAGTATTTTGCATTCTTTATTGAATTGAATTGATTTTATTTCTTACATCCTTCATATACATTAGGAGTAAAAATCTTTACGTCTCCATCTACATGTGCAATGTGCAATTTATAGTCATTTATAATAAATAGTATGTACAATAGGAGAGTCAATAACATAGAAATACAATTGTATCCGCGTGAATGTCTGATTGGCCTGGTGGAAGAAGCTGCCCCAGAGCCTGTTGGTCCTGCGATTGAGCGAAGTACAGTTCCCATACCAGGCAGTGATGCAGCCAGTCAGGATGCTCTCAACTGTGCCCCCGTAGAAAGTTCTTAGGATTTGGGGGCCCAGACCAAACTTCTTCAACCATCTGAGATGAAAGAGGCGATGTTGTGCTTTTTCACCACACAGCCTGTATGTACAGGCCACGTGAGATCCTCAGTGATGTGTATGCCAAGGCTGTTCACCCTCTCAGCCCCAGATCTATTGAAGTCAGTAGGGGTTAGCCTGGCTCCATTCCTCCCGTAGTCCACAACCAGCTTTATGATCTTGTGTGCTGCTGTTAATTTCAGTAGTTTAAATATCTGAATCACTAAATGTCTCTGCTCCTCTACTGCCTTTACTTTCTTCCTTTTAGTGAGATAAGTTTCTCTACTATGATAAATAATCTCCCACTGCAGCATTGAATTTCATTTCCCACTTGTATATAATGTCATCCTGTATTTTGATAAAGCCATCCATATTATTAGTTTTAGCTCAGTTTTGTATAATCCGGAAATCTTATTTGCATACTTCTGTTTCTTGAGTCTAATTAATTTTCTCGTAAAACCGCAAGCAACAGCACTCAGAGTCAGAATCAGGTTAATATCACTGGCACATGTCGTGAAATTTGTTGTTTTGCAGCAGCAGTATATTGCAATGCAAAGTATTTTTTAAAAACTACAAATTACTATAAGAAATGTATTTAAAGGTAAGTTGAGTAAGTAGTACAAAAAGGGAGCAAATCAAATAATGGGATGATGGTCTTGTGTTCATTGTCCATTCAGAAATCTCTTGGTGCAGGGGAAGAAGCTGTTCCTGAATTGTTGACTGTATATCTTCTGACTCGTACCCAAATCCCAAGCAATGCGAAGAGGGCCTTAACGATGGATGCCACCTCCTTGAGGTATCCGCTTTTGAAGGTGTCCTCGATGCTGGGGAGGCTAGCACCAATGATGGAGCCGGCTGAGTTCACAAATTTCTGGCAGCCTTTTCCGATCCTGTGCAGTGGCCCCTCCATACCAGACGGTGTTAGAACACTCCCCAGAGTACACCTGTAGAAATTTCCGAGAGTATTCGGTGACATTGTTAGTATAAATCTACACGATTTCCTTCTTTCAGTGGTGTGAGAAGCTTTCTGGATTACCTTCCATCTATCACATGATTGTAGCATTCTTCATTCATTCCGACTAACCCGATCGCAGACTTCGTACATCCACAAACACTGAGTACGAATCTCTTGTGTTGTGTCTAATGAAAGTCAGACTCCATGTATATTGCATGAACAACATTATCCTTGCCTGCTCTTTCTGTTAATCCTTCAACATGACCTTCATTTTCGAAATCCACATTTACTAATTTTTGTTACATTCTCTGATTTTTGTTTATTTTGGTTACTCCATCAACATTTTGATTATTTGCACTATTTTAATCATATATATATACTTACTTACTGTAATTGATTTACTTAGTTATTTATTTTTCTTTCTGTATTACCATGTATTGCACTGTACCCCTGCTGCTAAGTTCACAAACTTCACAACACATGCCAATGATAATAAACCTGATTCTGTTTCAGATTCAATCTTCTCATGAAGATGCGATTGCACATAATGGCATTAAGCTTACTGCTCCACAATTTCATGGATGAGCTTTAACTGTTTTTTTTTTGTCAGATTGATATAATTCCCTTTTGCTTTGAATTTTTATGTGAAGATATTTCTTTAGTTTATTTTGCTATCCATGAATGTAGTCAACCTGGGCCCAGGACTTAATAAGACAAGAACAAAATGAGAACTTTGGATATATCAAAATTAAATAGAATTAATTCCCTATATTTATTATAATGTATAGACATAGATTCACACAAAGCGATGTAATTTGCATTAATAAATAATTAAATATTTAAATGTAAGTTGCTCGTGGCGCTTACAATCATGTTTCAAAACGTTTGTGATGAAGTTAGGTAATATCGCCATCTAGTGATCATTACAAGTAACTACAAATAGGGTTTCTATTCCAAATGCTGAAATGGGCAGTTTTATTATTACAGTAATTGGCACATGAAATAATGAGTAAATGTAACAAAAGGAAACAAACACACACAAAAATATCTTGTATTTGATAAGATCTGCTGTTCAATATTGTGTTAAAATATTTAATCATTGACACATATGTAAATATGGAGTATTGTAAATTTCATTATTTTTTCATGCAGTTTTGTAATTTTGATATACTTAGGTTGCTATGACAAATTAATTTCAAAAATATGTGTGGCAAAATGAGTGGATTGTATCTCCAATTAATTACTTCAATCGTCATTTGTCATAATGCTGTTCCTGTTTAATGTCATTAATGTATGTTCAAATATAATGTATAAATTTCCTTATAAACTACTATGCATCTTGACAGTCATGGACAAAGTAAACAGTAGAAAATTGATGGGAACAGTTATCCTGTTATGGAAGCTAGGACTTATTCCTCACTCTGATATAATGCTATAATGATACCATGTTCCAGAGGATGTACCACTGAAAGGAGGATAATCCAATCTGAGCCAAGGGTAGAGTCTTTCAAAATGTCAGCTGGGTGCCTATGACTTATGTTGGCCTTTGAGTGCCAATATACCAAACAATTGGATACAGAATGCTCTGAAAGTTCTACACAGAAGACCTTTAGAAGACTTTAGTCATCCTCCTGTTCGCGTTTGTGTAGAACATTTTCAAGTTTTCCTTGGTCCTACTCATGTCCCTTTCTAGCTCTCCTAAGTTCCCTTGTCAGCTCCTTCCTGGCTACTTTATAGCTCTCTCAAGCCCTGCCTGATCCTCGTTTCCTAAATCTAAAGTGTGCTTCCTTCTTCCTCTTGACTAAATGCTCCGCCAATCTCTCGCCAATCATAGTTCCTTCATCCTATCATCCTTTTCCTGCTTCATTGGGACAAACCTGTCTCGAGCCCCACACAAGTACTAGATGGACAATTTCCATATTGTTGTTGTACTTTTCCCTGAGTGCATCTGTTCCTAGTTTAAACTCCCATCTTCCTGTTTGACAACGTCATAATACACCTAGCCCTAATTAAATATTTCCCCATACCATCTGCTTCTATCCCTGTCCAAGACTATGCTAAGGCTCCCAAGAAACCTTAAGGCATTAAATTGTTTTACAAAATACATCTGAACGCTGTACGTACTGGGTCTTTTCTGCTAAGAAAAATATCCCATCCCTCATTCTTAACGATATCTGGGCTTAGAGGGTAGCCAGATTCATTACATTGCAATTGCGAACAGAGCACTCATTTTCTACCTCTTCTGGCCTATCAGCTAAAAATTAATGAAACTTTCAGAAGCAGTTACTGTTCTGCCTATAAATTCCTCCAGACTTCAGTGGATCATAAGCCAATTTGGAGAGTAACTGGGTGTCAACCATAATGCTACAGTCTAAATACACATAAAGATCTGACTGAGTAAGGATCATTGTCATTAGCAAAGCAGGTGGAGTGTTGTAGCACTATGATAGTTTTATGGCCATGATTGCTGGCACATATTATTTATATACTTGATAACATATTTTAAATTCCTCTGCTGGCACAGCAGGGTTTAACCTGATTACTCCGTGTCAACAGCTTAGGCCTTTGGATACTAGAACAGTAAATTGAGCACAGTGCTATGACAAACTGAAGTTGTTAACTCAAAGAATGGTCTTTTCTGTGCGGACATTATCATTATCCCATGCACCCCCAATGATTTATTCCGCTGCTATTGTACAAAATGTGCCCTTTAAGATTATTAATTCTAATTGATGCTAAGTAAATGCAGAGGAAGTTCAATCGAAGGTTAATTGCTTTTGTGGTGAAAAGTAGAACCATGGCCTTCCTTCTAGAAGGTTCAATTAAGAGCCTAGATAGGTCATGCCTTTGTTATTTTCTGTTTCTGAAATTTCTTATACACATATATATTGCAAATGATTATTTTGAATTATTTAGGAATGTAACAGAAAATCAGAGTAAGATGTTTAAATTTTGAATGACAGTAAGTGCATATATTAAACTTCCAATTACATCATAAAGAAGTCTGAAAATAAGGCAGATCTTCAAATGTACACTGCCAATATACTTACTCTGCAGTGACCCAATCTTGACATAAAAGGAATTATTTTCTGTCTGGTTTCCCTAACCTCAGCACATATTAAGAATTTAGACAGATAGATCCCATTAGGAGAAAGAGCCTAACCATTAATGTTCAGTGAAAAACTAAGTTTTAATAGTAATGCAAGACTGGAAAATTATGCCTAAGTTTTCCTTACTGCATTTTGAATTTGGTGCCCTGGTCACTTTTTTTCGGTAACTTACAGTATTGGTGAGTCCTTATGAAAAAGGGTCCAGAGATGATTATAATTCTCACTCATTTAATTGCCTGAGCATGGAGATTTCAGGAAATGAAGCCTTTACTTGTGCCATCCGTCTTCACGTGAGCTATAGACATGGTATAATCACATGACCCAGAATTTTAAGGGAGTACAGATTCACCAATATTAAGGTAGCATTTCCCTTAGCAGCTAATAGATATATACCTGAGTGGTAACATCCCTGTGGGCCGGATCACAGTGATTTTTAGACGTCTGTTTTAGAAAGAAGCAGTGACTGGCTGCTACGCAGATGTCATTATTTTCCAGATTTCCCCACTAAAGGGAACGAGCTAGTGGAGCCTAGATTCACATCTGGCCTCTCCCGTATCCCTGGCTAACGACAAAGTCCAAGGTGAGATCCCCTCATGGCCTGCGCTAAGGGGAATGAACATATCCATCAGCTTCATATCACCAGGGCTGAAGGATCTAGCGTAATCCATTCACTGAAATTGGCTTACAGAACTTTACCTTAAAAAACTAAGTGAATGCAGGTGTTTTAATTCATGAGGCAAATGTGGTTTTAAATGAATTATTTTTTTTGTTTTAGTTAATACTTCTGCTTTAATTATTTAAATGACATTGAGAATTGGCAATAATTGCCTTCTTGCAGTGCATTCTGTCAGATGCTCTATAGTGGAAACCACCTGAGGCCTAGTTTTTGCTTTATGGCTTAGGCAGTGCTGCAACAGCACTGGGACTGAGGCCAGGAGGACACTGGGAAAAGATAAGTGCAACTGTGCATACACCCCGGTACACTGCAACCCAAAATCAGTTCCTACTAACAAGGCGGACTGACTGTGTACATGCAGGGTCAAAGGATGGGCTTCTGTTGCCTTTGTACGCCTTCTGAGTGTGACAGAAAAATAAGAGGCAAGCCACAAGATATTTCCCAATATGCATACTTGCAAATTATGTTACCCTAACCCAGGAAAGGTCTCTCAAATCCTGCTTTCAAAAAAAGATATTTTGTCTAGAATGAAACAAAAAATGCCAGGAATATTCAGCAAGTTGCCGGAATCTGTAGGTAAAACAGATCAAAGCAACATTATGAACCCTGCCCTCCTTGACAAACGATCATTGACCCAAATCTTTGGCACAAATATTGCTGGGTGGAGCAAGCAGTGCTCACAGGTAGGGTTGCCAACTGTCTCGTATTAGCCGGGACATCCCGTATATTGGGCTAAATTGGTTTGTCCCATACGGGACCGCCCTTGTCCCATATTTCCCCGGCTAAGGTAGAGCGTTCCTGTGAAACCGTTCGTAAGCCGAAATGGCATAAAGCGAAGAAGAATTACCATTAATTTATATGGGAAAACATTTTGAGCGTTCCCAGACCCAAAAAATAACCTACCAAATCATACCAAATAACACATAAAGCCTAAAATAACACTAACATATAGTAAAAGCAGGAATGATATGATAAATACACATAGAAACATAGAAACACAGAAAATAGGTGCAGGAGTAGGCCATTCGGCCCTTCAAGCCTGCACCGCCATTCAGTATGATCATGGCTGATCATCCAACTCAGAACCCTGTACCAGCCTTCCCCCCATACCCCCTGATCCCTTTAGCCACAAGGGCCATATCTAACTCCCTCTTAAGTATAGCCAATTAACTGGCCTCAACTGCTTTCCTGTCGCATATAATTCTGAGAATAACACAGCCTATATAAAGTAGAAATAATGTATGTACAGTGTAGTTTTACTTAACAGAATCAGGAAGATTAAGCCAAAACCGATTTGTAGAGAAAAAAATCGGCATGTACACACATGTGCCCGCGCAAGGCTTCATGGTCATGGTAGTCTTTCTCGGGGTAAACGGAAGTGTCCCGTATTTGACTGCTACTTTTGTCCCTTATTTGGGAGTGAGAAAGTTGGCAAACCTACTCACCGGTCCCATTAACAGTCAGCTATTAAAACAAACCAGTAACTCTTCTACATACCGCACCTGTGCTGTCAACCATAGACGCATGAGACTCACTGGCTGATAAATAGTGCAACATCTGGTCTTACAAGGAGACCTGTCGTGGAGCTCAGTTTTACCAGGATCTGAACCTTGTGCTCCACAATCACTGCTGAGATCCTTTACCAGTTCAGCTCCCTCATATGATCTCAAATGCCATGGATTTTAGTGTGGATTCTAGGCAGAAAAAGAGGAAACAAAGGAGATGTCAAATCATTTTTACTTATGTCTTTCAGTTAACTTTATCTAAAATATATTTTAGGTGATAAATCACTTACTTAAAGCTTATCACCTGTTAGAAATCTCTGCAAGACAGAGAAATTCAATAACTATAATTTTATCTAACAGCTTTAATTCAAGATAGAGCACTGCCTCCGAGCAAGGAAAGGTTCACCTGAGGCCTAGTCACCATCTCAATCTCACTACCAGACTCAATGGTGTGGAAAACCAATGAGATCGCCCTCTGCTGGGACTAGAGGGCTACAAGAAATCTAAAGCACAACTCAGACAAATAACTTGGTTTCTATCTCTGCACCAATGCTGCCTGATCTGCTGAGTATTTCCTCGTTTTCTGTTTTCTTATCAGATTGCAAGCATTTACAGTATTTTGCTTTTGTCATTTCTATCTGTGATATCTCTTCATTATGATACTTTCTGGATTAAAATCAGGTTTTTTTTAGATAAATAACTGTCTAAATAGCTGGATATGCAGTAAAGTCTGATTTAAGAGATGTGTTATAGAATAAATCAGCCTTTTGTCAGGAAATAGTGGCTTAATAATTTCCCTTGTTAGGAGGAGAACTGTAAAGGATATGGAAATTCACCACAAATTTATCCCCTCTTTTAATACATAGTGTGTAACATAAATCCACAAGGTCCTTTGCCAGACAGTTCACCATCTGGAAGATGGGAGAAGTTCACACTGAGGTCTGTGTGAGATTACAGAACCCAGTTCAAATAACAAGTTCTGTCGTGAGTTATCAGTTCCAACTGGATATTTCCCACTTAACTCACTGGGAATGGTTTTCATTTCAAGGAGATACTTTTGGACTGAATCAAACCGGCCTCTAAATGAGATGATGCAGACCAGATCGGAGCCAAGAAAACAGAAAAATAACTTGACCTAAACTATATGTATTCTGCTATTTAAAAACTCTGAAACCATTATTAAAGCGGGAAAGTTACAGAACCCGAAATCTATAGTATTCCCCTCATCTTTCTAAAGACAAGACATTCTGCAGATGCTGGAAATCCAAAGTAGCATGCACAAAAAGAGATCATGCAGATCTACGGAAGGGAATAAATCGTCAATGTTTCGGACCAAGACCCTTCATCAGGATTCGTGTGTGTTACTCCATCATCTTTCTCGCAATTTGTAACCTAAGGATCCCAAATCAGCAAAAGGAGTAAAAACATGCTTTTTTAAAAAGGTGAGTAAAATAATGATTTTTGTACCATCAGTGTAAACATTCTTTTTGTTATCGATCCATTTTTTTAAAAAAAAGGTAAGGTGTAGAGATCCAAGACAGGTAATATCAGTCAGGTTACCTCCTCTTACTCAGATTCACACCTCCATGGTACTGATGGGTTGCTTTTCACTTTGACATCCTGATCAACCTTTCAACCTTGGCCCCAGCTCTCATTTGTCCTCTGGCTTAACTGGTAACGAAGGTCGTGACTCCCAACGGGAAACCAACCTCGAACTACCATCCACCTTCCTTGACATCCCTTCTTTCAGACTGGAACCCAGTCCTGAATTCACCTGATAGATTCCTTTTCATGTTCCACCACATCACAACCTGCACAGAAAATGACAAAGAACTGCTCATTAAGATCCAAAGCCTGAACTTTGTTGTGGTAAGTTCACAACCAAAATGATTGTTGGTGAGACACATGATCACTTTAGCATACTATTTCTCGGGAGCCAAATACGTTTGTAATTTCTACCCTATTGTTTTTACCTTGAATGTATTTGGCAATTGGAAAACAAATTGAGGATTGTCAAAGATTGCAGAGAGACATTGATAAGATGCAGAAGTGGGCTGAGAAGTGGCAGATGGAGTTCAACCCGGAGAAGTGTGAGGTGATACACTTTGGAAGGACAAATTCCAAGGCAGAGTACAAAGTAAATAGCAGGATACTTGGTAGTGTGGAGGAGCAGAGGGATCTGGGGGTACATGTCCACAGATATCTGAAAGTTGCCTCAAAGGGAGATAGGGTAGTTAAGAAAGCTTATGGAGTGTTAGCTTTCATAAGTCAAGGGATAGAGTTTAAGAGTCGCGGGGTAATGATGCAGCTCTATAAAACTCTGGTTAGGCCACACTTGGAGTACTGTGCCCAGTTCTGGTCACCTCACTGTAAGAAGGATGTGGAAGCATTGGAAAGGGTACAGAGGAGATTTACCAGGATGCTGCCTGGTTTAGAGAGTATGCATTATGAACAGAGATTAAGGGAGCTAGGGCTTTACTCTCTGGAGAGAAGGAGAATGAGAGGAGACAATGATAGAGGTATACAAGATATTAAGAGGAATAGATAGAGTGGACAGCCAGCGCCTCTTCCCCAGGGCACCACTGCTCAATACAAGAGGACATGGCTTTAAGGTAAGGGGGGTGGGAAGTTCAAGGGGGATATTAGAGGAAGGTTTTTTACTCAGAGAGTGGCTGGTGCGTGGAATGCACTGCCTGAGTCAGTGGTGGAGGCAGATACACTAGTGAAATTTAAGAGACTACTAGACAAGTATATGGAAGAATTTAAGGTGGGGGTTATATGGGAGGCAGGGTTTAAGGGTCGGCACAACATTGTGGGCTGATGGGCCTGTACTGTGCTGTACTGTTCTATGTTCTATGTTCTAAATTGCCCCCTAAATCTCACAAGTTTCGAGGATTGTTTCTTTCCTTCAGTTTACCTTTCCAACTTATTTGCATATTTCTAGATCTAAATCTCATCTGTGTCAGTGCAATCTGCAACATTTTGGCATTTAAAATTTCTATCTGATTTACATAAAGGAGCCTTTATGTAATTATGTGTGGTAACCTGGTGCAAATTTATTAACACAGTTGCAAATGCATTTAACACATAAACAAATCAGTTTAAATTTAATCCAATGACCCATGAATTACCCAATTCCAATTAACTGAAAATAAAACTAAAACCTTTTGCCATTTATATTGGTGAACAATAGTCAGAATTTTTAAAATCAGGGTTAAAATATGTATTTATTTAAAAACACTTAAAGCACTACTACTCCCGAAAGAGCAGCTTATTTTCAAGATGTTCTGCAAAAGGGCACAATTAACAAAGGCGCTTTATGGTAACTAATTTGATCAAAGAGCTTGGTCAGTTGTGTGGGCAAAACCAACTACTCAACCAGAAACTCAAATTTGCTCCAGATGAAATTACCACATTAAATTCTAAAATTTCTTGTACCACTTTGACCAATTCTAGCTGGATTGCAGGGAAAGCAACTAGGCAAAGTCAAACAAAAATTGCAGACCTGGTACCTCAAGCTTGGCTTCACAAATAGGAGATTGACAGAGTCTAACAACTGCTATTTGCTGGTTCTTTTGGACTAGAAATGGGCACCAGTACAACATATTAGAGAAAAAAAAAGACACAATTCCACAAGAATGATACCTTGATTCAGATTTCAACTGAGGGGACATGGAAAAGAAGATAAATGAGAAAGCACTTAAATATCAGAATTACCATTGAATGGACAATCCTGCAGTATGCTGTTAGATACATAAGGACTTCACTCTTTTGAGAAAGTTTGGTCCAAAGATTTAACAGGAAAGCTGTCATGATCTCATTTATATCTGCCAGATTTCCCCACTTTGCACTGCAGACTTGGACCTCACCTCATCTTACAATGAAACAGAAGACCATTCAGTCCATCAAATCCATGCTAGCTCTCAGCAGAGCAAACTCAACATTTGCACTCCCCCTCTAATTCACTGTACTTGTGTGACTTATTCTCTATCACACACATCCATCGACTCTCCTTTGAATCATTTTAGACACTAATCTGCTCTCAGGGGTAACTTACAGTAACCATTTACCCTACTAGCTCGTCTTTGTGTTGCGGAAGGAAAGCAGAGTTACCTAGTGGAAATCCACACAGAGAGGAAAACATGCAAACTCTGAACAGGCAAACAATCAGAAATGCCCAACGCATTCGCAAAATGGAATTTCAATAATGCTATTGGTTTCTGACAAAAACATTTCTCCTGTAATTTAGATTCCTGCTTATACCCCACATTACAGTTCTTGGTTCGCTTGTCCCCTTTGTTTTCCTGCTCATTTTCTTTTATTCCTCACAATGTGGGTTTGAGAAATTAATTGACTAAATTTCCACTCCTGGCCAGCTAATCTTTTGGTACAAAGCCTTTGGTAACCCAACAGAAAATGAACCCACCATGCTGAGGTTCTGTTCCTCACCCGACCCACCACCACACCCCACCCGCACCCTCATCCACAGTTAAATGTACACGTAGACGGTGTTCTGACAAAGAGAAAACTCATCCATGTGTGTAGAGCCCTAACTATATTAAATAAGCAATCAATAGATTTGCTGATCTGAATTAAGATGAGTGCTGAGTGTCATTCAGAATGTCATAAAATCAATTGGTAAGTGGTAATGGTTCAGTGACTCTGCTGTGACTAGAAAGAGGCAGTTCCGGTGTTGCAAGTCTAATTGCAAGTTGAATTCAAGTAATAATTCCGGTGAGATGCTGTTAAAATTGTATAAAACTAAACGAAACGTTGATCTAGTCACTTTAAAATGGTAACAAACGATTAAAAATTGCCAAAGTGCCCCTTCCAATGCCTGTAACTTTCATCCACACCTAATCCATATTTACAGTAACTTAATTTTGAAACTTCCTGAATCTCGTCAATCCATGCACTCATTTTTAAAGAAGCTAATCAGCTTTGCTGTATAGCACTTCCAACTGGTTATAATTTCTTTTTCTGGGCAGTGTCTTACAAGTCGGGTGACTCCAGCCATTATTAGCTCTCTTCTGGCATCAGTGGTTGCCAGGACTTAAGATATGCTCCAGCTGCTCAAACAACCATCCACCACCTGCTTCCTCGGCTTCATGTGGCCCAGATCATGGGGCTAAACAGGAGCTACATCTTGCCCGAGGGTGACCTGTGGGCAGTGGAGGGATAGAGCGCCTTTGGTAGAGAAACCACCCAGAAACTGTGCAAAAGAAGTCAATGGCAAACCACTCCTGCAGAAAAAAATTATCAAGAACAATCATGGTCAAGGGAAGACCATGATTGCCCACATCATATGACATGGCATATATGGATGAACAGTTACAATTTTGAACATAGAACATAGAAAATTACAGCACATTACAGGCCCTTCGACCCACGATGTTGTGCTGACCATGTAACCTACTCTAGAAACTGCCTAAAATTTCCCTAGTGCATAGCCCTCTATTTTTCTAATCTCCATATACCTATCTAAGAGGCTTTTAAAAAACCCTATTGTATCCGCCTCCACCACTACCGCCAGCAGTGCATTCCACGCACCCACCACTCTCTGTGTAAAAAAATTAATCCTGACATTCCCTCGGTACCTATTTCCAAGCACCTTAAAACTATGCCCCCTCATGTTAGCCATTTCAGTCCCGGGTACAGCCTCTGCACAATCAATGCTCCTCATCATCTTATACACCTCTATCAGGTCACCTCTCATCCTCCGTCACTCCAAGGAGAAAAGGACAAGTACACTCAACCTATTCTCATAAGGTACTCCCTCCAGTCCAGGCAACATCCTTGTAAATCTCGTCTGCACTCTTTCCATAGTATCCACATCCTTCCTGTAGTGAGGTGACCAGAACTGAACACAGTACTCCAAGTGGGGTCTGACCAAGGTCTTATATAGCTGTGACATTACCTCATGGCTCTTGAACTCAATCCCATGGTTGATGAATGCCAACACACCATATGCCTTCTTAACAACATTGTCAACCTGAGTAGCAGCTTTGAGTGTCCTATCGACACAGGCCCCAAGATCTTTCACATCCTGAACACTGTCAAGAGTCTTACCATTTATATTATATTCTGTCTTCAAATTGGACCTACCAGAACGAACCACTTCACACTTATCTGGGTTGAAGTCCATCTGCCACTTCTCAGCCCAGTTCTGCATCCTATCGATGTCCTGGTGTAACCTCTGACAACCCTCCAGACTATCTACAACACCCCCAACCATTGTGTCATCAGCAAACATACTAACCCACCCTTCTACTTCCTCATCCAGGTCATTTATAAAAATCACAAAGAAGAGGGTCCCAGAACAGATCCCTGCAGAACACCACTGGTCACCGACCTCCATGCAGAATATGAACCATCTACAACCAGCCTTTGCCTTCTGTGGGCAAGCCAATTCTGGATCCACAAAGCAAGGTCTCCTTGGATCCCATGCCTCCTTACTTTCTGAAGGAACCCTGCATGGAGAACCTTATCAAATGCCTTGCTGAAATCCATATACACTACATCCACTGCTCTACCTTCATCAATGTGTTTTGTTACACCCTCAAAGAATTCAATCGGGCTGGTAAGGCATGACCTGCCCTTGACAAAGCCATGCTGACTATCCCTAATCAGATTATATCTCTCCAAATGCTCATAAATCTTGGCTTTTGGGGTCTTCTCCAACAACTTGCCCACCACAAGTTAATCTTTCTTCCATACTTTTTTTTAGGGGAAGTATGCACCAATTGGCCTCAATATGAAAAAGAATTTCAGGAAGTATATTGTATACATTTCTCTGAAATTAAATGTACCTATTGAACCTATTGAATATGATTTATAATTTTCTGTTTATGATTCTATCAGCACACTATTTATTTATTTATTTAGAGATACAGCACAAAACAAACTCTTCCAGCCCAGTGAGCCCACTGCCCAGCAACTCACCTATTTAACACTAGCCTAATCACAGGACAATTTACAATGACCAATTAACTTACCAAATGGTAAGTCTTTGAACTGCAGGGGGAAACCAGAGCACTCAGAGGAAACCCCATGGTCAAGAGGAGAACGTAGAAACTCAACTCATGATTGGGCCCATTTACTCTCCTGGCTTCCATTCCACAATGCACACCGCATGCAACCTAACAAGTTGCTGGCTTATGTGACAATGACAGGAACCAACATTAAAAGTAAAGAGAAATCAAAAAGGTTGGGAGATCACTACTTCCCAACTTCAAAAGAGTCATAGAACCAACTTATATCATCCAGTCCAGAATATCTGAAATGGAAACTTCTAAAAGCATGATGACAACATCAGTTAGCAAAGCACTACCAAGGGAAAACTAAATTCATAGAGGTCTTTGTGTATTTCAGAGTTTGATTGGGTAAATGTTACAAAGATCAGGGAGAATAAAACCAGGGATAATTACTAATAGAGCATTAAGGAGAAACTTCTTTAACAAGAGTGTGGTCAGAAGTTAGAAGCATGTGAAATAGTTTTACATCATTTCATTTTGAGGTATAGCGCAGTAACAGGCCCTTACAAGCCAACAAGCCCGCGCCAGACCATTAAATCCATGTGATCAATTAACCGACTACTGGTAGTTAGTCCTTGGAATGTTGGAGGGATCCCACAGAGGCACGGGGAGAGTGTACGAACTCCTTCTAGACAGCGACAGAATTGGACCCGTGTTGGTGGCACTGCAACAGCATGACGTTAACTGCTATGCTGCCATGATGGCCTGCTCTCCAACCAAGCAACTATTCATCTCAACAGCTAGTTGTTGCAAGTCCAGCCACGTTTAAAGAGAAACTAGTTAAACATGCTTGGAAGAAAGGGGTAGAGTTAGGATGGGGGGGATGAAATGGCTTTGTGAGAGGAGTTGTATGAAATATAAACAGAGACATGGTCTATGTCGTCTAAGTGGCCTTTTCTTGGGTTGTATGTTACATTTAATTCTATGAATAATATATGCTGAGTTGAACAAGGAAGCTGATTCTCATATGAAATCATGAAACAAGAAGAAAATGTCATGATATTTAGACCAAAGCGACCATCATTTCATAACTTATTTCAGTTCTTCTCATGTATTCCTCTGGTTTGGTAACAGTTGAATTTTATTTCTTGATTTCAGTATTTTAATTCCAAAGGGAATTAAAGCAGCTATTTATGACTCAGTGACAGAACCTTGAGCACAAAGGAGCCATTTCCTTTCCCGACTAAGTGGACACAAAACAGCACTGACGCATGTGATGCTGTTAAAGGACATCAGATGTAAATTTAGTTCAATATAAGTATTCATCCAAAGAATATGGTACAATTATCTGTTTAATAGTAATTAAAACTGACACACTGTATTCAATCAAGAGATTTTCCAGCAATTAATATAAAATAGTTAACACTGAGAAATGCTCTATGGTATTTCACAAGTATAATCAAAAATAAACTTAGACATGTAAAAAGTAGGAACAAGATAAGGCAATTGACCCTTAGGAGTTGCTTCCAGGTTCAATTGATCATGGCTCAACATTCAGTTTCTGATTTCGTCCAATATCAGTCAATTCCTTTAGCATTAAGAAATACTGTATTCAGTATCTTCCTCCTATCCCAACATACTTAATGACTGGGTAGAGAATTCCACAGGTTCAACATACTCTAAGTGAAGAAATTTCTCCTGATCTTGAAATGATAAGTCCTCATGTCATTTAGAACCACTCTAGAGAAATTTGCAGTACTATACAAAAGTCTTAGGCACGTATACAGTGTATAGCTAGGGTGCCTAAGACTTGTGCACAATATTGCACTTGTCAAGGTGGAGTAGAGAGTGAGTTTGTAAATCTGGCGAAAGCAAAGGACGTTGGGAATGGCGAGGGTGGAGTGTCGCGGAAGGGGTGTGAGACTGGCGGCAGAGGAGAAGTGCTGGGGCGTGGGAGTGGCGCGGGTGCAGACGCACCCAGCCCTGAGACAGCAGACAAGGTCATTTCATTTCATACAATTGGTTTATTGATCATTACAGATCCCTCCATTCCCCTTTTCCCAATCATGATTCCGCTCTACCTGCCCCCTTCTCACTCCCAGTCCACAACAGAGACTCATGTCAGAACTAGGTTTATCATCACACACATAAAAGCGCTACAGTACTATGCAAAGATCTTAAACACCCTGGCTGTACACATGTGCCGAAGGCTTTTGCACAATAATGTAAATGAAATAACAATTAAAACATTTTTTTAAAAACCTGCATCTAGTCTGCCTAGTACTGTTAATTTTACGGGATTTTCTTTCATTCTTCAAATTTCCACTGCTGAATAATTGATCCATTCTCTCCTCATATATTAGTTTTACCATGCCAGAAATCAATCTAGTAAACTTCATCCCAGACCAGAAACATCCTTCCTCAGATAAGGAAACAAAAACTGTACAAAAAGTTTCAGAGTAGTTTCCAGCACAGACAGCTGCAGAGAAACATCCTTGCTCTTGTAATATTGTATATCCAATCTGCCTTCCGAGCTGCTTTCAGTCATTGATATACAAATGTAGAAGGACACAGTGTGCTGAAGCAGGGGAAGATGTATGTGGAAGATTAGCCAAAATTTGGTAAAGATGTAGATTTTAAGGATTATACAGATGAATAAAAGGGTGTTTTCAGATCTGCAAGAGGTTTTGATAGGTTTATTCAAGGAATCTGGGCCCAAACCTTGAGAAGGCAATAGTGAGTTTCCTTCGTAAACTGCTGCAGGTGTGGGCATACTCACAATGCTGTTAGGGAGAGAGTTACTGAATTTAGACCCAATGACAGCAAAGGAATGGTGATATATTTCCAAATCGGGGTAGTTCGTGGCTTTTGGGGGTTGGGGGGACAACTTCCAGTTCATCATAAAGAGTGTGGTGAGAAACAAACAGATTAGAACGAGTATTAAATAAAGTATCGATTCATCTAATATTTCCAAATCCTCCACTAATGTTTTCAGCATTAATTGAGAGATTCAACAGATCAGAGACACATTGGAAACCCACTCATTATTATTCCATGATACTTGCAATTGTTTAAGACTGACAGAAGGAAGAATTACTCTGACTGACATCTATAATCTAATTAATAGAACAGGAGTTTGGTTTATTATACTGTATATAATGCATTGACAAAACCATCATAAGTACACATCTGAGCAGTCAAAGCTGCTTTCAGCTTTCAAAACACTATTTAATCTCTGGGATATTTGGCAGATGATGTTCTATAGATGTCTAATGAAATTTAAATTGGAACTGCTTCAAGCAGAGTTTGCTTTAAATATTTATATCTCAGTAACATTCATAATATTTATAGATTTACTTCCATGTGTGTAAAATCTATAAAGGAAAGAATGGAAAGTTCTACATCACTGACTGCATGAGTAGGCTGAGGTCTTAGTTCATTTGACCTACAAGGGAGCAGCTAAGATATAGCCAGCAAGTACCGGGTTGCATTATTAGCTTAAACTAGAGTAGTCATAGAGAAGTACAGCACAGAAACAGGCCCTTCAGCCCATCTCGTCCATGCTGAAACTATTTAGACTGCCTACTGCCTTTGACCTGCACCGAGACCATAGCCTACTGTCCACGTACCTATCCAAACTTCTTTTAAATGTTGAAATCAAGCTTGCATACACCATATATGCTGGCAGTTCATTCCACACTCTCATGACCCGCTGATTGAAGAGGTTTCCCCTCATGTTCTCCTTACAAGTATCACCTTTCACCCTTAACCCATGACCTCTGGTTGTAGTCCCACCCAACCTCAAAGGAAAAAGCCTGCTATCTATACCCCCCATAATTTTATACAACTCTGTCAAATCCCCTCTCAATCTACTATATTCTAAAGAATATAGTCCTAACCTATTCAATCTTTCCTTATAACTTTAGGTCCTCCAGATCCAGTAAAATTCTTGTAACTTTTCTCTGTACTCTTTCAAACTTGTTTACATCTTTCCTGTAGGTAGGTGATCAAAACTGCGCACAATACACTAAAATGGTCCTCACCAACATCTTATAGAACCTCAACATGTTATCCCATTCCCTGTACACTGATGAATGCCAATGTGCCAGCAGTTTTCTTTACAACCCTATCTACCTGTGAAGCAATGAAGTATGGACCCAGATCCTTTCATTCTACCGCACTCCTCAGTTGCCCTAACGTTCACTGTGTAAGACCTACCCTGATTGGTCCTACTGAAGTGCAAAACCTCACACTTGTCTGCATTAAATTTCATCTGCCCTTTTTCAGCTCATTTTTCCAGCTGATACAGATAACTCTACAAGCCATGACAGCCTTCCTCACTGTCCACTTCACCTCAATATTGGTGTCATCCACAAATTTGCTGATTTAGTTAACGACATTGTCATCCAGATCATTGACCTAGATGAAATACAACAAAGGACCCAGCACCGATCCCTGCGGCACACCACTAGTCACAGACCTTCAGTTAGAGAAGAAACCCTCTACCACTACTCTCTGGCTTCTCCCACAAAGCCAATATCCAATCCAATTTACTACCTCATCCAGAATGCTGAGAGACTGAACTGTCTTGGCCAGCCTCCCATGCAGGACCTTGTCATGTGCCATACCAAAGTGCATGTAGACTACATCCACTGCCTTACCTTCATCCACTTTCCTGGTAACTTCCTCATAAACTTATAAAATTGGTTAGGCATGACCTACCATCCACAGCCAAACTGACTATCCTTAATCAGTCCATGTCTATCCAAATACTTATATATCCAGTCCCTTAGAGTAACTTCCAGTAACTTTCCCACAACTGATGTCAGACTCACTGGCCTGTAATTTCTTGTTTATGTTTAGAGCCTTTTTTAAACAGTGGAACAAAACTGGCCACCCTCCAATCCTCTGGTACCTCTCCTGTTGCGAAGGATGATATAAATATTGCTTCTAGGGCCCAGTAATTTCTGCACTTGCCTACCTTACTGTCTAAGGGAACACCTTGTCAGGCCCCAGGGATTTATCCAACCTGATTTGCCTCACAATAGCAAACACCTCCTCCTCTGTACTCTGTACAGGGTCCATGAAGTTGATGCCGCTTTGCCTCTCTTCTATACACTCTGTGTCTGGCTCCTGAGTAAATATAGATGCAAAAAAAAATCATTTAAGATCTCCCCCATCTGTTTTGGCTCCACACATAGATTATCATTCTCGTCTTCCAGAGGACGAGTTTTGTCCCCTGCTCTTAACTTATCAGTAGAATTCCTTCGGAGTCTCCTTTAACTTGACTGCTAGAGCAATTTTGTGCCTTCTTTTAGCCTCCCTGATTTCTTTCTTAAGTGTTCTCTTGCATTTCTTATACTCCTGAAGCACCTCATTTGTTCCTACTTGCCTATACCTGCAATGCACCTCCTTTTTTCTCTTAACCAGTACCTCAATATCTCTTGAAAATCAAGGTTCCCTAGACTTGTTATATGTACCTTTTATTCTGACAGGCACATACAAACTTTGCGCCCTCAAAATTCCATTTTTGAAGGCCCCCCACTTACCAAGTAAACCTTTGCCAGAAGACAGTCTATCCCAATCCACACCAGCGAGATCATTTCAGATATCATCAAAATTGGCCTTTCTCCAAATTAGAATCTCAACCTATGGACTAGACCTATCCTTTTTACATATTTACTTTGAAACTAATGGCATTGTGTTCACTGGATGCAAGGAGTTCCCCTACACAATCTTCTGTCACTTGCCCTGTCTCATTCCATAATAACAGATCCACTTGACAAACTCTGTCTGATCTAGTCCTTTTACAGTATAGCATTCCCAGTCAACTAGGTTTACACTTCATGAATCACAGCCATCCTTTGAAGTTGCGTAATGAGTAACAATTTAAGAGAAGCATTAATCTATCTCTTTTATTACATTAAGTGCAATAGCTGGCAAACAAATTTCATGAAAACATTGTAAGCATTTGTATGTTAATCAAAGTGCAATTCCAGGGTCCGGTCATCCAGTTGTGTAGCAGTGGGCATTAAGCTATTACAGTGCCATTGCCCCAAGTTCAATATCACTACTGCTGTAAGGATTTTGTACGTTCTCCCTGTGACCATGTGGATTTCCTCTGGGTACTCTCGTTTCCTCTAATGTTCCAAAGAACTACAGTTTAGTAGGTTAATTGGTCACACTGGTGTAACTGGGTGGCATCGGCCCACTGGGCTGGAAGGACTTGTGCTCTATCTCTAAATAAAAAGAAAAATAAGACGAACGGTGGGATGGCAAGATGTATCATTGCTGAATCGGTGTGATTCTTAATTACTACACCAAAGGAAAACAGAGGGAGAAGATGGCGGCGCGATGCAGCGCGCGCGGCCTCTCCAGTGAAATCATATCGTATTTGTTAAATAGGGTCCGTGCACAATCCTGATTTGATGGAGACGGACGTGAGAAGCAAGGAGGAACATCTGGAGAAACTTCTAAAATGCCTGGTTCGCTGCCGCTGCTACTATGCGATCGAGAATCTCTGGAGGGGAAGGCCCCAAATCCTCGGCTTTGCCTGTTGCTGGCGGCACGAGCTGTGGTCGAAGCGCTCGGCAGAGATGGTGCACAGTGCTTGGTGTTGGAAGGCTGGTCAGAGGCTTGAAGTTTTCAGACGGACTGAGAGTCGGACTGTTGTCGGGTGCATCCAGGATGCTGCATCAGCAACTTTGCAGCACTGGAAGCTCGTGGCAGGGAGAGTTTTCTTCCTTCTACCATCTGCGTGAGATATTGGGACTTTCGAGTGATTTTGAGACATTTTTTACCGTGCCCATGGTCAGTTCTTCTGTCAAATTTCGGTATTTCTTGCACTGTTGTAACTATATGTTATAATTATGTGTTTTTTGTCAGTTTTTCAGTCTTGGTCTGTCTTGTGTTTCTGTGATATCACACTAGAGGAACATTGTATCATTTCTTAATGCATGCATTACTAAATGACAATAAAAGAGGACTGCGTGTCCTCATAATCTAAAACATTATTTTCTAACTGTTCAGAATCTTGGAAATGCCCTTTGTCCACTGTAGCCTTGGGTTAAAGATCACTATTTTTTTGGCTGGGTGAAGTAGAATATGGCATTCACACAGTAAAAAGAGAAAATCTTGGAAATGTTCAGTAGGTCAGGCAGCATCTTTGGAGCGAGAAACAGAGTTAATATGTCAGGATAATGACCATCCATCAGAATTGGAAAAAGTTGGAGACCAGTATGTTTTAAGATGCAGAGAAAGGGGAAGCGAAAGGGTGAATGGAATAGATTGCAGCAGCAACTGAATGGCAGTAATGGATGACAGCGCAAAGTGGAACAGAAGTTGAATGGGACAAGTAAGGCAAGAGGAGGTAATGTAGCAGTTATAGCAATTGCTTTATAGCACCAGTGATCACCAATTGGGATTCGATTCTCACCGCTGTCTGTAAGGAGCTTGTATGTTCTCCCTGTGACTGCACAGTTTCCTTTGGGTGCTCAGGTTTTCTCCCACATTCCAAAGACATATGGTTAGGGTTAGTAAGGTGTGAGCATGCTTTGTTGGTGCCAGAAGCATGGCGATACTCGAGAGCTGACCACAGCATAATCATTGCTGATTTGATCTGATGCAAGCAATTCAGTTCACTGTATGGTTCAAAGTTTTGATGTCCATGTGACAAATAAAACTAATCTCATTTTTAGGTGAAATAGAAAATGATAGAGACATTTCTCCTCATTACAGTCTTGACAGGTTTACCATTTATATCCTTCATCCATAAGCACTAGTTCTGGACTCCCCAACCATCCACAGCTTAATTTCTCATCTAATCTGTCCCCTCTTGTTAAAACTCTGTAGATCTTGTCACTGCCACCTGTCTTCCCTGTATTACCATGGTTTCTGGAAGGATTGCCAGGATTCTGAAGAAATACCAGATTAATACCATCCACAAACCCATAAGGAAGCTCAAGTCACAGCTTATGTGGGTCAAAGGTGACCAGGGACTCAGGTTGTCTGGCGTTTACAGGATTCCCTATGAATGTGGGGCAGCGTATATCAGCTAGACGATGGAAACCGCATCAAAGAGCACAGGAGGTGTATCCGTTTGGGTTACCCGGAGAAATGGGTGGTAGTGGAACACTGCATTTCCAATGGCCATAGGATTGACTTCGATGGCACAAAACACGGACCCTTGATATTCATTAGCTCTGGCCATGAAGATTCAACATTAGGGTTCTCAGAGCTAATATCCTTCCTGTTAAAGTATTAATGGAATACGAATATCCTTTGTGAAAATTAATTATCCCTGAATGTCCCCATCTATAAAACCATGACCATAAGACATAAGAGGAGAATTAGGCCATTAAACCCATCTCTGCCATGCCATCATGGCTGATTTATTATCCCTCTCAACCCTATTCGTCTCCCCTCTCCCCATAATCTTTGATGCCCTGACTAACCAGGAAGCTATCAAACTCTGCCTTAAATATACACAATGTCTTGGCCTCCACAGATGTAACACAATCTGGCTAAAGAAATTCCTTCACATCTCTGTTCTAAAATGATGTCTCTCTATTCTGAGTCTATTGCCTTTGGTCCTAGTCCCCCACCCCCCACTCACTCAATATAGGAAACATTCTCCCCACATCTATTCTATTTAGGCCTTTCAATATTCGAAAAATTTCAATAAGATCCCCCATTCATTGTTCTAAACTCCAGTGAGTACAGACCCAGAGCCATCAAACACTCACCATTTAGCCATCCTTCCATAATGGCAGCTATAATGTATCTATCTGCACAGTTAATTTGTCTGCCTAATTGAGAAAACATTGCACATTGACCAGCAATGCCATCAGGCTTGCTCCTTTACCATTCCTAATCACCCTACCATTATTTTACACAACAGCTCTGCTTGCCTCTTGCCCTTCATCTCTCCATATTTCACTTTTACATTTATATTTCCTTTCTTTCATTTGTATCCTTGTTTCGTCCCCCTAATTCTCCCTTTTTTAGGTTCCCATACCTCTGCCATTCTGGTTTAAATCCTCACCACCAGCACTTGTAAGCATTTAAAAATAATCTAACAACATTCACTAAACCTAAAGGTAGGTAGCATTTTGATAGTTACTGCTGCTAGGAAATGGACAAGGGCCTGCCAGTGCACTATGTATTAGATTAGATCAGATTATGAGGACACGCAGTCCTCTTTTATTGTCATTTAGTAATGCATGCATTAAGAAATGATACAATGTTCCTCCAGTGTGATATCACAGAAACACAAGACAGACCAAGACCAAGACAAAAACCACATAATTATAACATATAGTTACAACAGTGCAAGCAAGACCGTAATTTGATGAAGAACAGACCATGGGCACGGTAAACATAAAGTCTCAAAGTCTCTCGAAAGTGCCATCATCTCACGCAGATGGTAGAAGTAAGAAAACTCTCCCTGCCATGAGCTTCCAGCGCCGCAAACTTGCCGATGCAGCATCCTGGAAGCACCCGACCACAGTCCGACTCTGAGTCTGTCTGAAAACTTCGAGCCTCCGACCAGCCCTGCGACACCGAGCACCGAGCACCATCTCTGCCGAGCACTTCGACCCCAACCCCGGCCACCAGCAACAGGCAAAGATGAGGCTTTGGGGCCTTCCCCTCCGGTGATTCTTGATTGCACAGTAGCGACGGTAGCGAACCGGGCATTTCAGAAGTTTCTCCATATGTTCCTCCGTTCTTCTCACGTCTGTCTCCATCAAATCAGAATTGTGCACGGCATCCTACTTACAAATACAATATCATTCACTGGAGAGGCCACGCATGCTGCGTCGCACCACCATCTTCCCCTCCCAAACCAGCAGTATATTTAACAAGTAGTATCCCTTTTGAATGATATGAAGCTTAATTGGTGAAAGGATGCCCTCAAAAACCTGAAGATGCATGATCGAATTGCTCTCACTTATGGCGACAGAGGGAGCACTATGTTCTCTGGTCATCTTTCATTCTAATCATGGAGAATGAGATTCTGGGGTAGAGATCATAATGTTCCTCTCTTGAGTTTCAGGCATCTGGCAATGGGGAACTATTACATTCAGCTGATTCCAGGAGCCTTCAGACCCAGAGTCAGCTAAATGGAATAGTTTAACATCAACAGCAGCAACCTTGGCTAATAAATGAAACACTCTGTTTCTGTCAGCTGTGTAAGTCTGGAGGAGACAATCTCCAGCCCCACCATGTATTGAAGGTGGAAGTGCAAGCAAGCCACCCCCCCCAAAACCCCCTGTTTATGCGGATGATGTGTAATTCGTTACCCTGTTACAAATAAGGTCCACGAACTAACAGACAGAACACCGCACACAATTAAACAATTTAGCTTTATAATTGTTAATTTTATTAAAGGGTTAGTAAAGAAAAAGCAAAAAAAAAGAAAAAGGCCTATTTTAATAAAACAGTCTAATGTGCACAAGTTGGCGCTCACGGTTTCCCCTTCGCTGATCCTCCTTCGATCGTCGGATCCTGCCCCACTCGGGGTCGAGTGCTACGACCGCTTCTCTCCGGCGTCTTCTCCCTTCATCTCCCACCGAACAGAAGTCCCAGCTCACACCAGTGTCAGGCACACAACACAAAAAGCACACTCCCTTCATTGGATGGCTCACATGCCAGAACACCTGTTATCTCTAACCCATAACCCAAACACTGCTTCTGCAGAAAGACCATTATGTTAGCAGTGAAACCTTTCCCAGGGTGTTACACAAAAAATAAAAATATTCCGCAGATCAAGCTGCATCTGTAGGAGGAGAAGAGCGCTAATGTTTCAGGATTTGTTCTGACAAAGAGTCTTCAACCACTGCTGTGTACATACATCTACTGATGCTTCTGGACACATCTTCAGTGATGTTCCTGGAATCATCGGGTGTTTCAGGTCTTTCAACATCATACAGCCTCCTCCAGGGGACCCAGCCGCGGCTGATCAGACCCCAGCTTGTGTCCAGATGGTTAGCTACTTATGACTCCATGGCTCCCCTCTTTTGAGCCACAGCCATCTTGAGGCCCTCTCTGCCGCATCGGTGGTACTGCAGATGGCTCTCCTCTTCCTCTCTCCCTCGATGCCCAAAATGCTGAAGGCTCTAACTAAAGAACAGGCTACGAATCCCCTACAACCAACCTCCACTGGGAGACACCTCACTCTCCATCCAGCCTGCTGACAGTTGCTGACCAGTCCTGCGTACTTGGAGAGCTTCCTTTCAAAGGCCTCTTCCAAGTTATGGTCTCCAGAAACATCAGCTCTCTTTCCAGAGGGAAGTGAAATGTTGGACTCAAAGTAAATGCTGGAAACACTGAGCAGGGCCAAGAAGCATCTATGGGAATAGAGAAAGGATTATTGTTTCTGGTCAAAGTGCCTTCATCAAAACTGGAAACCTGAGCCAATGTTTATTTAGGGAACAGAAAGAGAGTGAAGGAGAGATATTTAGAGCAGTGGTAATATTTTTGTGAAGGTGAGTTTAGGGATGTTTTCATTGTAAGATTTTGTTGCAGTCCATCTGGTTGAGAGATTAATGACAGTGGTTAGAGAGAAGAAGGAAAGGAAGGGGCATGTGAAACACACACGTAGCTTTTGCAATGCAGAGCTGTGGGAAGAGCCAGCGGGTCAGGTCATGTTCACGAAGAAAGCAAAACTGACTCAGTGTTACCAGTGCATAACCTACAGCAGAACTGGCTAGCAAACAATCTGCTGAAGGAAATTAGTGGGTCCAGCAGCTCTGGTGGGGGGGAATGGGATTGTCAACATCTTGGGTTGAAACACTTCATCGGGGCTGGCCAGTTCTGATACCAACAGAGAAAGTTAGTAAACTGAAGTTGTACAATTCAATGTTGAGCCCCAATAGCTGCAATGTTCCCAGATGGAAGATAAGGTTCTGTGTCTGAAGTTTACCTTAGAACTTGCCACAACATTGTAGGAGGCCGTAGACAGATGGGTGGGAATGAAATAGAGAATCAAAGTGTCAGACAACTGGAAGCTCAATGGCGAGACAACAGACCGCAGGTGCTGACGGGTGCATCACCGCCTGGTATGGATGCATGGGATCACAAGAGGGTTGTAGACACAGCCAGTTCCATCACGAGCACAATTCTCCCCACCATTGAGGGCATCTTCAAAATACAGTGCCTCAAGAAGGCAGCGACCATCATTAAGCACCCTCACCATCCAGGACATGCCCTCTACTACCATCAGGGAGGAGATACAAGAGTGAAAGCCCACATTCACATTTTAAGAGCTACTTTTTCCCCTCTGCCAACAGATTTCTGAATAGCCCATGAACACTGCCTCACTATTCCTCATTTATTTTTTTTTGTAACTAATAGTAACTTGTCACGCCTGCGCTGTTCTGCTGCCACAAAACAACTTTCATGATGTATGCCAGTGAACATTAACCTGGTTCTGACTCTGAATCTAGAACAACACACAAAAAGCTGGAGGAATTGTGCAAGAGAAGAGGATTAGATTGATCTCAAAGTAGTTTAAATTGTCGTTACAGTATCAGGAGCGGAAGGGCCTGTACTGTGCTGTACCATTCTATGTTCTAACTCGGAAGATCAGGCAGCATCTGTGGAGGGAAATGCACAGTTGATGTTTCAGCAGTCAAAGCAACAGCTGTCCATTTCTTATGATTGAGGCTGCCTGACCCATTGAGTTCCTCCAACTTTTTGTACTTGGGCTGAAAGTTCTTGTTTGTCCCACTTCTTTGGAATTCTCTACCCCTAAAAGCAGCAAAGGTTCAATTATTGAATGCATTCAAAAGAAAGGAGAATGTTAAAAGGATGTGAGGAGTCATCTCCCATCTCCTTCTCTTCTCCTCCTCCTCCTCCTCTCCTCCCTCCACTTCATCCCCTCACCCGCAGATATGTTGCAAACAAAACTGAAAATAGTTGCACATGTAAGCTGTGCCAAAGAAACTTTTACATGGATTATAATGAGGGAATTTACTGTCAATCAACAGAGATTAGCCATCACGATGAAACATTTATGTCAAACTTACCTGGCAGATTTCCTATGCACTCTGCTCTGTGTGTCCTCTGCCCATGAGCAAGCTGGTCTCCTCCAGCCTGGTAAAATGTTAGATTCAAGTGGCCTTCCCGGAGCTCTAGGTGACCTCCCTCCCATTCTGTCCTGCCTAGACTGAGTAAAGGAAATGAAGAATACTGAGTAAGTTTTTGATTATCCTTCCTTTGAAAACTTGATTTCAATGTTGAGTTGGAATATGAATGGAGCGATGGAATGGAATCCAATGGGATGTTGGGGCAGTGGATAAATAGCAGAGTGATTAACATTTTGTGCGTGTTGCTTGAATAAGGGTAACTGTATTAAAAAAAAATTATAATTGTGTGTTCCTCATCCTGACATATCTAAAGATTTAAAGATTAAGATTAGCTTTATTTGTCACATGTATATCAAACCATACAGTAAAATGCATCATTTGCGTCAATAACCAACACAGTCCAAATACATGCTGGAGGCAGCCCATAAACTTTGTCACGGTTCTGATGCCAGCATTGCATGCTCACAACCTAATCCATACGTCTTTGGAATATGGGAGGAAACTAGAGCACCCGGAGGAAACCAACACGGTCATTGGGAGTATGTAGCCGTGGGATTTGAACCCTAATCATTTACACCATAACAGTGTTATGCTAGCTGCTCTATTACCATGCTGTCTCTAGATATTAACAATATCTAGAGAGCTTATTAAATTTCTTGCAGCTTTACTCCATGACATAGGTTTCTAGTGCCCTTCTGCCAAGCTTTCTAAGCATCCCCACTGGTATATAACTAGCTTGTTAAGCCTTTGATGCCCTTTTCCAAAAATCTCTTTCCCCTGAAGCTTTTCTCTCAGCAATGACAGCCATAATTGAAGGCCTGATACCCTCCTGTTATTAATATGTAGTAAAGGGACAGCAGTCAAGTTAATTTGAGCCTGGTCCTGTTGAGAACGTGTAGCACTACAACACAGCTTCTGCCTCACAGCCCCAGCGACCTGGTTTCAACCCTGCACTCCAGGACTGAACCTGGCTCCTGCTGTCAATGTGGAGTTTGCACGTTCTCCTTGTGACTGCTTGGTTTCATCCAGGTGCTCCTGTTTACTTCCACATCCCAAAGACATGCAGGTCGGTAGGTTAACTGAGCACTGTAAATTGACCCTCCTGTGGATGAATTGGGATTTTGGGTTGGCATGGGAGGGAAGCAAATGGGAGTAGGTATAGTGGGAGAATAAAATTGGTTAGGATTGAGTTAATGTAATTATAGGTGCTTGATAATCAACAAGGACTCAGTGGATCGAGGAGCTTGTTTCCTTGAAACTATCGCTGAGAATATGCAGGTCCAATGTTAATGCCAATTTCTAGGTACAGTACAAACCATCTCAAAACTATTTCAGAAACCTTTTCAATTAGCTCAACAATTTTTTCTGCAGAATCTGACTGGGTTTTAACACTAAGTGCAACTATATTTTGGCACATCAAAAATAGGGGCAATCTGATTTCTAAGCAGAAATCTTTCAAATGAGTGTTCATTCAAATGGATGCAATGAGACATTATAAGAATGCAAATGTTTATTCTATATTTGTTGCACATAAATGTTTAAGATGTTTTATATTTCACGTTTTGAAGAGTTGGCCATTAACTTGTGATGTTTTGGTTTCAAAACTACTTGGACAGAATTTGTGCCACTGAGATTTTACCACCTGACCGAGGACTCTCTATGTGGTTCAACAGTCCTTCCTCTTTCAGAAATAGTCAGCAAATTCTTGACCTCCAAGTTTCCCAGTTGCCTTGATCCACCTTTTCAAAAGAAGTGAAACACATTGCTCTGAAACACTGAACAACATGAGGGATTTTAGCAGAGCAATATAACATGTGGGGCCGCTACACACTCAGGAATTAGTATTCCTTGGGATTACATGGTTTATGAATCAAATTCAGAAAACAAAGATAAACGAGTGACCCACTGTGCATTCCTTCCATCCTCCCTGTTCTACGGATAATATAAATCTGTTTCAGCAGCAGCAGGGACGATATGAAGTATGAAGATATAGACAATATGAAATATAAACTAAACTACAGGGCAGGAAAGATTAGTGGTATCAAAGCGCATTTAAGACTGAATGAAATGCGGATTGTTACTTTATAAACTATAGCTTATACACTGAATCTTATTTAAAGTCACACCTTTAGAGTACTTCACATTTCAATAGCACATTACTAAGAAAGACTGTGTGAAATGGCTTCTAAATATTGCTGCCTTTGAAAGCATAAGTAATTCATTAGCCAATGGAATGGTAATTTACCACATCAACTCAACAAGCAAGCATACATTGAAAAATTCATGTTTTGTTCACAATATAAATGACCTAATAAACATATGTATGTATACAAAGCAGAGGAGGGAGTGAAAAGAAAACCATCTCCAGCTGATAGAGAGGTTATCATAAATCATAATTTTGACTTTAATACTTGTACCACCTAGCTCAATTTTGAGGAATCTTCTTTTGAATTTTCGGATCCTCTTTTTTACAAATAAATCTAATTAGAAAATCAGTAAGGATTCCATTCCTGATCGTAGTGCTTTTAGGTCTCATTACAGAATGAGTTCTATTATATTGCAGTTTTAAAATAACATCGATTTGTCTGGCTTAATTTATCACAGAATTGGAATGCTGGTCTTTATAAATTCGTGGTGAGACAGTGACAGGAACTGGAAAGTACTTTTTAAGCCTGGTCTTTATAAATTCGTGGTGAGACAGTGACAGGAACTGGAAAGTACTTTTTAAGCCTGACATTTGTGGTTCTGCCAAGAACTCTGCAGCTGTTGCAGTTGTATCGCACTGCTCAGTGTCAATCCAACGCCTGCCCAGGGTAGAACCTGGAATCAGCAACAGGAAAATTTCTTACATTTTCTTCCTTCTGAGAACCCACTCACAGTTAATGGCACATTCAAGCATCCTCCCCTAAACTGCAGGTACTCAACCTCTTCAGTTCAAACTGAAGTAAAAGCTCCATTCTCTCTCCATATTGGAAGTGAGTGGGTGGATGCTGAGGTAGGAAGCAATCTGTGCTGATTTGGTAAGGTGATTTTAACTCTTGCCTACCTCCAGTCAGTTGTGTGATCAAAGCCACGGAAAGGTGGCCAGCACGTAGGAATGCTATGTTAGGCAGCAGAAGGTCACAACCAGGGTCTGAAGGAATGGTCTTTGTGTGTAGGCAAGTTATTGCATTGGAGTTTCAGAAGGACTTCATAATCAGAGTCGAGAAACTCAGGGCAGGAGACGCATGAATTTTCCATATGAGACCAAGATTATTCTTCTATGTTGCATTCCTCTAATGATACTTTCCACCTTTGCAAACATTTCATGCAGCTCTCACAGACCGTAGCTCTGTGCCGTGTTGGTATAAAGCTGTAAGGTCAGCTATCTGGTGAATAGAATGCCTCAGAGAATGTTATGGAATGCTGCTGGATTCAATGGTGACTGATGCCCGGAGTACACATACAAACGCACACACACACGCACTGCAGCAAGCTAGCAGTTCCCGATGTTACCACTGGCTTGCTGTTGGCAGGATCTGCCCAAAATGTTTCTCAGTGTTTTTTTTAAATCATTTAAATCCATTTCACTTATTTTTTGCATCTCTCACAATCAGAGAGATTTAAAAGCAATACAAAATCTTTCGACAGCTGCCTGGGGACTACTCACTACTTGGAACCTTTCCATCTTCTCAGACACCTGTGAGCTTTGGAGAGTCAATGTAAAGGACCACTGCAGAGCCCTTGAACGTGTGATTAATTAGAGAAAGTCACTGCTGTACAACTTAGTACAAATGGCATTAACAGTGCTACCCTACCACCTTTTCCTTCCCACTTGTCCTTCCTAAGAATCAAATATTCATGAACATCAAGGGTCCCCTTTGATCCTCTTATAACCAAGTATACAAATTCACCTTCTTCTGTGCCATTAGTTCATACACTTTGCAGGTATGTGTGTGTGTGTGTGCGCACAAAGATATAAAGGCTTCAAACCTGCCTGTGTAATCATCTTTCTGTTTTTTTTATCATAGCCCTATTTGCCTGATGGCCTTGATTTCCTTGCTTTTCACTATTGCATACTGAAGTCCTGACTTCTATTTGAGTCCTTGTTCTTTCTCCCATGTAAGAATCAAAATCATATTTAATATCATTGGCATATGTTGTGAAATTTGTTATTGTGCGGGACCAGTACATTGCAATGCCTAATTTTTAAAAGCTCTAAATTACAATGAGAAATATATAAAATTAACTTAAATAAGTCGTGCTAAAAGAGAGCAAAAAAGAAAAAAAGAAAGGGAAGTAGTGTACATGGGCTCATTGTCCATTCAGAAATCTGATGGCAGTGGGAAAGAAGCTGTTCCTAAAGCATTGAGTGTGTGTCTTCGGTTTCCTGTATCTCCTCCTTGATGGTAGCAATGAGAAGAGAGCATGTCCTGGGTGATGAGGCTCCGTAATGATGAATGCCGCCTTTATGAGGCGGCGCCTTTTGAAGATGTCCTCGATACTGGGGAGGCTAGTGCCCACGATAGAGCAGGCTCAGTTTTCAACTTCCTGCAGCTCTTTTGGATCCTGTGCAGTGGCCCTCCATACCACATGCTGAAGCAGCAGTTAGAATGCTGTCTCTGGTACATCTGTAGAAGTTTGTGAGAGTCTTTGGTGACATACCAAATCTCCTCAGACTCCAAATGAAATACAGTTGCTGTCACATAATTGCATCAATATATTGGGCCCAGGATAGATCTACAGAGATGCTGACACCCAGGAACTTGAAACTGCTCACCCTTTCCACCGTTGATCACTTGATGAGGCCTGGTGTGTATTCCTTTGCCTATCCCTTCCTGAAATCCACAATCGTCTCCTTGGTCTTACTGATGTTGAGTGCAAGGTTATGTTGCACCATGCCTAGTTTCCCCTGCCATTCAAGTTTAAACCTTACCCATAGCATTGACACTGATCCCTCTCGTACCTCACAGTAAGCCATCCCAGTTGTACGGGTGCTACCTTCCACAGAACCTGTTCCAATATCCAAGGAATCCAAACTCCTCCCACCCATACCCTGCCCACCACCCCCCCCCCCCCACACACCCAATATATTCATCCTGGTCAATTCTCCTGTTCCTAAACTCACTAACGCATGAGGTAATCTTGAAACTGCTGCCTTTGAAGTTCCTACTTCTTAATTTATCTTGCAGAGCATATCTTTTTCATTAAGCAATGTCATTAATACTGATACTACAACTCAAGTTCTCAATATTTATAATTTATTTATTATTATTATTATTATTTTGTCATTTTCATTTTGTGTTTGCACAATTTGCTTTCTTTTGCACATTGGTTGTTTGCCCAACTTTGTTGTGTACAGCTCTTCATTGATTCTATTGTGTTTCTTTGAATTTACTGAGAATGCCCGCAAGAAAATGAATCTTAGGCTAATACACAGTGACACATACGTACTCTGATAATAAATTAACTTTGAACTGATATGTACTGCAGTCAGCCTGCCCATTGATGATGCTGCACAGCCATTCCATGACATTCTTGACCCTTGCAGCAGTGAAGTGCCATACAATTCTGGAGTCATACGTGTAGTTGCTGAAACCCTCCTCCACTGTCCAATCATTGTAACCCTATGACTCTTTTCCCTTCCTCTCCTGAGCAGCAAGATCGCCATGAAATTGGCTCTTGCTGCTTTCCCCTGAGAGATCTTCAAAGTACAAAGTAAATTTATTATCAAATCCTGTATACGTCACTATACAGCATACTACCCTAAGAATCATTTTCTTGCCGGCATCCACAGTAGAGTGAAGAAATACAACAGAATCAATGAGAAACTACACACAAGGACTGACAAACAATCAATGTGCAGAAGAATACAAACTTCTAAATACAAAAATAAAGAAAAAAATAATGCCAACACCATGAGTTGTAGAGTCCTAAAAAGTGACTCCTGTGGTTGTGGAATCTTTTCCAATACTATCCATTCCTATATACCTACTGGGGAGGGGTGATGGCCACAGGGTAATCACAAGATTGAAGATTCACATTTATTGATCACGTGTACATTGAAATATACAGTGAAAAGCGTCACAATATCTGCCTTCCTCAACTTTGCCTAGTGGCTACATGTTCGTTTTCTGCCTGTTTGTTTTGTACCTGACAACCCCACTGAATGTCTTGTCCACTCACATCTCAGCATTGCAACTGCTCTATGTGAATCCATCCACCTCTCTGTAATGCAGTTCACCATTTGCTGCAGCTGGAAACACTTTCTATATATGTGGTTGTCATGGACACTGGAAGTGTCCCTGGCTTCCCCATATTGTGCAGGAGGAACATCACACATACCAGACCTCTCCTGCTGTAAATTATCCTCAAAATAAGCTCCTCTTGAAGAATACCAATTATGCTAGAGAGCTTATTTTACTGCAAATGTTACTTAATCCATAAAATGTCTTTCCACATTAGTTAATGAACTGTAGATTGTGGTAGAAATCAGCAGAATATAGATCTGCAAAAACAACACAAGACCATGGCTGTTTGTGTAATTCCAGCATCTGTAATGGTTGGTGTAGATTTGTCTTTGTATTGTTTGCCATGCTAAACATGTTGATTTAGTGATCAACCAACAATCTGCTCCTGGGAACCATACCTTTTCCCTTGATGACTTCTGTGAGTAATGTCTACAACACATTCCATTAGTAACTGTGAAAAAGCAGTGCAAATATGCTATAACCACAAGTTCTGAAGGAAGTGCAATTGCAAGCCCACAACAAGCTTTGTGCAAATCTTTTTGTGTACTGGCTGTATTACTAAAGGGTGGATTTTCTGCAACCCATTTCCATTTGGATTACTGTTATACGGCAGATAGAGCTACAGTTGATTCTTAGATTGGGGGACCACTTTGTCGAGCAGGATTTCCCACTGGCCAACTATTTTAATACTACCCTTGATTTTAACACCAACATGTTGGTCTATGACCTCTTCTACCTCCACAATGAGGTCACTCTCAAGTTGGAGGAGCAACACCTCATACTCCAACCTGACGGTATGAACATCCATTTCTCTAACTTCTGGTAATTTCTCCCTCCTCCATCTTCCCTCTTCTTCCATTCCCCACTCTGACTCCCCTTACAATTTTTCTTCTCCTCATCTGCCTATCACCTCCCTCTGGTGCCTCTCCTCCTTCCATTTTTCCCATGGTCCGCTCTCCTCTCCTATCAGACTCCTCCTTCTTCAGCCCTTTACCTTTTCTACCTATCACCTCCCAGCTTCTCACTTCACCCACCCTTCCCCCACTCACCTACTTTGCTTTGCCTGTCAACTTCCCCTCCTTTCAGCTTCTTATTCTAGCTGCTTCTCCCTTCCTTTCCAGTCCTGATGAAGGGCCTTGCCCTGAAGCATTGATTGCTTATTTCTGTCCATAGATATTCTGAAAATCTGTGCCAACCAACTGCTGGAAGTGTTGAAGGACCTCATCACTCTCTCACTGCTGCTGTCAAAGGTCCCCACCTGCTTCTACAGAATGACAACCATACCAGGGTTCTAAAAGAGCTGCCTGAGCCTCAATGACTATTGCCCAGGGGCACTCACACCTACTGTGATGAAGTGCTTCAAGAGGTTGGTCATGGCTAGGATCAACTCCTGCCTAAGCAAGGACCTGGACCTGTTGCAACTGGCCTATTGTCACAATAGGACTACAGCCTTGGATCACCTGGACATACTAATACCTGCATCAGGCTGCTGTTTATTGACTGATGATGATGATGATGGCATCCACCTGTCTGAAAGACAGTGGAGTTAGTGACCTCTCCGGGGCACAAGCCCGAGGCTGCCCACAAGACTGCGGGGCTATTTACCCATAGCTGGAGATCTGGTTCACAAGCATCAGGACAGTTCTGCATGCCGGTGGGCCGGCGTGCTGTATGTGTTTATTGACTACAGCTCAGTTCTAATCAACAAGCTCCAAAACCTGTGTCTCTGTACCTCCCTCTGCAGCTGGATCCTTGACTTCTTTACTGGGAGACCACAATCTGTGGGATTGGAAATAACATCTCCCCTTTGCTGACAATCATCACTGGCGCACCTCAAGGACGCGTGCTTAGCCCACTGCACTGCTCTCTCTACACCGGTGACTGTGTAGCTAGGCACAGCTCAAACACCATCTATAAATTTACCAACAACACAACCATTGCTAGCAGAATTTCAGATGGTGATGAAGAGGCATATAGAAGTGAAATAGATCAGCTGGTTGATTGGTGTAACAGCAACAACCTTGCACTCAACATCAGCAAGACCAAGAAATTGATTGTGGACTTCAGGAAGAGGAAGTCGAGGGAACACACACTGGTTCTCATCAAAGGATCAAAACTGGAAAGTGGATTAGTGAGCAGTTTCAAGTTCCTCGGTGCCAGTATCTCTGAAGATCTATCCTGAGCCCAACATAGAGATACAATTACAAAGAACGCTCAACAGCGGCTATGTTTCATTCAGAGTTTAATGATAATTGTCATATCGCTAAAGACACTTGTAAGTTTCTACAGATAGACCATGGAGAACATTCTAACTGGTTGCATCACTATCTGGTATGGAGGGGTCACTATATGGGTTCAGAAAAAGCTCCAGAAATTTGTAAACTTAGCCGGTTGCATCATGCATAGTATCCTCCCCAGTATTAAGGATACCTTCAAAAGACAATGTCTCAAAAAGGCAGCATCTATCACTAGGAGCCCCCATCAGCCAGGACATGCCCTCTTCTCATTGCTGCCATCACTTGATTGGTCAAAGCATTAAGTGATATGGGACAGGCAAAGGTGGGAGATTGGGGCCGAGAAGAAAATTGGATCAACCAAGATGAAATGGCGGAGCAGACTCGATGGGCCAAATGTCCTACTTCTACTCCTATATCTTACGATCTTACGATCTTACGATCTTATTCCACTGTTCATTAATAGATCTCACCATTGCAGCGTTTGCATCTATATAATTGGCAGTAGTAGATTATATATATCATAAATATCCTGCAATTCCTTTTAACCATTGTTTACTTTTTTTCTTACTTCATTCCAAGTCCTATCTTTGTAATGTAGAATACAGTGAGGATGTTTTTTCTACAGTGAGGGAGTCCAGGACCAGGGGGAGCAGCCTCAGAATACATGGGCATCCCTTTAAAACAGAGATTACGAGGAATTTCTTTAACCAGAGGAGGGTGAATCGGTGGAATTTATTGCCACAGGTGGCTGTGGAGGCCAAGTCATTGGGTATACTTAAAGCAGAGGTTGACAGGTTTTTGATTAGTTAGTGTGTCAAAGATTACAGGGAGAAAGAAGGAGAATGGGGTTGAGAGAGATAATAAATCAGCTGTGATCGAATGGTAGGGCAGACTCGATGGGCCAAATAGCCTAATTCTGCTCCTGCATCTTATGGTCTTAATACTAATGTCAGTTCTCCAGATCTGGAAAATCAAATGGGGCTGGGCAATAAGTCCATGCAGCGGACAGAATCTAGAATGATCTAGTCCATTCACGAAACAGCTAAATGGTTAGGCTGAAGAACTTTTCTGAGCACACCTGCTGTGATGATTAGTCCCTGACAACCATAACTGTTTTCCGTGATTGCCTTTAGATCTGACTTCAGCTACTGTAGGCTTTTCCACTTAACTCCTTTCTGAAGAAAGTGTGTAAAATAATTGGAACCTGCTGTTTTTGTTATGATTATATTCCTGCCAATTATATGCTTGTGTGATTCTATATTACAAAGCATGCTTCTACTTCTCCTCAGCATTTTCACATATATGATACTTTAAATATGCTGAATACCTATTAATATCACACAAGACATGGAACATGAGTTACTGACCAATATGATCTACCGAATACTATCATAAAAGCTTGAATTCGATGAGTAAGCAGGTTTCGAGAGCTCACACAGAGTACTTCAGCAATGAAAATGAAAGGAGAGTTACAATCATACTACCAAGATTAACCTCAGGCTTAGAGACAGAACCTAAAGCCAATAGCTTATGTAACCCTTTGCTCTGCTAATAAAAAATTATCTCTAACTCACAAAAAGCACTTGAAAGGAGGTGACCTTTCTGTGTGAACTGATGGATTTTACAGAATTCTTCAGAACTTTGCACAATGCATGCAGTAACCTTAAAGACAGTTAATGCCCCAGCATATATGGAGTCAGTAACGAAAGTAGATTCCATTTTCTCAAGTCAAAAATATCAGTTCCCTCATCTGCCCTACAGTTGCTCCCCCTAAAGAAATTAACAGATATATCAACAATAAAACTTAACACATTGAATTCAAACACAGTTATTAACTTATTGTTTTTCCTATTTAGAATTTACATGTTGTGAATTAAAAGAATAAATGTTGGATGCATACCCCAAAGACATAATAACCCATCTCTGAGTATATGCCCAAGAAAGTACAACTAGTTATTGCCCTTGATTTAGTAAGAAAGACATGGATTCAAGCCAATGTCCAGTCTGGAGATATAAGCACTTAATTTGGGCTGACATTTCAGCATAGCACATAGGGACTGCTGCATTGCCTGAGTTACTATATTTCATAAGACCATAAGTTATTTAACCATACTGCTGAATATAAATTAAAAAATTATCCTTTTCTGGCTAAGGTTGAACAAGTTGGGTCTTTATTCTTTGGAACGTAGAAGGTTGAGGGGAGACTTGATAGAGGTATTTAAAATTATGAGGGGGATAGATAGAATTGACGTGGGTGGGCTTTTTCCATTGAGAGTGGGGGAGATTCAAACAAGAGGACATGAGTTGAGAGTTAAAGGGCAAAAGTTTAGGGGTAACATGAGGGGTATCTTCTTTATTCAGAGAGTGGTAGCTGTGTGGAGCAAGCTTCCAGCAGAAGTAGTTGAGGCAGGTTTGATGTTGTCATTTAAAGTTAAATTGGATAGCTATCCAAAGGAATGGAGGGTTATGAGCTGAGCGCAGGTCGATAGGATTAGGTGAGAGTAAGAGTTCGGCACGGACTGGAAGGGCCGAGATGGCCTGTTTCCGTGCTGTAATTGTTATATGGTTATATGGTTATAATCTTTATCTTCCAATAGTGCTTATCCTTTATTCTTTAATGTTTTAATTTATCTGACCTTTTCTTTTCTTTCTAAATCTTTTTATTAATTTTTCAAAATTACAAACTCAATAACAAAGTTGGTACAAAGAGATTGGAAAAATGTTCATCAACATATATAAAATGAATTTTAAGTAACGTAGATATAAAAGACTTCCAAACTCATAATGAGATTAAACATTAAAAGAGAAATAAAAAGAAAAAATATATATAAACAAAAAGAAATCCCAAAAGAAAAAAAGAAAAAAAAACCCAAAGAAAAAAAACAAGACAGGGCTAGACCAACAGCTTATATCGGACATGTTCAATAATGTCGTTAACTCCGCTCCTCTCATCATATAATTCAAATTTAGAAAAAAGATTCCGAAAGGTCAGATTACATCATATGAAAATGTTGCATAAAAGGTTTCCAAGTTCCTTGAAATTCAACCGAAGGGTCAAAAATATCACTTCTAATTTTTTCTAAATTTAAACTTAATGTGGTTTGAGAAAACCATTGGAATGTAGTTGGAGGATTAGTTTCCTTCCAGTTCAACAAAATAGATCTTCTCGCCATTAAAGTAACAAAAGCTATCATTCGACAGGCTGAAGAAGACAAAGATCTATGCTCGACCATTGGCAATCCAAAGATTGCCGTAATAAGATGGGGTTTTAAATTGAAGCATAGAACTGTTGAAATAATATCAAAAATGTCTTTCCAATATTTTTCCAAAAGAGGACAGGACCAAAACATATGAGTTAAAGAAGCCACTTCAGAGTGACATCTATCACAAGTAGGGTTTATATGGGAATAAAAATGAGCTAGTTTATCTTTGGACATATGAACTCTGTGTACTACTTTAAATTGTATTGAAGTATGTTTAGCACATTTAGAAGAAGTACTAACTAATTGAAAAATTTTATCCCATTTCTCTGTATGTAGGGAAAGTTGACATTTCCTTTCCCATTCATTTTTTTTATCTGACCTTTTATACTTTTATACTTCCCATTGTGGGAGAGTCCAAGCCCAAAGGGCACAGCCTCAAGGATGTCCCTTTAGAACAGAGATGAGAAGGAATTTCTTTAGCCAGATACTGGCGAATGTATGGGATTCATTGCCACTGAAGGCTATGAAGGCCAAGTCATTGAGTATATTGAAAGAAGAGGATGCTAGGTTCTTGATTTGTAAGAATGTCAAAGGTCATGTGGAGAAGGAAGGAGAATGGAGTTGAGAAGGAAAATAAATCAGCCATTATCAAATGGCGGAGCAGACTCAATGGGCTGAATAGCCTAATTCTGCTCCTATGCCTTATGGTCTTATTGCCTTCAACTGGTAGAAATCTAATTATCTGTTCCAATGGGATAGATCTTGCCCTGTGTAGAAGTCTAACATGCCTACCAGCCTATAGCTCTTCCAATAGGTGCACTAGTAAAGAAGAGATTTAAGGATTAAAGATTAGCTTTATTTGTCACATCTACTTTGAACATACAGAGAAATGTGTCATTTGCATCAAATAAACAAGGATTGTGCAGGGTAGCCCACAAGTGTTTCTATGCTTCCAGTGTCAACATAGCATTCCCACAGCTCACTAACTCTAACTAGTTATGTCTTTGAAATGTGGGAAGAAAGCAGAGCACCAGAAGAAACACATGTCACCATGTGGAGAATATACAAACTCCTTACAGGAATTAAACCCTATCTTATATCTGATGCTGTAAAGCGATACGCTAACCGCTGTATTATTGTGCCACCCTAGTGCAGCCCAGGGCACTTCCCAGCCCAACTGGCCTGCTGAATTCCCAGAATGGCTTTGATGGCTCGTGAAGCTCACATACCCCAAGTCTCACCGGTTATAAGAACTGCCACTGAGATTGAAAGTTTTTTAATATCAAAGATATTCCAAAAACCTCATAGGAACTATAAAAAAGAAATATTTTAAAATATAATGAATGTGTTTAAATATGAAATCACTGAAAACTTAAATCAAACAGACTATTCTACATTTCATGTCTCAGCAGAGAGTTTTCTTGCCAGAGAGCTAGACGTCTGCCAAGCTTTACATCGTCTCTTCCAATGTACCACAGAGGCAGCCAGCAGTCGAGGTGGCAGAGTAAAAGATGCCACTGCTAGGTTGAACCAAAGCTAGCTCTTGGGCTTCTACAGAGAAATATAGGTAAGTCCCCACATCAGGGTTAGCACCTATGCAGATGTGCCCCATTGCCTGGGTATTATTTACAGGGCCCCGCTGTGTCCAAGTTATCTTCATGCTTCCGTACACTTCAGGAGACATAATGCATAGATACAATATGTGATGTATGTATCGAATAGGAAGTAAATAAATGCAGGCTATTATGCACGGTAGATTCTTAGCCATCAGTTTTCCAAACATGCTAAAAGTAAAATTGTCCTTCCAGAAAACCATTCATTGGTTCCTCTTCCACCACCTGAAACAACTAAAATTGAACAATAGATACAGATAAAGCCGATGACTGAGGTAAGGCTGTAAGATGATTATTTGGAACAATTCTTAATACCCAATAGTTCACCATGATACATTTCACTTGTTATGTTGTTTTCATTTCATAATTAATCCATGCAGTTTTATCATTTTTTAAATGTTATAATTATTGTTCTGTCAGGTACTGAAGTTATAATCTATTTTATTTATATGTTATGAAACAATAATATATTGCATGCCCCTGTTATAATTTTTAGTATTGGAAAAATTCATTCATTCAATATATACATATATATGTTTTGTCAAATCTTAAACCTTATCAATTGCTCATTAATTATTTTTAATAAGTTCATGTATTGCGCTTTTGTAATGGAGAGTAAAACCAATGATCTTGTTCCCCTTGAAACACATAAGCCTGAGGATTTTCAACATTGTATGCGAATGAATGAGATGACAGATACTAGGAGAAAAGGCTTGAAGTTAAAAAAAATGCAAAGTGGAGGATAGCACAAAGTAATAAATTTAAAGGATGGTATATTTTCAGCAGAAATGTATCCTTTTGTTAATTTTGAGGGGTGTCTGTGTGATTCGGTCATATTTATAGAAACATAGAAACATAGAAAATAGGTGCAGGAGTAGGCCATTCGGCCCTTCGAGCCTGCACCGCCATTTATTATGATCATGGCTGATCATCCAACTCAGAACCCCGCCCCAGCCTTCCCTCCATACCCCCTGACCCCCGTAGCCACAAGGGCCATATCTAACTCCCTCTTAAACATAGCCAATGAACTGGATTCAACAGTTTGCTGTGGCAGAGAATTCCACGGATTCACCACTCTCTGTGTGAAGAAATTTTTCCTAATCTCGGTCCTAAAAGGCTTCCCCTCTATCCTCAAACTGTGACCCCTCGTTCTGGACTTCCCCAACATCGGGAACAATCTTCCTGCATCTAGCCTGTCCAATCCCTTTAGGATCTTATACGTTTCAATCAGATCCCCCCTCAATCTTCTAAATTCCAACGAGTACAAGCCCAGTTCATCCAGTCTTTCTTCATATGAAAGTCCTGCCATCCCAGGAATCAATCTGGTGAACCTTCTTTGTACTCCCTCTATGGCAAAGATGTCTTTCCTCAGATTAGGGGACGAAAACTGCACACAATACTCCAGGTGTGGTCTCACCAAGGCCTTGTACAACTGCAGTAGTACCTCCCTGCTCCTGTACTCGAATCCTCTCGCTATAAATGCCAGCATACCATTCGCCTTTTTCACCGCCTGCTGTACCTGCATGCCCACTTTCAATGACTGGTGTATAATGACACCCAGGTCTCGTTGCACCTCCCCTTTTCCTAATCGGCCACCATTCAGATAATAATCTGTTTTCCTATTTTTGCCACCAAAGTGGATAACTTCACATTTATCCACATTAAATTGCATCTGCCATGAGTTTGCCCACTCACCCAACCTATCCAAGTCACCCTGCATCCTCTTAGCATCCTCCTCACTGCTAACACTGCCACCCAGCTTCGTGTCATCCGCAAACTTGGAGATGCTGCATTTAATTCCCTCATCCAAGTCATTAATATATATCCCTGAAGGGCAACAGTATTCACTCCAATTTGATTCCAAGTGCCAAAAATATGCATGATGTTTCAATCAGGACATAATGTTGGTCCATGAGCTAGCTTAATGTCATCATATTTAGAAACTGCAGGACTTTTTGTTTCTTTTTTATACATTACTTTCTGAATTTTAACGCGAGTTACAGTTTAAATAATATAGAAGAAATTCCCCATGTAAAATGTTGATCTTAAGTTACAAGATTTTGCCACCTAAAGTAAGAAAATGTTCTCTGTTCTTTCAAATTGGCTCAGGTATGAGTTTTCCTATCTCTTCTGGGGAATTAGGTGGTCTTAGTGGGAAGAGGAATGTTTAGATTGACATGCACAGGCACATTAAAAAAGGCCAGATGGACAAATGAGTCTTTTGTACTGCCTCATAATAGTCTGTTCCAATCCAATGTTGTACAGTATAGAATTCCTCCAATCAATCATTCATTAGACACCAAAATGGATTCTTTATCCCTCACCATGTTCGTTGGGAAGTGGTTGGTATCCAGAAATTGTATACTCAGTCTCCTCAACCTGACATTATCTCTTAATTATATCAGAATTATTCCAAAATGACAGGATCCACCCTGGGACAAATATCAGAAAGCCAGGGATCTCATAAGCCTCAGTATTAATGTTTCTTGAAATGTCCAAGTGCATGGAATGTACAATAAGATTTTTAAACTCCACAATATAAGTGAGACTACACTTTGAAAGCATGGAACTACAGGGCACTTTGGAACACTCTGACAAGGACATTCCTTTAGGACAAAGATGAGGGGAAATTTCTTTAGCCAGAGGGTGGTGAATTGGTGGAGGCCGAGTTATTAGGTATGTATGAAGCTGAAGCTGATAGATTTTAGATTAGTTAGTGTGTCAAAGGCTATGGGGAGAATAGGGTTGAGAAGGATAATAAATCAGTCATGATAGAATGGTGGAGCAGACTCTTTGGGCCAAATGGCCTAATTCTACTCCTATGACTTATTATCTTATGGAACATAGAGAAGTGTGCAATATGCATTTTTTCAAAACCAAATAGCGAACCCTGGTGTAAGAAGCTATGACATACCAAGTGCTGGCTAATTTACAATTGAACTCAGACAAAATTACAGCTCATGGCTTTAAAATCTCAAAAATCCTCAACAACATTGATAATAAACCCAACAGGATTTGCTAACGCAGATTTCTTTCCCAACTCATTGGCTCGATTAACTCTGCCGGATTATCTTCTTGTCACCGGCATCCATCATAAACCATGAATGCAACATTAAAATTCCTTCATTCTGCCACTCAATTAGTTCAGCTTCCACCATGACTGCTCCTTGGAACATTAGAATTTGTTGCTGGTCGACATTGCAAAGTCGTTGAGAGGTTGAGAGTTTTCAGATGTTCTTTATTTTTAACCTAAGTTTTACAAAAGTGACAATAAAATTACCTTTGTGGAAGATTTATTGCAGAGGAATTAAAATACATAAAAGCAAATGATGGCCAGGGGAGACATTTTCTTTCGATCGAGGTTTCAGAACAATCATTTCAGGAATGAAATATGCTCCGTGTGCAATAAAGTGATTCTGAAGACTCTGATTTGCCTGCCTTTGCATGACTGACCATGAAATAAAACTCATAATTACAGATTTCAACATTTATTCATGATCCAGAAAGAAAATCCTAGTAGGAACAAAAATTTTAACAAAATTAATTTTAAATTCTGATAAATATTGATCTAATTCACGACCTCAAATATATTTTCATGTAAATGCATGTGAAAAGCAAAGAAAATTTCATTTTCAATATTTGCTTTCAAGGGTAGAGATGTATGGACAGAGGCACTGGATAAAAATGCATAATTGCACCTCTCTACAATAGAGCAATAGACAGGAGCCAAACACTAGAACAAAGCTGAACAAGCCACCAAATTCTAGTGATCGGTAGAAGCAGTCATTCTATTTTCTCTTCTTGTTAAGAAGTAAATTGCAAAGTATTTTATGTGCAACCAATATGTGGGGTATCTAAGCAGGTGATTATAATGGCAATAGTTTATCGATATGCTATTTGCACAATAATATAAAATTTAAGGCTTGATCCCAGATTAGAGATACAGTTTCTTTCATACTCAGTGTTAAAGTCAAAAAGGGAAAGGCTCCCACCCTGCCTTTGTGTTGATGCCAAACCACAAATTGAATGGATTTGGAATGCTCTGCCCCCATACCACAGACTAATGAGAATCTTTATAGAGAAAGGCAGGTTTCAGTTGAGCAAGTGACAGTCATCCAATTCCTGCCCAAGACCTGCCACTAACTTAAAATTGCTGTTCTGGATGGGAACAGCCCGATGAGTCGAACAGTTTCTTACTCTCATTAATTAACACCAAGTGATGTCTCAGCCTAGTCCGGGGACAGTTTAATCACCAAAGCCTGGTAAAATGAAGGGCTTGTCAGAAGCACTTAGTCAACACTCCGCTATGTGCACCAGGTTTAAGATGAATGTCAAAGGAATCAAAATATGAACATTTAATTTCAACCCCCCCCCCCACCACCACCACCACCACCTCCTGTCCCAGTGACTGGTGGTTGTTTATAGTGAATGTCAACATCTAATAACATGATGTTTCCCAATTTTTATTGCAATATTTGAGGGGAACTGGAGATGTACCAATCATGATGAGAAATTCTGCATGTTTAACAATGTGAGACAGCATGGATTACCAATGTCCGTGCCTTTGCTAGTGTTATAGTGTTATAATAATATTTGTATGCCAGCTCTCAGTACAACTCCATCAGTCTCATTCCCCTGCCTCTGTCGAGGCAATCTACGGTATCACACACACACACACACACACACACACACATACATACGTACACACGCACGTATCCATCAGTTAGTTTGTACATAAAATATCATTGCAAAAATAAACAGAGTCTAAGAAAACCTAAAGCCTCAAAATTATTGATTTAAATACCAGAATAGACCTAAATCAACAGGATATAATTAGTCAATACATGACTTCTATCAGCTAATCTATAATTCCGTAGTCTTCAAAATTGCACTGGTCTATGGTACAACACACCACACATCCACAGAAAAGAAAGCTTCCTGTTTGTTTTAAAGTTTGCTATTTATTTTAATGCATACATTGTAATTTAGTTCTTCAAGATTTAAGGAGCTTCCCATAATTGATATTACATAAACCAATACAGTCAGACTCTAATTTCACTTTTCTGTACTTCATGATTAATATTAATTAATTTTTGTCTTCAATTTTGAAGTGTGTTAAAATAGTATAATGTTGTTTCTCATATAGGGAAGATTAATTTGTAGGTGAAATATGGGTTCCTAAGGTTTGCTTCATGTCAACATGCATAGCTGAACAAATAGAATGTATTTTGCACTGAAGTGAGATGGTGATTGGGGGGGGGGGTTGGATTTCTGTAGGCTTACTTTGCCCCACTTGTACAGAATAAATCTGTTTAGTATCATGGGGGGGAAGCACATAACCATAGAACCATAGAACCATAGAAACTACAGCACAGAAACAGGCCCTTTGGCCCTTCTTGGCTGTGCCGAAACCATTTTCTGCCTAGTCCCACTGACCTGCACACGGACCATATCCCTCCATACACCTCCCATCCATGTATCTGTCCAATTTATTCTTAAATGTTAAAAAAGAACCCGCATTTACCACCTCATCTGGCAGCTCATTCCATACTCCCACCACTCTCTGTGTGAAGAAGCCCCCCCTAATGTTTCCTTTAAACTTTTCCCCCCTCACCCTTAACCCATGTCCTCTGGTTTTTTTCTCCCCTTGCCTCAGTGGAAAAAGCCCGCTTGCATTCACTCTATCTATACCCATCATAATTTTATATACCTCTATCAAACCTCCCCTCATTCTTCTACGCTCCAGGGAATAAAGTCCTAACTTATTCGATCTTTCTCTGTAACTGAGTTTCTCAAGTCCCGGCAACATCCTTGTAAACCTTCTCTGCACTCTTTCAACCTTATTTATATCCTTCCTGTAATTAGGTGACCAAAACTGAACACAATACTCCAGATTCGGCCTCACCAATGCCTTATACAACCTCATCATAACATTCCAGCTCTTATACTCAATATTTTGATTAGTAAAGGCCAATGTACCAAAAGCTCTCTTTACGACCCTATCTACCTGTGATGACACTTTAGGGAATTTTGTACCTGTATTCCCAGATCCCTCTGTTCCACTGCACTCCTCAGTGCCTTACCATTAACCCTGTCTGTTCTATGTCGGTTTGTCCTTCCAACGTGCAATACCTCACACTTGTCAGTATTAAACTCCATCTGCCATTTTTCAGCCCATTTTTCCAGCTGGTCCAAGTCCCTCTGCAGGCTCTGAAAACCTTCCTCACTGTCTACTACACCTCCAATCTTTGTATCATCAGCAAACTTGCTGATCCAATTTACTAAATTATCATCCAGATCATTGATATAGATGACAAATAACAATGGACCCAGCACTGATCCCTGTGGCACACCACTAGTCACAGGCCTCCACTCAGAGAAGCAATTCTCTACCACCACTCTCTGGCTTCTTCCATCGAGCCAATGTCTAATCCAATTTACCACCTCTCCATGTATACCTAGCGACTGAATTTTCCTAACTAACCTCCCATGCGGGACCTTGTCAAAGGCCTTACTGAAGTCCATGTAGACAATATCCACTGCCTTCCCTTCATCCACTTTCCTGGTAACCTCCTCGAAAAACATTGGTCAAACATGACCTACCACACACAAAGCCATGTTGACTCTCCCTAATAAGCCACCGTCTATCCAAATGCTTGTAGATTCTGTCTCTTAGTACTCCCTCCAATAACTTACCTACTACTGACGTTAAACTCACCGGCCTATAATTTCCCGGATTACTTTTCGATCCTTTTTTAAACAACGGAACAACATGAGCCACTCTCCAATCCTCCGGCACTTCACCCGTAGACAGCGACATTTTAAATATTTCTGCCAGGGCCCCCGCAATTTCAACACTAGTCTCCTTCAAGGTCCGAGGGAACACTCTGTCAGGTCCTGGGGATTTATCCACTTTAATTTTCCTCAAGACAGCAAGCACTTCCTCCTTTTCAATCTGTACAGTTTCCATGGTCTCACTACTCACTATAAGTAGATATGTTGTACCTGACTTCCATGGTATTTTTTATAGGCATCCGTTAGTCTTATGAGACCATGGATTTGTGCCTTGGAAGGGTGCAGGCCTGGGCAAGGTTGTATGGAAGACCAGCAGTTGCCCATCCTGCAAGTCTCCCCTCTCCATGCCACCGATGTTGTCCAAGGGAAGGGCATTAGGACCCATACAGCTTGGCACTGGTGTCATGGCAGAGCAATGTGTGGTTAAGTGCCTTGCTCGAGGACACATGCGCTGCCTCAGCCAAGCTCAAACTAGCGACCTTCAGATCACTAGACGAACGCCTTAACCACTTGGTCACTTGGTATAGGGTATAACTTAAATAAGGTTTGAGGTGCTCACTAGTGTGCCAGCAGACATTTCTACCAACTCTTAAACTACTGCAGAGCAGTTTGCAGATCAAAAAGTCTCTACTTCCCTGGTACTTTATCTGCCTTATTATTTTAAGATCTTAACTCTGCCATGAAAAAAAATGTGTGCATACTTCAAGCCCTTTCTCCAAAAACTAACCAAAGAATAATCCAGACTACAGATATCTGCAACTGTCTCTGGCAGCGAGAGTGTTGAACAAGGTTCAACGATGGTTTCAATCTCTGTCCAAGTGGGGACACTTTTGATCTTTGAACAGGCTATTGACTCTGGTTTGATTCAGCAATGTAAACCAAAATGAAACATTCCTAAAATCCCGACTGAGTCCAGTCTTTCGGCAGTGTCCATTTCACAACGTTCAGGTTTATTCTGCCAACGTTTGCATTGTGCAGGTGATTACACTGGCACGTTGCCTACAATCCTGCCATCCCATAAAATGCCTCAATTTGTAAATAAAAAATTAATGTACCCAATTTTATTTTGTGTTCAGGTCATGTGCCATTTAAACAAATGGGTTATTTTATAAAGTCATAGATTTATACAGCCCAGAAACAGGCCGTTCAGCCCAGCTTGTCGATGCCGGTCAAGTTGTCTACGCCAGCCAGTTCCATTCGCTTGCACTTGACGCATATTCCCTAAACGATTCCTATCAATGCATCTGTCTAAATGCCTTTAAAACCATGTACTTGCCTTCTCCACATATTTTCCGGATTTAAATATTATCATTTTATGAAGTACATTTATTTTTCTTGTACGAGTCAAGTTAGTTAATAAAAGTTCCTTACAGAAAATGTGCCATCTTTCAAATAATATCAATTGTCTTGAATTGAAGCGATACGCATCAGTGTAAAATGACGAAACGAACAAAATTATCACCTGGTGGCGCCATTGTGTTCTGCAAAGCAGGCGCTGTAAACAGTCCTTTCCTCCTCAATACTGTCTCCATCTATTTCCGACAGTACGTTTCTTATAACATTTAACCTTCTCATTTAGTTGACAATATTAAAGTTTGTTATTAAACAGGATATCCTCCCACTTATCGGGAGATGATACCAGTCTATCAGTTACGATAGTTGACTCTTGGAAAGCTGCAAACAAGACATTTCCCCAATCACCATACATTTTAATTCTCTTATTCTCTTTAGAAACGAAATAATTTTTGTTTGAAATTTTTATTATCACAGTAAAATGTATCATTCATTGAAATTTCTATAATATTTATTCACACTTACAAATCTTAATGTTTAGAAATAATTTTGTTGTATTTGTATACACTTTAGACATGAAACTTCATTTCAAAATCTATTTTTATAGGTTTGTTTAATTAGACATTGAGAATAACTCATAAACATTAATCATTTATTTATAACTTGGGTATGTGACCCAAGCGCCATCCATTCGTGCCTGACCTCGAAACGAATTGTGCATACTTGCTGCAATAATTCTGTTCTTTAGGGTCGTGGTTTGAATCCAAATAATGGTTCGATCACACTCAGACGATATCTTCAGGATCCAATGAAACGATCATTTGGATCGTTGCATGGTGCCAAAGGCATGGCAAAACCCTGTTTGCATTCTTGCACAAAATGAGAATGCAAAATTCCGCGGATGATGTGCGCGCGAATTTCGGTAATTTGATTACACGTGAATTGGTTATAGGAAGTTATATTAAACCACTCACATTAGTCGCCCGGTTAACAGGAATGAACGTTATTTCGGAGACTTAAAGGGTTTCTGAACGTATTTATTGAAGAAATAATTTGCATCGGGGGCTTATATTGTGAAGCTCCTGGCGGACTATCGCAAGGCAAGGAATTGCCTGGAAATGTGTGCTCTTCTGTCAGCTGTAATGATGGGATATCAAGTTCTCGATGAAAGTGCCACAGGATCGCCCCATACTGCAAATTGCGTATAGGGAATGCTGCCAATTTACACTCAATTTTAAAATAATAATGTGTTAAGATGCAGCCTGGCTCCAATTATTGTCTCAACAAGCAGATCACATCTTGATGGGAATCTTCAACAGCAAATGAAGGAGCTGCCCTTTTCTAGAGTGGTTTATAAAATCTTAAGGGGCAGAGGTAAAGAGGAAAGAGAAAGTGAAGAAACAGGATATTTCCCATTTAGATTCTTGTTTTGTTTATTCGTCACTTTACTTTGTTTATACAAGTCTAATCTGATAGTTTGATAAAACACTTAAAAGATAACCATCTAAACTGATTACGGTCTGATTTCCAGCGACAGTTTTTATCACTCGCGTCAGCGCTCTCCAATATCTGCGCGTTATGTTTGTCTACTAATCAAGTCCTCCAGAGAAACTGTGACAAACATTGGATGACTGCAGATATCTCAGTCATCCAATGTTTTATGAAGTGTCCTATGAAGTGTGAAAGTAGTTATAAACCGCTGACTTGGGGAAGTCAACGTTTTTATTTTCAAAACATCCACTTAATTCTGTTAAGAGCTGAGTGACAAGCGTTTGCCCTGGGTTCAGTTGCGCCCGCCAAGAGTTCCTCAATGTTTGGACATGGCTAGTGGTTGTATGTCGAAGTTTTGGCTGTTTTCAGTAACGTCGTGAACTTGTTATTCTGGGTTTCTAAATCCTCGACACTGTCGATGCATTAACCTTTTAAAATCTTTTTTGTCTATTTAATTAATTTTGTCAAATCACTAGATGGAGATTTCACGTAACGTCTAAGCTAATGTGGCCGACCTAAAAGATACCCTGCGCGATTTCAGAAGGCAGTTTCGAGTCGATCATGTGGATGTTGTGTTCAGTGCCACCGAGGAACCAGTATGGTCTTATGACAATCCGATAATTTCATTGACGCCATCAATAAACCTGCAGTTGAAATTCTAGATGTATCAATTAACTAAATGTAAATGCGAAGTAAGTGGGATCTGAACACATTTCACCTCGTGAATTCGGGCCTCGGTATTGCGATTTCAATGAATAACCTTGTCCTGCGTAATGCAAATTGTTATTTAGAACGGCGTCACTGTTCTTCACAGACCGTAAACCAGTAGCAGATTTTTTTTTAATCACTGGAAGTTAACTACCAAACTATTACTCCTATTGCATTATCGTTTTTGTGTGATGAGTCAAACTTATTGGGAAATGATAAACCACGTGTTACTAGATTGTACGCTATTCTCTTAATCTAGTTTCAATAATAATTGTTCTCCATCACATCCACTATAATATAAATAAAAACAGAAGTGCAAGGGTTTCTGCAGATGCTGGAAATCATTTTTATAAGACTGCCTCCTCCTGTGGCAACTGAAACTCTTCAGGAAACGGAATTTCGAGCATTAAATCTAAAATGCTAACTCAAAAAGCAATCAATACAAGAACAAACATGTATATATATACATGTATACTCCATACCAACGCAGATGGATAACGCAAGAACTTCACGTGAGCATACATATACTTGCGGGTACCCAGAATTTACCCATATTTACGCATTTCATACACACAAATTACGCTTGGAGTTTGATACAAAATCCGTCTGGTATCTTCATTTGGTAGTTATTTCAGTCCTCGTTCAACATGGGTAAATTTGGAAAGAGGTTGAATCTGTTTGCAGGTGTATTTAAATTCAAGTGGAAAAGAGCGTGATTCCCGCATCTTCACATGGTCTCAGACTGGTTATGACTTGAAGAAGTAATCTTCGATAACCTGTGCTGCAAAACTCGGAATTAATATAAAATATCGCAGATTACTGCGCTATAGGTGACGAGCCTATGAACGCTTTCAGTTTCCAACCTGAACTTGGCGCCTATTTTTAAAACTGCAATTGTATCTATATAAAACTATTGTTTTTAGGGGAATGCGTATGGTAATTAATTGTATGCTGATTGCATTTCCTGAAACGTCGTTTTACAAAGTTACGTTTGTTCATTAATGTAGCGAAGCAAGCAAATTTCTAAGGATAAAATTCTGAGGAAGTCTGACAATTGGCGTTTCGTTCCGGTTGATTTCAACTTGTTCTCCGAGATCCGCCCCCTCCCTTCCATTAAAATGAAATTATTAGCAAAAACATTGGCGTGTTGACTTTGGCAGAGTTTATAAAGAAGGTCGAAACCACACAACAAAGATTTCTTGGCAAACTGGCCAAAAGAAAGTTATCCAGAAGAGACGATAGATGCGGGTATCTGTTCTGGGTACAACACTGGTGTCGGCTGTAAAATTCAGGTTAGTATCACTCTTCTTTCCCCTTCTGTCAGGGGAAAGTCGACATATCGAAAAGCGTACATATTAGATAGAAAATGGTTTTGGTTGGTACCCATTAGGTTTTAGACTGCTGCTTGGTCCAAACTTGACATATTTAATAGCTGAAGGCTGTGCAGTCAAAGATGGGATGCAAACACGTGTGCAGCCTTTAGAATGCTAAATAATGGGAAATGCTCTCGCTGCAATATGTGCACCGACTGGTATCTCCACAGAATTGAAAGTTTAGTCCCTGTTCTTCTTGAAGAGGGTGTTTGTTTAAATCTTTCTTAAAACACATAATTTCACTTCGAAGCTTCCTCGTAGGGTCTCTTGCACTGAACAGCTCCTCGTAATTAATTTGGCATTTTAGAATAGCGACTGGGCTGCATAATGCCCGCATTCATCCCTACAGTCTCATCTAAAAAAAAACTTTCAGAAAAGCTTTCAAAAAGCCAGAAAATACCATTCCGTTACTGTTCAAAGGAACTGTCAGTCCGCGGAATAAATCGCCGCCGATTACTCGCTGCTTATTTAAACAGGCCTTCGCGGATTTCCATAACCCTACAATTACTTAGCAGCACTTTTTTGTGTGTGTGGTGGGGATGGTGGGTGTAAGGGTGGGGTGGGGGAAGGGTGCTGGCTGGATTTCACACAAGGGTGCGTAGCAGTGTGGTAGAGATTGGTCTGTAGGGGAAATAGCATAGAAAGCTAACTTTGCATCTGCGTATTAACTGCATTTTAGCGAGAAGAGACCATCGGCCTCCCAAGTCCCAAGGGGATGATACAAAGATGGAGCGCTGAAAGCCCTCTGGTCCCTCAAAGACTCTCATTTGCTAGAAAGTGCAATCGGCCCTGCAGTCCTTAAGTTGGGCAATACCAATGCAACTTTTCAACCTACTTTCGAAGGTTGCCTTTAAAAGGATGTTCCGATTTATTTTTGCCTCGTACTTGTATTGCTGACGCACCTTGAGGGAAAGAGGAACCATTATAGCAGAGGGAAATTTAATTCTGACACGATCTAATGTTCATCTCATTCGAAGTAACCTTTACGTGGTGGGGTAGTAGGTGTGAAGGGAGAATCACGCGACCCATCAGTCTGCTCTAGCCAGTTCTGATTTCGAGGCCTGTTCCATTGGAAATTCGTGTTTCTAACACACACACAAACGAGAAAAGAAGGGAGAGAGAGAGAGAGAGAAAGAGGAGTTTATTTTATATTTTGATGCATTGCCCCATACAGGGTTCTGGTTCTATACTAATCGTAGGTTATCAGAAATCGAGATATACTTGCTTTAAATTAGAGACATTTCATGTTTTAAAAAGAAACACATCCGCCAAGAGAATGAAGCCGAAAGTTAAATATAGTTCATTTAATTTTTCATTAATGCGCATGAAACGCGAGCGCATATTCCACTCTTGATCAATAGCATCTTCTTAAAACATAACGAGCATAGTAACATCTATAAAAAAAATACGCGAGGTAACTTTAAGTGTTCATCCCTGGATTTGTAAGAATGAAAGGTATGATGAAAGGTATGTTCTCAGTATAGTAAAAAAATTAATCAGAGGCAATTTATTAATCTACACATGCAGTAAAAAGTGAATAGATAGTGTTTATGACACAGACTTATCTTGTAAAAATTAGCATTACAGTTGTCATTTCAATAAAAAGCGACACAACAGCAAATATTGGCGGATATTTGGAAAGTTGTTTTTGCGCATTGGCTTATGCGAGAGTCAGTGACCTGCAAACTGAAAGATGTGGACTTTAATTTTATCCACCCTGCCAAAATACATAATAATTTAAAGGGGAGGGGTGGTAAAATTCGATCAACACAGTAAATGGACGTGTGGCTATCCGCCTGTTCTCACAGGTGGGAAGTAAACACACTTTGAATTATTATAACAGTAATAAGCTGTAGCAACAAAAAAAAGATGGTATGACTCTCCGATTGTTTCATCTTCAGTTTCGATACGCTTCATTGATATATCTCTTCATTTTTTTTATCGACCGGGGTAGAATTCACAATGATTCGGTAAAAGACTTATCCGATTTCTGGTTTTACAACTAAAGGTAAAGAATATGCAGGCAGCTACCTCAATGAAGGCCGACCTAATCATAAAACAAAGGTTATGTACCCTGAGCGATGGTAAATTATCTCAGATGTTAGGTCCTTTTCTATATCAATGTTAAGGAGTGATTCAAAGTAAAGTCATCAAAATGACAACTTTGGTTAATGATAAGGTTGTTGAAAAGTCGTGCTTACTTCTAAAGTAAGGCTTGTACGATGCTGAATAGTACACAAAGATGACCATGAGTTCTGCAGTAAACTGTCATTTTAACCAAGTGCAATAAAAGAAGAGCCGAATCTTATGATAAGACACGGTTGCATTTCGATACCCAAGTCAATAAATGAAACGCCTTTTAAAACCCCCGGTTATAATTAATTCTGAATAGAATCACTTTTGTTGTGCTCTGTTTTGTACTACAGCAGATTGGAAAATCTTTGAAACGTTTCAGTGGCCTTATCATTTACATTAACTTTGTGCAGTTCCAGTAAAATAAAAAAGAACCACTGCACAAAAGCTGGTCCCGCTTTCCCTGGCAGAACAAACGTTTTGCTGATTGTCTTTAGTTGCAGCAGAGTGCGAGGCTGGAATACAGTGCTCAGCCAATTCAGTGTGTTTGGACAAGCCGAACATTGTTCTTGCCATCAACAAATTGGAGAGGGGTCATCTGGCTCGTCCCTTGTGTTATATTCACTGTGTGCATCTGAGACCAGATACGGCTGATGTGAAAATCACCCGCTTTGACCGTAAGGACAAATAATAGGCATAAGAATACATCAATAAGACCTGTGCTACCACATCAATGAGGCAGATTTCCAATGGCAAAAAGTGACTTTTTCTCCAATTGCTAAATAGTTATTTAAAAGTTTCCGATCTACTCTATCTACATTTATACTTGATTCATTAATTCATACCGAATTACCATAATTCTCAGCGTCTGCATTTTTTTCCATCCAGGTAAACTTCTCATGACATTCATTTCTGTTTGGGAAGAAGAGCAGTACTGTATATGCTGAGCAATAAATAAGTTTTTTATTGTAGTAGATCGAAATTTCATTGTACATTAAATTAAGAAACATAATTTATTTTCCTATAAAATATAAACTGGGAGTAAACTATATTTAGAAAGTTCATTTGTAAAACATAGAGGAACGAGTCGGTCAAATGTGAATTGATAAAGCTGTCACTTTTCCGCTGCTGTTAAATAAATATAACACTGAGGGCAATCTCCCAACTACCAGGTTGATTAAACTGAATGCCTATTTGGAACAGGGGACTAACACTACAGCTCGTTCATTTTACAATAATTAACCGGGAAAATATTCGACCAAAAAGTTGGTGTTTTTAAGCAGATGCCCAGCAGCTTGTTGTTTAAATTGCTTTGAGTTCGACCGACCATCTAATTAGCTGGTGAGTTACAAAAATAAAGAACACATTTTACAGAAGTGTACTGTAATATACTGTTTAATATACTGTACTTTTAAACGTTGTAAATTTCAACCGGATAGATTCCAAAAGTTAGTGGATGTGTTCATTGATTAAAACGAGTTGCTAAATGAAGCACAGGTCTTACTGAATATGCAAAACTGTTTCCAAAAGAGAATGTTTAATTTAAAGTGAAATTTTATTTGTCCTTGCGGCTTGGGTTGGGGTACATTTGTTTAAGAATCAAGAGCCGAAAGTTTTCATCGATGTAATTCGATAAAATAAATCAAGTATTTTAAATCCTTAATATAAATTATTCGCAATAACTTCACTCAAATTATTAGATTCTTGCTGCAAGTGTTTTCTTTTCTGTTTGAAGTTCTTTATTTGCATACATTTTCATTTTACCTTAAATTAGGGGTCACATCAACGCGTTTAACCGTTGCTGATTAAGATATCTAGAAAGAGATGAATTATTTCAATAGATGCTGCCGACAGATTTTTCAATTAGTGGAGCCTTTGAAATGGTTTCACGCTCAGAAATGTTATCGGATTGACAATGCAATGTTTCGAACTAATGCCAAATCATTCAATACAAAATTCTGTCACCATTAATCCTCAAATTGGGATATAATACTGTGTCCCTCAAACGTACATTGAACCCTTTGAACTTCTGGTTTTAATTTTGATTTAAAATACTTTTAAAAGATCAATTGATTGTAGGTGTATTACGAAAATAAAATCAGACTCTTCTTATTAAATGGCCCCTGGTTACAAGCTGTTATTATTAGTGTTAATGATTTGTCTTCTTCCTAATTGGGATCTAGGTAGCGACCCCAATGAGTCCGGGGTGATGGTGTTGTAAAAACGATTTGGGTAAGGTATTATGGGCTATTTCACGGTGAACAGTTAACAAATCCTGCAGCATGCTGACAGGGGACAGGCCACGCTGCTGAGCCGGGGCTTTCCTGCGGGGACAGCGGCTGGAATCCCAAAGCCACCCCACTGAGAGAGCAGGACTGAGGCGAGATTAATCAGGGACTAATTCAATTTACAACAGCCCATTTATTCAGCCTCCTTTTTTCAAGCAGAGCCTCACAGAAGCATTGTCGAAGCAAATTTGCATAGTCCAAATCTGTAGTTCTGATTGCCACAATAACAGGTTCTTGATTCCCTACCCCCACCACTCCACCTTACTTTGCAAGCAAGATCACAATAATCTACTTTCAAACGAGTTAATGTGGTTTACCTAGAAACAGAAACGCAGCTACATTTCACGCACACGCACACTGCATCCAAGATGCGCAGCTATACTAGAATTGCTTTATAGATAATTTCTGACACCCTTTCAGCAAGGGTTTAAGGCTGCATGTATAAAGAAATACTTCTGGAAACTGCAGTTCCTTTCTCGCTTTTGTTTGGGCTGCGTGAGCACTTTTTTTTATTCAGCAACTTTTTGGAAGCGGCCCTGCGCTGTCTCCGAGTTAACAATTTCATTGCAGTGTCAATCATCGTTTACATGTGAATTTGTAGCAGCCTTTTGTATTGTAACAAAACTGGCGCGGAATGCCTTCCTCGACCATTATTACACGCATTAACATTTTAATTGCACTTTTTGTAGTTGTATCTTGATATGCGTTAAATTCTAGACCAACAAGTCGTGTTTGTAAAGGGCTTCCTTTGGCAGTTCTGTGTATCCCACTTAATTGGGAGGGGGCGATACCGATGACACTGTAAACCAGCATTTGGACGAGCCTAGTTGCTTTTCAGAGAACATGCAACTAAACAAACGACAGGTGGCTAGGGGAAATCAATTCGTTTATGTGATCTTATACGTTGTGTGAGGCATAGTTTTCGTTTTTCAGTCGTACTCACGGTTTGAGAAATAATTTTGATATTCTTATGTCAGCGGTCTCTTGGCATGTAATTCGACACATAATCACGTATTCTAATTTCCACGATGGAAACGCGTGGGTATTGAAGGGAATCTAATTATACACCAAATAAATGCTTTGAGGATATGTTACTCCATTTTAAGCACAAACCATCATATTTTAAGTCTTCATTGCACTCCTGCCACAGATTTAAAGGAAGGAAATTTGACCATGAAATAAACTCGTGATTTCTGCTGATGTTGGGAGTGTATAAATTGTAATATATTGTCGATCGAAAAATAATATACAACTCTTAAGATAAAGATGGATTTACCACGTAACCCAGTATCCTACTGAAGAGGCGAGAATAGAGAGGCAAAGCAGAATGACATTGGCAACCGTCTGCCTGTTTCTTGTATTTGTGTTCGCACCTGCAATCTCCACGGAATTGCTAATATTTGGGTATATTTTTGCACAGCAGTTACCATCTGTAATCATTTCCCGCCATTATTTCACGTTGTTTCTTGTCCGTTTTAAACGTTTCTTTCTCATTAAAACAGATTTATCATATGTGGATCCCCATACTGTAGAATCAAACAACAGCGGTTTGAACGGGCCGTGTTCAGTGATTGCAGAGGCTGTAAACAGTCTAATTGGGCTCGTTCTGTGGCTGGAGCTCCATGTGAAAGAATGCCTGCTTGCTATTGATAAACTACCAGTGGATGTCGTTGTTTTCGCTCCCTCTGTGTGTGGAATGACACTCTCCGTCAGGGCACAGAATGACCTCGAGCTAGCAAGAGTTGTGCACGTCATTCACTTTCTATGCAGACACAAGGCGCAGAGACAGAGAGTCCCAAAGGGAGGAGAGACTCTCCTCGATGCCGGGGTATGGAAATGACTGATGCACAGTGTAGAAAGCGTTCTCTTAGCTAAAGAAAAGGGCATCGGTTTTAGCATTGTTCTGCTTTCAATCAAAGCGTTTTACAGATAACACTCCACGCAGTATAGTCACCGAAAGAATGAAAAGGAATCTTGAAACTTAATGTTACCAGAAATTGGAAAACTATTTTTTGATCTTTTAATTTATGATAACTGATCTTACTGTGCATTGCGTTTCTGTATTTTTTTTTAACTAGGATCCTTCGTCGTAAGTATCGAGGCTACACTGTGAAGGGAGAACAAAATGCTGTTGAGTTTTTGGGAGTTTGCATGCGCTTTTCTGGGTCTAAGCTGCCTGGTGGAAGGAGTCCGCGGAGGATATGGTATGAGCATGTTCGCAGCTCAGCAGACTCCCCCAGATCCCTGCTACGACGAGAACAGCAACCCCAGGCGCTGTATCCCTGACTTCGTCAACTCCGCTTTCGGCAAGGAAGTGAAAGTTTCCAGCACTTGCGGCAAACCCGCGTCGAGGTACTGTGTGGTGACGGAAAAGGGAGACGAGCGGTTCAGGAATTGTCACATCTGCGATGCCATGGACCCTAAGAAGGCTCATCCGCCAGCCTACCTGACCGATCTCAACAATCCTCACAACCTAACCTGCTGGCAGTCGGAGAATTACATCCAGTACCCTCAAAATGTAACCCTGACTCTCTCTCTGGGCAAGAAATTCGAAGTCACGTACGTCAGTCTGCAGTTCTGCTCCCCGCGACCAGAATCGATGGCTATCTACAAATCGATGGACTACGGAAAATCCTGGGTGCCCTTTCAGTTCTATTCCACTCAGTGTAGAAAAATGTACAACAAACCCAACAAGGCTGTAATCACAAAACAAAACGAGCAAGAGGCCATCTGCACCGACTCCCACACCGACATGCATCCGTTCACAGGGGGCTTGATCGCTTTCAGCACCTTGGACGGTCGCCCCTCGGCGCACGATTTTGACAACAGCCCTGTCCTTCAAGACTGGGTCACTGCTACAGACATCAAGGTGGCCTTCAGCCGTCTCCATACCTTCGGCGATGAGAATGAAGACGATTCGGAACTAGCCAGGGAGTCCTATTATTACGCAGTCTCCGATCTACAGGTCGGTGGCCGTTGCAAGTGCAACGGCCACGCGTCCAGGTGCATTAAGGATCGAGATGGCAACCTGGTTTGTGACTGTAAACACAACACTGCGGGCCCAGAATGTGACCGATGTAAGCCCTTTCACTACGACCGACCCTGGCAGAGAGCCACGGCCAGAGAGTCCAACGAGTGTGTAGGTAAGAACAAATTTCCATCTCTGTATATAAACAAAAGGTCTTGCACCAGCCGCGAGCAAGCGAAAACGTTCAAATCTAAAGCTCTATCAAACGTGCACTATGTTAACTAAGTCAGGAAAGACAGTCAGCGTGCCTTTGATAATCTTTTCAGATCTCGGAGCAGTATCTGTCTTTGCGCTTGTAACATATCCAGGGAAGATACTTAAATCATTCCAACACATTAACGATACAGCTCCACGTTAATGGCGTAAATCGATTTTTTTAACGAGCTTACATGTTATAATCTCATGCGGTTGTCCCAGATCCTCCGTCTAAATTGCAGCAATAAACATACTCTGGGTGTATTGTTAATTATCTACTTAAAGCGCGACAGTTTGAACTCTGTCCTATATTCATTGCCATTATTATAGGCGCGATATCAATTGTGTACCAAAAGGCCATCTGATCGCCATGCTTTCTGTGCACTGTTAATACTTGAGTGGTTACCGACAGCGACAGTTTATCAACAGGTTCAAAACAAAATTTACCTGGAATCTTATTTCATATTCATTACCGAGTTGCTGATTCAACATTATTGATTTCAATGCAGGAGGAAATGTTAATTGTGAATTCCTACGAGTTTACAGAGAATAATATTGACAACCGGCGCAGAACAGGGTAAATTGACAATATTTTACAAAGTAAGATAGTTGGGAATTGAGCAAGTTTATTGTACTGCCAATATGATTTTCAGAACCCGCATATCTGTCTACGGCTGATATTCTGAAACCAGGAGACATTTAAACGGGACTCTCTGAACTTCCATATAAAGTAATCGCGCAAAGAGTCTGAAATCATCAGGAGCATCAACACACCACTCTGGAAGAATTGTCCTCCATTGTCTGTGGATGCATATTTATAGTGCAGTTGAAATTTTGGGGAAGCGGCCAGATGTTCAGAGGTGAAAACCATAAAACATAACACTCCTTATAAAGGTGGTGTCCATTTCGCTGTAACGCGACTTTATTGCACTGGAGTCTTTCTGAAACTAAAATGTAAACCTCACCAACAATCGCTGGAGAAAGTGTTGGTCCTAAATATCAGCCCGGGACACAATGTCATAGAACAAAATCAGTTTCTGGGGCACACAGTTCGGCACAAATAACGACAGGAACTTTCCCCGGCAATTTCGAGTTTAATTGCTCTAATTAATCGTGCAACTCCTTGCACTGTAAATATATGTTGTAGATTTGAAGAACTAGTTTCTGGTTGAGCGTTGCATAACTCTTGTTTTAGTACAAGACGCCGCAATCAAATAAATCTGTGAGTTCCGGTGTTTCAAGTGTAATCCGGCGAAACCGGTGAGATTTAACCATCGGATAATCCGGCGCTGCACAAATTCTGTCATCCGGAGGTAGGGTCAGTCCCACCCTACCATTTATTGGTGCTCACTATCATGAAAGGATTTATAATTTTACTGCTGCTGAACAGTAAAGCGTTTGCCTTTCATGTTTCCTTGGAGCTGATCAACTTTATTGCCCCTAGCGTAATAAAACAAGGCAATCCGGCTGGTGTTTTCAATTGAATTTATTTACTTATTTATTTTTGGGTTTGACTGAAGTTTAGATCCGAAACCGCTTTTTATCTCGCTCTGACAAGCCACAGATAAAGCTGTGTCCATTAATTTTAATATATTATTTATATAGGTAACCGCCAAATTAAGGCGGCAATTTAAAAAAAAAATCACCAGGTTAGGGAATGTATTCTTAAAAATTAAAAACATCGGCGGGTGGGGTGTGGGCAGGAGATAATCATTCAAATATACTTGCCATTTTAATGAGTTAAGTAATTACGCGTATCTGGCTGTTTAATTAATAACTAATTGTCAATTAATGCCATAGGACTAAACGTAAACGCTCGAGAGAGTGCTGGTGTGAATCCTTTGAATGGATGAAGTGTAACCTCTGTGAGATTACTTTCCTAATGACAAAACTCATACTTGTGTCCTGTTGTGGCTTCTCATCAAACGACTGGAAATGCCAAATCAATAGCTAAAATATGATACACCGAGCGGTTCTCTCCAATAAAATGAAGTACAGGAAAGAAGTACAACACACAATAAAAGTCTAAAGCAAAGGAAAAATGAAAGTAGTTAGGAGAAATGATAATCTATGTTGGTATCTGCCGAATGCCTTGGTGGGCAGTGCAGTCACATTGTCCTCCGTACAGTGTTCTCGAGAACCTGCGTTTCGGATTAATTTCCGTGCGTGTCTGTTAATGTTATAGGCTTCCATCACTGCAATCCGCGGCGCTCTCAGAGAGAGCCGACTGCTTCCGATTGGCCTTCCGAGAGCTCCATGAAGAAAACACGGACGCTAGAGTTCACTTCAACAGTAGCAAGGCCATACGATCGGTGTTCAGCTATTCATTCTCCCGTCTTCTTTATACTCCTGCTTCACGAGCGGGGTCTCTTCTACCTTCCCGTCGTATGTTCCCCGTGGTGCAGAACAAAGCTACCGACGTCCGAGCCCTTCCTCGGTTCTGTTATTACACCACAGCTACTTGCTCGGTTTTTCCTCGGCCACCATAAAAGTTAATACGAGATAAAAAGTACCGCAAAAAAAAATCCATCAGTGGATAATTTATACTGGCAGTAACTCTGCCTCTTTAAAGCCACACATTACTTATTTAAGCATTTTTTCTAATTCCGTTCTTTGTTTAGCGGAATACTTAAGTGAAAACATAATCAATCCTTCCTTTCACCAGAAACATTTTTAGTGACTGCAGTGAAGGCTTCCTTTTGAGCGCAGTGAATTGATGAGGGTATATGAAGGGCAGTGGGTTCAGTGCCCATTCCCTCCTGCAATCCAACTGGTGGGGGTGGATGTCTCTATCTCCGCCAGTGGAATGGACATTATAGCAGCCGTAGCCACTGTGGGGAGGTTGTTATTCGTCACTGTGCTGGTTAATACAACTGGGTACGAACGGGGCAAGGAACATGTGGTGTCAGGTCAAATGAGCACTAGGTGAAATAGACAGTGCCTGGCCGTGACTTGGCGAGAGGTCGAAAGCTGAATTTATTTTCCTAGTTCCGGCGCTGTGCAGATAAAGCCCTTGCAATGTTTAATCGTGTCGGCGCTGACATGTAGGGAGAATGACTGCTGATTTCTGTCACAGTGACCATGACAGTGACGTGCAGAAAATGGCCCCAGCAAAAGGACTGCTGCACAAAGGGGGTTTCTTTTAACGCGTTCACTGACTCCTTTCGCGGCTGTGACAACTTATGCATGTTGCACGGGCGAATCGATGAAAGCGGTGAGTGGGAGGGGGTGGAGAGATGAGAGATCTGTGAACCTGTACGGATTTTATTTCGTAACAGCTTTTTTTTAAATCGTCTTAAAAGAACAGGTTTTCCAAAGGCCTGCAATGCCCGTCTAGTAGTCCGCCGTCAGATTAACGCTTAGATGCTGAAAGCCTGTAGATCGACGAGACCCATTAATGGACACACTAGGGAGTCATTCCTCGTGAGCACCCACTTCTCACGGTTTGGGAGAAAATATATTTTTGATTGAGGCAGAAGAAATGAAAAATAAAAGAGTATCAACTATATAAAGTTAGCAAACACACTTCCTATATCAGGTTTCGGGTTTAATTTTTCCCACCTCCAAATTGAACAAAAATAGACTAAACATCTGTGTTAAGCCGGTTGGAGAGAGGAGCAACAGCATACACGGACTGCGTTCAGGTTTGTTAATGCATGTAGTCGAATGGAGGCTAGCCGCCCTCTTTCTCATCCGTGGAGTATTCTGCGGTTCCCACGTTGGCCTCCTCAGCCATTTCAAAGCCCACAAAATCGGAGCGGAAGCTTATCATCCCCGATCCCGAGGGATCGCCGAAGCCGAATGGTGGTAGAGATTCTGGTTATGGTGTAGCCTTAAATGCAAAAATCGTCTCATATCCCCAATATACGTTTGTATCCACCCCTTTCAAAGTGTATTGTTTTTTTCTGTACAGTCAGAAAGGCAATGATTGGTCTTAAATTAGTCTAAATTTTCAAGAACGCGGAACATCTATAATCTTCACAAGAATCAATGTTTTGGATTCTGATTCTCCATTAATAGAAATCTAATTAACAGGTTGAGACAATCTCGGCAGAATAATAGTTTGGAGTGAACTAGATGGACCAAAGGGCTTGTTTCTGTGCCGTTGTGTTCTATGACTCTGTGACGAGAATTCTGCACATGCTGGAAATCTTGAGTAACACACTAAATGCTGAAGGAACTCAGCAAATCAGCAAACATCTACGGAGTGGAAAAAATAGTTGAATTTTGGGCAGAGACCCTGAATCAGAATTGGAAAGGAAGCCAGAATAAAAAGGTGGAAGGGGAAGGAGTACATTCTGGCAGTTGATAGGCCCCACCAGGTGAGGGGGAAGGTGGGTGTGTGGATGGGTAAGGAGGGATGAACTAAGAAGCTGGGAGGTGATAGATGGAAGAGGTAAAGGGCTGAAGAAGAAGTAATCTAATAGGAGATGACAATGGACCATGGAAGAAAGGGAAGGAGAGAGATGAGGGCAGGTGAGAGGGTAACCAAAATGGGGAATGGAAAAAGAACAAGAGGGGCTGAGATTACTGGAAGTTAGAGAAGTCAGTGTTCATGCTATTAGGTTGGAGGCTATGCAGTTGGAATTTTGGGTGCTGCTTCTTCAACCTAAGAGTGGCCTGATTGTGGCAGTAGAGGAGCCACCAACTGACACATCAGAATGGGATTGGGAAGTCGAATTGACATGGGTGACTACGTGGAGATCTTGCTTCGTGCAGCAGACATAATGGTTCCCCAGTCTGCATTGGTTCTCGCTGATGTAAAGGAGGTCACAGCAAGAGCACCAGGTAGAATAGATAACCCCTACAGAGTTGCAGGTGGAGTGGCGCCTCACCTGGAAGGACGGTTTGGGGTCCTGAATGGTGGCCAGGGAGAAGGTGTAGGGACAGGTGTGGCACTTGTCATGCATGCAGGAATAACAATCTCCTATTTCTCTCCTTGAAGAATGAATCATGACAGGGTATTCTTCTATCATGGCTGTCTCCCGCTAGTGATTCACTCATCATTAGGCCAATTTTCATGTTAGATTGCACCAAGGTCCTTTGGCTCCACATGTCTTCACAGCCTCGGCTATTGTCATACAATCAGAATTAAGCATCCATTGTGGCTTGTTTCTTTGGTGGAATTAACTGATATCCTACAATTCTATTCCACCCCCCCATAAAATCCCTTAAAATTTTTGGAGTTTCCTGTTTATTGATTTCTCAACCAGTTCATTGAATTTCTGGATCAAAATCACTAGCTGTATTGGCTCAAGTTCTTTGATGAAAATCCGTGCCATCTGGTTACTAACCCTTATCATCTAAAATCTTCATAATCAAATTTCCTCTTTTGAAATTTCTTCTGACCATACACTGCTCTACGTTGAAATGTTGCTTCTTCGCCAGTCTCTCCATATACCAGGTATCATTTTAGTAGACCTCTGATGGACTCATTAAAAGAAGTAGTTAACTTTCTATGTGTGGAATCCCAAATGAAATAAAATCATTTATCAGGTGTATAACCACTTCTGTTACTGAGTGCCTGCATTTCCAAAATCACTTCATTGGCTGTAGAGCAGTTTGGAGTGTTGTGAAAGCAATGTGATAAACATCCTGCAAGTGGAAATTACTTTGAGCAGCATGTCCTCACTTTCATGCAACACACACAAAATGCTAGAGGAGCTCAATAGGCCAGGCAGCATCTATGGAAAAGAGTACAGTTGACGTGTTGGACTGAGACCCTTCAGTAGGACTCAGCTGGGTTCCTCCAGCATTTTGTGCATGTTGCTTGGATTTCCAGCATCTGCAGATTTTGTCTTGTCTGTGATGTCCTTACTTTAAGAATTCTTGAGGTGAGCAGTTATCTCAGGTTCAGTCTTGCCTTTGAGTTCAGAAGGTTCTGGGTTCAAGTGTTATTCCAGAGGGCCTTATGCAAAACATTTAGACTGAAACTTCAGTGTGGTGCTGAGAGAATACTGCCCAATTATACAGAATATGCTATGTCTCAATGAAGACTGCTCTTGCTGTCTCAATTGGATTAAAATTCCAATTTTGAAGGTGAAAATTATATCCATTCCAATACTGATATGCAAACAGACTTCTGCATTTCCTATATTACAAATATCACTGTACTTCAATAATATTTCATTGTCTATAAAATTATTTTGTGACCCACAAGTTTTATGACTAAGCTCCTTAAGCCTCTCTGAAATAAAAATGGAAAACCCAGGTCAGACAGAATATGAGTTCTCATGAAAAGTTCAATCTGAAGCAATAAGTCTGCTTCACATTCCACAGATTTTGTCTGGCCTGCAGAGTGTTTGCAGAATTTTCTTTTTCAATTAAGATTTCCAGCAGCAGTTATTTTAAATTGCCAGATGTGTCTATGTGCTCTTTACAATTATATAATTTAGCTTAAAGAAAAAAGCATCACGTTACAGCTTGATGCTAAATTTCAAGTACCAAGTATTAGCCTAGTCTATTCTTGTCTATTCTTTTGAAACTACACTTACAAGTTGAGTGTCACCTTTATGTAGGTCATTAATAAGGGATTCAGTTGTTCTCATCCTAATGCAAGCCAAAGCATCCTCAATTGCTATGATTCACCAGTTGCCACTTTTAGACAAGGTGCTTGCTGATGTTAGGTTATAGTTGTATTGCTTTTAACTGGAAAATACTGCTTTTTGTTAAATTGCAATGTAGTTGGCATGTTGTCATGGCAACTCAAATTTAATTATATTTTTAAAAGCTTTGCAGAGGTGAGCTTTGAGGTCCAAGCCTCAACTTTTCTGACCCACTGTAGCTTTCTCTTTCAAAATATTGTCGTCTTCTGAGTTGTTACTCTTTTGAGGCCTCATTCTTATGTTTTTTCACACATTCAATTCCTCTCCCATAACTACTTCTACGCTGGCTGGTGGTGTAGTGGTATCCACACCAGGCTTTGAGGTGAGTGGTCCTGGATTTGAATCTGGCTGGTTCCTCATCCATGCTGGGTTGTGTCAAGATAGCAATTCGTAAAAAAAAATGCTAAAGAAACAGAGCGGTTGCTACTTGATGTGCCACAATGCGTGGAGAAGAACAACCACTGCTATAAACATGAGACTTGATCTGTTTAGAATGATTACCCAATTTTTTTTTGTGTGGCTGAGGAGGGAACTGATGTACTTGGTTAATTACATTGTGAAGTGGTAATGAAGATATCTCACTTCAAAAACAGCTGACAAATCATTCACTTTCACTTTGAATTGGTTGTGAGGATGACATGTTCTTATGCTAATATTCACATAGAGACACATAGCTGCCCGAGAAAATTTTTCTATGTGGCATGGTAAAGCAACAGACTCAAAAATTATGTAGAAAATCAGCAGTGAAGTTTGTCAGGTGGAAAGATAATACAGAAACAATTGGAATGACATTCAGGGCCATCCAGTTGAGGATTTGTGCATGACAAGAGATTTCAGAGCGTGCACAACCAGTTTACTTTCATGTTTACAGCACTTCTTATTAAGACCCAAAGAATCAGTAAATGTTTATCTTTAGTGCAAAGATCAATCAATTAATCATGCTTTAGAAAGACAAGAAGGATTAAATGATTTAGCTTTTATTAAAGTTAAATCTATTACTAAATCAACACAAATGGAGAAAAAGAACAGCAGTTGAATGGTGAAGATGGATCTGCTAAAACTGACTTGGAGCTTGTCTCTTTAAGTGTAGTCTGTTTCTGAAGTGAGAACCATAAGTGGTATAAGATGCTCGACAGATCGGGCAGCATTGATGGAGACAAAAAACTCTGACGGTGACCTCATTTTATCAGAATTGGGGAAAGTTATATTTAAATGGACCAATGCAGAGAAACAAACCAAAAGGAAGGTCTATAATGGGGTGGAATTCAGGAGATGAAAAAGTATTACCGCACAAGTTGAGACAAATGGAGAAAAGGCTGATCTGGAAGAGGAATAAAGAGAAGAAAACTAATTAACTGAAATTGCAAAAGGAAAATATTGTGATTGCTGAAAATCTGGTTCCACTTTATTTCAAAAAAAGAAATTACTTAAAAGAATGCTGCTATGGTTTTCACATCTAGTATAATAGGATAATAAAGGAAACAGAGTTTATCAAAGCTTCAATAAGCAGGTTAGTTTACAACTTCAGTGCAAGAGAGTAAACCTAATAGTAATATTTTTGTGCACAACCTCATGGAGGGCTTCAGATGAATATTACAGTTTTTTTTATTTATCCTATTCAACAATATCAACAATGATGGATTGTCAATCAAATTGACAATTGGTCCCATCTAATTGGTCCCCGTCAGTTACTCTGGAGCTATACGCTTTCATGTAGTCTAACATGCAATTACACTAAAAAAGACAAGTGCATAGTGCATCGCCAGCTCAATTTCACTTCCCGGGATGGATCATGTTGATTTTAATCAATAAGGAGCTTTATAATGCTAGGATGTTTATTGAAATCCAGGGTAAGAGTCTTTACTTAGTAGCTCTCAGGAAGTGAGCAAATGGATAAATCAAAGGAAATAGAGTTTTGGGAAGTTGGCTAGTGTTATGTAGCTTCTAAAGATCATTATGAAGCTAGATTTAAATTTGACACTAATAGTTAATTGATTCAGCTGTACAATATTTTAATATGTTGATAATATGAGGCATGTACAGATGAATGGCATCTATATATCATCTTGTAAAGTAATCAAAAATCTTGTTTTAGTAGGGATGAAGGTCATTTGCTTTGGTTCTGATGAGTCATCTTTATGTGCAATAGACTTCTTCCTTAACCAAAATAACTACTTTGATTTTATGACCATTTTTAAATGACACCATAAGGTGTTTTTTGTGCCTCTACACAGTACCATTTTCAATAGAATTAATATAAAATTTATTATCATCTTTTGTCATTTGTTTAAATGCTCATACCACTGTTTAAGATTGTAATACTTTCAGTAAGAGGCTAATCTGTACAACTCATGAAAATGCTAATGAAAACTTCAAACATCATTCTTACTGGTGAAACATAAATGGTAATTTCAGCCTTTTGCACTACATATCCTCTTTATCACCTTCCTGACCTCTTGCAATAAAAAAACATGACCTATGCACACTTTACTAAAAATACATTAAGTACAAGCTCCTAAGAAGATTAAGCAACTATACATAATAGAGGCTTTGGTGATTATCTGGCTTGGTTCATGAACAGTATTTCCTAAAAAATAAGCAAACTTAATTATCAATCATAATGACAGAAAGTGATGTACCAGGCGAAAAAAATCCCAATAGTATACACATTGAAAATTCCATGGAGTGTTCCCTTTTTCGCAGAATGACTTAATTATTGAAGAAGTTGAAGAAATTATTTCAGTTGTCCACAACTGGACCTTGTGACAAAATTCATCACTCATTGCATCCATCATGTTGTCACTGAAGTTGCCTTTGTTGCACATTCCTTTCATGTTATGTGAACAATGTTACCACACACACATCACAAAACATTTGCTTGCTTTGGTTTCTAAAGGTAAACAGTGATCTGAAGGGATTCAGTTTAGACTGATTTAATGAGTCATTTTATATGTTTAGCAAATGGATGCATTCATGCTTTACCTGTATTTAAACTTATAGTGAGATTTGAATTTGTAATGGATAATTTTAAAAAAATTGGCTCCTAATGAAGGCCAGCATACAACATTTAAATATTGTGTGAATGTATTTCATCATTAGGATGGGGGCAATGATTTTAACTGTTGGTGTTTACTGGCTTGTAGTTCTTCTTAATCTTTTCTTGGTTTAAAGGGAATAATTTACTAGAAAATGTGGAGAACTGAGCACAACATTGAAATTGTTCCAGATCTGTCATTTTACATAATTTTGTAGCTTTGTTTGGTGTTAATTGTAAACAAATTGGATCAACATCAAAGTTCTGAAGTCCTGCAAAACCAAGACTGTTTTATTAGGGATTATCAGCTTAACTGTCCAAACAAATACAAGATAAAGTGTCCTCTATTGCTAGAATTCATCAGTTGCTACTTTTCGGTGAGGTACTTGCTCATGTGGAGTTATCTGAATAGTTGCATTGCTTTTAACTGGAAAATATTGCTTGTTTTTAAATTGCAATGTATTTGGTATGTTGGCATGGCAACTCAAATTTAATCATATTATAGTTTTAAAAGCTTCACAGGGGCAAGCTATGGAGTCTTAAGTCTCAACTTTTCTGACCTTCTGCATGTTTCTCTTTTCAGAATTGTGTCAATTTATGAGTAGTTGTTGCTCTGAGGCCCCATACTGATGTATATGTTTTCTCACCCATTCAGTTCATCGTCAATAACTACTGCTAACATGTGTTTAGAATGATTACCCAATTTGCCGGGGTTGGGGGTGGGGTGGGGAGGGTAATGTACTTTCTCAATGACATTGTAAAGTGGTAATGATGATATCTCACTTCAAAAGCTCTGCTAACAAATCGTTCCTTTCACTTGAAATCATCCCATCAGTAACCGAGGAAGGAAGTGGAAAGTGGCAGCATAGTTTCTCCCATTACTGGGTTCATTCGCTCCCCCTTAGCACAAAGTTCCACTGACGTAGCACAGTTAACTTTGCAAACACTCTATTTTCGTAGTTTAACTAGTCTGTGACCTATCTAGTTCCATTCACTGTCAATCTCTGCTTTAATATTGGCAATTTGCTTGTGTTTCATACTCCTTCTTAAGGTCTGCACACTTCTGACTCTGTTTCTTGAAGTATAAACTGTTGATATAGTTCTTGTCCAATGTAAAACCGTTCCATTATAGAGTCATGGAGTAATAGATCACTACAGCATAGAAACAGGTTCTTCGACCTATCTTGTGCATACCAGCTTGGTTTTCTGTCTAGTCCCATTTTACCTGCTCCTGGATCATAGCCTTTCAAACTTCTCTCATCCATGCACCTACTTCTCTTAATTGTTGCAATTGAACCCACACCTGTCACTTCTACTGGCAGCTCATTCCGCATTTGCACCACCATCTGAGAGAAAAGGCTTCCCCTCAGGTTCCCCTTAAAAATTTCACCTTGCACCCTAAGCATAAGACCTCTAGTTCTTATCTGATGGAAGAAAGCCTGGATGCATCCACCCTATCTAGACCCTTCATAATTCTGTATATCCCTGTAAGATATCCCTTCATTCTCCAACAATCCAGGGAAGAAAGTCCTAACCTTTTCAACCTATCTCCTCACGTCCCAGCAACATCTGTGTAAATCTTCTCTGTAGTCTTTCAAACTTATTGATATATTTCCTGCAAGTGGGTGACCAGAACTGCTCACATTCAACAATCTATCAGCAGTAGAGAAACTACTGTATGATCAATAATTTAAGTAAAGGTCAAAACAGTCCCAATTCTTTTATGCAGGCAGATTGTGAAAATCAGATTGGTGAGGGATCCTTAGAAAGGAATTTGTAGAATGTCTACAGGGTGACTTGTTAGAGCAGCTTGTGGTTCAGCCACTAGGGGAAAGGCAATCCTGCATTGGTAATGGTTGTGTAATGAACCAGATTTGATTAGGGAGCTTAAGGTAAAGGAACCCGTAGGAGGCAGCGATTATAATATAATTGAATTCATCTTACAGTTTGAGAGGGAGAAAATAAAGGCAGATGTATCAGTATTACAGTGGAATAAAGAGAATTACAGAGGCATGAGAGAAGAACAGGCCAAAGTTGATTGGAAGGAGACACTGTCAGGGATGGTGGCAGCGTAGCAATGGCTGGAGTTTCTAGGGACAATTCGGAAGGTACAGGATAGATACATCCCAAAGACAAAGAGGTATTCTAAAGGGAGGATGAGGCAACCGTGACTAACAAGGGAAGTCAAAGAACACATGAAAGCAAAGGAGAGGGCATATAATATAACAAAGATTAGTGGGAAGTTAGAGGAGGAAGCTTTTAAAAAAACAACAGAAGGCAACTAAAAAAGCCAGAAGGAGAAATAAGATAAAATAAGAAGGTAAGCTAGTAAATAATATAAAAGAGGATATCAAGAGTTTGTTCAGATGTATAAAGTGTAAAAGAGAGGCGAGTGTGGATTTTGGACAACTAGAAAACAATGCTAGAAAGGTAGTAATGGGGGACAAGCATAATATGCATTTGCATCAGTCTTCACTGTGGAGGACGTTAGGAGTATGCCAGAAATTCAAAATTGTCGGAGGTAGAAGTGAGTACAGTTGCTATTACTATCAAGAAGGTGTTTTTGGAAACTGAAAGGTCTGGAGGTAGATAAGTCACCTGGACTAGATGGGCTACAACCCAGGGTTCTAAAAGAAATAGCTGAAGTGATTGTGGGGGCATTAATAATGAGCTTTCAAATATCACTACTTTTTTTTAATGGTTCCAGAGGACTAGAAAATCACAAATGTCACTCCACACTTTAAGAAGGGAAGGAGGCAGAAGAATGGAAATTATACATACGTTAGCATGGCTTCAGTGGTTGGAAAGATGTTGCAATCCATTATTAAGGATGAGGTTTGGGGGTATTTGGAGGTGTATGATAAAGTAAGACAAAGTCTGCATGGTTTCCGTAAGGGGTAATCTCGCCTGACAATCCTGTTGGAAATTTTTGAGGAAATAGCAGGCAGGAGAGACAAAGTAGAGTCAGTGAATGTTGTTTCCTTGGCTTTTAAGAAGGCCTTTGACAAGGTTCTGCTCATGAAGCTGCTTAACAGGATAAATGCACATAGTGTTACAGGAAAGATACTGGCATGGATAGAAGATTGGCTGACAGGCAGGAGGCAAAGAGTGGGAGTAAAGGGAGTCCATTCTGGTTGGCTGCCAGTGACTAGTGATGTTCCACAGAGGTCAGTGTTGGGACCGTTTCTTTTCACGTTATATATCTACAATTTGGATAATGGAACTGATGGCTTTGTGACCAAGTTGAGAGTCAATACAAAGATAGATGGAGGGGCAAGTAGCCTGCAGAAGGTCTTAGTCAAATTAGGAGAATGGGCAGAGAAGCTTCAGATGAAACATAGTGTTGGGAAAGTGTATGGTCATGCATTTTGGTAGAAGAAGAAAAGGTGTAGACTAGTTTCTAAACAGCGAGAAAATTCAAAAATCAGAGGTCATGAGGGACTTGGGATTCCTCATGCAGGATTCCCTCAAGGTTATCCTGCAGGTAGAGTTGGTAGTAAGAAAGGCAAATGCAATGTTAGCATTCATTTCGAGTGGACTAGAATATAAGAGCAAGGATATGATGCTGAAGCTTTATAAGGCATTGGTCAGACTGTACTTGGAGTATTGCGAGCAGTTTTGGGCCCCTTATGTGAGAAAATCTGCCATAATGGAATGACAGAGCAGACTCAATGGGCCGAGTAACATATAAGTATGTCTTAAGGTCTGTTGTGTTCCCTGTACACAACACCATGCATGAATGATACAGTATATGTCTTGATTTTAGTTTATTCATATTAATTACTGATATATGTATAATCATGACTAAAGCTGACCATAACTAATGAATAACAAAGTCATAGTTTCATTTCTCTGTTTGGAGTCATGGAGAATCACAACTCCACAGTTGTCACCCGCCTTTTCGTATTATTGCATGGCTTCTTCAAGTTCAAATGAACAACAGAGCTAGTTTAGGGTTAATGAATCACTGTTATTTAGAAATGTATTATCATTTAATGTTTTTATATAGTTGGTATGAATGGCAACATCATAATGTGGCCAGATTTGCAGAACATAATATTAATGGAAAATAGATAAATATTCTCTATACGTATCTCTATTTTGTTGCACTAAATAATGATCAACTGAAAAAAAGTTTCAATTACTAACAATGGCATTTATTGACTACCTCACACAAGAATAAAAGACAACTGTATTTAGTCGCACATAGGCCAAGAAGGGATGGTATACTCCTGAAAGACATTTCAGCTATACAAAAGGTTTACAATTTTTAATTATTATATTTGTTTAGTGCAATATAGAGCTTATCATGTGATTTGGACTCCTGATCTTTAAGTTGCTGATCCAGAGCCATAATATAACACAAATGGAGCCTTGGATGGTTTTGTGGTGCTAGTGCTACATTTTTTTCAGAGTCACATTGCCTTACAGATATGTTTGTCTGGGGTCAACTATATTTCCCTGCAAAATATTCACAGCATCATTGCAAAATTAAGTTGCTACTATGAAGGCACAGAATCTCACTGATGTTCTTCAAGTTCTGTGCAAGTGCTTCAATGTTTGAAACAGAACAAGGTAGAAGGACAAATTAATATTGACACAGAATATAAATAACCACCGGAATAAGCCCATCCCCAAGCTTAATATATTACCAAGCCTTTTTTGTATATCCATCTTAAGTATATAGATATATTTCAGCAAAGTCTAATTAAATGAACTGAGATGCATGAACAAAATATTGCTGTCCAAATTGAGAGAATTAACCAAACCTTGAGTTAACTTCAAAGTAATTACTAATGATTTTTTCCTTTGCCAAGAGTTTTATTTCAATATTTATGCAATAATTAAGTGTTCTAAACTTATCATTGATTTCCTGTCCTTAACCTTCCCTCAGATCTCATGCTTTTGCCCATAACCCTAAAACAGGGAATTTCAGTACACGAGAAGCAAAATTTGAAATGCATTATTATACCATTTGCCGTATTCAAGAGCCCAATGGTTGAGGGTAATAATTGTTCCCAAACCTGGTGCTGCAAGTCCTGAGGTACCTTCTTCCTGATGGCAGCAGTGAGAAGAGAGCAAGGTCCAGATGGTGGGACTCCATGATGATGGATGGCACTTGCCTGTGATAGGTCTCCTTATGGATGTGCTCAATGGTGGGGAGGGCTTTACTTGTGATGACCTGGGCTATAACCACTACTTTTTGTAGGCTTTTCCATTCAAGGGCATTAGCATTTCCATACCAAGATGTGATTAAGTCAGTATACTCTGCATTGTGGATCAAGAGAATTTTGTCTAAGATTTAGACATGTTGATTCTTTGCAAACTTCTAAGAAACTGGACGTGATGCCGTGCCTTCAGAAGGCCCATTGACCATTTTAAAGCCGCTAAGTAGGTTGGATACCTAGATAACTAATATTTATTTCTACATCTAAAGCAGGTTTGAGAGCACAAATTCTATGAATTTTAATCTTAATCTTATATCTGCAGCAATACTTAATGGAATTCTGTCATCCAGCAAACACTTAAACCTGGCAAATTTAGTGTTAAGCAATTTTCTTGATAATACTGATAGTAAACCAAATACAAAATGCAGCAAAAGCAAACTGGGTCCCTAATCCAAATGCATTGTTAAATTTCTTGGACATTTTATCTTTTCAGTAAAGAAAACAATTAGAATTCACAGAGGTAATAAGAATAGATTCACTGCCATTGCACTATATTAATATTCGTAAAGTAAGCACTTCTGGTGTTCATAAAACCTATTTCATCCAGAACTTTAATGAAGATGTTAACTGTTGTGAAACAAATTAGCAGACAAGGAATTTCAAATAAATTTGTTAAGCTTTCTTGTATCAATATTTGTACAACATAATTTCAAAGCTGAAGAAGGTTGTTAAAGCTTTCTTTTAAAGTGTTTTAATTCAGTTTTGTAATTTGTTTTCATTCCCCACTTTCTACAATTCCTCTTTGAAGATGGTGGGCAGGCAGGAAAGAATAGTTTGCATTTATAATACTTTTCTTTAAAGACACAAGTCACATTCTCCAGCACATGAGAAAGCCATAAAAGTTAACTTCCCCTTTTAAAAGGTGCTACTAAACCCACGCAATTCTTTGATTTTTGCTTGTACTTGATCCCTCTCATTGGATCAGAAAATCATGACGTCGGTCCTAATTTTGGAGTTTAAACATTTGTTTTATTTATCCTGTCCTCATACCTTCGCTCTCCACTCTGCTTTGGAGCCCCTAGACAACAGCAAAACATATATCAGGCGGCTGTTTCTTGGCATTCAATACTGTCATCCCCTCAGTATGAATCACCAAGCTTCTAAACCTGGGCCCCTGTGCATCCTCTGCAACTGGATCCTTGACTTTCTCATTGGCAGACGACAGTCAGTACGGATCAATGATAACATGTTATCCTTGCTGACGATCAGCACAGGCGCATCTGAAGGGTAGATGCTTAGCCCACTGCTCTACTCTCTCTAAGCCCATAGCTGTGTGGCTCTAGGCAGGTTAAATGCCATCTATAAATTCGCAGATAGCAGTGCTGTTGTTGGTAAAATGTCAGCTGGCAACAAGGAGACTTGCAGCTGGTTGAGTAGCGTCATGACAACAAATTTGGACTCAAGGTCAGTAAGACCAAGGAATTGAATGTGGAAATGGGGAGAGCACACACTAGTCTACATTGCAAGGTCAGCAATGGAAAACGGGCAAGCAGCTTTAAGATCTGGGTGTCAACATCTTGGAGGATCTGTCTTGTACCTTCTTGATGCAGTCATGAAGAAGGTACACCCATGGCTCTATTTTGTTAGGAGCTTGAGGAGGTTTGGTATGTCACCAAAGACACTTGCACATTTCTATAGCTGTACAGTGGAGAGTATTCTTACTGGTTGCATCACTACCTCCAATGCCCAGGACTGAAAGAGGCTGCACTCAACCAGGACTACAACAGGTGCAACCCTCCCTAACATAAAGGGGTTTTCAAGAGTCGGTGCCTCAAGAACTGGACATCTATCACCAAGAACCTTCGCCATCCAGGACATGCCCTCTTCTCATTACTACCATCAGGAGATACAGGAGCCTGAAAACCCACAGTCAATTACTTACAAACTTCTTCTTTCCCTCAGTCATTAGATTTCTGAACAGCCCATAAACACTACCTCATTATTTCCTTTTCTTTGCTCTGCTTTGTAACTTATGATAATTTTATGTCCTTGCGCTCTATTTTTGCTGCAAAGTAACAAATTTAACAGAATATAAGATAATGATGATAAAGTTGATTTTGATTCTGATTTATATAAAGTAACTTCTTGAATCTAATCTTAGTGTTGTTTGTCATCATGAATACTTTGATGTTATCCACTGGCCATCTCCATTGCAATTGTTGCACTTACTACTGCCTTCTGAAGAATCAAACCCCTCTTGAATAATCTCCAGGCCTTGAGTGTCTTTGTTACGGTCAGAACTAGAAGCATTACCATTCAGAAGTTGTGAGCAGACCACCCTGTACTTTGGACATGACTTTCTTTGACTTGTTTTTTACTGTGTCAGCGATATGGTTCTGTATTTGATTGGCCTTGTTATTAGCTGCTCAAATGGGAAATGTGTATGCAGTGTACCTTCCTCCAAATTTCCTCTTTTCCCTCGGGGGAATTTTATCTTCTCGGCGGTTTAGACAGAAAGTTTATGCAATCTTAAATTTACTGCAGTGTAAGTTATGAGAATAACTCATCCCACATGTCTGTCTTGCAAGCATGTCAAAATTCTCATCTGTGCCATTGCAAGACCAGCTGTACTTTATCAAAGCTCTCATTATATGCTTCTAACATTACTAACATTTTGGTGCTGTGACATTCAGGCATATATGAGTTTAGTTATTGTTCTACTTTGACATTGTATATGAATATTAATACACCACTATCCTCAGCATAGCCCAAAAATGTACTTCATTGTTTAGATATTCTGCTTTAATATATGGTTCTTCATTATAATTCTGTATCAATTTCTAAAAGGTTCATTATTGATCTTACAAATGATCTCAGAAAATAATATTTATTAAGTGAAACATGCTCAGCAACTTCATTCATCAGGCAGGTAGTTTTAACAATGGTCGATGATATCAATGGCATCTAACAAAATGTTATTTACTTCAAAGGAATGAGGAGATAATTAAACAATGCCTTCATTCTCAGTGGTATATTAAAACTATGGTTCCATTTCTGTAAGAAAACCTCTGCCGTGATGGAAAACACATTATGGTAAATCCTTGTTCCAGAATGCAGTAACTTGCTTTAATGGTTTAAAACAGGAAGGTGCTGGATCCAGTTTGTCAGTTGGATCTGATTATCTGGTTGGATCTGGTTGAGTGGAATGTGTCAGTTCAGAGCAAGTGAGACAAGGGAGAGAGGTTTATCGCCATTTGATGCTGTCTCTTCTTGCAGCAAGACTGAAAGATGCTTGCACTGCTGAGCAAGGATCGGTGTTGTTTTAGTGAGGAAGTGGTGAAATTCCATGCAAAGAAGCCAATTTGCACAATCAACAAAGTGAAAACCTATATACATAATTGCTCACAAAAAAAAAAGCTAATTTTCTCCCTTCGGATACATGCAGTCTAATCGAATAATTACACAGACAAAGTAAAGTACTGGGTTTTCTGTTGCATTTTATTTTGGTAAAACTGTAATTTATACAAGCATTATTAACCTGTTGGAGATTTGCTTAAAATAAGAAATTTAGAATGTGCTAGGGGTGTTTAAAGAATGAATTTCAAATGTGTATTCAGAAATCGTTATCTAAAATTCATCAGTGGGAGCTCCGCACATCCGTCCTAAAGCTGAGGTCAGTTGCACACTGCACCAGGGACACTGGGGGTTATATTCTGCAACTTCTGAACTTCCACTTACTGAGTGCAGCAGCAAGCCACATTTCATTCTGTCCATTCTGCCCGTCAGCTTCATGTCAGCCTTGCATGCTATCGGACCATTCCCTTGAATAGAGTTGCTGATCTTCAGTTAAAATGTAAGTTTCAGTTCAATTTCTATGTGTTTTTATAATAGATTAAATGCATTTAAATCAATTAGTTACAACAATTTTTGTTTTAATGACAAATTCAATAAAAATGTTTCAATGTTTATAATATATTAAATAAATTAGTTACAATTTCATTTTAATTACTTAAATTTATTAACCTTCTGTTTTAATGAGTTTAAAATATATTAAATGTCATTAAATAAATTAGCTGTGATAATTTTATTTTAATTTAAAACTTCTATATAAAAAACAGCGAACATTCTTTATGACAACTGTGAACTCTCACCGTTACTAAGGGCTGGGCCTCAGGTTTCAGGGTCCTTAGCTCTAATGACTGAGTCACTGTCTAAGGCCTGGTCACCCTTCTGCCCACTCATTATTAGAGCAAGGCTGTGAGGATTGTTTTCTTGGGCAAGATCAATGCCTTTGTAAGTTAATACAGGTGCACATTCCTTTATACGAAATTCTGAAATCCAAAAAGCTCCGAAAACCGAAGGTTTTTTTGCCAACAGCTGATGTCACTCAGGTGTGACGTGGCAGCACTTGCAGAGGCCGCCAGACGTCAGTTGTGGCTCAGCGCTCGTACTGGTTACATGTGCATTTGCTGTTCGCTGATATTTTGTGTTCACTGTTGACTTCTTGTTTCATTTCACTGTGAAAATGTCAAAAAGTGCTGCAGATACCCCTATGGGTAACAATGAGAAAAAGAGAAGGAATCTTCTCTATCAATAACACAGAAAGTGAAGTTATTGCAGAAGCTTGATCGTGGGGTGTCTGTGCGGCGTCTTACTGAAGAAAATAGTGTCGGAACTACCACTGTATATGATTTAAATAAACAGAAAGACAAGTTACTTAAGTTTTATAGTGACAGTGACAGTGACATTCAACATTTATTCCAGTAAGTCATTTACCATGTGTTTGATTCGGTTCGTTTGAAGCTGTATATTTTTATGTTTTATTGAATGTTTTTGTTGGAAATAAAATTTCTTCTTGTCGTTATTCCCTAAACAATACAGTATAACAATTATTTACATAGCATTTACATTGTATTAGGTATTATAAGTAATCTAGAGATTATTTAAAGTGTACGGGAGGATGTGCGTAGGTTTGGTGCGCTGCTGGGTCCTAAAGTCTACAAGTTAAATAAGGGACTTGAGCATACGAGTTTTTTGGTATTGGGGGGGCGGGGGGGGGGGTTGCGGTCTGAAATCCGAAAGATTCTGAATTCCGAAATGCAACTGGCCCCAAGGATTTCGGATAAGGGATTGTGGACCTGTATTGCTGTGGGTTTAGTGCAAGGTTCAGTATGGGCTATGTGTTGAATTATTTCAATCTAGCATGTGAATGATAAGGGGAAAAGGCCATTACCTATTTATTTGTCTGGCAGTCAAATAGGGACTGAATTTTATTTCATGTGTGATGCTGTTGTAAGTTTCTGCAATCAATATTGAGGTATTATAGAGTATTCTGCACTTTGCTCAAAATATTAACAAGATTCCTACCTTACCTTATGTGCTGGTATTCCAGAACTCTGGAATGTATCAGGCAGGAGATGGACTTCAGAAGAAGTGAAGCTTAAGAAGTCATTTCCTCTCTTTGCTAACTTTATTCTACAACTCAAAACACAAGTAATTTGGTATTTTTGACCCAACAGAGTAGGTCAAAGTAATTTTATTCAAACATACAGGAAATCAAATCCTGGTTGTCACAATTGACCAGGAGTTTAATGTCATCAATCATTTAAATACTGTAGCTGTTTCTACTAGTGAGACTCAGCAACAAGATGCATAGCTGCAAAATAAGGGGCCAGTTTTTTATAATGGAGGTGCTTAGAAATTACTTCTCTCAGAGGGGAATGAATCTCTGGCATTCTCTGCACCCGAGGATGTTAAATATCGTTAAATCGCCAGATCGTTAAATATGGAGATATATCAATATTTGAAAGATTGAAAAATTGAAGGTTGAGTGGTCGAGGCCAGCATAGATCAGACATGATTATATTGAACGGAGCAGAAGGCTTGACAGGCCTGGTAGCCTATTCTTGCTCCTATTTTTGAGTCGTCTTGTATAACCATGGGAACCGTTTACAGGGTAGGTAGTTTCAGTGAGTGAGTCACCTCCATCCAAAGCCTTTGTACCATCTACATGTTGCAAGCCAGGAGACTAAAGGAGCATTCATCAATTGTTGGAATGAGCGCAGTCCCAACAAATTAACTTGACCACACCCAGAAGAAAAATCTCATTCGATTAGCACCTGTCTATTTCCCTGAAAATTCACTCACTTCACTACAGATTCCTGCATTAAATGTTAGGAGTGAGGACTTTAAAGAACCTGTAGTCCACCCTCACGATGGATCACATGCCGACTTCTGGCACGTGCCTAACATCACACTTGATGTGCAATGTTAAAGTTTCCATGCAACACAAGCAGCAGCCATACTGGGTGCTGTCCTCCATCCAGTTATGAGGATTACAGAAATGCTACCATCGGGTCATGACAAGGCTCCATGGAGCAGAAACCTGCTCTGCTACCTCAGTGAGCAAGAAATCACCCAGCTCCATCCATGCTCCAGCCAGCACACATCGCTACACCCAATCCCAAGATTGTTCCTGGGTCTGAGCAACTCTGGATTGGTTGAAGTTATCCTGCATGTGTTATGATTCAAGTACAGTTGATACAATGGACTGCGATAGACTAATGATGCTCTTTCAAATTATTACATTTATTACTGCAGAGCATTACATTATACTTTTCTGATTTGTGGTGAATTCAGAGATCCATAAAGTTTTTCTGATGTTCCTTTGTCAGTTTACTCACTCTGTCAGTAGAAGACAGGAGACTGAGGCTGAGAGGGAAAGTAAAACAGTCATGATCGGACGGCAGAGCAGACTCAATGAGCTGCTCTGCTATTTGATATGGTCTTGTATCTCATTTAACTTTCATAGTAAAAGTAGAATACTTTGCCTGTTGTTCCTCAGACTGGAAGTGACTATCAATTAATCTCTTCGAGATGTAAAGTGAGGCCTCAGTGTGAATTTTATGAACTATCTAGTTCTTCATCAGATCAGCACTTTATTTAAAAAAAGACTTTCAACTTTTTCTGAGCTTTAATGCATTTAACTTTTCATTTGAGCCTGTTATTCCCCGATATCACAGCCATAGATTAAAGCAACGTAGCCAAAAATCCTAACCGAGTCGTTCATCCTTGTTTATAATGTATTTCTCAATTACTAGTATTTCTCAATTTACAAGCCTTCTTTTAATCCATGTGTATATTTATTTTGGTTACGGGTTAGAGGTGATTGGTCATGTCAAATCCAGTTATATTTGAATTGCAACCTTTGCCATTACTGTATTTGACTTCTTGCCACATTACATTCAGAGGTGAAAAGTAGAGAAGGAATTTGCATGTCTAAAGTGGTTTTCAACTCAGTATAGTCAATGCCATTGGTGGCCTGTGGCATCATGGAACAAAAAGCAGAAGATCCCTGAGTCAGCTTTGGCTTAGTTGATCAAATTTTGGCCTGGAAAAAAGAAGTTTGTAGAATTATGGCCTGCTCTAGAGACTCAAGCCCAAGAATCTAGGCTGATACTCCAGTGTGATATGACACTAATTTCTGTAGAAAGTACTGCTTCTGTTGGATTTTTAAGACTCTAGACCAGTAAGAAGAAAAGCATGGGATTTGTAAACAGTGCCTTGGCCAACATTTATCCCTCACACAAACAAATCATTTGGCTGCTGCAAGTCTTATGGTACAATGGTGGCTACACTTCAAAAATTGTGCAAAGAGCTTTAGGCAATCTGAAGCTGGGAAAGACAATAATGTTTGTCTTTCTTCCTTCAAACAACTGTGAGATAAGTGAGCAATTTCATTCAGTGGTATTAATTAAGAAAATAATGTTTGCCAGAGCACCAATGGACTTTTGAAAGTGCTCTGAGTTTTTTTTTGCTTCATACTTTGATGTCTGGTACCATCTCCAGCAAGATCTAAACATAGAGAGAGCTCATCTTATGGTGTATCACTTCCTTAGTATTATACGGAAGATTGTTTTCCCTTGTCAGCAAAGGAAAATTCATATGATTATAATTGCATCAAGAGAATACTGTTGATGGATGAATAGTTGGCTGTTTGATAGTTGGCAGATTTAGAGGCAAGAGGCAAGTTTGATACCACAAGATTAAATCACTTGCCAGTCATAGTACTCTTCTCGGATATGTTTTATTTCCTAATCATGTTATACATAGTAGCATTTTTGTACACAATGTATTGGACTAGGTGTCCCACTAGGTGTCCCATTACTTTTAAAATGTCATTCCATTGCCAGCAATAGAATTCCAATGAACGTTTGATGTACTGTATTCTGTAAGCAGGTCAGCAAGGATTCATTTCAGGAGCAAAAGCAAAAACTAGATGCTGGAGGAACTGAGCTGGTCAGTCAGAATCCAGAGACAGAAATGAACAGCTGACGTTTCAGATGGAGATCCAAGACCAAAAACATCACTGTCTATTTCCCTCTGCAGATGCCGCCTGACCCATTCAGTTTTTCCAGCATTTTGAATTTTGCTCCAGACGTTGACACCTGCATTCCCGAGTGTCTCCAAGGTTGCTATGCATTTCCTTTTATACCTATGTAGATAATAGGTTTAAATCCGTCTGGACTACATTGCACCTACTGATTCTTGGTAAGCTGGACCAAATATTTCTGAAGTCTTTACGTATGCATGTATGTATTTTTCTATAATAGTTACTTTCTGCTCTGAATGTCTTGTTGCTTCAGCAGACTTCCTCAAGAATCAGGTAACTATCCCTTATTCATGAGCCTTGACTCCAAATGATTTAAAGGTTATTCTAACCATGCATAGTCTGTCTTCCTGACATTGGCACACTAGTACTGTTATTAATGTTCACATATAGGGGCGTAAAAACAAAAAAAATCTGCCTTAATTTGTACCTGTGTGGTTTCTTTTTGATACTCGGAGTGGGGGAAGGGAGGTCTTCCATTGCTATCTACCATTTCCCAAAGAAGGCACTGAATTGGTCCTAAAATTTGGACATTAATTATTTTTGAATGCTTTGTATGTCCTGGCTATAGGCAAACATCATTTTTATTTTCCCATAATATTGTCACTATGCTTGATAGTTCTGCTGAGATCAAGATCATATTTGGGAATCTACAGGGACAATTTCAACGATGAATTGTAATGTAGGTCTTCTGTAGGCCTTTGCATTTAATACATTTATTTATATAATGAGGCCAATAATTTCATGTTGTTTTGTTAGGACTAATGCCTGTATTCATAATTTGAGACTAATTTTGGTTTAATTATACTCATTGATGTGTTTCATCTATACCTCTGTTTTCTTAAGAGTACCAAAATTAACTAGCAAAATATTGAGCTAACTTTATTTAAAAAAAGGAATAAATGATTTTATTTTGGTTATAGCAATTAGCAGTATTTTCTTTGGGATTACATTAAGAGTGAACAATGGATTAGATGTGTACATTTGCATGTACATGGATTAGATTCATTTTTCTTTTAACATAGAGACTTAAATTTCAACTGGGAAACGTCATAGCAGACGTTATGTATTGTTAATATGGAGGAGAGGTTTGTTGGCTTTTTTTTTAAGTTACCTTCTCTGATTATATTACTATTTTATTCCACGTCACTTTCATAGAAACATAGAAACATAGAAAATAGGTGCAGGAGTAGGCCATTCGGCCCTTCGAGCCTGCACCGCCATTTATTATGATCATGGCTGATCATCCAACTCAGAACCCAGCCTTCCCTCCATACCCCCTGACCCCTGTAGCCACAAGGGCCATATCTAACTTCCTTTTAAACATAGCTAATGAACTGGCCTCAACAGTTTGCTGTGGCAGAGAATTCCACAGATTCACCACTCTCTGTGTGAAGAAGTTTTTCCTAATCTCGGTCCTAAAAGGCTTCCCCTCTATCCTCAAACTGTGACCCCTCGTTCTGGACCTCCCCAACATCGGGAACAATCTTCCTGCATCTAGCCTGTCCAATCCCTTTAGGATCTTATACGTTTCAATCAGATCCCCCCTCAATCTTCTAAATTCCAACGAGTACATGCCCAGTTCATCCAGTCTTTCTTCATATGAAAGACCTGCCATCCCAGGAATCAATCTGGTGAACCTTCTTTGTACTCCCTCTATGGCAAAGATGTCTTTCCTCAGATTAGGGGACCAAAACTGCACACAATACTCCAGGTGTGGTCTCACCAAGGCCTTGTACAACTGCAGTAGTAACTCCCTGCTCCTGTACTCGAATCCTCTCGCTATAAATGCCAGCATACCGTTCGCCTTTTTCACCGCCTGCTGTACCTGCATGCCCACTTTCAATGACTGGTGTATAATGACACCCAGGTCTCGTTGCACCTCCCCTTTTCCTAATCGGCCACCATTCAGATAATAATCTGTTTTCCTATTTTTGCCACCAAAGTGGATAACTTCACATTTATCCACATTAAATTGCATCTGCCATGAGTTTGCCCACTCACCCAACCTATCCAAGTCACCCTGCATCCTCTTAGCATCCTCCTCACTGCTAACACTGCCACCCAGCTTCGTGTCATCCGCAAACTTGGAGATGCTGCATTTAATTCCCTCATCCAAGTCATTAATATATATTGTAAACAACTGGGGTCCCAGCACTGAGCCTTGCGGTACCCCACTAGTCACCGCCTGCCATTCTGAAAAGGTCCCGTTTATTCCCACTCTTTGCTTCCTGTCTGCTAACCAATTCTCCACCCACACCAATACCTTACCCCCAATACCGTGTGCTTTAAGTTTGCACACTAATCTCCTGTGTGGGACCTTGTCAAAAGCCTTTTGAAAATCCAAATATACCACATCCACTGGTTCTCCCCTATCCACTCTACTAGTTACATCCTCAAAAAATTCTATGAGATTCGTCAGACATGATTTTCCTTTCACAAATCCATGCTGACTTTGTCCGATCATTTCACCGCTTTCCAAATGTGCTGTTATCACATCCTTGATAACTGACTCCAGCAGTTTCCCCACCACCGACGTTAGGCTAACCGGCCTATAATTCCCCGGTTTCTCTCTCCCTCCTTTTTTAAAAAGTGGGGTTACATTAGCCACCCTCCAATCCTCAGGAACTAGTCCAGAATCTAACGAGTTTTGAAAAATTATCACTAATGCATCCACTATTTCTTGGGCTACTTCCTTAAGCACTCTGGGATGCAGACCATCTGGCCCTGGGGATTTATCTGCCTTCAATCCCTTCAATTTACCTAACACCACTTCCCTACTAACATGTATTTCACTCAGTTCCTCCAACTCACTGGACCCTCTGTCCCTTACTATTTCTGGAAGATTATTTATGTCCTCCTTAGTGAAGACAGAACCAAAATAATTATTCAATTGGTCTGCCATGTCCTTGCTCCCCATAATCAATTCACCTGTTTCTGTCTGCAGGGGACCTACATTTGTCTTTATCAGTCTTTTCCTTTTTACATATCTATAAAAGCTTTTACAGTCCGTTTTTATGTTCTCTGCCAGTTTTCTCTCTTAATCTTTTTTCCCCTTCCTAATTAAGCCCTTTGTCCTCCTCTGCTGAACTCTGAATTTCTCCCAGTCCTCAGGTGAGCCACTTTCTCTGGCTAATTTGTATGCTACTTCTTTGGAATTGATACTATCCCTAATTTCTCTTGTCAGCCACGGGTGCACTACCTTCCTTGATTTATTCTTTTGCCAAACTGGGATGAACAATTGTTGTAGTTCATCCATGCAACCTTTAAATGCCTGCCATTGCATATCCACCGTCAATCCTTTAAGTGTCATTTGCCAGTCTATCTTAGCTAATTCACGACTCATACCTTCAAAGTTACCCCTCTTTAAGTTCAGAACCTTTGTTTCTGAATTAACTATGTCACTCTCCATGTTAATGAAGAATTCCACCATATTATGGTCACTCTTACCCAAGGGGCCTCTCACGACAAGATCGCTAATTAACCCTTCCTCATTGCTCAAAACCCAGTCCAGAATAGCCTGCTCTCTAGTCGGTTCCTCGACATGTTGGTTCAAAAAACCATCCCGCATACATTCCAAGAAATCCTCTTCCTCAGCACCTTTACCAATTTGGTTCACCCAATCTACATGTAGATTGAAGTCACCCATTATAACTGCTGTTCCTTTATTGCACACATTTCTAATTTCCTGTTTAATACCATCTCCGACCTCACTACTACTGTTAGGTGGCCTGTACACAACTCCCACCAGCGTCTTCTGCCCCTTAGTGTTACGCAGCTCTACCCATATCGATTCCACATCTTCCCGGCTTATGTCCTTCCTTTCTATTGCGTTAATCTCTTTTTTAACCAGCAACGCCACCCCACCTCCCCTTCCTTCATGTCTATCCCTCCTGAATATTGAATATCCCTGAACGTTGAGCTCCCATCCCTGGTCACCCTGGAGCCATGTCTCTGTGATCCCAACTATATCATAATCATTAATAACAATCTGCACTTTCAATTCATCCACCTTATTACGAATGCTCCTTGCATTGACACATAAAGCCTTCAGGCGCTCTTTTACAACTCTCTTAGACCTTTTTAATGCTTGCCCTGGATTTGTCGGCCTGCCACTTTTACTTTTCCCCTTTGTACTTTTTGCTTCTATGCTCACTTTACACCCCTCTGTCTCTCTGCACTGGTTCCCATCCCTCTGTTGTGAACTAATCTCCTCACACCTAGCCTCTTTAATTTGATTCCCACCCCCCAACCATTCTAGTTTAAAGTCACCTCAGTAGCCCCCGCTAATCTCCCTGCCAGGATATTGGTCCCCCTAGGATTTAAGTGTAACCCGTCCTTTTTGTACAGGTCACGCCTGCACCAATAGAGGTCCCAATGATCCAAAAACTTGAATCCCTGCCCCCTGCTCCAATCCCTCAGCCACGCATTTATCCTCCACCTCATCGCATTCCTACTCTCACTGTCGTGTGGCACAGGCAGTAATCCCGAGATTACTACCTTTGCGGTCCTTTTTCTCAACTCCCTTCCTAGCTCCCTATATTCTTCTTTCAGGACCTCATCCCTTTTCCTACCTATGTCATTGGTACCTATATGTACCAGGACCTCTGGCTCTTCACCCTCCCACTTCAGGATATCTTGGACACGATCAGAAATATCCCGGACCCTGGCACCAGGGAGGCAAACTACCATCCGAGTCTCTGGACTGCGTCCACAGAATCGCCTATCTGACCCCCTTACTATCGAGTCCCCTATCACAACTGCCCTCCTCTTCCTTGCCCTACCCTTCTGAGCTACAGGGCCAGACTCTGTGCCGGAGGCAGGGCCACTGTCGCTTCCCCCGGGTAAGCTGTCCCCTCCAACAGTACTCAAACAGGAGTACCTGTTGTTAAGGGGCACAGCCACCAGGGTACTCCCCATCACCTGCCTTTTCCCCTTCCCCCTCCTAACCGTGACCCACTTGTCTGCCTCCCGTGGCCCCGGCGTGACCACCTGCCTTCCACTCCTCTCTATCACCTCCTCGCTCTCCCTGACCAGACGAAGGTCATCGAGCTGCAGCTCCAGTTCCGTAACGCGGTCCCTTAGGAGCTGCATCTCGATGCACTTGGCGCAGATGTAGACGTCCGGGAGGCTTGGAGACTCCTGGGCCTCCCACATCCGACACCGAGAACAGCAAACTGCCCTCACAGTCATAATGCCCCTCTCCTCAAATAGCAACAGAAAATGAATGTCAAACCTTCCTCGCCTCGCCCGCTTCCGCCTAAGCCCATTGAGCCAAAGCCCTTAAGTCTTCACTCTGCTCCCGGCTCACTCCGCAGCCCGCAAACTACGCTGCCCGCTCTCTGAGGCTCTGTTCCTTTTAAATCTGCCGCGCTGCACTGCCTGACGTCACACGCCTGCGCAGTCCCGCCTCTCAGAAAGCCGTTGGAGAAAAAAAATAACGAAAATTTCAAGAATCTCTTTCTCGGCACTCCCACTCAGACTCTCAGACTCCTTCTTCGAATCAAATCCGAAGCAGGATGTCTGCCCTTTTAAATCTGCCGCGCTGCACTGCCCGACGTCACACGCCTGCGCAGTCCCGCCTCTCAGAAAGCCGTTGGAGAAAAAAAAAATAACGAAAATTTCAAAAATCTCTTTCTCGGCACTCCCACTCAGACTCTCAGACTCCTTCTTCGAATCAAATCCAAAGCAGGATGTCTGCCCTTTTAAATCTGCCGCGCTGCACTGCCCGACGTCACACGCCTGCGCAGTCCCGCCTCTCAGAAAGCCGTTGGAGAAAAAAAATAACGAAAATTTCAAAAATCTCTTTCTCGGCACTCCCACTCAGACTCTCAGACTCCTTCTTCGAATCAAATCCGAAGCAGGATGTCTGCCCTTTTAAATCTGCCGCGCTGCACTGCCCGACGTCACACGCCTGCGCAGTCCCGCCTCTCAGAAAGCCGTTGGAGAAAAAAAAATAACGAAAATTTCAAAAATCTCTTTCTCGGCACTCCCACTCAGACTCTCAGACTCCTTCTTCGAATCAAATCCGAAGCAGGATGTCTGCCCTTTTAAATCTGCCGCGCTGCACTGCCCGACGTCACACGCCTGCGCAGTCCCGCCTCTCAGAAAGCCGTTGGAGAAAAAAAAATAACGAAAATTTCAAAAATCTCTTTCTCGGCACTCCCACTCAGACTCTCAGACTCCTTCTTCATCAGGTGAAAGACCAGAAAGGCGTGAACTTTTCCCTAATGATATCAATAAATCTGATTTACATTCAGTTGACAATAGCCAGTTTAGAAATAAGTACAATGTCCCCTGTTAGTTGTCCCTGATCACGTCCAAAAACTAAAAAGCTGAACTATGGTCAGTTATTTCCCAAAGATACCAGACGAAGGAACTAACAGGTTGATCACAAACACACATCATGGGTGGCAGTTCTGTCTTAAAATAGCAACTGGGGGCCTATCTTAGCAGCTGTTCTACTAGACTGACAGAAAGGGCCATGAGAGTTGATTCATTAAACAATGTAGGTTCAAATATACCAGAGTCTCTGATATCACCGGCTTATCGGCAATGACTATTTAAGCAGCAGTAAATTAAAAGGTGCATTATGATCATTTTATCTTTACATAAATAACTTGGCACAAGATGAAGAATGTAATTCCATGACCAGGCAATTTTGTTTCTTTTATTATAGCAAAGAGATTGCCTCATCATTCATAGGTCATTTCTTTCATGTACTAAAGATTTAATGTGAAGTTTAAATGAATACGAATGTGGGATTCTTACCATAAAAATACCATTGGATAGATATCACAACCCAGCTCCTGAAATAAAGTCAACAGGGCAGAAATACTCCAATGAGATGATGGGCCTGATAATTTTATTATGTGAGAAAGATGAAGTAAATGAGTGACCTGCTGGTCTTTGGGCTCAATTATGGGTCTTCTGTGTTGTGTGCATGTCCAACTGACCATTTATGGCACTGTTGACTAAATGCTTTCTGTCTTTGACGGCTGTTAATGTTCCTCCTTTATGATATGAACTGAATCAGATAAAACTCACAAAAACAATAACATGGAGAAGAACATGTCATTAACTCCCTGAAAGGACAAAAAGCAATGGCTTTCAGACCCACCAGGGATATAAATGACTGTGTTTATGGTTGTTTATAAGAAACACATCAGGTCACTCTCCTGCAATCGAAGTCTTGCCTGGTCATTGCCATATGAGGATAAGAATCAATGTGGTTTCCACATTAAAGTACAGAATAGCTTTTTCATGGTTGAGGCTTTTGTCTGTGTCTTTGTCTGTGTGCATTTGCTGGTATAGAAGAAGAGATGACATTTAAAAGTTCAAAACTCAAAGTACATACAGTATATGTCACCAAATACAATACTGAGATTCATTTTCTTATGGGCATACTCAATAAATCCATAATAGGATAATAACCATAATAGAATCAATGAAAGACCGCGTTAACTTGGGCATTCAACCAGTGTGCAAAAGACATCTAACTGTGCAAATACAAAAAGAAAGAAATAATAATAAATAATAAATATCAAGAACATGAGATAAAGAGTCCCTGAAAATTAGTCCATAGATTGGGGGAACATCTGAATGATGGGGCAAGTTGAAAGTGAGTAAAGTTATCCACTTTAGTTCAAGAACCTGATGGTTGAGAGGCAATAACTTGCTGAACCTGGTGGTGTGAGTCCTAGGGCTCCTAATTCCTAATGGCAACAGTGAGCATGTCCTGAGTGGTGGGGGTCCTTGATGATGGATGCTGCCTTGCTGTGACAATGTTTTGTGTAGATGTTCTCAATGGTGTGGAGTGCTTTACCCGTGATGGACTTGGCCGTATCCATTACATGTTGGAGGATTTTCTATTCAAGGCATCGTTGTTTCCATACCAGGCTGTGATGCTTCTAGTCAATATACTGACCACTACACATCTATACAAGCGTTAAACGTCATGCCAAACCTGCACAAACTCCTAAGGAAGAAGAGGCACTACCGTGCTCTCTTTATAATTGCACATGTGCTGGGCCCAGGACAGGACTCTCCAAAATAATAACACTGAGGAATTTAAATAGCTGACCCTGTCCACCTCCAATCCTATGAGAGGACTGGCTCATGGATCTCTGCTTTCCTCTGCCTGTAGTCCATAATCAGCTCGTGGGTCTTGCTGACATTGAGTCAGAGGCTGTTGTTATGTTACCACTCAGCCCGATTTTCCACCTTTGATTTGGCCTACTACAGTGGTGTCGTCAGCAAGCTTGAATATGACAGTGGAGCTGTGCTTGGCTGGACAATCAGAAGTGTAAAGTTCAAGTTCAGAGTTATTATCAGAGTACAGTACATACATTTTACCACATACAACCCTGAGATTCTTCTTTTCTGCGGGCATAATTAGCAAGTCTATAGAACAGTAACTGTAAACATCAGGAACCGTTAACTGTAAACAAACTGTACAAATATAAATAAATAGCAATAAATAACAAGCATGAAAAAGAAACCGTATAACAGAGTCCTTAAATGAATGTAGCTCTCCCCTTTTGTTCACAAGCCTGATGGTTGAGGGTAGTAACTGTTCTGGTGGTACAAGTCCTGAGGCACCTGTGCCTTCTACCTGATGGCAGCAGCGAGAATAGAGAGCAGCCTGGGTGGTGAGAATCTTTGACAATGGATGCTTTTTTTTTAATGGCAGTGTTTCTTGCAGATGTGCTCAATGGTTGTGAGGGTTTTACCCGTGGGCCGAATCCACAACCTTTTGTAGGATTTTCCACTCAAAGGCATTGGTGTTCCCATACCAGGCCATAATGCAGCCAGTCAGCACACTTTTTGCCACACAACTACAGAAATTTGCTAAGGGTTTTGATGCCATGCCAAACCTCTGCAGCTTCTGAGGAAACAGGGAGCTATGCACACAACCTTGTGGCGCACCTGTGCTGATGGAGATCACGGAGAGGATGTTGCCGCTAATCTGAACTGACTGGAAATAAGAAGAAGAATATAAAGGATCCAATTCTACAAGGAGGTATTGAGACCAAGGTCTTGAAGCTTATTGATTAGTTTTGAGAGGATAATGCTATTGAATGCTGCACTGTAGTCGACAAAGAGCATCCTGATGACTGCATCTTTGCTATTCAGATGTTCCAAGGTTGAGTGAGGAGCCAATGAGCTGGCATTGGCTGTGGGCCTGTTGCTCTAATAGACAAATTGGAGCAGATTCAAGTTGCTTCTCAGGCAGGTGTTGATACGTTTCATCACCGACCTCTCGAAACACTTCACCACTGTGAATGTAAGTGCGGTTGGATGATAGGATAATAGGCATTGAGGCAGGCTACCATGTTCTTCTAAGGCACCAGTATAATTGAAGACTGCTTGAAGCAGGTGGGTACCTCAGACTGCCGAAGCAAGAGGTTAAAGATCTCAGTGAACACTCCAGCCAGTTGATCAGCACAGGTCTTTGGTACTTGGCCCAGTAGCCTGTCTGGGTACACCCACCCTAAGGCTTCTCGCATGTTGGCTTCCAAGACTGAAATTGTAGGATCATCAGGGGCTATGAGAGTTTGTGGTGGATCCAATATACTTTGACAGTCAAAGCAAGCACAGAAGGCATTGAGCTCATCTGGGGGTGAAGCCCTGTTGTCGCCTGTGTGGCTTGATTTAACTTTATAAGGGGTGAGCGTACTCAAGCCCTGCCACAACTATCAAGCATTCTTCGTTGAGTCAAGTTTAGTCCAGAATCGCCCTAATGCATGCTGGAAGGAAACCATTATTTTCCTTCCAGAGAAAAAGTGAAAGCAGTCTTTTGGCCAATATGTGAGAATGGTTGTAATGAAGGAGAGAGTAGAACATATGAGAACTATAATCCAGCAAACATTACTTTACAATTCACATTCAGATTCATTCTATCAAGAAATTATATAAATGAAGTTACATTAACTTTCGATGAGAGTGTCCAGTTTTTTTCTATGTACTTTAGAAAACATAATGAGATTGAAGAAAATCCAATAGATTTGGCTGGACTTTGAAAATCTTAGCAAGAATTAGAGCTTCTCAGCTGAAATACTTAGTCTAATTAGAGGCAGCTCACAATGTGTTTGGTTTAGTCTAGGAAAGGAACCATTCGCAATTGGAGAATGCCAAGAGCTGGAATAGTGGCTATTTAACAGTGAACATCTCTGCTATGTAACATTTAGATTAATGGCAATAAAAAGTGATTATAAGATTATGCCCAGATCCAACTGCATAAAAAGGTCACAGTTCTTTGTCTATTCTTTCTGAGACACAGATGTTGCTGGCAAAGCCCTGCCCTTAGCAGACCATCCCAGATTGCCTAACTGAACAACTTAACAACTGCAGTGCTGCGATGTAATTTTCCTGAATCCATGTCCCAGTCATGGGTCAGAATAAAGAGAGTAATGTTTCCAAATATCCAAGGCCTTTTAGTAATACCTGGCATCTTAATCTTTTATCAGAATATTATTAGAAAGGGTCAGACAGAGTAGGGTATAGTGGATCGTGTTTTTTATTGTTCTTCAGTCAACTTTTCTTGGGGTGCAGCCACAAGAGAAAGGGACATAATCCTTGACAGGTTGTATGTGGAGAGGATGCTTCCATAGCAGGAGAATCTTGAACTAGGAGCACTGTTTCAAAATAAGGGGTCACCCATATAAAACAGAGGTGCATTTTTTTTTTCTGTGACTTTTTCTTCAAAGGGTGGTGGAAGCAGCATCTTTGAATATTTTTAAGGTAGAGCTAGTTGGGTACCAAATGAGCAAGGCGTTGACAGGTTAACGTGAGCAGATGAGACAGCAAGGTAAAGGTCACAAATACCTCTTCTTGAATGGCAGAATGGGCTTGAAGGGTTAATTGGCATACTCCTGCTCTAAACTTGTATATTCATAGACTGCTTATGTAAACTAGTATGATCATAGACTGTCTATGTAGACTTGTATGGTCGTAGACTTCCTATGTAAACTTGTATGGTTGTAGCCTGTCTATGTAAACTTGTATGATCGTAGCCTGTCTATGTAAACTTGTATGATTGTAGCCTGTCTATGTAAACTTGTATGATCGCAGCCTGTCTATGTAAACTTGTATGGTTGCAGACTTTCTGTGTAAGCTTGTATGATCATAGACTTCCTATGCAGAATATAAAGAGAGCACTTGGAAGACCTGTGGCTATGATAAAAAGGAAAATAAGGAGCATATAGTTCATAGTGATGTCCTAGCAGGAAAGAAAAGCCACATTTGACTCAGAGGAGGCAGCGACTGATTTTACAACTGCAGGCTGACACTGAAGACCCACCATTCTGGTGCTAGTCAAGCACACGCTCCTCTGATATTTGAATGCCTGTGAGCATCAATGAATTTAATCCCCGGGTTCTTGCAATCTAGAGATCTAGATATCTGACACATACACAATAAATATCCTAACATAGCCACTGTCCCACTTTCTTCCAGCAATATCACCTGCAGCTCAGTTAGTAGCATTTTTGTGTGTCACGCTTCACACTGGAGACCTAAAGGTAAAACTTTACATTTTAAAGATAAAGATCAGCTTTATTTGTCACATGTACATTGAAACATCAGAACTATTGTTTGCATCCAATGAAATCAATGGGGATTGTGCTGTACTGACCACAAGTGTAATCATGCCTCCAATACCAACGACTCACTAACCTTAACCTGCACTGCATGACGTTAGACTGTGGGAGGGAACCAGAGCACTGGAGGAAACCCACGTGGTTATGGAGAGAATGTACAACTCCTTACAGGCAGCATCAGGAATTGAACCCAGTCCGTGATTGCTGGTGCTGTGATAGCATTTCATTAACCACTGTGGTACCATGCATACCTCATGTATGAACGGCTTACTGTTTGGAGTGCTGATAGTGACATTAGATATTAAAATCTGTCTATTCTGTAGGATGAATGTAAAAGATCTTATCAGACTCCTGCAGAAAAGTGCAAGTTATCACCACTAATGAACTGACTAATAGCTATCCCTTGCTCAGTTTTATTTAGAAGTGATTATCTGGCCATTATCTAATTTCACTTTTCAGGGAACATGCTATACACAAATTAACATTTACCTTTCATATATCGTTGCTAATGTACTTGAATTGTCAATTGCTTTGAGATACCTGGGGGGAGGGTGGAATTGAAAGACAATATATAACTGCAAGTCTTTCTTCTTCATTTCACAGAAGTTTTGTTATGGGAGTAATCTGCTTTTGTGAATTGCTGCATTTATTAAAGTATATTTAATTTATTAAGCATCCAACTAGCAGTCAGTAGACCCTGGAATTCTGCTGCTATATTTGAGTCTTTTATGGAGGTCAGCATGGCTTGGAATGCAGGAATTATATATGATGCCTTTCATTTGCCACAAGTATTCATTGCTGACACACAAGATGCAAGAAGCTTTCATCATTTAAGCTATAGTATCTTCAAGTGGGAATTAAATCAGCACAAGTCTGACATTCTGCAGCCAACGGAAAAGCATAGGAGCGGAATTCTACGTACTGGCCCAACCCTACCTCTGTCTGAACTGTTTCTCTGCACAGCATGCTGCCAAAATTTTGAAACCATTGAAATGGAATTCACCATTGCCAAAGGCGTTCAGTTGCAATATGTTGTTTACCATCAAGATAGAGTGCAGAAGCTTCAAATGAATATTTGTGTTCATTAAAATTAGTATTACTGTTTCTCGCCACAAAACCTTCTCACGAAAAAGGACTCAATACTCTATTATAGACTGCCTTATGGTTTACAGCAGCCCTCTTTTTATTGACTGTTCCTTACTCAGCAATAGTGGTTGAGGAGAGAGAATTTTAATTGGTGACTAGATCCTTTAGTCCCAAGATAGATTTACCCATGAAGTGGGATTACAAGTTGAAAACTTAGCTCAAGATAAGGCTGTGGTAACCCTCTCCAACCAGTTTTTGTCATTACACCCTGAATAATTCTGGCAGTATTGCACCCACAGGTGCCTATATCTCATTTAGCTCTGCACCAAATGCAAATACTGTATCTGCCTGAACTAGGGCCTTCATTTACTTTATTGGAGCCATGATCTAAACAGAGCTTTTATCACATACTTCTTCTGCCCTACCTCAGCCTGTGGCAAAGTCTATGGGTCTCATGTTGGTCTCCTTGCTGCATCAGAACCCACAGAGTTGGATTGAAACCAAGTCTTCCTCAACCCCAACGACCTACTGCAACTACTTCAGATGGATAAATGCAAAAGGAATTCATTATTATGCACAACGTCTTGAAGTTTGTGGGTCATAGCATTAACAATTAATCTTAAATTCAAATCAATTTTTCATATTTTGACCAGCATTAATATATTTGACACATTGCTCAGATTTATATATTTTTTCTTCATAAATTAGAAAGCTGCCATTGATTTTTTTGTGGTTACTGGGCCAAAGTTCAAGCATGCTTAGTGCTAATATTATGTTGTATTGTTTATTGATGTGTGAGACAAATGTGCATAATACTTCTGTAGAGTATTTTGAGGAAGTGGACATTCATTATTTATTTATGTGACTTGTATTTATGAAGAGTGGTCATTTAAAAAATATTGCAATATTTCGTGCGCTTTGTAAACAGTGAAGGCTGTAGCAAGAGTACAGTTTCAGTCTCTGTGTTTTAGAGCAGAGATCAGTGGGATTATTACTCACAATTGCCACATCGTACTGATCCTTGGACGTTCTGAGTTTATTTTGGAAACTTAATACCAGGGCTGACTAGAAACAATTACCTGATGTTTCACATTTATTCTCCCATGAGGGATGCTGCGTATGTCTCTCTCTATCCTGACTTCAGCAGCCAATTAACGAATTCCTATCAAGATTTGTTTTCCCCGTGCATTCATATTTAGTACATATTTGAAACAAACTCCATTTGATTCAAACTTAATCAGCCTACATTTTTGCTGCACTCAACTCCATGAGGAACATGTGGAACATGAAAGCTAAATGCTCCAAATACAATTTTAACAGTTACCTTGAGGTTTCTGTCTTCTGGTACCCTCAGTTGATTGGGTTGGTAGGATCTCATTTCTTTTACATGGTGCAGCCAGGTAATAGTGCAGCTCCAGGTGAATCCCAACTCCTATTTAACCAGAAACTTCACACCCATGTAGCATTGAATTTCAGTTGCCCAGTTAACTCCAGTGTCCACATTATCAGGCCTTCTTCATAATTCCTGTTATACTTTATAACTCCAGAAATTATTCTGAAGAAAAACACAGGTGCTGGGGATAACTCGTGTAAGTTTAGTTTTACTTTAGTGAGGCAATCACATATGATGTGATGGCATAATGACGTATGCCATTCACATACTTCTACATATAACCTGTAATAAATTATGTAAACAAACAATGAATGCTTCATCAAACAATATATTTACAATATTACTCAAATATTACTGAAATATTGAATACACAACACTCATCCCTGCTTAGCTATAAACTCCACCTCAATATGGAATGCATCTCAACTCACATATGTAATGTATAGCTTTCTAGTAATCTTATATATATATAATATATTGTACTGTGCAAAAGACTTAGGCTCATATATATACCTAAGACTTTTTCACAGTACTATATTTGTCAACATGAACAGCATGAGAAATTTGTAAATCTGGCAGTAGCAAAGGGTGTTGAGAATGGTGAGGGTGTAGTGCCATGGGAATGGTGAGAGACAGATGGCAGAGGAGTGCCAGGGTGGGGGTGGCACCATGTGTGCAGACACACCCCGCTCTGAGACCACAGGCAAGACTAGTTGACTCGATTGCAGGGGATGTGGCATGCAAGTAGTGGATTGATCCCCACTCAAGTTGTAGTTGTCTCAGCCAATCACAGTCCCACAATTCTGGCCCTCCTATTTTAACTCATACAAGCCTATGTTGTATTTCACTGTTACAAATGTCATTCCCACAGGATTTATCTTTTCTCCAATATAAGTTCTTAGTCAGGCTTCAGTTCAGTATCCTTGAACTGCCATTCAAACTCATTTTGTGGAATGCGTGAAACAGCTGAGCCTATGTCTAATTCCATTTTAATTAATTTTTCGTTCACTTGTGGTGTCAACCATATTGCTTGCCTCTTGTTAGTTTTCACATTGTAAATCTCAAGGATCCTCAGTCCTGAGTCACTCTCACATTATCAGATTTTTATGAACTGCATGGAAATTAGTGACCCTTTTGAAAATTCAACTTGACTTTTCAACTTTATCTCTTCCCTGTGCAGTCCATATATTTTTGTCTGCCTGACATGCTCTTTATATGTGTCCAACTTTGTTGCTTTTTATGCAAGTTTCACCTGTAAACCTGCACTGGTCAGGTGTATGTGAGTCTCTGGCACAACTGTAACACAATTTGTTTGGCCAGGCAGGTTTCTGGTTAGACGTTGCAATTTTCTTCACATTTGCTTTCATTCCTGACTGTGCATCTCACTTGTGTTTCTGGCTGCTGTTTCCATTGATTCAACTATTTCAACTGCTGTTTTAAATGTGAGCTGTGTTTTTTTGCATTCTTGTAAGATTCCACAAACTAATTGACCTCTCAGTTCATCATTAACCCCATTACTGAACTGGCAATGCTCAGACAATTTCTTCAATTCGACCACATAAGCTAAAATGTACTCCCCTTCCTTTTGATTCCACTTATGTTACCTAAAGCATTCAGCAATGAACAATGGTGTTGGTTCTAAATGTTCCTGCATCACACTCATGATATCAGCAGGGCTCATTTCAGCTGGTTTGGTTGGAGCAGTCATAATTCAAAGCAAGCTGTATGGCTATTACGCTCAGTAAAACAGGCACTCACTTTTCATTGGCTATTTCATTTGCTTCAAAATTCTGTTCAATTGTTCAGTATACATCATCTAGTTATCGAATGCACCTATCTTACCAATGTAGCCAATTATTTCTGCATTTTTTAAATTTATGATTTTGACTGCCAAGTACTCATCATTTTTGAAGCTGTGAATTACTTCTGTTATTTGTCTTTCTTTAAAATTTAACCATCTCTCCCCCCCTTTCAAAGAAAAAAAAATGCTGCACTTCAACAGGTAGGTAGTCATCTCAGGTTCATTTTAAAACTTCCTTGTCTCCACTGTTATGTTTTGTAACTCCAGAAATTAGTGAAAAGAAGAACACAGGAGCCAGGGATAAGTTGAGTACTTTTAACTTCGTTTGACTGCGTTGCACGGATATGATGTGGTGGCATAATGACGTATGTCATTTACATACTTTTTACATTTAACATGTAGTGAATTATGTAAGCAAAGAATACTTAATCAAAAAGAATATTTATGATATTACTCAAAAAGGACTGAAATATTAAATACACTATATTTCGCATTTCCATATGCATGGAATAGATGTGATTTTAAACATAATCTGAACCACCATTTTAAATTATTTCTCTGGCTTGAATATCATCATGTTGAAACTCTTTATACTCATTTTCATCCAATTGGAAGCTAAGATTCTGCACATTCAGATTTCTGAAAAAACACTGCTGAGCCAGCATAGTGTGAACTGTTGGCTCAGGGAAAGAGTGGACCCAGCAAAGGCTCAACTCTATTTCCCAATCGCCATTAGCATAGTAAGAACGAGTGTATAAGTTTGTGCTTTCAATGTTTCCTTGTGAAAGCAGTAACATTTCTCTGTGCACTGGAGTTGAGAAAGGGAGCCCCTGAACAGGGCAGGGGAAGGCACCATCAGTTAGAAAACAAGGTTAAAATCTTTGCAAAATGAAAGAGGCTTGGGAAAACTGGACTGCCATCATTTGTCAGTGTAAAATTTCACTGGGTTTCTGCTGGAAGTGTAAGAAAAAGACAAAAACATTTTTCATGAAATAATATATTAAATCTTATTTCTAATCTTGCTCAGACTATTTAAGAAATCAAGTCTGGGTATTGAAAGCTGAGAGTAATAATAAATGGATGATAAAATTGTTATCCAAACCCAAGTGGATGACTTCTATTTTAAAGAGTTGAACTTGCCTGCCTAAAAATTCTGATGTACCAAAAAGTGGAACAGGAGATTCTGCAGATACTGGAAATCCAGAGCACAACACATAAAATGCTGGACGACCTCAATAGGTCAGTCTGCACCTATGGAGAGAAATAAAGAGTTGACATTCGCTTCATTCCCTCTCCTCCACCTACCCACCTTCCCTCTCACCTGGCTTCACCCATCACCTGCAGCTTCCCCTCCCGCATCTTCTTATTCTGCCTTCTGCCCCTTTTCTTTCCTGTCGTGATGAATGGTTCTCTGCCTGAAGCGTCATATCCTTCTCCATAGGCGCTGCCTGACCTGCTGAGTTTCTCTAGCATTTTGTCTTGTGTGTGTCACCCGAAAGTGAACTTTGAAATAGGATTAATTTAGTGCATGTACAGCCATATGAGGGTTATGCAACGAGGTGTTGTGTGTTTGTGGCTCAAAACTACGCTGCTATTTTTCTTCTCCTGAGGCTGAGGCCAACATGGATGTCTGGTGTCTGGAGAATGTGGGAAGAGGCACTGTGCCTCAGCACCTGAGTGGGCTTTTGGGACTAAACTAGCCAACAACGTAGTAGCATCAGGAACATAAAAAGAGAGGCCAAGCATGGACTTCGGTTTTAAAGAGTTGAACCTGCTTGCCTAAAAATTCTAATGTATCCTGCAGATTTTTGGGAGCCAGAAATCAGGGCTGGTTTGGTAGATGGAAACACGTTTGCGCATTTGAGAGAGGGGGACATGGAGACATTCTCTAGATGAAGGTTCAGAAGCTTCTTTGCAATGTAAAATCAGAAAGGTGTAGTTCAGGAGCATCTTCAGGAAGAAGAGGGATTGATAACAGCATTGGAAGAATGGGAATCAGCAACAGCATTGGGACTGAGAGAGCAGACACACTTTCAAGAGAAGAAGGATTGCAAGTACCAAAGGCAACAGAGGGATTGGGAGCATCATATGGAATGCAGGGAGCAGGTGTACCTTTAAGATAGGAAAGCTATTTTGGATTAGTCATAGTCATAGGCATAGTCATACTTTATTGATCCCGGGGGAAATTATCATTGAGGGAGGAGCTGGGAGCACCATTTGAAGAGGTGGAGATAGCTGCATCTTTTGAGAAGGTCAGGCCTACATGAACATATTTGGAAGCGGGATGATTATGGAAGTCAGCATCAGGTTGTGACAGGTTCGGGGAGAATGAAAATCAGAATGTGAGTGGAAGATCAAGGTATTTACTGGGGGAGAAGCTGTGGATTTAGGAAAGTTACTTACCTGCGAGTCTTTTGGGCAAGTGCAAGATTAAGTCCATGTTACAAGGGATGACATTGCTGGTAAACTTGAATCATGTTGTCTCAGGGATACCCATGTTTCAGATAATATCTACTATTTCCAAGTCAAATCCTGTCAATCATGAAATTTGTCCAGACACTGCTGCTTGTGATTCACTACTAAAAAATCAGTGCAATTTTCATGTCAGCTTGCAGGTAATTAAGTAATTTTCCCAAACCACACCTACCCAATCTAGTTTCACATTTGGCATTCTTTTATCCAGAAATGGTCACAAATGTGATTCCCTTTGGGTTAAATCCATTTTCACACATGTGGCGCTAAGGAGAAAGAAAGGCCTCTGAATTCTGGACTTGCATGTGACTTCAATTTCATGTCATATCAGATGAGTTTCAATTAATAGGACAACATTTGCACAAAGCCATTTGGTATTCTGCAGCCTAATTTTCAGGCTTAAATCTTTTCCATTTGACAGTATTTCTATTTTCATTTGGGCAATGTGTGGCAATTTTTATTTTAGTTTAGGCAAAAGTCACACCAGATTTCCCTTGGGTGCATATTTGTTTTGTAATTCCATCTACAATATTACACACATTGGCATTCTCCAACAATTAGAAATATAATTTTTTTGGCAAAAATAAAAGTGAAAATTAGAGGTAAAGTCCAGTTGAATTTAGGTCTCTTGAGTATGAACTTAAGAAAACATGGTTGAGTGTGAGGTAGTAACACCTGCCAAGCTGTCAAAATATCTTGACTACAAACTGAACCCTGCACTAGCTTTTACTGTTCATTGGGATAAAGGCTACTATACAACCCGACATTGATTTGGTGCATAGAAAATGTAACTTACACTCAGTGGCCACTTTATTAGGTAACTCCTGTACTTAATAAAGTGGCCACTGAATGTATGTTTGTGGTCTTCTGCTGCTGTAGCCCATCCACTTCAAGGTTCAACATGTTGTGCATTCAGAGATGCTCTTCTGCACTGCAGTGTTGTAACGAGTGTGGTTATTTGAGTTACTGTTGCCTTCCTCTCAGCTTGAACCAATCTGGCCATTCTCCTCTGATCTCTCTCATTTGCAAGGTACTTTTATTCCAGTGGAACTGTCACCTACTGGATGTTTTTTTCTTTTAACCATTCTCTGCAAACTCTAGAGACTGTGTGTGAAAGTCCTAGGAGATCAGCAGTTTCTGAGATACTCAAACCACCCGGTCTGGCACCAACATTCATTCCATGATCAAAGTCACTTAGATCAGAGTTCAAAATTCAAAGTAAATTTACTATCGAAGTACATATACGTCATCATATGAAACCCCCAGATTCATTTTCTTGCTGGCATTCACAGTAACTAGAAGAAACACAATAGAATCGTTGAAAGACTACACCCAGCAGGACAGACAGAAACCAAAGTGCAAAAAAAAACAATGAGCTGTGCAAATACAGTAAGTAAGAAAAAAAGACGGAAAATAAATAAGCAATAAGTAATGAAAATGTGAGATGAAGAGTCTTTGAAAGTGAGTCCAAAAGTTGTGGGAACAGTTCAGTGATGAGGTGAGTGACATTCAGTGAAGTTATTCCCTTTGGTTCAAGGGACTGATGGGTGAGGTTTAATAATTGTTCCTGAACCTGATGGTGCAAGTTTCAAGACTCCAATACCTTCTTCTTATTGGCAGCAGCAAGAAGAGAGCATGGCCTGGATGGTGGGGTCCTTGATGATTGATGCTGCTAAACTGTAACAATGCTCCAAGTAGATGTGCGGAATGGTGGGGAGGGCCATACTTGTGACGGACTGGGCTCTATCCACTACTTTTTATAGGTTTTTCCATACAAGTGCAGGAAGAATCACATTTCTCCCAATTCTGTTGTTTGCTCTGAACCTCTTGACCATATCTACATGTTGTTATGCATTAAGTTGCTGCCTCATGATTGGCTAATCAGGTATTTGTATTAACTTGTATTTGTATGTACAAGTGTACCTAATAAAGTGGCCCCTGAGTGTAGGTCATCACAAATTTAGATGCATGTTCTTAAAGGCTTTCAATAAAAATTAAGGCTGAATATGGGTATGATCCCACCATTCCTCAAGCATGTTTAGTCTTGAGTTCATGCTGCTAGCCTGAGAATATAATCCAGACGTTTCTACTACACTGCCTGAGGTGTTTGCTCTTCAATAAGGCATTAGAATGTTGCCCTGCCTGGCCTCCTCTCAGAAAGGCATAAAAGGGTTAGTTACCTTATTCAACATTAGTGTGCAACAAACACTAATGAGAAACACTTTCTTTCATTGTCTATTTGATTGGTGTTCATGCATGCATTTGGCTGTCACATTTGGTTACTATAGCAATATGGCCAAGTGTACTTCAAAAGTAATTCATTGGAACTGTGAACTATTTAGTGATATCCTGAGGATGTGGAAAATTGCATTGAAATCTATGTTCCTTCCTCCTTAAAATACATGTTTACAGTTGGTAATTACTATATTGTTGAGGCTCTGTCACAGTTAACCATATTGAGTAAAATTGAAATAAAGCAATGTAAAATATCAAACTAAAAGAAATATCTCCAATTCCATTTAACATGTTTAAGAAATAACTTACAGAAGAAAAAAATACAATGTATAGAAACCCATACAATTTTAAAGCAATCCTTTATTAGAAGCAGGAAAAAAATTGAAGATAATTTTCAGTGCTTGGTAGAACTATTACCATTTAGAAGACTACGGGGAGAAGGGTCTGCACTGCGCAGGCGCGTGACGTAGCGCGCCAAGGTTTAAAAAGCAGACCACCATATACAGCGGCCATCGTTGTAGCGGCCATCGTCGGAGTGGACTGAGTCAGAGTGGGACGGCTTTGGCTCAAACAGGCTTCGGCGAGAACAGGCAGAGGCCAGGGTAGGTTCTGGTAAGTTTTTTGTTCAGATTGTCTAGCGCAGAGAGAATGCAGGCAGGATGTTGGAATGCTCCTCTTGGAGGATGTGGGAAGTCAGGGAGCCCTCCGGTGTCCCTGACAACGACACCTGCAAGAAGTGCATCCAGCTGCAGCTCCTGACAAACCGCGTTAGGGAACTGGAGCAGGAGCTGGATGACCTGCGGATCATTCGGGAGAATGAGGAGATTATAGATCGTAGCTACAGGGAGGTAGTTACGCCAAAGGAGCAAAGCACAGGAAATTGGGTCACTGTCAGGCGAGGGAAGAGGAAAGGGCAGGCAGAGCAGGGTTCCCCTGTGGCCATTCCCCTCAACAACAAGTATACCGCATTGGATACTGTTGGGGGGGATGACTTACCTGGGACAAGCTGCAGTAGCCGGATCTCTGGCACTGAGTCTGGCTCTGCAGTGCAGAAGGGAGGGGGGAGAAAGAGGAGAGCGGTAGTGATAGGGGACTCGATAGTTAGAGGTGCAGATAGGAGGTTCTGTGGTCGTGACAGAGAATCCAGGATGGCTTGTTGCCTCCCGGGTGCCAGGGTCAAGGACGTCTCTGATCGATTGCATGACATTCTGAAGTGGGAGGGTGATCAGCCAGATGTCGTGGTGCACATCGGTACCAATGACATAGCAAGGAAGAGTGAAGAGGTCCTGGACAGTGAGTATAGAGAGCTTGGTAGGAAGTTGAAAAGCAGGACCTCAAGTGTGGTAATCTCAGGATTGCTACCTGTGCTAGGTGCCAGTGAGGGTAGGAATAGGATGCTCTTGAGGAGGAACAAGTGGCTGAGGAACTGGTGTAGGGGGCAGGGTTTGAGATTTCAGGAACATTGGGACCTCTTCTGGGGCAGGCGGGACCTGTACAAGAGAGACGGGTTACACTTGAACCACAGGGGGACCAATATCCTTTCAGGGAGGTTTGTTAGTGCTATTGGGGAGGCTTTAAACTAGATTTGCAGGGGGATGGGAACCAGAGTGCCAGAGCTGTCAGTGTGGCTGGGGTGAAAATAAATGATATTGAAAGTTTAAGCAAATCCGCTGATAGAAAGGTTGTGAGTGGTGGTAAAAATCTTCTGAGGTGTATATATTTCAATGCTAGGAGTATTGCGGGGAAGGCCGATGAGTTGAGGGTGAGGATTGACACGTGGAATTATGATGTTGTAGCAATTAGTGAAACTTGGCTACAGGAGGGGCAGGACTGGCAGCTTAATATTCCAGGGTTCTGATGTTTCAGATGTGATCGAGACAGAGGAATGAAAAGTGGGGGAGTAGCATTGCTTGTTAGGGAAAATATTACAGCAGTGCTCAGGCAGGACAGATTAGAGGGCTTGTCAACTGAGTCCTTATGGGTGGAGCTGAGAAACAGGAAAGGTATGGCCACATTAGTGGGATTGTATTACAGACCACCCAATAGTCAACGAGACTTGGAAGAGCAAATCTGCAGAGAGATAGCGGGCAACTGCAGGAAACATAAAGTTGTGGTGGTAGGGGATTTTAATTGTCCATACATTGATTGGGACTCCCATACTGTTAGGGGTCTAGATGGTTTAGAGTTTGTAAAATGTGTTCAGGAAAGTTTTCTAAATCAGTATATAGAGGGACCAACTAGAGGGAATGCAATATTGGATCTCCTGTTAGGAAACGAATTAGGGCAAGTGACAGAAGTCTGTGTAGGGGAGCACTTTGGTTCCAGTGATCATAACACCATTAGTTTCAATTTGATCATGGACAAGGATAGATCTGGTCCTAGGGTTGAGGTTCTGAACTGGAAGAAGGCCAAATTTGAAGAAATGAGAAAGGATCTAAAAAGCGTGGATTGGGACAGGTTGTTCTCTGGCAAAGATGTGATTGGTAGGTGGGAAGCCTTCAAAGGGGAAATTTTGAGAGTGCAGAGTTTGTATGTTCCTGTCAGGATTAAAGGCAAATTGAATAGGAATAAGGAACCTTGGTTCTCAAGGGATATTACAACTCTGATAAAGAAGAAGAGGGAGTTGTATGAAATGTATAGGAAACAGGGGGTAAATCAGGTGCTTGAGGAGTATAAGAAGTGCAAGAAAATACTTGAGAAAGAAATCAGGAGGGCTAAAAGAAGACATGAGGTTGCCTTGGCAGTCAAAGTGAAGGATAATCCAAAGAGCTTTTACAAGTATATTAAGAGCAAAAGGATTGTAAGGGATAAAATTGGTCCTCTTGAAGATCAGAGTGGTCGGCTTTGTGCGGAACCAAAGGAAATGGGGGAGATCTTAAATATGTTTTTTGCGTCTGTATTTACTAAGGAAGCTGGCATGAAATCTATGGAATTGAGGGAATCAAGTAGTGAGACCATGGAAACTGTACAGATTGAAAAGGAGGAGGTGCTTGCTGTCTTGAGGAAAATTAAAGTGGATAAATCCCCCGGGCCTGACAGAGTGTTCCCTCGGACCTTGAAGGAGACTAGTGTTGAAATTGCGGGGGCCCTGGCAGAAATATTTAAAATGTCGCTGTCTACGGGTGAAGTGCCGGAGGATTGAAGAGTGGCTCATGTTGTTCCGTTGTTTAAAAAAGGATCGAAAAGTAATCCGGGAAATTATAGGCCGGTGAGTTTAACGTCAGTAGTAGGTAAGTTATTGGAGGGAGTACTAAGAGACAGAATCTACAAGCATTTGGATAGACAGGGGCTTATTAGGGAGAGTCAACATGGCTTTGTGCGTGGTAGGTCATGTTTGACCAATGTTTTTCGAGGAGGTTACCAGGAAAGTGGATGAAGGGAAGGCAGTGGATATTGTCTACATGGACTTCAGTAAGGCCTTTGACAAGGTCCCGCATGGGAGGTTAGTTAGGAAAATTCAGTCGCTAGGTATACATGGAGAGGTAGTAAATTGGATTAGACATTGGCTCGATGGAAGAAGCCAGAGAGTGGTGGTAGAGAGTTGCTTCTCTGAGTGGAGGCCTGTGACTAGTGGTGTGCCACAGGGATCAGTGCTGGGTCCATTGTTATTTGTCATCTATATCAATGATCTGGATGATAATGTGGTAAATTGGATTAGCAAGTTTGCTGATGATACAAAGATTGGAGGTGTAGTAGACAGTGAGGAAGGTTTTCAGAGCCTGCAGAGGGACTTGGACCAGCTGGAAAAATGGGCTGAAAAATGGCAGATGGAGTTTAATACTGACAAGTGTGAGGTATTGCACGTTGGAAGGACAAACCAAGGTAGAACATACAGGGTTAATGGTAAGGCACTGAGGAGTGCAGTGGAACAGAGGGATCTGGGAATACAGATACAAAATTCCCTAAAAGTGTCATCACAGGTAGATAGGGTCGTAAAGAGAGCTTTTGGTACATTGGCCTTTGTTAATCAACGTATTGAGTATAAGAGCTGGAATGTTATGATGAGGTTGTATAAGGCATTGGTGAGGCCGAATCTGGAGTATTGTGTTCAGTTTTGGTCACCTAATTACAGGAAGGATATAAATAAGGTTGAAAGAGTGCAGAGAAGGTTTACAAGGATGTTGCCGGGAATTGAGAAACTCAGTTACAGAGAAAGGTTGAATAGGTTAGGACTTTATTCCCTGGAGCGTAGAAGAATGAGGGGAGATTTGATAGAGGTATATAAAATTATGATGGGTATAGATAGAGTGAATGCAAGCAAGCTTTTTCCACTGAGGCAAGGGGAGAAAAAAACCAGAGGACATGGGTTAAGGGTGAGGGGGGAAAAGTTTAAAGGGAACATTAGGGGGGTGCTTCTTCACACAGAGAGTGGTGGGAGTATGGAATGAGCTGCCAGACGAGGTGGTAAATGCGGGTTCTTTTTTAACATTTAAGAATAAATTGGACAGATACATGGATGGGAGGCGTATGGAGGGATATGGTCCGTGTGCAGGTCAGTGGGACTAGGCAGAAAATGGTTTCGACACAGCCAAGGAGGGCCAAAGGGCCTGTTTCTGTGCTGTAGTTTCTATGGTTCTATGGTTCTATGGAATAATGTTGCATTTCTCACCCATCAATTTAAATGATCATGCCTTTGTGGACAATGTGTAGTAGGGTTCCAGTTTGTCCCAAGTCTGAACCATACAGACACCATGATCAGAAGAAAACTTAGCTTGATTAGGATAAGCAAGAAAAATAGGAGAAACTGCTGAATATTCTAGAGACCGAGATTAGACTGAATTTAAATTGAATCAAGTAGAGACTGGTATTCTTTTTGAGCAGCAAAAAGAATTAGTTATTGATATTGAGTAATTATTGCAAAAAGCAACATACACAAAATGCTGGAGAAACTCAGCAGGTCAGTCAAATCTATGGAAATAAATAAACAGTTGATGTTTTGGGCCAAGACCCTTCTTCAGGACTGGAAAGGAAGGGGGGAAGATTTTAGAATAAAAGGGTGGGGGGGGGAGAGAAACAAAGACTAGCTAGAAGGTCGTAGGTGAAGCTAGGTGGGTGGGAAAGGTAAAGTGCTGGAGAAAAAGAAATCTGATAGGAGAGGAAAGTGGACCATGGGAGAAAGAGAAGAAGGAGGGACACCATGGGGTTGGCGATGGGCAGTGAGGAGAAGAGGTCAGAGACCAGAGCAGGGTATAGAAAACAAGGGAAGGGGGAGGGAAAAATTACCAGAAGTAGAAATTAATGTTTATGCCATCAGGTGAGAGGCTACCTAGACAGATTGTAAGGTGTTGCTCCTCCAACCCGAGAGTGGCCTCAACATAGCAAAAGAGGATGCCAAGGACCGACATGTCAGAAGGTGAATGGGAATAGGAATTGACATGGTTGGCCCCTGGAAAATTCTGCTTTTGCAGATGAGGTGGAGGTGCTCGACAAAGCAGCCCCTCAATTTACGCTGGGTCACCTCAGTGTAGAGGAAGCTGCATCAGGAGCACTGGATGCAATAGATAACCCCAGCAGGTACACAGGTGAAGTGTCGCCTCACCTGAAAGGACTGTTTGGGGTCCTGAATTGAGGTAAGGGAGGAGGTGAATGAGCCACTGTAGCATTTGATAGATGAGAAGGTAAAAGGCTGAAGAAGGTGCTTGATAAGAGAGAGACCATGCGAAAAAGGGAAGGAGGAGCAGCAGCAAAAGGAGGCGATAGGTAGGTGGGAAGAAGAGAAGAGGTAAGAGGGGAGCCAGAATGGGGAATGAAAGAAGAGAGAGGAGGGAAGGGTGGACAAATTACCAGAAGTTAGAAAAGCTTGTAAGGAAAATATTGGTCATTGTTTCAGGTGAGAATCCCACTTGAAATTCTAACACATGCTTCAGATGCTGACTGATTTGCTGTGTACCTAACATCCAGTTTTATTTTAAGTTTCAACAATTTTCATTTTGACAGCTGAAAGAACACTAATGGAAGCCAAGTGTTCAAAAGTTCACAGCCGTAATTTACACCTTAAATATTATTCCCCCAATTATGTTGCTCGATTTTATTTCATGTGTCACGACTTGCGCTAATAATAATGCCTGGCTGCGATTCAGTCATTAGATCATCAGTTAGCCAGTCCACTGGGAACTGGGCAAAACAATTTAACAAAAGGCATATTCAGGAATTTAAACCGCCTAAGATTTTGATTGTAATAAAGAATCTCTTACTTGTCAGAATGAGACTTGATATTAGGAGTTTGGGTTGCGGATGCATTTCAGCAGCCTCTTGAAATTCATTTTAAATCTCCAAATGCTTTAAAGATTCAGATTAATAATGCACGGCAAGATTAATTCAATATTTTGTCAAGAAATTATTTGGGCTCTGTAGAAGCTTTCCAATAAATACAATGTAGTAAAAGAGTTAAGGATGGCAGAATGTATCATTCATTGCAGTATAGGAGAATAAGATAAAACCCCCCAAGCTGTGAAAGATTGCATGTTAGATGCAATTCTACTAGTTAATGTCAATTGCTTTCATTGTAATAGTCCTCTCACCTCATTTACTTTTATATAAGCAAGTACCATTCAGCGTAGCTAATTAATTGGATAAAATATTGTGCCTTCCATTGAATTTTCTTTTCCATCTCCTCTTCATTGAATAGGAGAAGCATCATATTTCCCAAAATGCTTTGACAACTCAGCTGAAAAAAAATTACTATTTAAATGGTCAAGATGTCAGCATCATTGAGGGATGCAGCTGGACATAATGGGAGAGCATGCGAGTGTGATGGGGGACTGCAGAAACCGTGCTATTGTTGGGGGTCCTGCTGGATATCAGTAGGAGCTCTGTTTTATACTTGGAGGTATTTATGCAAATGTACACTCAGTGTCCACTTTATTAGTAACCTTCTGAACCTAACAGGGTGGCCACCGAGTGCACGTTGATGGTCTAGTGCTGTGGTAGCCCACCCTCTTCAAGGTCTGATGTGTTGTGTGTTCAAAGATGCTCTTCGGCACACCACTGCTGTAATGTGTGGTTATTTCTGTTATTAATCGCCTTTCTGTCAGCTTGAACTAGCCTGGCCATTCTCCTCTGAACTCTCTCATTAACAATGCATTTTCGCCCACAGAACTGCTGCTTACTGGAGAACAACTGAACCTCCTGACCATGTCTGCATGTCTTAATGCTTTGAGTCGCTGCCACATGATTGGCTGGTTAGGTATATGCATTATCAAGTGCCTAATTTATTAGGTGTACGTAGTAAAGTGGCCATTGAGTGTATACCTCATTTTGCACGTGCAAAAAGCAATTCTAATTACAAATCCTTAGATGCACATTTAACTGTATGACAACCAAATGTTTAATACTGGTTATCAAGTACACTAAATTTCTGTCTTCCACTTTCATCCAGTCTCAGATTGAGTAATGGAGTAGCCAAGTGGCCCTGTGCCACCACACAGGCCAGAGCTGCATGATATATTACCTAATACAATATGTGGCTAGAAGAGTGTTGCAAGCTTCAAATACTCTTAGGACACGGGCAGCTATAAACATAATCCCCCAGTTGTTTTTTCTTAACATACTCCTTGCCATTTGTTACACCTAGTGAATTCAGCCTACAAAAATTTCATCACTCTGGGGTAAGCAAGAAGAAAGCTTTGCATTTATATAGCATCTTTCATGCCACCATTAAAGATACTCCAAACTTTTTTTTATTATCAGCTTAAGGGTATTCATTGCTGTAATACGGGAAATGCAGTAGAGCATGAAGCCTTCAGGACAGGAAATGAACTCAGAAAAATGTTTACATGTAAGAATTTAAGACATAATTCAATGCATTTCAAGAATATTCAGAACAGTAACTTTTTCAATGTATTTTCTGAAAAATATAAACCAAGTATCTTAATGTGGGTGTAACAGAAATACCAGAAAAAGCTCAACATTTTTTAAATACTACTTTCATGAAAGTATACAGTATATAATTAGAACTTCAGATCAGAATTCTCAGCAAAGCATATAGTGGTCTTAGCTATGCTGTCAGTCAGAGAACACAGACTTTTTTACCTGTATCTTTTAGTGACAGGTTTAGCACTAGCATTTATAGAGCTCAAGAAAATAGATATTTTTTACAACATATGGAGGAGACCACAGAAACTGTGACATGAATTGTCATCAAGTGGAGTAGTAGGAATCGGTGTCATAGGGGGTCTAGTGAGGTGGGAGGGGTGAATCTGCATATCAGTATGTGTGGCCTTCTCACCCACTCATCAGATTTCCCTCTCTCAAACGAGCCAATGAACCTAGGCCAGCACTTTCTGCAGAGGGATAATAAGAAAATAACTTTTTATATGTTGCACCTTGTTAAATTGCAAAGGGGTGGGGGTGGAGAAATCCTCCTTCATATTCCTCTCAATCAGAGGGTGAATTTTCTGCAATGAGACAGAGAAAGCAGAAGATGCTGGTGGCATTCTGCTTCAAGTGTCATTCATCATTGCAATCGTGTATTTAGCTGTAATCGTGAGAAAACAGATGGAGAGCACATTTTAGGCTCGATGTGTGCATTTTCCATTTTACTGAGAGAACTTTTAAAAATCCTATCTATACAGTATATCACCCATTAAAACCTCACTGTTTTGTTTTCACACACGCAAGTGTTATTCAGCCTTATTTCATTTTCCAGCTGCCCTCTCGCATCGTGATTGTAGTTGTTTCAGAGGAACCAAGTTTCAGCAGCTGGAGTACCACTACGTGTAGACTGCTCACTTAATATTAACTCTGTTAGTATCGTTAGATGATTTGTAATTTTGTCTGGAAATGATAGTATATTGCAACCAGATTATGGATTTCTATTTCACTACAAATTGGAAGACAGCTATGCAGTAAAACTATTTCATCAAAACATATACATGAGCTTTTCCTCTGACATTTCAAAGATGAGCAACACACACAAAATGCTGGAGGAACTCAGCAGGCCAGGCAGCACCTAGGAAAATAGTACAGTCCAGGTCTCAGCCCGAAACGTCAACTGTACTCTTTTCCAAGGTGCTGCCTAGCCTGCTGAGTTCCTCCAGCATTATGTAGGTGTCGCTCAGATTTCCAGCATCTGCAGATTTTCTCCTGTTTGTGATTGGTTTACGGTTCAAAGATGTACTGGTTAGTAGGTTAATTAGTCATTGTGAATTGTTCTGTGATTAGATCGGAGTGCAAATCATTAGGCCAGTAGAGTCTGTATCTCCAAATAAAGAAAGAAATAAATAAGAATTTCCATGGACATTAAAAGATGGTTCAATCTGTTATGATTTTAAAATTAATGACAGTAGATCAATTTGAAGACTAAAACACAAACTGTATAGAAGATAATTATCTCCTTTAAAAAAAACACCATGAAAATTTCCATCGACCTTTCCACACACTGACTGAGGAATGGGCTGTTTGATTTGCCAGCGAAGACAATTACTGTAAACAATTAAGAAACTGTTAAGCCACGATGATCTGAATGGCCATACCATTCTTGGTTTATGAACTAGTCACAAGCTGGTTGCTGCCAGGCAATGGAGAATTGAATCACTTTGTTGCCTTGATGTAGTGCAGTCCATAGGAACAGAGGCATATAAAAAATTCCATTCAGCCCTTTAAAACTGCTGCACGTGCCAAAATGTAACTGGGAGCGTGTTTCTTGTATTGTGTTATGAACTTTTTAGCATTAGCTTCAGGGACCACATCTGCAAGACAACTGCTGCATTTGTGCTAATGCTATTAGATAGCAGAAAACAATAAAATTCACACTGCAGCCTTGCACAGGAAACCCAGTGAGTGCAGTTCTATGAATCTCACAATTCAAGATCTATCTCTATCAGATTTTGGCCATCAGTTTTAGAGTCACCCACAATGTTGTTTTAATATTGTTGGCTCGGATCTGAAGTTGGAGTTACCCAACATGCATAATTGCTGAGCATTTTGTAGTCAGTGGTGAGCACTGTCAGATTGCTGATGATTACCTCATTGTGATCTTCTCAGTGGAGACTCTGCAAACCATCAGGAGGACTTCTTCCTTATGAGGCAGAACACGCCATGCTTCTACAACTTTGGCACCCATCTGAATAATGCACCATAAGACCATAAAACATAGGAGCAAAATTAGGCTATTTGGCCCATCAAGTCTGCTCAACCATTCCATTATGGCTGATTTATTATCCCTTTCAGCACTATTCTCCTACATTTTCTCCGTAATCACTGATGCCCTTACTAATCAAGAACCTATCAAGCTCTGCTTTAAATGACCTGGCTTCCACACTACCTGTGCCAATGAATTCCACAGATTCACCACCCTCTGTCAAAAGAAGTTCTTCCTGATCCCTGTTCTAAAGGGATGACCTTGTATTCTGAAGCTGTGTCCTCTGGTCTTAGCCTCTCCCACCACAGGAAACACCCTCTCCATACGGACCCTATCTAGGCCTCTCAATATTCAATAGATTTCAATGAGATCCCCCTCATTCTTCTAAACTTCAGCAAGTATAAGCCCAGAGCTATTAAACCTTCCTTGTGGGCTAACCATTTCAGTCCAGGGATCATTCTCAGGAACCTCCTTTAGATGCTCTCCAATTCCAGCACATCGTTTCTTAGGTAGGAGGCCCCAAACTCCTCACAATACTCCAAGTGTGGACTGAATAATGGCTTATAAAGCCTCAACATTATATCCTTGCTTTTATATTCTAGTCCCCTCAAAATGAATGCAAACATTGTATTCACCTCCCTTACCACTGACTCAACCTGCAAGTTAACCTTCAGGGAATCCTACAGGAGAACTCCCAAGTCCCCTTGCACATCTGATTTCTGAATTTGCTCCCCATTTATTGAACAGTCTACACTTTTATTCCTTTTACCAACGTGCATGACCATAAACTTCCCTGCACTGTATTCCATCTGCCACTTATTTTCCCTTTCTCCTCATCTGTCTAAGTCATTCTGCAGACTGCCTGCTTCCTCAACTCTATCTGCTCCACCAAATTCCTCAAATTTGGCCACAAAGCCCTTAAATCTATGATCCAAATTATATACATATAAGTGGTCCCAACACCGAACTAGTCACTGGCAGAACTAGATAGCTGTCAAATACTCCAGCTTAACTGCTGCTGTTCCAGGAAGGAGTGTGGGAAGGAGGAGGGGAAGTGTAAGTGAGTGAGAAAGAAGGAAAGAATGAATGGATAAAGATGGAGCTGGAATAAACCTGGATCAATCTTGTAAACCTGCACTTTTCATCTCCTCAAGTCTCCTTATTCATCTCATAGCAATGGCCATTACTCATGGTAAGTGTGGTCTAACTCAATTTAAACACAACATATTGCCTCTGTTTTAATTGTATATCTCTAAACTGATATGAAAATAAACACCCGTGTGCTTGGCTTTTTTTTTAAGTTGTGGCCTCATTAACTGCCAAAATAATTTAAATAATGTTGTATTCATTTGCTGTGCTATGCAGTTTTATTTCCTCAATCCTGAAAGAGATATGACATCCTTACTCTTTGTAATCCAAATATAATAACTCAAACTTCCCTAAAAATTGATTTGTCCATTCTGAAACTTCATTTCTAGTTTGTAATCTGATGCACTTGTCTTCAGTAATGAATGATTTAATGTAATTTATATATTGTCACTCAAATTTAACTTTTTAATATGAATTATAAACATCACTGGTCTCAGCATTGATATTTGTAAATCCCATTTTTTTTTTCTTTTGCCTGTCTATGCAGCTTTATTCCAATTTCCCTACTCTGTTTCCTCTTACTGCTACTGTCTCTGACTTGATTCATGTGTTTCTTCCTGAATCAATTTATCAGTTCACACATTTCATAATTTTATGTGTTTATTTTTTTGTTGGAGTTCCGCATTGCTTGTGAGGCCAGCACTTTTTGCCCATCCTGACTTGACCTTCAAATGGCTGCATTCTCCTGGAGGGGTTCAAGATCCTCGGTTGTTGTTGGAGCTGAACTTAGTCAGTGCAATGGAAAGTATTCCATTATCAGTCCTACACTGAGCCTTGTACCCTGGTGAAATACTTTGAAATATCAGGAAATAAGTGGGCTAGGACACTGGCCTGAGGAACTCTTGCAGTGGATCAATCACCTCCAGCACTATATCTGTTTTCTAAAGGGATCAGGGGTATAGAGGAAAGGCTGGTACAGGGTTCTGAGTTGGATGATCAGCCATGATCATACTGAATGGCGGTGCAGGCTCAAAGGGCTGAATGGCCTACTCCTGCACCTATTTTCTATGTTTCTATGTTTCTTTGAGACAGGGTTATAGAGTGATATAGCACAGTAACAAGCCAACAAAGTCCCTACTGATTATCTACCACCCATTTACACTAACCCTGCAGTAATTCCATTTTCTATTCTCTCTAGCTTTTGTATGGGGCACAATTATACTTAACAGTTTGTGACATATAACCACAATGCTTCTTGGACATAGCTTTTGTTGTGTTCCGTAACCCCAGTAATTTCTTGATTTCATGTGACTAGCTTTTGTAATGGTGGGAATCTTGGAAAGAAGCCAAAATGCACCACCTATGGCACTTCCGGCATTTTGGTATGCCTCAGCATCCGCTATGTTGAAGAAGGGGAATGTTCTGGATTGTGTCCTGCCATTTGCTGTTAAGATGTGGCACGACTGCAGAGCTTGGATCTGCTCCATTGGTTATGATATTGCCCTATTCTGTTTGTTGCATTCTGTTTTGGCCATTTTGCACACATACAGTATCATGGAGCTTCAGTAGGCTGACAACTTAATTTTGGATACACTCCTCCACTCATTGAACTAGGATTGATCCCCTCGCCTGATCATCACGGAAGACTGAAAGTTATACCATCTCTTGAAATTACAGATTGTGGTAAAGTACAGTACTTCTCCCTTACAAGTGATGATTCTCATCAATGTCCCGTTTTGAGCTGCAGATCATTTCTAAGTATCCTGCATTTAGCACCCTGGAAGTTCCATACCACATCATAGAGGATGTTCTCAAATTAAAAATGGGATTTTGCCTCTACTCCTACCAATGCTGTCATGGTTGATCCATCTTCCACAAGTAGGTTGCTGAGAATAAGATCAGTTAGGTTTATTAGTCATCTTACTGTTCTTTTTCCAGTCTAATAGTCATGTCCTTCCGGACATGGTTAGTTTAGTCAGCACTGGTGGTATCACGTTCCTCTTCAAAATCCTGTACCTAGAACACATTTCAATGATCCTTCCAAATATCATTCAACAGAGAGAAGCACTTAATCATCAGCTATGAAAGGACAGTAGAGGGTAATCAAGAGGATTTTCTATATCAGTGTTTAACCTGATGCTGTGAAACACATAGCTTTTGGAGTGCCAGATTCACCCCCTTCCACTGTTGGACCACCTTTTGCGAATCCAATCTCCCGGTAGGACAAGGAGTACCCAGAGAATGTGTTGAGGACTTGGTGAATTGACTGTAAGATATAATTCTGCGAGTACAACAATGTAAGGCTTTTGTTTATCTTGCCTGTGGGACAGACCTCCCTAACTGGACACAAATTCTCAGAAGTTCATGAGAAGGAATTGCTAGGTCAATTTATCTGAGAGTGACTTTGCTGTATCCAACTTTAAGTTTTAGGGTGATGCTGGGCAGTCTTCCCAATATTATTGTTCTTTTTTTAATATAATGTTTTGATAAACTGAATATTATGCTAAGCCATTTCAGAGAGTGGTTAAAAATAAACCACATTACTCTGGGATTTAGGGAACAGTGTACAAGCCAGACCAGATAATGACCATTAATGTCTACTCATCGTCTCATTATGTGCTGTATCGCATGATGTAGGCAGTCGTAGTCTCATGACGGTGATTGTTTTTGGCAAATTTTTTACAGAATTGGTTTGCAATTGCCTTCATGTGGGCAGTGTCTCTACAAGAGAGTTTGTCTGCCTGGTATCAGTGGTCACATAACCAGGACGTGATATACTCCAGCTGATCGTACGACCATCCAGTACCTGCTCCCATGACCTCATGTGACCCTGATCGGGGAGGCTAAGCTGGTGTTACACCTTGCCCAAGGGTGGCTTTGGACAAGGAGGGAAGGAACGCGTTACACCTTCTTTGGTAGAGGTGTATCTCCAACCCGCCACTCAAATGTCTACCACCAGGTCTAAAGAAATAAGTTGGTGTTCAGCTTTAATAGCAGCACTATTGCCCCAATAAGAGTTTTGTGCTTCTAATTGTACATATAGAAAAGAATACTGGAATAAAATGAAAGGTTTATTTTTTTCTTTGGCATTATGAAACTAACTGATTTCACTGATTCAGAACAGGGTAGGTTGCAAACTGCCTCCAGAATTCATGATGTATATACAGCATGGATTGGATATCTGTGTAAGCAGAAGGCAGGAGGAGACATGAGGGCTGGTCAGTCGGTGCCCTTGGAGTTTGGGGTTTTGTTATCAGTTAGTCTGGGGGTCAATGCTAAAGATCACAACCATGAGGTCAATTGGTAGTCTGGAATTCAGAGCTCAAAGACCAAAGCCTTGAAACTGGAGGCTGGCGTCCTGTCCTGGAGATGGAGAACTGGCTGTGTTTGTGCAGGTCAGGGGAGGAAAAGGGATTGTTTTGCTGTTCTTGTTTAGCTGCTTTTTGTATTTTGTGTTTTGGTGTTCGGTGTTGTTCCACCGAGCATTATGGACATGCTACGTTGGTGCCGGAATGTATGGTGATACTTGCGGGTTGCCCCCAGCACATCCTCGGGTTGTGTTGATGTTAGCACAAATGATACGTTTCACTGTATGTTTTGATGTACATGTGATAAATAAATCTGAATCTGAATCTGATTTGGTTATTTCTCACAAATAGGATGATGAACTTCAGATCAATTGTAAGTATACGCTGATCAGTCTTTCCTGGAGTTATTGGTTACAGAAAATATTGATATTCATATGTTATTAAGAGTCAGAGCCATAAATGTACATACTTAAAATAGTTTAGCGACCCACACAAGGCATTACTGATGCATTTTGAGGCCGTCTTTGGTCTCTTTCAAATATGTTCCTCTTCTTTTCTGTCAGCACTTAATTATGCAGAAGGATTTGTGCCAGGTGTTTTTCTAATATTTTGGAACGTCTAAAATATTGGCCCAAAATATTGCCTTATGGGATTCCACCATTTTGAATCTCTGTAGGAAGCAGGCAAGGATGGTCAACAGGAGGCTGAAAGCCAGGCTGGCGTACCAAAGCCAGGGTGCACCCTTTCACATCAGCCTCACATTTCCATTCACTGGCAGATGTACAAGTACTTAGCTGAAGAGTTTGAACTGGAGATGGGCAACATTACAATAAAAAAAAATAGAAGAACTGTGTATCTTGCGTCAAAGACTTTAAGTGCCAGTGGCAGGGAAGGAATCAGCTTTGCTATCCACATCTAAACTTCACCAGCTTCCAAATCAGATTGTTCGACAGTGAGGAGCTACTTGTATTTGAAGCACGACCATTCTCCTTGAAATCAACTTAATTATCATTTCCACTTTTCAACTAGTGTAAGACAGTATGATTCTTCACTCCTTTCCATAGTCAGATTTGATTAATTTGTTTACTAGTTAATCTTTTTCACTTGTGCTCATGAATATCTGTTTAACAGTTTGGTATTGGTCACCAAATCCTACATTGACCACGTCAGGATAATTGTTAAAAAATTATTCAGTCTGCTTACTCTAAATTTGAGGCAGGAAATTCCCAGTTTGAGCCAGGACTCTGCTTACATATTCTATCAAACCAACTGTATCCACACTGAGGATGTACTGTTGTCAGAATGAATACCAATAATTCGTCTCAAATACTTCTCTGAAATCAGAGTGGCAGACCTAACAGTAATCACACTGTTCAGTTATTTGAATAATTTGATGCCTGGAACAATTACACAGTTTAAAAGTCAATGAGATAAAATAGTGTATCCTTGCTTGTATAAATTTTTATCAATTGATTATATTCTGTCTGGAATTTATTCCAAGTTTTTAAGTGATTGAATAACTTCTTTACAGAACTTTGGTAAAAGATGCTGAAACACTCTGGACAAAATGGTGTTAATAGTGTTTTTAGGGCATTGACATTGTTGCTCAAAGCGTTTTCATATTTTGTGTCTTTTCATATTTCCTAATGACAAAGGAGTGTATGCCTTGTATGCTGCATCTCATAATAATCCAACCCATTCCACTTCCCAACATATGTACCTGTAACTTATTCTCTCTCTCGCTCTCTCTCTCTCACACACACACACACACACACACACACCAAATCCACCCTCATTCTCCTCCCACCCACTGTATGACAGGTAACTTGCAGTAAGCAATTAATCTATGAACAACCAGGTCTTTGGAATGTGGGGAAAGATGTTAGCACCAGGAAGCACTACAGTCACAGAGAGAATGTGCAAACTCCGCAGAGACAGCATTAAAGGTTAGACAAAACACAGATAGCTGGACCAATGAAGGCACAGCACTATCTGCATTTCCTCCAGCTGATGATATAAAGACTTTGCTGACCTTTGGATAATGATGGGGAAGATATTAATAAATGGCTTTCAAAGATAGTAGTTGAATGGGAAGATTTTATATGTAACAATATCTCAATTGAAAACATAATATAAACTGACACATATTTCAGTACAGGAGAACTGTACTGGAGGGATCTTCTCTTGGATAAGATGTTAAGCAATATGGACTTCTTTCCACCTGAGGGGATAAAGGATTCCATTGTACTATTTTAAAGAAAATATGTAAGTTTACTTATGGGATTTGTTGCGGGCAAATTGGACAATATATTCCTTAATACGAGAGTGACCACACTTCAAGTCTGTTTTGGTGGCCATAAAGGAAAGTGAGGGCAAGTGGCTGTGAGAGGTCTGAAAGATTCTTTTTTTGCTTTTTAACCATTTTTAACTTTAGTTATGAACAGTTTTTCAGCTGAATTGTTTTTACTTGGCATTTTAGAAGTGATGCTAATAAAATGGCTTTCTTTACCATAGAGCCTTGTACAATCATGCCCAGAGTATTAAGTGTAAAGTTTTGCTTACTATGTAAGAAAAAAGTCACCCTCCTGATTTCACAGGTCCATGAAAGCGCTGCATTTACACTGAGAAATTCTGTTTGGTTTGTTCCCAGTCAAATTTCCACTACCCATTGAAAAGAGAGTCAAACCTCGCTGTAAGTACTGCCCCTTTGTCTGAATAATGTTGGAAGATATGATTGCTTTGAAGTGAACATGTGATACATTTAACTTAATGCAGCTAGTGCATTTTTAGACCAAACCTATAAGTTCTGGTGTGGAATGGAGCCGCAGAGACTTAGGAAGTCCATTCGGTTTATCCACTGTTGAACTGTCAAAAGCGGTGGCAAGAATTCCAAACTAGTATCACAGGTCTTGCATACTGCATGCATGCAGTGCAGCAGTTGGCAGCCCATGGGAAGTTATTCAGTTTATTTTGTTTCCTTCAGCCCCTGAAACTAGGCAGTCCTTTTCCCTACAGGAAAACACAGCCCTTTCCTCCCTGGCCTAATTGTATTTGTTTAGATGGAGATCTTCCAGTTTCCTAGTGCTTTGTGCGATCATGCTCTATTTCTCACAATGTCACCGCTGACTTTGTACACAGGGTCTATTGTTGCTTTTACCACATTGGCCAGGATAATACTAAAGCATAAGAATTCTCTATTCCAGATCAAAACCTTCACGCAGGGTGTAAAGACCAAATCAGTTTCACCATTGTTTTCTTTTACATCTGGACACTCAGTGAACGCATATAATTTAGATCAAAAAGGAATTCATCCAAAACTGTTGAATTAGGAAGTTTACAGGTAGTGGTTTCTGCCTAGAGGTTCCACCAAGTTTCCAAAGATAATGCTTTGAATTATTAGCCACTTAGTGCTTTCCTGATACTTACTAGAAAAGTTCCTTTTTCTTATATCATCCACTAGTGTTGACGATGGACGGTGAAGGAGAGGGGTGATGGGGTGCTGCACTGGCTGGGGAATTCAGAAAATAGTCTGGGGTTTATGCCCCATTTTCCTGTGTTTAGGCACACTGAGGGCTGCACACTATTTCAGTGGGTCTCCCGTCGCTCTTGTGTTTACCCGTGTTGTTGAAGTTTATAAGTTGCATTTTCGTGGCCTCATTGTATCACTTGCCACATTACTCATTCAAGTGAATAAGAAATCCACAAAAAAGATTAAAACTAGATGGGAAAATTTATGAAGTGGCAGTGCAAACTCATATCTCAATTCATTTCCAGCCATCAAGTCTTTTACCTTATTTTTCGTGGCCGTATGATCTAAATTTGAATTTTCAGCTGCTTTATACCATTTGGACTAAGCTTAGTAGTTGCTAGCAGATCAAGGGATCAATATTTAATTCAAGTTAAACTCCCAAGGAGAGTAGTTACCTTAATAAATTTATTATCCAATTGTGAATGCAATTTGGTAAGCATCTTAACACAGCATTTTATAATTAATTATTCAATCTATTTTCTATCTTTCTATAAAGTCAGAATCAGATTTGTTATTGCTGACATATGCGATGAAATCTATTGTATTGTGGCAGCAGCACATGTTATTGTGTAGTTTTCTGTATCTGAGATCTGTGAATATGCAGGTTATCAAAGAAGGAGACTTGGTCCAAAAGTTTTGGTAGTAAAGTAGGAAGAACTATCAACATTATACCGCGAAATATAGCGCAGTCTTACAATTTGCACACGTAAGTAGTTTAAACATGGAATATCCAAAGCTATTATCAGTGAGGCAGTGCTTCTCCGCTGGCTGTGTGTTCTTTGGAGAAACATGGGAAATTACTATTAATGCCACAACTTCAAGCAGGCCTGCTGCAAAGCATCCTTATTATGTTCTGCATTGTTGCTTGACATCTAAGTCATTTTTTTTTATGGCATGCAAGGCTTATCACCAAATGATTTACCCCTCCCCCCACCCAAAAGTACATATTACCCACATGCATTGCAATTGTCTTGCATAAGTATTACAATAAGTAAATTATATTAAAGTAAATAAAATATATTTCGGAGGGGAGGAGAAGATGGTGGCGCGACGCAGTGCGCGCGGCCGCTCCGAAATGATATCGTATTTGTAAGTAGGATGCCGTGCACAATCCTGATTTGATGGAGACGGTCGTGAGAAGCACAGAGGAACATCTGGAGAAACTTCTGAAATTCCCGCTTTGCTACCACTGCTACTGTGCGATCGAGAATCGCCGGAGGGGAAGGCTCCAAATCCTCGGCTTTGCCTATTGCCTGTTGCTGGGGCTGGGGTTGAAGCGCTCGGCAGAGATGGTGCTTGGTGCTCGGTGTTGGGAGGGCTGGTTGGAGGCTCGAAGTTTTCAGACGGACTCAAGAGTCGACTGTGGTCGGGTGCTGCATCGGCAAGTTTGCGGCGCTGGAAGCTCATGGCAGGGAGAGTTTTTCTTCCTTCTCCGTCTGCGTGAGATGATGGGACTTTCGAGAGACTTTGAGACTTTTTTTTACCGTGCCCATGGTCTGTTCTTTATCAAATTACGGTATTGCTTTGCACTGTCGTAGCTATATGTTATAATTATGTGGTCTTTGTCAGTTTTTCAGTCTTGTTTGTCTTGTGTTTCTGTGATATCATTCTGGAGGAATATTGTATTATTTCTTAATGTATGCATTACTAAATGACAATAAAAGAGAACTGCGTGTCCTCATAACCTAATCTAATCTAATATTTTTAAAGTTTAAAAAGTTTCCAGGTTGCTTAAGCATACGGGCATCATCCAATTGTTTATTTGGTAACTTATACAAAGTTAGACTCAATAGCTTGTTGAGTCCATGCTTTTAAGTGCCTATTTACACCAATTAATCCCATTTAATTTTCCCCACATTCCCATCAACCCACCTGACCCCAGCAATCCCAGATTCTACTACACACTTACACAATATGGACAACATACAGTGGCTAATCACCTTTCCAACTTTGGGATGTGGGAGGAAATCGGAGCATTGCTGGTTTGATTTGATGAAAGCGAGACATTTTATTGTGTGTTTCGGCGTACTTGAGACAAATAAAACTAATCTCTCTTAATCTCACTGGGAGGAAACCATGAAGTCACAAGGAAAATATGCAAACTCGACATACACAGAGCAAAAGAAGGCAGAACTGAATCCAAGTTGCTGGAGATATGGGGCAGCAGCTTTACTAGCTGTGCCATTGACCGTCATAATTAAAAACTCAAAGTTATGTTTCTTGTTTTCTAGTTAATGGACATAAGAATTAAGATCAGTAGTAGTCCACTTGAACCTTCAAGTCCACTTTAATAAGAGAATCTTTGCTCTGAGTTTTAACCTCTCATTATTATCATCTAACCAGGGTAAACTATCAATCATCCGGCTTACTAAGAATCCATTTTCTTCTGCCTTAAAAATATTCAAAGGCTGTTCTTACTGTCCTTTTGAGGAAGAGCATTCCAAAGACTTGCAATACTAAGAGGAAGAAAAAATTGCCTCATTTCTACCTTAAACGGGTGACTCATTTTTTTATTCCCCCTTTTGATTTTAAATTCTAGAGCAAGCAGTAAAGTGTCAAACCTGTCAAAGACTCTTTAAGATCTTGTATGTCTCAATCAAGATCAATCTTGTAAACTCCAGAAGATACACGTCTTCCCTGTCCAAAGTTTCCTCATAAGGCAATCTGCCTATTCATGTGTAGTATTCAGTCAAGCTATCTTGATGATGTCAAGGCTGTTAACCATTGAGGAACCCTTGTACTGTTACCTGACTGCAACTGGCATTCATAAAGAACAAATATAGTTCTGATAATTGCTAGATCTTTATAGGCAGCCTATTACGAGCACATGCTGTAATTCTGCTTGGCCAATAGTGTAGCTGTAAAGCAGATCATCAAATTCCAGAGTAGGCAGCACTATTATTGCTGGCTAACTAATCTCAGCCAGTACATACTGGATACATCTGATTGCATGTATGGGAATTCCCTCCTGTTACTCAAACGTAAATGATATTTTCAAATCAACTTGGTATTTATAAAGCAGGCACCTTTGTTCTTCTCAGATTTGACTTAATTGTGAAGTGATTGTGATTATGATTTTTTCCCCTCCTTTTCCACTTTTGATCAGACCCATTCCAGGATACGGCACCGCAGGATCCAGCAGCCCTTTAATACAGTGACCTTCAGTGAACTGCCCAATAATCATTCTTCTTGTACAAATCAAAACAGAGAATGTGTAGAGAGGCTTTATTCTATGACAAGAGGTCTTTACAATTGAGCTTGATACGCTCTTAACTTGGCATCCAGAGAAACACAGATTTCAGTTGAGGGACTTTTGTCCACACTGCTACATTAGTTTCTTTCTTTCTGCCTTGCTTCATGAAGGATTGAATCCCAGGGTACAAGGCTATTTTTTTTTTCTGGTGAGAACTTCGAGAAAGGGGCCAACCCATTCAACTCAAATACAAATACTTTGCCGTTTTTATTTCTATTTGTGTGGCGGCTTTTATGGAGTTTAGAAACATTTCAATTTCTGTCTCTACAAGGAATTTCTAAAGTAATATTCATTGGTCAGGCTTTTCAGGATTGGATAATTTAGTTATATCAATCAGAAATTAAAAGTTGTATTAAGCAGAATTCAATGAGTTTTATGTATAATATTAACTCAGCTAACATTATATTTTTATTGCAACGCCCACAGAATGCTGGAGCAACTCAGCAGGTCAGGCAGCATCTATGGAAATGAACAGACAGTCAACGTTTTGGACCGAGACCCTTCTTCAGGACTAAGAAGGAAGGGGGAAGATGCTAGTATATAAAGGTGGGGGGAGGGGAATGAGGCTAACTAGAAGGTGACCAGTGAAGCCAGGTGGGCTGGTATGGTCAAGGTGAACGCTGGAGAAGAAGGAATCTGATAGGAGAGTAGAGTGGACTACAGGAGAAAGGGAAGGAGGAGGGGACCCTGGGGGAAGTAATAGGCAGGTGAGAAGAGGTAAAAGGTTAGAGTGGGGAATAGAGGAAGGGGGCAGGGAATAAGTAACTGCAGCATCTGCAGTCTTTCTCATGTTTATGCATTACTTTTTAGTACCCACTTTCCAAGAGAGGATTTCACCCACCTCTGCTGTAATTGCTTGATGCTTTATAAATATCATTCAGTTATCCAATTATTGTTTAATAACCTGTTTGGCAGACTTGGTTGTTCAGTAAAATGTTTCTCGCAGGTCAAGGTAGATTACAATGGAGGAATATGCTTTGAAATATGAACAAGTAAATTAAAATGTCCAGCTTCTTGAATTATTGCAGATAATCCGAATATTGATGTTTTCCTTCTTTTCCACTCTTGAGGAAAGGCTTGGACTCATTCCGTCTGTCTTTGGGTCATAGGAAATAATGGTTGATTACCCAGAGTTAGGGTTATTCTAGCTCAACAGAATAACCATAATCCTAAACTTTGGCAGTACTGTTTGTATCATTGCCCGTTTTTTTCTTCATCATCTTCCACCAGCATGGCTGGTACTTATTGTTTGTTCTCTAGCTGCTCTGTGGTAGCAGCTTAAAGAGCAGAATAGCTTGCTTAGCCACAAACAATTACATTGTTATTGTAACTGTGAGGCCTGGTCAGGATTGCAAGTTACCTATCCACGACGTTACACCATGTGTGAATCATTTAGATTTACGACAACTGGTAGCTTCATGCTAATTTTTATGACTATCGCCTTATCATACTTATTGTCCTGATGAAGGGTCTCGACCTGAAAAATCGACCCTCTATTCCTTTCCATAGATGTTGCCTGACCTGATGAACTTATTCAATATTTTGCATGTGTTACCTTATCTTGTTGGATGGATATATGGACAGGAAAGGAATGGAGGGTTATGGGCTGAGTGCAGGTTAGTGGGACTAGGTGAGAGTAAGAGTTCGGCACGGACTAGAAGGGCCGAGATGGCCTGTTTCCGTGCTGTAATTGTTATATGGTTATATGGTTGTTATATCTTGCTGTCTAGGTTATTAGTCCAGCCTCCAAGATTAGTTATCCAGTAATATAACTGCCACGTTATTGTGCCCTGGTATAACATACCCAAAAACTGTCCATTTTGTTTATCGACATGCACCTTAGAAATATAGCATGCAAAGACTTTCAAGAGAAAAGATAAAGGCCAAACAATTGAAGTTTGGGAACAGGTTAACACTGTTCATAAAATAAATGTTATAGTCAACTATTTATATTATTCATGTAACCTTTTATATACTATCATTAGCTTTAACAAAAATTTTCCTGGCAAGTAGCCAAAAATACTTGGCAGTACGGTGCAAGGAGAGAGTTACTGTGAGTTTTGATGACCTGCTCAAAAATAACATTCTGGCTCTTAACAGCTAACCCTCAAAATCCCACCAGTCTACAGGCACTCAACATTCCCATCATTAATTACAGGCCTTAAGACACAATTGGAGCAATTTTCTAGGTGTCAGTAATGCTTCTGATGGTCCAATAACACTTGGAAACAGCAGTGGTATGTGTCACCAAACAGGCATTCATGTGGAGGTTACCAGTTTCTGCCTTGACATTGAAAATAAGCTTGGTAACTTGCTCCATAAACAGAAATTAAGTGTATTAGTTTTGAGATGGTCACCCATACATAGAATTGGGTTAGAACTGTTGTCAATTACATATTAGATTATTAGATTAGATTATGAGGACACTCAGTCCTTGTTTACTGTCATTTAGAAATGCATGCATTAAAAAATGATACAATGTTCCTCCAGAAAGATATCGCAGAAACACAGGACAATCAAGACTAACTGACAAAACCATATAATTATAACATATAGTTATAACAGTGCAAAGTAATACCATAATTTGATAAAGAGCAGACCATGGGCACGGTAAAAAAAAAGCCTCAAGTCCCGATAGCCCCATCATCTCACGCAGACGGAAGCGCCGCAAACTTGCCGATGCATTGGAAGCACCCGACCATAGCCGACACTGAGTCCGTCCGAAAACTTAGAGCCTCCGACCAGCCCTCTGACACCAAGCGCCATCTCTGCCGAGCACTTCAACCCTGCCCCGGCCGCCAAGCAACAAGCAAAGCCGAGGACTCAGGGCCTTCCCCTCTGGAGGTTCTGGATCACACAGTAGCAGTGGCGGTAAAACAGGCATTTCAGAAGTTTCACCAGATGTCCTCCGTGCTCTCACGTCTGTCTCCATCAAATCAGGATTGTGCACGGCACCCTACTTGACAAATAACAGATATCACCACCAGAGTGGCCACTGCAAGCTGCGTCACGCCGCCATCTTCTCCTCCCTTTTACTTCATTTTACACATTTTGTCTCCAAAATGAATGCTTTCAAATTCTTAACAACTACTCATTCCAATCAGTTATGGGAGATTTGTTAGGTAGATTATTTGCAAAATTACTTTGTTTGACATGTTCAAGATATGAGTAATGATTGTTCCACAGGTGTAACTCGTTCAGACATGATTAGGAAGAGACAAACCAACTGTGCAGCACTGTTGCCTTGCCTTTGTGTACATACACATAAAGGGAACAGTGATTGCAGTAACTACAAGGTGAGCAGCAACTGTTAGGTTCATCTGCAAGAGCACATAATAATCCAATTTTCCAGTCAGCAGTAAAGGGATGGCAGAGGGGTGGGGGAGGGCAAGTTCAGTTTCAATGACCTCAGTACATAGATTGCTCCATTTCCCAATGTATCTGTATGGGATCTGTGGCCTCCAATCATACTGTTGTCATCAAACCAAGCAGACAATCAGATTGGAGATTACATATGGCCAGCAAGCCAACTGATAAATTCTATTTGGAGAAAAAGCATTTTATTTTGAGCCAAATAAAGATTGGGATATTCACCTGGATCAGAGTAGCATCCTGATTATCATGAACAGTTAAGATTGAAAAGAAGTATTATTTTATGATTATTGAAAGAATTGAACTCCACATATTTAAAATTAGTTTTCTGGCTTGGTAATGTGCAATGATATATGTATTGTTCAAACTCAGTTAACTTTATGTAACAGTGTGCAACATTTACAATTGTGATTACATTTAAAGTACAACTGTTACTTAATTGGCTGTAAAGTGCTTGGAGAAACTTTTATGTTATACAAATGCAAGTCTTTCTAAGAGCAAGAATTCCAAAAGCAGCTGATGTCACTGACATTTTTATAATATTAAATTCACATATTCCAGACCAATAAGTACCATCAGATTTAGAATACAATGTTTTCCATCCTGGACAATTAAACTAAAGGTAAAGACCTTTACTATGTAGACGACCAAAAATGTTCAGTATGATTTCAGTGTTCTACATTGTACACAGTATTGACCCTATTGAGGAAATAGCTTTGATTGAAATTGAAAAGCATACATGTAGCTTCCTGTAGAGGATCATAGACTTGAAGTGTTGGTATCAGCAGATGTTGGGTAACATTAAAAATGGAAACTTGGGGACAATCTTAATTACTGCCTAATTCAATTAAGGAAATCTGTGCTGGCTAAACATTTCTGAAAAGTAACTAGCCATAATCAAAAAGCAGGAGCCACAGTAGCGTAGTGGCTAGAGTGACACTATTACAGCTCAGGGTGTTGGAGTTTGCAGTTCAATTCTGACATAATCTCGAAGGAGTCTGTACATAATCCCTGTGGAAAGTGTGGGTTTTCTCTAGGTGCTCCGGTTTCCTCCCACAGCCTAAAGGCATACTGTTTAGTAGGTAATTGGTCATTGTAAATTGTCCCGTGATTAGGATGGGGTTGAATTGGGGGTTGCTGGGAGATGTGCGGCTTGAAGGGCCATAAGGGCCTACTTGGCTCTGCATCTCTAAATAAATTAATTCAATTAAATTAAAAATAAACTTTGCACATAACAAGAAGCAAACATAATTTGTTACAGTTATGTGCCATAATGAATCTTGCCATTTTTATTTTTACTTAAGCAGCTATAAAGAGGCCACAGTCTCATTTGTGTGATCTTCTGCTGTTGCCAAACTGGAAACAAAGCCGAAGATGGTCTTTTAAAATCAAAATTGTGTCAGCTTTCTGCCAGTGAAAAATGTGTAATCAGCATATTTCAGTTTTGATGGTTTGCTTTGTTTTTCTAGATTGTGGAAATGTTTTCCTAGTCTCTTACAAGGCTTAGGCTCTGGGATAAAATAACATTCATATTGGTTATCCAAATGCATTAAAAAAGTAAATGTTTTCAGAGTCCTGATGAAGGGTCTTGGCCCAAAATATCAGCTGTTTATTGCCCTCCATGGATGCTGCCTGACTTGCCGAGTTCCTCCAGCATTTTGTGCATTACTCTGGATTTCCAGCATCTGCAGAATTTTCAAAGCTTTCTTTATTTTCTCATCACTTCAGCTTTTTGGAAAAAAAAGTTTCTATAGAAAAATCTAAGGCTTGCTCTTGCACTTTTTCAGAAATATATGCTTTTGAGATTGGAATCTGAGGAACACCTCATGTTCCTGCTTTCAGAGATTCTTAAATCAAAGATTTAAAGAACCCCACAAATACTGATCAAGGTTTTGAGCTGACTCATTTTACAGAAAGTAATGAAGGAAAATAACTTCTACTCTTCTCTTTTGTACCTTCTTTGTGTTTAGTGATTTGCATTTGCTATTGGCATTATAACATCAAAGCAAAATATTTATTGAACTAATTTGAAAGTTAGGTTTTGTGCAAACAATGCTGAATACTTCTTGTGTGAAGTTGTTATGTGAATCCTATTTCGGCCTCCACAGCAACCTGAGGTCCCACCAACAGACAACTTAGGAGAGCATCATACTCGACTCAAGTGATCACACTGCCAAATACTTTTAGTTTCCTGAGTAAGTATTTTGTCTTCAAAGATAGTGCACTATAAATGTGGAGCTTATGTTAGAAACTTTGCTTTAAAAGTGTCAGTGCTGCTCTGTGGTGTGTATACAGCATTATTCCTGGTGAATTTTCTATGTGATGAATAAAGCTCTAGTTTCCATTTATTTAGGAATTTTGCTCTGTCGTATATATGCTGTAAGTTCTCATTGCAAATACAATAAAAACAGACTGGCTGCACGACTATTTCCACTTACATGACAAATACAATAAAGGACAGAATCCCAAAATTCCTAAATAAATAGAAGGTGCACTTTTATTCCTAGACGAAATACTAGGAATAATACTGGTTAGATTAAGTACAAGTCAAAGAGCAGTATTGTCAGATTTTTGCAGGGGTTTTCCAACTTAAGTTACACAATTAGAGCCCATCCTTTTCTTAAGGATGAACATCTGTCAGTTCAAAGCTTTCGAGTGGGAGATCGTGGTGTCCCCAATTATGTTACTGCTTTTAATTTATTTATAAATTCTTTTTGAGGTTAATGTTTGTGGCCTTAATTGCCTACATTGAACAAACACTACAGCCTTCCAGTAGTATTGCCTTGAAGTGTTAAGAGATTCTAATTCAAAACAGGATGCAGAAAGGGATATGGCAAAGTTGTCAAGCTTTCTCTGTGATGGCTAAGCTTAAACCGCACATCTTAAAGGAAATGAAGCCACATCATTAACTCTGTGTTAGTGTTATATTGGAATATATTACTTTTGTCTTGTCAGTATAGGCAGTGACAGTATTGCTTTCACAACAGAAGGGGAAAAAATGCCCCTTCTATTTATTGGCCTTGGCCACATTGATTGTGTGAAGGAGGGGAAACTGGCTGTTAACTCCCTTCCTGCAGCTTGAAGCCATCTCCCGGTAAGCCGAACAAGAAGTCATTTTTCTGACATCTGCGGCGATGTCAGTGTTGTAGCACTTGTGCAACTTCTAAGTGAGCACAATGGTGTGGAATGTGAAGGGGGAAACAGTATATGAAAAGTAATTCATAAATCTGTACTGCTTATTCCAGACATAACAAAGAATAGACAGCCCATTCTCACATAGCGACGACAACAATAACTTTCATTTGCACAATATATTTACGATACGAAAAAATCCTAAAGTGAAATGTTGGTAAATGGGATTAATATGAATGTGTTCTTGATGGTTGGCATGGTAACAGTCAGCTAAAGGAGTTTTATGTGCTGTATGACTCCATCAAAGAATGTGAAAAAAAGAACATGTTGGAAACACTCAGTAGGTCAGGCAGTATCTGTGGAAAGAAAAGCAGGGTTAACTTAGGTAAGCATTAAATCACTTGAAACTCCTGAAGACATATTAGGATTAGTGGCCAAAAAGTTTAATAAATGAGTTTTAGGGAGTATTTTACAGAAAGCAGGAGAGATTATAAAATGGAGCGATTAAGGAAGACTATCCTAGAACCTGAGGCTTTGGCAGCTAAATCCATAGCAGGCAGTAATGGACCAAAAGGCCAGAATTGGTTTAGTGCATGTCATGGGAGATGTCTGGAAGAGGTAAGGGCTAGTGGTAGAGGGCTACAATACCAAGCATGTGAATTTTTAAATCATGATGTTAACTAACCAGGATCCAGTACTTCTTAGTTATATTCATGGAGTCACACATGTCAGGATAGGGACAGAAGTGCCTCACTTATTTGAAGTAGGGCTAAGCAGTGAGGTCTGGAGCATGGACCACTATGGCTGGAGTCTTTGTTTCTTTTCTTTCTCACAATACCACACAGGAAGAATGGCTGCATGCCTTACTGGAAAAATGAGCCACTGACTAACATTGCACTATATGGGCCATTTGTCACACAGCGGATACATGGCAGGGACAGCAACAATACAAAAATTAGACAGAGACAAAAGTAATGAGGCTCATATTGTGTTGTGTATTTTTGTGTAATGAGACCTTCTGCTGATATCATGCATTTGTTTGCCATCACTTGTCTTGTTCAGTTTTTTTAGTACATTTTGTTATTAAGCAGTCAAACTGCAGATTTCTTTTTTAGGAAAGGATGGCCCCTTACATCACAGAAATACTTAGCATCTCATTCCATACCCATTGTGTAAATACCATTGCTGGTACTGGGGAGAGGTTTTTATCTGCAAGTCTTCAAATAACATAGTTTGATTATGGCTGTCGGGTAGAAAATTAGGTTACCGTTCACAAAGCTGCATCCTGATATCACAGGCAGATAAATCTCACTGGTCTGCTTCAATTACCATCAGACCCAAGTTATGTCTGAGAGATAAACCATTTCCTGTTCTTTCTGATACCAGAATCTGGAAATATTTACATTGCCAATATTACTCTGAAATTGAAATCATATTTCAGTAAGTAACATTTAAAATATAAAGGGATTTAGGACTTTGTTAAACATTTTTCATTACTTGAATACAATAAGTTGAAAATTAAAGAGGTGCAATAGAATTTAATCACAGAGTGTATTGTTTAATGCGCTGTGTGATTGGATAGACATAGGTGATAAATTTTCAATGGAACATTCTTTCTTCAATTCCTTGCATGTAACACAATTCACACAAAGGACAATATTCAAGAGAAAGAACTGGCGTGGACCCTCTTTTTACACACAGATAGAAAGCTTACCCAATCCATTTCCAACTCTAATGGTAACTTTAGCCAGGCAGTGGTAACTATCCCAACTTGCGTGTCAAGTGAAAACAGGAGTGGACCTTTTCTGGTAGTACCAAGAAGCACACAGATGTTCCTCCTGACTTACAAGGAACTCCTTGACCTCCCCTATTTTTGGGGCAACCTTCAACCTTCCATCCTACTACCACCTTCTTTCTACCACAGATCCTTTTTCAGCTTCCTATGCTTGGCAAATGCCAAAGAGTAGTCTCAGAATATTCAATTTTCCTGAGTCCATCTGGTATTATGTGGTTATTTTCCACTTAGAAGTGCACCAGTAGCCAGTTAACGATAATAGAAACATAGAAACATAGAAAATAGGTGCAGGAGTAGGCCATTCGGCCCTTCGAGCCTGCACCGCCATTTATTATGATCATGGCTGATCATCCAACTCAGAACCTCGCCCCAGCCTTCCCTCCATACCCGCTGATCCCCGTAGCCACAAGGGCCATATCTAACTCCCTCTTAAATATAGCCAATGAACTGGCCTCAACTGTTTCCTGTGGCAGAGAATTCCACAGATTCACCACTCTCTGTGTGAAGAAGTTTTTCCTAATCTCGGTCCTAAAAGGCTTCCCCTTTATCCTCAAACTGTGACCCCTCGTTCTGGACTTCCCCAACATCGGGAACAATCTTCCTGCATCTAGCCTGTCCGATCCCTTTAGGATTTTATACGTTTCAATCAGATCCCCCCTCAATCTTCTAAATTCCAACGAGTACAAGCCCAGTTCATCCAGTCTTTCTTCATATGAAAGTCCTGCCATCCCAGGAATCAATCTGGTGAACCTTCTTTGTACTCCCTCTATGGCAAAGATGTCTTTCCTCAGATTAGGGGACGAAAACTGCACACAATACTCCAGGTGTGGTCTCACCAAGGCCTTGTACAACTGCAGTAGTACCTCCCTGCTCCTGTACTCGAATCCTCTCGCTATAAATGCCAGCATACCGTTCGCCTTTTTCACCGCCTGCTGTACCTGCATGCCCACTTTCAATGACTGGTGTATAATGACACCCAGGTCTCGTTGCACCTCCCCTTTTCCTAATCGGCCACCATTCAGATAATAATCTGTTTTCCTATTTTTGCCACCAAGGTGGATAACTTCACATTTATCCACATTAAATTGCATCTGCCATGAATTTGCCCACTCACCCAACCTATCCAAGTCACCCTGCATCCTCTTAGCATCCTCCTCACAGCTAACACTGCCACCCAGCTTCGTGTCATCCGCAAACTTGGAGATGCTGCATTTAATTCCCTCATCCAAGTCATTAATATATATTGTAAACAACTGGGGTCCCAGCACTGAGCCTTGCGGTACCCCACTAGTCACCGCCTGCCATTCTGAAAAGGTCCCGTTTATTCCCACTCTTTGCTTCCTGTCTGCCAACCAATTCTCTATCCACATCAATACCTTACCCCCAATACCGTGTGCTTTAAGCTTGCACACTAATCTCCTGTGTGGGACCTTGTCAAAAGCCTTTTGAAAATCCAAATATACCACATCCACTGGTTCTCCCCTATCCACTCTACTAGTTACATCCTCAAAAAATTCTATGAGATTCGTCAGACATGATTTTCCTTTTACAAATCCATGCTGACTTTGTCCGATGATTTCACCGCTTTCCAAATGTGCTGTTATCACACCTTTGATAACTGACTCCAGCAGTTTCCCCACCACCGACGTTAGGCTAACCGGTCTATAATTCCCCGGTTTCTCTCTCCCTCCTTTTTTAAAAAGTGGGGTTACATTAGCCACCCTCCAGTCCTCAGGAACTAGTCCAGAATCTAACAAGTTTTGAAAAATTATCACTAATGCATCCACTATTTCTTGGGCTACTTCCTTAAGCACTCTGGGATGCAGACCATCTGGCCCTGGGGATTTATCTGCCTTCAATCCCTTCAATTTACCTAACACCACTTCCCTACTAACATGTATTTCGCTCAGTTCCTCCATCTCACTGGACCCTCTGTCCCTTACTATTTCTGGAAGATTATTTATGTCCTCCTTAGTGAAGACAGAACCAAAGTAATTATTCAATTGATCTGCCATGTCCTTGCTCCCCATAATCAATTCACCTGTTTCTGTCTGTAGGGGACCTACATTTGTCTTTACCAGTCTTTTCCTTTTTACATATCTATAAAATGGAAGTTAAGATGTCAGATTTCCTCTGGCAAAGACATTTTACATCAGGATGATGACTCTGGGTTCTTTTGTGTGACCTATCAATATTGTTGTGGTCTCCAAAAAACATAAGGTATAAGGACAGGAAATAACTGGAAAAAGTCCAGCCTGATCCATACATTTAAAAATTGATATCGTTTGGATCACTCCAATGTCAGTGCAGTGAGAGGTGAACTGCCGAACACCTTTGGCTCATTAATATACATAGAAAATATTTGAGGTATAGAGCATCACTTGGGCCCAGCTTTTTATCAGTTCTGTTGAGAATAAGCACAGCACCTTGAGCTACCTGAACCTGCTTTTATTACAGACTGAGCATTCCTGGGAAAAATACTACAAATTATAAATACGTCAGGACCTTCAAAAGAGCCCCAGCCAACGGACTTTTTCCCTCACCTCCCTGAACTGAACCATGACAGAATTTTCATAGCTGGTTGCCTTTCCACAATGTGAGGAATTAAGACAGTAGATATTTGAGATGCTAGCAGCCAGCCGTCTACCTGAATCAGCACCGTTATTGCTGACTAGTGACCTGTTAATTCATAAAACAATCTTCTCATTGCAGAGACTGTAACAAGGCACTTACAGATTTATAGTTGTGAAAAGAGATAATGAACTGTTGATTGTAAGGAATATCAAGAACAGTGGGTATTCTTTTCAAGGAAATAATACGTGATACACTTTTGAGGAGTTAGCCTTCCTTTTGTTAGTTCTGTAAAAACAATGAAACCATCTATAAAATTTCTCTATAAAATTTGATTTGAGTAACTTAATTTTCCACTTTAATTTTCTTCACTTGCAAATTGCTTTGTAAGGTTTCTATTCAACAATCACCTTAAATGTATGTGTAAGTCATGGAAGAGAAAACCTCAGGTTCCACAACAGTCTAGATTTTGTAGGGAACTGCCAGCAATTCCCTGTGCAAATGTCTCTAAGTTTGGGAAGACATATACCAATACAAAATTCCCAAGTTTTCTCATCTTACCTTGCAGCATTTCCCCAACTGCATTCCAATGTTGGACTCCTCACGGAGTATAGCAGAGTTATAAGTTGCAGAAATTTCTGGAATTTCTGCTGGAGAATTTACCATATGACTAAATATATGCCAGTTTGGAACAGTTTCCCCATTCATTTGGTAGGTAAGAGTGAGATAATTTTAAACTATTTGAATTAAATGGATTTAATTGTGTTTCTTTAATTGTTTCTAAGATTTCAGATTTTTTTTAAACTGACAAACTTTAAATTGGTTTACTTGATCAATAGATCTTCAATATTTTTGACTGTCAGACATTTGGAAACACTCAATGTTTTTGAAGGATTTACCAGCTGTCTAAGTGAGGAGAATGGACCAGCTAGCCATTTAAAGCATTTTTGAACCTATTCTGTTGGTTACATTTGCTATGTCGCCTGGTACCCAAGGCAATCACAAATAACATTTGCATAAGGTCCCTCATTGCACAGGGCCTTGTCGTCGAGAGTGAGTCTGGCATTTTGGTGGATGTTGACACCAATGGATCTAAGAGAAGAATGATTGAAATGACTACATTGGTCAGGTGTAAAAATGAGCCATTAATCCCTTCTTCTTAAATTTAGAGAACTTAAACAACTTATGTTTTTGAAGGCCTTGTTTGAAACCTACCTTTTTAAATCATGTATTTAATCATTTGTCTAAATATCTCCTCATGTTGCTGGATGCCTTAACTGGTTTCACCTTTCTTTTCTGAAATGTCTTCAGTCACTTTACAACGTAATGGCCACTATATAAATGCAAGTTGTTATTGGCTCGCTCCAGATGCTGTTGCAGTTCTCCTAAAAGTACTGCTCCAGTCAAAAAGTTGTGAACTGCATCAATGAGGAGAGCTGTGGAATGACAAAAAGATAAATAAGGGTTCTAATAATGATGTTGACAAGGTACTGATTGACTGAGAGGATCTGAGTGCATGTGTATTGCACTAAAACAGGGCATGTCTCTTGATAAACAGTACACCTTGGGCAGTAACCAAAATCTTATCATCATAATTTAATTAGTTTATCACAGATAATTAGTTCTGTCATTTAAATTCCCTGAAGGTATCTAGAGCACTAAAAAGTGGTCAATGTGAGCCGTTATTTTCAGTGTCGACGCCAATTTGAATTAATATTTCAAAAACCATAAAACAGCCTGTAAAATGCTATTGCGGTATTTAATACAATATGGCTAGAAAGATTCCAAATTTTATGTTCATCAAATGAAAACTTATTAAATTAATGTATGCTCATGCTTCATGCATCTAACCTTGTTCAATGTACTTCCTAAAAACAACTTTCCTCTTTTAAAAATATTAGTAATACATTTCTGATCTTAGCACTTAACCAGAATTTTAATAAAAAGGAATAATGAGAGTTTATATAAGAAATTATGAAGGGTTAATTGAGAGACTTGCAAGCAACATTTCACAGGGAAACAACACATAATATATATTGAATAATATCTCACAATTTAAATATGAAGTTATCAGAATAAACATAATTTTGACATCCAGATCAATGCAAACACATAACGAACAATGTCAGGAGCTTTCAGTAAGACACCAGAACAGATTAAGCAGTGCATGCATATCTGAGTGTACATATCAAGCATTCAAAGTAAGTATTCTTAGTAATGCCCTGATTTTCTGGTTTGTATATTATGTACTTAGTTCAATAGATTTTTTTCTAGAAAAACTTCAGATTATTTTACTCTACAGGAGTGTGTCACCAAAAACAACCCATAAGAATTTCATAAATGCTCTGGGCAAAATGAGATGACAAGAGTAATCCCAGGTGTTCTGATTAAAATGTGGGAGACAGGCTTTTGAATGTGAGATAGTGATTTCAGAGAGATAGCTTTATGCCAGACAGAAAATATAAGGTAAAGATAAATCTGGTGTTTCTGCAAATTGCATTATGGAGATATGGACTGGAACCACAAAACTTCTGAATTCATGTGTAGAAATCCTTCCCTCAAAGGGAATCGAGATTTGAAATAGATTATTGATTTAAGAAATGAAATGTAATTTAAAAAAACACGAACAAGGACCAATGATGGTTGGATGGTGGGCAGAGTGCAGGTGGGAAGGATGATTGAGACAAACTTTGGGTATGTGGTTGGATACTGAGTGAATGAACAAATATGGGGCAAATGATACTTATCATCTGTAATTATCATCTGCATTATGTACAGAGCTAATTTCCTTCTGGAATGCCCAGTTATTCAGAAAAGATGTTATTAAAGATTGGTACTGCAAACTACATTAAAAAATAGTTGACCTCTTTTGCAGCAATGTCAGTATTTCTTTTGATGTGATCTCAGCAGAAATCTAGTAATAATTTCTGCCTACCCTTTGTTCCTATCATATTACCGCTTCAGCAAGCAATTCTGTTTATCTAATTTTAACTCAATTTCTGTTAGAAGTATCTTGTTTTTATCGGATGACGTTTGTAGCAGAGGCCAGGGCATTAAAGGTGACAAGTAAATGGCCAACACCGTGCTCAATATCTGAAAAGCTCTCACTTCCCTCAGAGAAATGATTTTTTTCAGTATTACACACAACAAAGAAGGGAAAAAGAGATTTGTGAAGATTGCATTGATATGTACATTGCGTCGATGTTGGGGCAGAAATGATAAATAAAGTATAATGACCACCATGATAACAACCACTATGCTCTCTAGCTCAAGTATAAAGAATATTTTGTTATACTCAATAACACATTCAGTTAAATTCAAATCTGATTTATTTTACCTATGATTTTATGATATAATTTCATTATCCTCTCTCCCTTTTTGAATTATGGATAGATCAATGAATTTATTCTGATGTAGTTATTCTGCATGGCTCCAAAACTTGAAAATAATAACAAGGTCTTCACTTCTTTCATATGGCATTCCCATCGTCCTTCATTTTTCTTATAATTCAAATTACTAATTTCACCCATCTCCCATTTGGTTATCCATGACAGCCCTCCCCCAACTGCATGCATCACAAAACTTTCCAGACTTGTGATAGTGACCAGAAATGTAGAGAGCATGTCAAGTGAGGTCATGGCAATGTCTTATGGGATCTTAGTTTTATGCTTGGAACTATTCCTTTACTTACGCATTGGAAGATTTATTTGCTGTTTGCATTAGTAGCACACTAGATGCTGCAAAGAGTTTCTCACCAAATTGGATCATTTTCCAATGTTGGTTCCTACAGTCGTGTTGTTCATTTCCCTTCTCCAGTTTTACATTTCATTTTCCATATTAAACATCTCCCAATTCCCAATCAAATCACCCTTTTGGTTCAGATCTCTCTGCGTTTCATTTGTTTATTCTCCATAACCTGCAGTTTTTCAACCTTGGCAAACTTTAGCAATTTTATTTCTGTCCCCAAATCATTTCCAGAACACGTATGTACTATAATGGCCCTGGATATAATCCCTAAGGCCTCATATAAAAACCTCTTCCATTTTGAATCAACTCCCTATCCTCTTTGCTTTCGCTGACTCGTCTAATATTTGAACCAGTCCAGATGCTTCCCCTATTCCACGCTTTCTGACCTTCTGTAACAGTGGGGGGGGGGGGGGTGGTCTTAAACTATACTGCCAGAGTTAAGATCATTTCATCTATTTGAGCTTAACTGTTCAGCAATGTGTCCATCTTAAACTTATTTAAAATTTGCACTTAAAGATGCTGACAATTTAAGGCAACCGGCCAGCAGCGATGAGCCATTTGCTGAAGTGTGAAAGTGCCATCACTGGCAGAAATATCTTGGGAGCAATTTGCCCTCACAGCCCACTGCCATGTCAAAATCAGAGCAGCAGACTGCTTATATGTGTATTTGGATGTGTCTGAAACAATTTGTGGTTTACCCCTCAGGTGGGGAAACAGACATTTATAAAGGATTTGCTTCTGTGAATTTTAAGAGGGGATGGGAAGAAAATCACACAGACCTGTCATTGCTGAAACATTAAAAGTTCGTGATCCATTCACTTTGTGGACGCTAAACAATGGAGAGATCAAATGAAAGCTATTGTCATTTTGCCAATTTAAATTTAATTTTAATTAATTTTGATTGCAATTAAATTTCAAATCTCTGGAAGATCTCTGAGTACAATTTTTTTCACATAGACTTGAAGGGGAGACCTAGTGCTTAGAAATTGTCCTTTGTCCCTCTATGGTATGCTAAACTGTTGAGTTTTATATTAATAGCTAATTGGTCCTGGGCTTAAAATGACAAAGTTGGCTCAAAAGGCATTTGAAATGGTGTTGGGGGGGTTGGTTTGCACCTAGAATGAAGTGCTAGAAAGGAATCTGCTGCTTTCCTGAGTTGACCACAGTCAATTGAATGCAGCTGCTGGGACTGTGTGCTGCCTGGCTGGCGATCACAGAAAACGCTCAGTCCTTAAAGATACTCTCCCTATAGCAACCAGACAATAGCAACGCACAATATGGCTGTCAGGGAGATGAGAGAGACTTCAGGGAAGAAGAAGAAAACGGAATGAGATATTGAAGAGCTACTCCTCGCATGTAATTGACTTAGATATAGGGCTCAAAACTGCTCGCAGTACTCCAAATGTGGTCTGTCCAATGCCTTATAAAGCCTCAGCGTTACATCTTTGCTTTTATATTCTAGTCCTTGCATATCATTTTAAAAAGGGCACATATCAAAGGTGCTGGTGAGTTAATAATGGTTTGCAAGAATAAAATAGGAAGGAATCAAAACTCACAACTGTTGGGTCTGAGCTTTTAACAGTTACTTCACAATTTTATATTTAAGATTTGATTTTTTTAGTGCTATCTCAGAGTGTTCCCTGTCTGCCGGGAGACTGGCCTTCACTCTAGAGATCACGAATACCTATTTCCAAGGTGTCTGTAACTATCCTGTCACACAGCATTAACTAGTACAGTTGGTTGCTTCTGTGGAGCTCAAATGGAGGACCCACAAAATCCTGCCCTCCTATTTCCTTCTCACCATGATCCACCTCATGTTCAAGGGCTAGTCAGGGCTTTTTAGGAGCAGCATAATCTGAGAGTGCAGCTTGATGTTGCCTTTGAGCAGGGAAGGAGAAGGAACACTGTTCAAGTAGGCTCATGGGGAAGAATCTGACATAGTACTAGGACATCAAAACTTAAATATAAAATAGTGAAACAACTCTTACAATTCCAGTCTCAACAGGATCTAATGCTGGGCTTTATAAGGTATTGGTCAGACATGTGGAGTATTGTGAGCAGCTTTGGGCCCCGTATCTGAGAAAGAATGTGCTGGCATTGAAGAAGGAACAGAGGAAGCTTACGAGGTTGAACCCAGAAATATAAGGGTTAATGCATGAGGAGCATTTGATAGCTCTGGGCCTGAACTTTTGAAGTTTGGAAGAATGAAGGGGGGAATCTCACTGAAACATAGTAAATATTGAAAGGAGTGGACAGAACGGACGTGGAGTGAATGTTTCCAGTGGTGGGAGAGTCTAAGTCCAGATGGCATAGCCTCAAAATAGAAGGATGTCCCTTTAGGACGGAGATGAGTAGGGATTTCTTTGGCCAGAGTGAGGTGAATTTGTGAAATTCATTGGCGCAGACAGCTGTGGAGGCCAAGTCATTGGGTATATTTCAAACAGAAGTTGACAGGTTCTTGATTTGTAAGGGTGTCGAAGGTTACAGGGAGAAGGCAGAGGAATAAGGTTGAGAGAAAAATAAATTAACCATGATTGAATGGGAGAGCAGATTTGATGGACTGATTGGCCTAATTCTGCTCCTAGTATGATATATGTGGCAGCCACTGGCATTGCTAAAGGCACTTCCAAGCCTTAACAGGAAAGTTTGTTAATTCCAGTGCTGCTAGCTGAATCACCACTGATGAGTATACCAGCAAGGAAATATTGGAGAAAGCAATCTCTGATCATTTTAGCATGCACTATAGTTTGCGCAGCTAACTATGAGCTTTGAGGGTCTCCAGTCACATCTCCCAAGGTCAAAAAAGTGTCCTTTTTAAATAAAAAATGTAAGTAAAGCAGTGTGTTGTGTTAGTGATTGATTGTTCAGTATTATTATTACAGCTACACATTAATAAATTCTCCCCACCATCGAGGATTTCGTCCAAAGGTGGTGACGCAGGAAGGTGGTATTCATCATTAAGGACCATCAACTATTGGGACGTGCCCTCTTCAGGGAGGAGATACTGGAGTTTGAAGACCCAAACTTACTGTTTTAGGAACAGCTTCTTCCTCTCTGCCATCAGGTTTCTGAACAGATTAGGAAAACTACCTCGCCAGTCCTCTTTTACGTTATTTATTTGTTTTTATTGTACTCATAGTAGCTTGTTGCTGCTGTCACCAAGCAAAAACTTTCACGATTTATGTCAGTGACAATCAATCTGGTTCAGGATCTTGTATGACTAGAGACATCATTATGGATGTGCTGTTGACAGATATAAGACCTGCTGGCATGTGTTACGCCAGGAAACCCCCAGTCTAATTTCCCCATGGCTCAGAAAATTTGACTCAGAAATTATCACTGTTCTAGGCTAAAATGATTTTCGAGACGTTTTGCATGAAAACCAGTGCCAGCTGATCTGCTTTCTCGCCCTCAAACCTTAGCTACAAACAAAGTATATTCACTCCTGGATTGTTTAAGAATCTCTACTGTATTACATTTGCATTCCTTTATTTCTCATATATATTTCACGAGGTGAAGTGTTATTTTTAAACCCATAAAGAAATATTGAAGTGTCCCAGTCAGAGAAATAAATAGTCATAAAATATGTAAAATTCATGTGATATCTGGAAACACACAATTTGTTTCAGTGAGTTTGCACTTTCAACTGAAACTACTACTAATAAAATATATTCACTTTAGAAGCCCAGAAAATTTGATGAGCGACTAAACATAATTCGTTTTACAGTGAACCATATGTCAGACTAAATAATTCTACTCTGCCCGTGATTTATTGAACAATCTGTAGGAATAATGTATGTCCGAATAATATGACATAAGGCATCATCACTTGGAGAGCCTGACACATTTCAGTACAATCTTGAATACATGACACCTGTAAGGAGAATTTTCAGACACATTTTAAAGGAACATCAGACGTTAAAATCATAAATTAAAACTGTGTTGACAGCACCTTCACATAAAAAGTCTGCATGCATAATAGTGACATGATAGAACTGTAGCTAACAATGTCCCCTCCGGCAAGATTTCATTGCCTTCAATCAATCCTTGCTTCCCACCTGGGAGTAATTTGTCCAGTTAATTGGGAGCACTGGCAAGTGCTGTTTGCCTCAGTTAGGGTGTGAATTGCTGTGCTGGGAATGTATTGGGAGATACTGGCAGCTTGTGGGGACCAGCAGCAATCAGTTACACTGTTTGATATGCCTAACAAACAGTCACTTGACAGGTTGTGGCAATAGATTCAGTTTCAGCTTGCCTTGCAGCATTGCATGAGGGTCAAAGTTACTTGAGGAAGTGACTGGCAAATTATGCTGCTTGTTTCTATCAAATGGAGCAGATGAAGTGTTTGTACTGCCAGAATGAGTTTGGCCTTGAGGTTAGATCTTTATCTTGGCTCTCTGCAGCATAGCTTCTTCATGCTGTCAATGGTTTAATCTTGTACATACACTACTCGGTACAAGCTACTGTCATACTTGCTCGCTATCAACAGCAGTGGAGTTATTTACTCTTACAAGCAGTGCACCTTTCTCTGAGTGGTTCTCACTACGGATTTCAAAGGATCTATCTCTGTTATTAATCTGAACAGACCTAGTTAGATGGAAATGCACATGGTGTCCTCCTGCCTTCACTGTGCAAGCAGCTTAGTTAGCATTACTCTCCAAATATCCCATTGATCTGATCAAATTCTGTTCACAATTATTGATCCAACCTAAATTCAGTTGCTTCCAACATTATGAACAAGTGTTGACTGGAATCAGATCACTGTCTGTTACAATTACAGGGTTGCACGGGAGAATTAAAAACTGAGCACAGCTAAATGCACCTCTAGCATAATGTAGCTGCAAGACAAAGAAGTTCGATAATGGCCTTGGCCTTGAATGAAATGCAGTCTGACTTGATTACGGCTTAGGTTACTGTTGTATTGTTACAGTTCATGTAACTTTTTAACAAATAGGTCTACACACCACAAAGACTATGATTGAAATCTTGAGAAAAAGCTGACAATCTTGTTGCTTTTACCTTGTGTCTCCAAAGACTCTAACATAAATCAGTTCCATCAGGTGGAGCCTTACACCTCCAGAGATAATTGAACCCATTCACAATACAATAGTGTATTTGACAGCAGCTCGGTGACATAAAAGCAGCAATAGGTGGATTTGATTTTAATCATTCAAAGCTTACAGCTGCTTTGAAATTGACAGTTGGATCTTGTGCTTGCTAAACATGGCATCATACATGTAGGGCTGTTTTAGAAATGACCCAGTAGCTAATTATGCACTGTGGAAACAAAATTACCTTTTGGATCAAGTCTGTGACCTTGGCAAATGACGGTCTGTTAGTGGAAATGCAAGATTTACGGTAATCTGCTGAAAACCATTTCAATCCATATGGACTTGCTTGTGCAACTGAGGCTACGTCCACACTAGACTGGATAATTCTGAAAACGCCGGTTTTGAGTAAAAACGATAGGCGTCCACACCAACACAAGGAATTCTGCAGATGCTAGAATTTCAAGCACACACATAAAAGTTGCTGGTGAACGCAGCAGGCCAGGCAGCTTCTCTAGGAAGAGGTACAGTCGACGTTTCGGGCTGAGACCCTTCATCAGGCGTCCACACCAGGCGTTTTTGAAAATATCTCCGTCCACGCTAGAATGGATATTTGGGCGAATCTCCTCCTACTGGGCATGTGCAGGACACACAGAAAACAAGCGAAGAGGAAACGGTATACCAGGTGCGCGTTTGTCCAGTTACAGACTAGAAACACTTAAAAGGAATTACTGTTGGCTCTGGCGCAGGAGGATTTAAAACTAAAAAAAAACAAATTTTTTTTGTATTAATTGTGATTAGAACAAATTAGAAAGGTAAACACAAGAGACTTTGCAAGTGCTGGAAAACTTGAGCAACACACAAAACGTTGAGGAACTCGGGCATCTTTCATGGAGGGGAATACATAGTCAACATTTTGGGCCGAGACTGCAAATGAAGGGAGGAAAAGCCAGAATAAGAAGGTGGAGGGGAGGAGAAGGAATGCAAACTGGGAGGTGAAACCAGGTAAGGCGGGAGAAGAGGGAAATGAAGAAAGAAGCTGGGAGGTGTCAGGCAGAAGAGGTAAAGAGCTGAAGAAGAAGGAATCTGAGAGGAGAGGGCAGTGGACCATGGAAGAAGGAGAAAGAGGAAGGCACCAGAGGGTAGTGATGGGCAGATGAGGAGAAAAGAAGGGATGAGAGGTGAGCCAGAATGGGGAATAGAAACAGGGAAAAGGTAGTAGGGAGATAAATTACTGGAAGTTGAAGAAATCAATGTTCATGCTATCAGATTGGAGGCTACCCAGGTGGTCATCAACCTGAGTGTGGTCTCATCATAGCAGTAGAGGAAGTCCTAGACTGACATCGAAATGGGAATGGGAAGCCGAATTGAAATGGGTGGCCACTGGGAAATTCCACCTGTGATGGACAAAGTGAAGGTGCCCAATGAAGTGGCCACCCAGTCTATGTCAGATCTCTTTTTCCATACCCCTTTTTGGTTCCCCACTCACCACTTTTGTTCTCTCACCTGAAATCACCTCCCTCTGGTTACCCTCCTCCTTCCTTTTCTTCCATGGTCCACCATATTCCCCTATCAGGTTCCTTCTCCAGTCCTATCACTGGCTTCTCACTTCATCCTCTCCCCCTTCACCCAGCCACCCACCTTCTCTCTCACTTAATTCACCCACCACCTGCTGGCTTGCACTCCTTCCCTTCCCCCACTTCTTCCCTCTACCTTTCCAGTTCTGATGAAGGGTCTCAGCCTGAAATGTTGACACTTTCTTCCCCTCCATAGATGCTGCCTAACTTGCTGAATTCATCCAGCATGTTGCGTGTGTTGAGTTGGAAGATAGTTCTTTCTTTCATTCATTCCTTCCTTTACCAATTGGTAGCGGAATCCTTGCGGTTGCGAAGAGCTTATTTCTGACCTCTGGGTGTCATAGTTCAGATCGGGGTCCCTTTAAATTTACTTTGTTTATGTTACGATTTGGACCGTTGACTCCCTGTGTCCCTTTGGTTCCCTGTTTTCCCGTGTCCCTTGGACTTGGTGATTGGAGGCAATTTACTCTCGGCTGAACTGGCAGTTTATAGTCTCCGGCTTTCAGCCGTTCAGCGCGAGAGCGTTTGTGAAGTCACCAAAGGTACTGCGAGCGAATGTCATCTGGCTGGAGCAAGCCTGGTCTCCTCCCAGACCAAGTACCAAGTCCTGGCCCTGGCAGCTCCAAGTCTCAAGTCAAGTCCTGGCCCTGGCAGTCTGTGATTCCGAGTCCTAGCCCAGACCCTTTGTCCCAGCCTAGTCCAAGGCCTGAGTCCTTGTCCAATACGCTATTCCTGCTTCTGCTGTGCTCTCCTTGTATCAAGCAATAAACTCAATTAAGTTAACCTCACAAGATGTGTCTTGCATTTGGGTTCACCCTTGCTCCCAACGCCCCCCTTTGTGACACTGAGGTAGTGGACTTTAGCCGGAAGGTAGCAGGAACATTAATATTGTATGTGGTGGCCCTAAGCTGGTGAGGGGGAAGTTTGACTGTGCTCTGCTTCTGATCACCATTCACTTGTGCATGCACATGTGACAGCTTTTCAAGTTCAAGTTCAGTTTATTGTCCTTCAAACGTACACATATATACCACCAAATAAAACAACGTACCACCACACCGAGGTGCATGACTCGGTGCCTATAACTCACACACATAACACATAAATAATACTACCACAAAAAAAGTTAACAAATAATAAGGTGTATATATGATACAGGTTAAAAAAAAACAGTGCAACGCTACTGGTGCTTCATAGGTGATGAGACCTGGGTGGTGGCAGGAAGTTCGGTAGTCTTATGCTTGGAGGTCGTGAAGCTGTTCTCCATCCTAACAGTTCTTGTCCTAATGCTACCGCATCTCCTGCCTGATGGTAGGGCATCGAGGAGATTGTTGGATGGATGGGAGGGATTACCGACAAAGCTAAGCACAGCATTCCTGATTAATATCACCGATGGATGGAAAAGAGACCCTGATGATCCTCTCAGCAGTCCATAAGACATAGGAGCAGAATTAGGCCATTTGGCCCATCAGGTCTGCTCTGCCATTCAATCATGGCTAATCTTTTCGCCCCTCCTCAGCCCCACTCGCCAGCCTTCTCCCCGTAACCTTTGATGCCATGACCTATCCACGTCCAGTCCTTGCAATCCTTTGTAGGGACCTGTGGTTAGATGCCTTGCAAATCCCGTACCAGACTGTGGTGCAGCTCGTCAGGACACTCTCGATGATACTCCTGTAAAAATTGGTTCAAATGGGGAGGGGAAGCTTTAAGATTTGCAAGATTAATTCCATGACAGAATAAACTTTTATTTCCTTAAGAAAACTTGACTGTGGAATACTGGGGTGACAGGGCAGTATAGTGACATGGCAGGAGTCACTTACTCAGGCAACAATCTATAATCAGCTACAATGAAGTTACACAAAGAGTTCGCCATTATTGTTACTGCTTGTGGGATGGTTGTTCTTCTAGTTTTGCTCTTAATAATTTCTGTTCGTTGTATTTTGTGTCTGATAAGCTGCTCTGTTGCTCAATGTCATACACAGATAATTAGATGTATTTAATACGTGTGCATAAGCAGCAGTGAGTAAGTTTAAAAGCAAAAGCATCTCAGAAGGGAACGACGAAACAAAAAAAACTGATCTCGGTAAATAGGAGAATTCAACATGGTTTCAACACTGAAGTTTGATAATTTTCATAGGAGTGAGTTCAAAGTGAAATTTAGGGATCTCCATTATTACAGAGCAGATAGCAATTCCAATTTAACAGGAAAATATTAACTCTTAAATCTCTGTATATCTTACAAGTTTTACCAGTCAATTAATTGAAAAATTTGCTAGGATATTTAGTTATAATCAAAGCAATGTACTCTGCCTTCCAAAATTACTTTACTGAAATCAAGTGATTGTATTTAGAGTTAAAGTGCAAATGCTAATTTACAGTGTTGCATATACTAACAAGGAGTGAATATCCAGGGAAATTTTTGAGTCTTGTTGAGAAAATTAATGTGGGTTTCTTTATGCAGTTTGGTGCAACTGTTAGAGATGGGATCAGTGAAGGTAGGAATAGACTTCCTCTTTTGTTGCCAGCTCTAAATATCTGCAAGTGTACTACCAATTGGTGTTCTCAATTAGATACATCAATTCCATAAGGAAATCAAGTGTAACTGACAACAAATATTCACACACACACACACACACACACACACACATACACAGAACACTCCCGATCAAAGTTCAATTTCCTCCCTTAATTTTAATGTCAATGCTACAATATTTCATTTAGTTCTTTTAAAATTAAGATGGTGAAATCTGTGTGACCTATGACAGGGAATGATTATTTATGCCTCTTTATAATGACTGGCCTGCAGGAAATTCTCAGTTTCTATTGAAGAAGCTGTTGTGCCAAAGTTTTACAAATTGCAAACAGCCAAGAAAGGACCTGTGGGTACTACTTCTTCAGGGTAATTAAAGAGGATCCAGAGCTGGCTGATAGCTTAACTTGCAGGCTACTGTAGAAAAGGAACCAGGAGAAAGGAAAGACATAATTGGATTACTTTCAAAGAACAGGAACTGACTACTTAAATCAAATTCATCTAGATTTGTCTTGAACGACATATCAGACAAGCCACAAACAAGGTATTATTTAAAAATTTCAAAGCATAAATATGGATCTTAATATAGTGCATTCTGGTATACTTATAGATTCAAGTGTTTATTTCCTATTTCAAATACTGGTTCATAATATTAAACCAAGGTACCAGAAATCATCAAAATCCTGATTACCTGCATCAATAGTAATTTCCATTTCTATTTTCATGCTCTGCATTTTCCACATGGTTACTCACTATTCTCAACAGTTCATTTGTGTCCATACAGATGTGTATGTAATAATCCTGCAAGTACTCCGCAGGCTCTATCCTTCAGACACTGTAAACAGGCGGGAAGAAATTTGAACAATTTTGTTTTATAAATCATGCATGTCATTGAAGGAACTTTGTGTTGTCTGCAATTCAAGCATATAACGTCTATGTCTTTACAGTTCTCACATAATATGGCACTGAGTGATTTAGAAAACATGAAATTAACAACTGTGCATTATCGGAATAAGGCAGGGCTCAGAACAGCACTGGGAATGATTCCCCCATTTATATCAAGCAGAAATTACTGAAAAGCTATGATTATGGTTTTAGTAAAACAGTTGTTGTACAGTATCACAGACGCTCATTTCTCTGATTTATTTGAGATAGGGATTCAGTGATCCAGGAGCTAAAGCTCTGGAGGCGTGTTTTTAAAGCCTGGTTAATAAAATTCAATTAATTATTATGGAGGAATAAAGTTTTTATCTCAGAGTGGTGACCATAAAAATTTTGGATTGTTGGAGAAAGCAGTGGATTTACTAATATCTGCTGCTCTTGGTATGACTCCAGATTCATAGCTAAATGTAACTGTCCTCTGAAATGGTTTAGGAAACCATTTGGATCAAAGGTATTTAGGCATGGCTACAAGAGCTGCTTCTATTAGCAAAGCCCAAGACCTGTGGATGGGGTTAGGGGGCTTAATGGGACCACCTTCCTGAATCTGAGCTGTTCCATTCAGCTTTGCTTCTGATGACCACATAACATACACCCAGTGGCCACTTTATTAGGTACACCTGTACATCTGCTTGTTAATGCAAATATCTAATTAGCCAATCAGGTGGTAGCAACTCAATGCATAAAAGCATGTAGACATGGTTAATAGGGTCCATTGTTGTTCAGACTAAACATCAGAATAGGGAAGAAATGTGATCTCAGTGACTTTGTCATGGAATGATTGTTGGTTCCAGGTGGGGGGTGGTTTCAGTATCTCAGAAACTGCTGATCTCCTTGTAATTTCACACACGAAACAGTCTCCAGAGTTTACAGAGAATGGTGCAAAAAGCAAAATATCCAGTGAGCAGCAGTTCTGTGGTGAAAATGCCTGATTAATGAGAGAGATCAAAGGAGAATAGCCAGACTGGTTCAAGCTGACAGGAAGGCAACAGTAACTCAAATAACCACACTCGTTACAACACTGCAGTGCAGAAGAGCATCTCTGAATGCACAACTTGTTGAACCTTGAAGTGGATGGGCTACAGCAGCAGAAGACCACAAACATGCTCTCAGTGGCCACTTTATTAGGTACAGGACTTCAAAATTAACTCCAATGACAATGAACTTTTAAAATAATAAGCAATAATCTGTTTAGTACTTTCTGAATCCATTTGTTCTTTAATTTCTGAAGTGTCTGGCTGATTATAGTTATAGCTGTGATCTAACTGAACGGATCTTAAGTTGTTCAGAAGAGTTTTGATAACAAGACTAGAAAATGTGCCTGTCCTCTATTGTAAAAGTAGGCAGGCTGCTGCTTGTAGGTACTGGTTCTGTCATAGCTGCATTTAAACTGAAAGCATTATTGAAAAGTATTGCTTTAAGGTGGGATCCTTCCAGAATATTGGACAGATGAGTTAGAATGATTACTTTTGCTAAAGTCTAACCTGTCAGCCTGTAAGTTGTCAGAGATTTCACAATTTTCTTTTTCAGTACCTGTCAGTTGTGTTTGGGAACTCAAACAACTTTTTGGGTGAGAACTGAGCAGACTCATAAATTCATAAACTGAGGCATAGTATAATTTTTTATTCTAAGGGCCTTTCCACTCTCGTTTGGCAAGCCTATACAGACAAAGCTGTCGATCATACAACTCTGTAGATAATGTGGTAACAATCTTATAGCCGGTCACCCTTTAACAGCTGATCCTAAATACACTATAATGTCACATAATAATCACTGTTATTATATGTTCCAGCCTTATTAGAAACCAGATTACCATTCACTAATACAGAGTTGCATCATTCAATTTTGCTCACAAAACAACAAAGCATGTAATATTCGAGAACTCAAAAGTTTTTAGAACAGTTAATCTCACTTCATTTTAAATTTGTCCCAGCGGTCTACAGCCCTTTAAAACAAAGGCATGACATCAAAGTGTTAAACAGACTGTTTTTTGCTTTTCATTCCCTTTCTGTCATTGGATTGCCCTGTCATGGGCTCACATCCAGATATCCTGAAATTGCCAAATTTTAAGTGCATCCAGTCCACAACCTAACATAAAATAAAGCTTCAAGCGACTAGAAGCACGTCTTCATTCTGTTTCTCCTATTGGTAATAGCAGTGTCATACCATAGAGATTTATTGTTTTAATTCAAGAATCTCCTGGAGAGGACAACACCTTGCATTTCTTTAGTGCCTCTTGAGTGATGCAGAAGACATTTCAGCCTTTCTGGCACACACTTACATTAGTTCAGCACTAAGAACATTACATCTCTCCACAGTTTCATGAACTGCTACAACTCCGCCATTCTCTACCATTCACCCGTTCAACTAGTGCTAATTTACAGTGAGCAATTAACTGAGCAACCTGAGGAAATACTCGGAGGAAACCCATAATGTCACAGGGAAACTACACACAAACAGTGATGGAGGTTAGTACTTCACTCAGACAACAGTTACCCGAATCTCTTTAAGTGGGATATCTGAAAGAAGAAAAGAGTGGTAAAGAGGTGGAAAGGAATAGAGGTCGGAGTTTTGGATCATGGTAGTTTATGACAGAGAGATGAAAATCAAAGGTGGGGATGGGAAAGGCTGCTCAAATACATGGAACAGTGCTACCAATGGCAACATCCTCAAGACAGGACTCCCCCTTTCCCTCCCTCGATGCTGTCGGAGGATGGTTTAATTGATGCAGTTTGTGGGTGATGGACTCTAGTTCACACGTGATGTGGTTTTATAGTTTTTCTGGTCACTCCTGTTTTTTTGTTGCTACTTCAGGCAGTTTTGAGTCAGGGTAGCCAAGCACTGAACTGAATGTGCCTTTTGATTTAATGCTTTATATCTTCTGCTTTTACTTATTTTTGTTGCTGTTTGTGTGATTTCTTTTTTCTTGCGTGTGAGGGAAGGGGTTGATTATTTTTCTTTGAATGGGTTCCATGGTATTTCTTTGTTTTGTGGCTGTCCGTTGGGAAGACAAATCTCAAGAGTTGTACTTTAAATCTTTGGATAGAAGTAGAGTAAGGTAGGAGCTAAAGAAAGTCTGTGGGCATTGAGTGGTGGGTGAATCTGATTTGGTATAAGTTAGGACAAGGACAGCAAAGTTTTGGGTGAGCTTAAAGTCAAGGTTACAATGGGTGTCCAGCAAAAGAGCGTTAAGTTGATAGTCAACAGGAGGTGAGAAATGTATTGATGAACGTCTTGGCAGCAGATAAGCTGAGACAGGAATAGAGATGGCTGGTGGTGTGTGGGGGAAGTAGGCACCTTTACTGATGATGACGATATAGACAGATCTCCCATGAAAGCTGCATGAAACATTTTCCCATGTTACACTTTGATTCATAATGAAAGATGTACTTTCTAAATGCTCAGACATTTGATCATATGGATTGTGAATCTTAATATGCTATACACATTTCAGTTTTCAATTATTTCAGCATGGTCACTTGAGAAAGATACGAGCAAGATCATCTAAGGACTTGGTGCTTAACTAGGAATGATCCTGTGTTAGACAAGGTGTTTATTGAGGATGGTACTTAAGGAAACCAGGGTCAGCTTCATTAATGATCCCTACATTGAGAATACGTACTGAAAAGTTCAGTCCTCAGAACGCAAACACGAGGAAATCTGCAGATGCTGGAATTTGAAGCAACACACATAAAAGTTGCTGGTGAACGCAGCAGGCCAGGCAGCACCTATTGGAAGAGGTACAGTCGACATTTCGGGCCAAGAACCTCCGTCAGGACTAACTGAAAGAAGAACTAGTAAAAGATTTGAAAGTGGGAGGGGGAGGGGGAGTTCCAAAAGGATCCTCTGGTCTTCCCCCCCACCCCTTTTCTTTCTCCCTAGGCCTCCTGTACCATGATCCTCTCATATCCCTTTTGCCAATCAACTGTCCAGCTCTTGGCTCCATCCCTCCCCCTCCTGTCTTCTCCTCTCATTTCGGATCTCCCCCTCCCCCTCCCACTTTCAAATCTCTTACTAGCTCTTCTTTCAGTTAGTCCTGACGAAGGGTCTCGGCCCGATACGTCGACTGTACCTCTTCCAATAGATGCTGCCTGGCCTGCTGCGTTCACCATTCCTCAGAAGTTTGTTTCAGCTTAGAATAGGGCAAACCTATCAATTTAAGAGGAATATGAAACGTTTTTTAAAATGTGCAAGAAACAAAACAAATATTTTAGTGATATACCAATTAAATAAGAAGAAAGTATCATTACTAGTATATTTAACCTGCTATAATTATATATTTAGTACACATAACAACTTCTGTAAGCATTTCAATTATAACACTGTGGCTTATATAACTTTACTGAACCTGACACTATAATTTTGCTCATTAATTACAGGTATTGAGTCACACGTTCAATGCATTGCAGTTGTAGGGATCCTGTGCAAAGTCAGGGTCAGTAGCAAGATTGCAGAGTATTGATTCGATTATTTGTTATTTCATTTCCATTGATTGATATTTACTGCCTTTCAGCTTGTAACTGCAATCTGCATGCCCGTCGGTGCCGTTTCAACATGGAGCTCTTCAAACTTTCTGGTCGGAAGAGTGGAGGAGTCTGCCTGAACTGCCGTCACAACACAGCAGGGCGCCACTGCCACTACTGCAAGGAAGGTTACTATCGTGACATGACAAAGCCCATCACTCATAGAAAGGCGTGCAAAGGTATGTGAGAAGAGCCTGGGCTCTCACCTGGCAAGAGGATTATTTTTCTTTTGTCTGCCATCATAGTGGACTTCCGCTGGTGGAAGCTCCCTTGTTTGCAGAAACTTTAGCCCATCATTTTGGCACAGAGAGCTTTTGAGGAGAAGTTCTTTTGGAACACGTGTGACAGGACAAGGAAAATAAACAAAAGCTGACAACAGAGAAGGACAAAGGTGTGAGAGGATTCTTAGCTTTAGTCGTATGATTGAGAAGGACTGGCAGATCAAAACATTCACACAACACAGGTGTGTACACCAGCAAACACACAGAAGTTACATTCAGCAGGATCAACCCCAGCACAAAGAAAGCCTCACACACACTGCTCAAAGCCGCATTTTAATCTCTTAACAAACTGCTTTAACACCTCTGAAAACAATGTCAGGTCTTTGAAATGACTCCTCATGCCTTGCCTTTTGTGAAGCTCTTTTAGTTCTTTCTAAAGATAAACAAGGGATTTGAGTATTATTTTGCTGTCCTTTATTTAATGCTTCTATTTGGAGGGAATGCTCAAAGGTATATTGAAAAACACCTCGTTTTTACATTGCTGATTAATCAGGACCATATAGTAATTACATCTATTTGTCGAAAAGTGACAAACAAAGCAAGTTTCTCGACCCACCATCACTTCCTGCCAATTGTACAATTCCAATGATAAAACTCAGTGTTTAGAAATGATTAGTTCTTTATCTGAATTTTATTGAAAGGAAAATGACTAAAGTAAACTAAAATCTGAATAAAGATAAATTGTCCAGGTTTTTTAATAGTAACCTGGTTGAAATGACACAAAATCTATACTTTAGCACTTTCATTGATGGGTTTCAGTTTCTTCAATCATTTAAAAAAAAGTATTTGAAACTAGTTAAGCCACAATGAAGCATTTTCCAGTTATTTTCACTCATACTTTTGAAAGAGAATGGGAATTAATGTTGTGAAAAGATGTCACTGATTAAATAATGTAAATAGTACTCCTGCATTATTCTTGTTAAAAGTTTCAATTGATGTACATTAAAATATAACCTTTCTCTAGCATAATATTGTTCCCTGAACAAGTTTAGAATGTTAAAAATAGTTTCCAGCTGCCAAGGTACAATAAGCAATAATGAGAAATGATCTTCCATTTACTTACTCAATTCACTGAATGTTAAAGATCGAGTTGTTATGTAAGCTTGGGAATTTTAATTTTGTGCACATAAAGGCTATTAATATAAATGTACTTAATATAATCAGTGTTGTGCTAAGTAAACAAATATAACAGACAAATTAAATATATTTGGTAGACTACTGCAACAGCATCTAAATAGAGTTCTCTAAAAGAATCATATCAAATAGCGCAGATATCAATAATCTGGACATATTTTAAGATCTTAAAATATAAAGAAACTTAATTTGAAGCTTGTCATGTCAGAAATACAAATATAGTCATTTCTATTTGTGAAAGCTTAATTATCACTATACTTAAAACCCCAAAATTACAAACTAGTGCTAAATTAATAGCTCTTTAACTATCAACTCCTGTTCATTATTTAACTTAACTATCCACAGATTTATTTGACTTTTGAGAAAACTTCCCATTGCCAATAAAAGCAAAAGTGGTATCAGAATACCTGTATCGAATAATTTTCCACAGTTGTGTAACATTTCCTAGTAAAGTAGCAGGCTTAGATTCTGAACGATGCAATAGTTACTACCTTCAGCTCTAAATCAGATCGTAAAACAAAAAGAATTTAAAAATTCTTATTAATGTTATGGCTGTGAGATTGTAGGGAGTGTGCCTCACACAGGTGTACCACTAACTCTATAGTTTACATTTGTAATTCTTTTTTTTAAAACTACAGACACCATGGCTCACGTTACTCAAAACATTCCTGGATCTTTTTCCAGTCACAAAGAATGTTAAAAATTGTTAATGCCTTTGAGAAGCACATTCTAACACTGCAGAATGTGATTGAGTCTTCACAAATAGCTGTATCCACAGAAAATGTACAATTTATATCTTGAAGATCTTAATTTTGCTAATTCAATGATTTGCATAATGTGCACTAAATTAAAATTCAGTAAAATTAACATAAGCTATTAGTACAAGATTCCTCAGCATTCAGAACTTGTATAATTAATATAAAATGCATAAAAGCATGTTTCAACATCAAAACCATTTAAGTGAAGATTTATGTGTGGAATTCTATCATTATTCACTTAAATTTAAGTATAACATTATGAGTAGAATCACAAATTGCAATTTCAATACTTAGACTGTGCATATTTATACTGTATATAGCAACAATCAACCGTTTAAAGTTTTGCATGAACCAAAGAGGATGTTAATGGAAAGCTTTAGCTATTGTTTGATGGATATGTGTTTCAGAACAAAATGATGAATCATAATGACAATTTGATTTACAATAGTTGTTTTACCCCACCACTTCCATTTCTTATTACTCATGTTCACCATATAAGCGTTTAACATTACCAGGAAAAACTAAGAAATCCTAACAACTCATTAACTTTGAATTTGTTATAGATTTACATTGTTCTATCGTATTGTGTTCATCATCGTTTCACATTGTCATGTGCTTTGTCATCAATCCGCTAAGTAAGGAAAATTGATTTGAGCTATTCGAACTAAAGTTATGCAGCATCTAACAGTCACTTGCATCTGTGGACTACTAAATATGCTGTATAACCATTTAAAAAAAGACTTGATTCTTTCACCCATTCCACTTGCATTTTAATTTGATTATCTAGTTTAAATCTTAACACGTGATTCAAAACATTTTCTGTTTTCTGGAATCTGATATTAACCATGGCATTTTCTTTATTTGTGCATTGTCTATCTAACATTATCATTTCCATTTTTCTGCAAGATCAGTACCCAGCCTCCCCTGATCTGTGGTCCTATCTTTGGTTCTTGTGGTGCATTGAGTTTGCTTATTTTGTTTGGGATGACAGTAGATAAGCTGCAAATGTCCAGTTGCTGAGACTCTGTTTTCTCTCAGGACTGAATCTAGAACTAATGGACTCAGTTTCAGAATAAGGGATCACCCATCTGAAGTGAAGAAGAGGATGAATTTCTTTTTTTCATAGATTTCTGAATGTTTGGCATTCTTTGCCACAAAGGAGGCTAGAGGTAGAGTCACTGAAAATATTTTAGGGTCAACCAAATACATTTCTGTACCATGGGTTAGTCAAAGATTGTGGGGAGCGGGTAGGAAAGCGGAGTTTAGGCAAAAATCACATCAGTCATAACTATCTGTGGGGGAAAGGGACAGACCAGAGAGGTCATATTACATCAAGGTGTCAAGTGATTCTCACATTTCAGGGGAGGACATTTTAAGGCTTTGGAAACCACTGCAGATAACCATAACCACAATTTCTGACCAAGGTAGAAAAACAAGCAACGTTTCCTCTAATTTTTTTCACAGCTGCGTGGATCAACCATTGCTCTGAGCAGGAAATTTTTACACAGCCTGAAAACTGCACGAAACTTATTTTTTTTTTGTCATATGCATGCTATGAATAATTAGAATGAAAATTGAAAAATCACATACTTTTGATTTTATTTATTAATTGAAGTGTATAACTGAAGGGTGCCACAAAGAAAATCTTTCAAACTTCATAAGCTTTTTCTGATCTGTCTTTATTATAAATCCATTGTTTGTAAACACTGTGCAGATTAATTTCGGATCCAGGTGAAAGATCCATCTTAATCCTCATTAGATCAACCAAATATTCAAGCTTCTTTTCTGTTTCTGGGTTTACATTTGATTGAATTCAAAATATTGAATCCACATTTGCAGTCAGCCCTAGAAGCTTGGAATGAGACCATAAGATATAGAAGCAGAATTAGGCCATTTCATCATGACTGACCCATTTTCTTTTCAGCCCCAGTCTCCTGCCTTCTTCCCATGACCCATCATGTCCTGACTAATCAAGAACCTATCAACCTCTGCCTTAAGTATACCCAATGACTTGGCCAGTACCAACAAATTCCAGATTCCCCACCCTATGGATAAAGAAATTCCACCTCATCTCCACTCCAAATGAACTTCCTATTCTGAGGCTGTGTCCTCTGGTCTTAGACTCCTCTACCACAGGTAACATCCTCTCCATATCCATTATATTGATGCGTTTCAACATTCGATAGGTTTTAATGAGATCCCTTCTCACTTTTCTGAATTCCAGTGAGCAGACCCAGAGCCACCAAACATTATGACAAGCCTATTAATCCCAGAATCATTTCTGTGAACCTCCTTTGAAACCTCTCCAAGTTTAGCACATCCTTTCTTAGATAAGGGGCCCCAAACTGCTCACAATGCTCCATGTGAGGTCTCACCAGTGTCTTATTCTAGTCCTTTCAAAATGAATGCTATTATTGCATTTGTCTTCCTCACCACCGACTCAACCTGCAAATTAACCTTTAGGGAATCCTGCTCGAGGATTGCTAGTCCCTTCGCACCTCAGATTTTTGAGTTTTCACTCCATTTACAAAATAGTCTACCCTTTTAGCTCTTCTACCAAAGTGCATAACCATGCTCTTCCCAACACTCTATTCCATCTGCATTTCTTTGCCCGCTCTCCTAATCTAAATTCTTCTGTACCCTCTCTGCTTCCTCAACACTACCTGCCCATCCACCTATCTTCATATCATCCACCAACTTGGCCACAAAGCCATCAATTCCATCATCCAAATCATTGACATAAAACATAAAATAAGCAGCCCAACACAGACTGCTGTGGAGCACCACTAGTCACTGGCAGCCAACTAGAAATGGCTCCCTTTATTCCCACTCTTTATCTCTTGCAAATCAACCAATGCTCTATCCATGCTAGTAAGTTCCCTGTAACACAATGGACTCTTAACTTGTTAAGCAGCCTTACATGTTGCACTTTGACAAAGGCCTTCTGAAAATCCAAGTGCACAACTCCCACCAATTCTCCTTTGTCTGTACTGCTTGTTATTTCTTCAAAGAATATCAACAGATTTGACAGACCAGACTTTCACTTAAAGAAACCATGCTGACTTTGGCCTATTTTATCATGTGCATCCAAGTACCCGAAACCACATCCTTAACAATTGACTTCAACATCTTCCTAACCAACAAGGTCAGGCTAACTCGCCTGTAATTTCCTCTCTTCTGCCTCTTTTCCTTCTTGAAGAGTGAAGTGACAATTGCAATTTTCCGATTTTCCAGAGTCATTCCAGAATCTAGTGATTCTCGAAAGATCATTACTAATACCTCCACAATCTCTTCAGCCACTTCTTTTAGAACAGTGGGTTGTAGACCATCTGATCCAGGTGACTTAACTACCTTCAGAAAGTTCAGTTTCACAAGCACTTTCTCCCTAGTAATGGCAACCACTCACTTCTACCCCCTAGACATTGTCATATCTCCAGCATATTTCCAGTGTCTTCCACAGTGAAGACTGATGCAAAATACATTCAGTTTGTCCGCATTTCCTTGTCCTCCATTATTACCTCTTCAGCATCATTTTCCAATGGTCCGACATCTATTCTTGCCTCTCTTTTATACTTCATATATCCAAAGAATTTTTTTGAGATCCTCTTTAATATTATCAGTTAGCTTACCTTTGTATTACATCTTTTCCATCTTTAAGACTTTTTTAGTTCCTTCTGTTGGTTTTTAAAAGCCTCCCAATCCTCTAACTTTCCACTAATATTTCCTCTATTAAATGACATCTCTGTGACTTTTTTGTTGGTTTTGAGTTCTCTTGTCATCCTGCTTTTAGAATACTTGTTCTTTGGGGTGTATCTATCCCGTGCTTTCCAAATAACTCACATAAACTGCAGCCATTGGTGCTCTGCCATCATCCCTGTTAGTGTTCCCTTCTAATCAATTTTAGCCGGTTCCTCTCATACGCCTCTGTAATTTCCTTTACTCCACTGTAATACTGATACAGCTGACTTTAGCTTCTCCTTCTCAAATTTCGTGGTTAATTTTATTATATTATGATCACTTACCACTAAGTGTTCCTTTACCTTAAGCTCTCTAATCAACTCTGGTTCATCGCACAACACCAAATCTAGAATAGCTGATCTCCTAGTGGGCAGACCTACAAACTGCTCTTAAAAGCCATCTTGCAGGCATTCTACAGTTTCCCCCTCTTGGGATCTAGCACCAACCTAATTTTCCCAATCTACCTGCGTATTGAAATCCCTGATGAGTATCATAACAGTGTTACGATGATGTTCCAAGGATGTCAACAAGAATTGATAGTTCTTCAAATTCTTTGTTTCTACACATGTAGTTCAACATTTCAGTGAACTTCTTAATGGAACCTGTCTTAACCTCCTCAGAAACGACAAATTCTAAAAAAAAGTCAGAACTTACAGGTGCAAGAAGATCTTTCATTTGTCACTCCAATAAACAGTATTGGCAAGATACTATGACCAAGTTATATCAACATTATATAAAAGAAAATTCCAGCTGTATGGCGGCAAAGGCTATGTGCGCAGGAGCATTTCAGTTACTGCACAGCTGTGCACCCATGCAGCTTAGAGGGAACATTGCAAGCAGATTTTGGCCAAAACTGCTACAGCCATCTGAGTTGTACAGAGGTTTCTTTGTACCAACCCCATGGTCAATTATTGGGCCTTGGTTGGCATCATGACCAAAGAAATTGTAATAAAAATGCTGAGCTGTACTTTAATTAATTCTTAAATCAAACTTTGCATATATTAAAATGTTATTGCTATGTTGCTTGCAGTAATTCAGAAGAGTGTAATGCGCTTTCCATTCTGTTCACCGTTAACCAATGCTACCTTCATTTACTTTTAACTTGCCTGTTGCAAGCAGCTGTGTGACTAAACTTCCACAAACAAATATTGTACTGTTCCAACAGAAATGGAGAATGGTGAGTTGCAAGGTAACTCAAGGTAATTCAACCGAAAATTTCTTATGTCACAAATGAGTTAGAAATATTTTCAAAAACACATTTTGATCTAGGCCTTAATCTTAATTTCAACCATTTCATATCTGTTCCATTATATTAGTATGTCTGCTATGACATTAATGAGAAATGACATGCCTTCGAGGCAGTAATATGATACAAACCAAGCATATGCCCCCAAGAAGGACAGGTGGGGTATCCAAAGCTAGAGATTGTGACTAACTAAGGAAGTAGAGGTCACAGTAAAACAGAAAAAGGAAGTTTATGACAAATTCCTGATATGGAAGACAAGAGCACAGACAGGATACAAAAAGTTTTGGGGAAATCTAAATATTGTCTAAAGAAAGCAAAGACAGAGCATGAGAAAAGATTAGAAGGAACTATAAGATGAAGCAATCATTTATTCTTAAAAAGCATTTTTTAAGAATATTGGATCTCATTTAGAATACTAAAAGGAGTGGGAAACAAAATTATAACTGAGGTACTGCATGAGTACTCTGTCTGTGCAACAGTACAAGATGAACTTACTGTTGAATCAGAGAAGAAAGAAAATAGAAATACTGGACAAGAGAAAAATAAGTCATCATTTACTGATAATGTTATGATCTCTGGTGAGGTATGCCTTGGGTTGCTGAGAGCAATTAGTGTACTGAAAATTCTAAGCGTAATCTTTTAGTCTTCCCTGGTTATGGGACTGACGTCAGGGGAACAGAAGACTGTAAATGTTATGTGTCTGCTAAAATAGGGTAATAGATCTTTTAATTGCAAGCCATTCGTTCTGAAGTGAGTGGCCATAGTTACTTGTGGAAAGGCATATTGAGTACTGTAAACTTGAGTTCTTTGATGATGTAACAAATGGATTTGATGGATATAGTAAATGGGATTGCAAGGGGCACATGATAAAATATCTTCTAACAAATATTTGGAATCTAGACCTATTTTTGCCTGGAATTTCGTACTCATTTGGTCATTCTAAGTGTTCTACATAATCTCTTCCACCTATTGTACTCATCTTGAAATTTCCATATATGTGACAGATGCACGTAAGTATAAAGAACTTTAGGAGAACTCAGGTTTATGAGACTCAATGAGTCTTTCTCCAAGTATCTATAGTCACCTACTTTGGAATGGATGGTTAGCAATTAAAAGGTCTATTCCCCTATCTTAAAAAGTACTTTTTAACATTGTGTTTGAAAGTAGACAGATCTGTGGTTTTTCATACAAAAATGGTTGACATTGGCAGGATAAATTCATCAGCCAATCAAGAAAGAGTATGTAACTTGCTTATTTGGTAATTAAATCTGGAATCATGGCATTCATGCTAAATCTGTCCATGTAAGTGGTTAGAACTCAGAAAACTGTGAAAATCTGGTCACCACTTTCCTGGAAGCATGCCAAGGTCCTGGAAAGGACACCAAGGCTGACGGTTCTTACTTATTCACGCAGATTTTGAAGGATGGCCTCCCTAGTTAGAGAAAGGTGTCATGGAAGCTAATGAACATCTTCAAAATGTTGTGGGATTTAGGCAGTAAGTAGAGAGAAGTTGTTCTTCGAACAAGGGAGTAAGTATTGAAGCACAGAAATAATAGAAAGAACTCACTACTGGAAAGAGTACCGTAGAATTAGATTTCAAAAGAAGTTTGGGTATGAGCTTGAAAATATCTGGTTTTGTGGATTTTGGGAAAAACCTAGTTGGGGGCAGGATGGGGTAAGGGAAAGTTGTGAGTTTGGCATTGCAGAGTGGACTAAATCAGAATTTCTTTGAAGAGGGCCATACTAGGTATTGGGCTGAATTGGGTCTGTTTCTGTGGTATTATTTATGGATACTGAATACTGTAGCAGTGAATCATACCTGTATTTTTATTATGTGAAAGGCACAATAGAGATGGTGGGAGGGAAATAAAGGAATTAATGGTTGTTATATTGAGATTGTCTCATTTCTCTGCAGCACCTGTAACTCGATGTAGGATCAGTAATATTGGGGAACAAATTACAAGAATGATTGAAAATTTTTTTTTTTGCCCCTAATGTTGAAGCGACCTTTCTTTCTTGACAAAGTAGCCTTTTTTGAGTCAATTGGAAACTAAAATGCCGTACCGGTTTTAAAAGACCATTCTCACTTTATTGAGAAGCTTGTGTGCGAGCTAAATATCTGAACACCCAGCAACAATGCCCTGAATGTAGGTTTTGCTATGATAAGTTCATGAAGCATGAACTTCTGGTAATTTGCTTATTTTTTTCTACTCACTCCCGTAGTTTACCTCAAAGTTGAGACATTGAAGTGCTATGCAATCTCTGGCATGATCATTTTTTTTCCAAGGCTACTTAATGTGATAAAATGGTCCTCAGTTGCTAAATGCAAGATATGGTGGTAGGCTATGTAGTTCAAAAGGATCCCATATTCTATCTCTGTAATGATCTTATTCAAGGCCGCAATTGACCTTGGTGCTTTAGGCTAGAGTAAAGGGAAAAGAAATCAGTGTTCCCTCTGCTGATCACTATCCAATCCCTCCTGCTGGAAGGTATGCATGCAGTAAAATCAAAAAATCTAAATAACATTAAAATACAGTCTGAAGACCATTTGCAAAAAAAAAAGCTTTTGCTATTAAGATTTTTGACATACCTCAAAACCTAAGAAGTAATTCCCATTCGTGTCTGGATCAAACCCTTCTACAGAGTCTGCAGTGAATGGAATGTCCGTGGTTTGTGTGTTTATTCCTGCCAATGTAAAAAAAAATTAAGCCTCTGAGTCTGTGTTGTGTTTATAGTTTAAATATCAAAACCAGCTGAGTTATAAGTGTCACTATTGAGGAATCCTGTAAGATGTGCTGTAAGCATGTGCTGTTCTTAGTTTAAACACCATATTCCAACCAAGTATCAAATAAGTTAAGATTAAGTGTAATACAATTAATCCGTGATATTGTAAGTGGACAATACTTATTTTGGAAGTTACTAACGTGGTAATTCTGCAATTTTATATAAAACATCCAATAACAAAGTCAATTTTCAAGTATGTACCCCAGTAATAGTGTTTGGAGGTTCCCATTTTTAATAGTATTTCTACTGTTGTGAATGTTAAATGACTGAAGTGTCTTCATCAAGATCAAGATGGGGAGAAGTGTAGACAGAAACATTAGAAACAGTTTCATAATGACTCAAATCATCCTCTTATGGTACCTTTGTAAAGGTGATCATGATACCAAAAAAAATTTAAAGTCTTTACATTGTAATTCTAACATAAAAAGGACAGGTAACTGTTTAGAAGCTTAAGTCTGTGGTTGTTCCTAAAATCAAGGGAAAGGAAAATTGTGGCTTTTGGAGTTTTACTACAGTCAGTGGCCACTTTATTAGGTACAGGAGTGGAACCCGGTGTGGTCTTCTGTTGCTGTAGCCCATCCACTTCAAGGTTTGAAGTGTTGTGTGGTCAGAGATGCTCTTCTGCATGCCACTGTTGTAACATGTGTTTATTTGAGTTATTGTTGTCTTCTTGTCAGCTTGAACCAGTTTGGCCATTCTTCTCTGATCTCTCACATTAACAAGGCGTTTTCACCACAAAATTGCAGCTCACTGGATGTTTATTTTTGTTTTTCGCACCATTCTCTGTAGACTCTGGGGACTGTTCTTCATGAAAATCCCAGGAGACCAGCACTTTCTGAGATACACAAACCATCCCATCTGGCACCAACAAAAACTCCATGGTCAAAGTCACTTAGATCACATATCTTTCCCATTCTTGTGTTTGGTCTGAACAACAACTGAATCTCTTCAGCATGTCTGCATGCTTTAATGCATTGAGCTGCTGCCACATGATTGATTGATTAGATATTTGCATTAATGAACAGTTGTAAAAGTGTTCCTAATAAAGTGGCCACTGAGCACCTTCAATTTAATGTTTAAAAAAACAAAATAAAAATTTAAAACTGATGTGCATATCACACTGTTATACAATCCAGAGGACATTTACTCACCGTGACAAAAGAGTCTAAATCTCTACAACTTGACAAAAGCAGATGAGTAATGAAAATTATATCCAATGACTTTATTCAATCGGTAATGGTTCATAAGCAATGTTATGACTCATCGTGAAAATGCAGCTAAAGTGAATGCAAATGATCAAATTAATGTTGCATGTAGAGTAGGGTTTTAGAGATAGATGGTGATTTACAATTGATAACAAGATGTCATCATTTTCAGTAAATCACATGCAACAGCAGAATGACATCATCATAATCGTAAAATGTTGTGTTTGTTATTGTTCTGTTCTCTATGTGTTTATCACAGATATTTCAGCTTTCATTCTTTGAATATTTAGACCTTTCTTGACTTGCTTCTGTTGGTGGGTATCTTTGTCCCACAATTGCTGTGTTGTGGTTTTCTAGACCAAGAGCATCTAACCATTGCAATGCTGAAGGAATGCTGCACTGGCAAGTTTAACCACAGGCACATAACAGACTGGTGCTTCATCTCATTGATGTTTGTAGGCTCTCACTGTGCAAAAATGGCAATTGTGACATTGCTGCTGCTTGTGGCTACTGATGTTTTGTATAACTTTCAACTGGATTCTGAGGCCTGGATATTAATCTTTCTTAAATAGGACAAATTGTAACACAACACGCACACAAAATGCTGGAGGAACTCAGCAGATCAGGCAGCATCTATGGAAATGAATAAACAGCTGGCGTTTTGGGCTGAGACCCTTTTTCAGGGTTGGAAGAGAAGAGGAATGTTGCCAGAATAAAAAGGTGAGGGGAGGGGATGGAGGATAGCTAGAATGTGATAGGTGAAGCCAGGTGGGGAGGAAAGTTAAAGGGCTGTGGAGGAAGGAATCTGATAGGAGAGGAGAGTGGACCATAGGACAAAGGGAAGGAAGAGGGGACTCAGGGGGAGGTGAAAGGCAGGTGAGAAGAGTTAAGAAGCCAGACTGGGATATAGAAGAAGAAGAGAAGGGGAGGGAATATTTTTTACCAGAAGGAGAAATCAATATTTATGCCATCAGGTTGGAGGCTACCCAGACAGAATATACAGTGTTGCTTCTCCACCAGGAGGGTGGCCTCATCATGACTCAGGAGGAGTCCATGAACTGACATGTCAGAACAGAAATGGGAATCAGAATTGGCCACTGGGAAGCTCCACTTTTGACGAACGGGACAGAGCAGCTCAGCGAAGTGGTCCACCAATGTACAATGGGTCTTACCAATGTGGAGAAGCTCCAGTCAAATTGTAAAAAATAGTTCTGTCAAGCCATTTAAAAATAAATACATTAATCACAATTTTGATTACGCTCTTTAACAATGGAAATAACCTTGCCTTTAATTCTCAATTAGTGAGCACTTTGGCTTTAAATTAGATGGTCCAATGCCAATTGCTTTGCCTTTTCCAATGGTTCACTGAGAATACAGAAAAATTCGAAACAGAGTGTTGAGGGACTTGGATCTGGCTGAGAGTCTTGAACAACATCACAAACAGGGCTTCAAAATCCATGCCAGGCCAGTTTTGGCTCACAGGCAGCATTGTAAATCTTACATTTTGAAAGTTCACTTTCTCCCCCTCCCATTTTGCACACAGAGTTGAGAATGAATGTATCTAAGGTAAAAATTGAGGCTGAGGCAAGGGTAGGCAGCAAAGTAGAAATGAGGATAGGAGGTCAGAAAGTGATGGCACAATAATAGAACATTATTGTTTTTATCGACATGAAGTCTGCGGGAGTAGGCATGGTCCCGGTGAACTGGTAACAAGTAGGTTTGTAGCAAAGTGATTGCTGAGGCAAGTCACATGATGTGATAGCCAAGGGTGAGGGTTCGAGCGATGATATGGAATTCATGATAAGATGGAATGGAGGCATCTGAAGCTGGAGTTAGTATACGACATGTCTTTTTATTGTTTTAAATACCTGCATTTTTTTTTGTTAGGGCAAATATTTAATGTCCTCAGCAAGAGATGCATTGAAATGTAATTGAGTTGATCAAGCACATTGACTACCGTTAATTGATGACCCCAGTTACAATCTATAAATAAATCAAATCAGTATCTTCCTTTGTTTATTGCTGAGGGAGGTTAGCACTGACTAATGGAACTTCAGTTCACACAGCAATGCTCTTGAGTGTTTGACTCTGAAATACAGAACGGCAGAAGGTTGTGTTTGCGAAGAAAGTGATAAATATTCTTCTCACAATTATTGATTTATAGTCTTCTGAAAGAAATTAGCTTTGGCTTGCAGTTGGTAAAAGAGAACAGTAACTTCAATATGCAGTCCTGAAGATGCATAAAAGTGTCAAATTTATGAGATACTCTATGAAGTTTAGTTGTTTCCCCAAATGAAGAAAACAAAGTTAGATTAGGTCCCTGTTGATGTGCTAAATGTAACTGATGGCTGTACACTGATCTGGGTTCACTTTATTTCCTCATCTGGAGAAGGTACATAGCACATGAAATTGGGTTGGAGAGAATGCCTTATGAGAACAGGTTGAGTGAACGGCTTTTCCTCCTTGGAGCGACATTGATGAGAGGCGACCTGATAGAGGTATATAAGATGATGAGAGGCATTGATCATGTGGATAGCCAGAGGCTTTTTCCCAGGGCTTAAGTGGCTAACACGAGGGGGCATAGTTTTAAGATGCTTGGAAGTAGATACAAGGGGGATGTCAGAGTTAAGTTTTTCACACAGAGTGGTGAGTGCATGGAATGCACTGTCAGCATCAGTGGTAGAGATGGATACAATAGGGTCTTTTAAGAGACTCTTAGATAGGTACATGGAGCTTAGAAAAATAGAGGGCTATGCGGTAGGGAAATTCTAGGCTGTTTCTAGAGCAGATTACATGGTCGGCACAGCATTATAGGCCAAAGGGCCTGTAACGTGCTGTAGATTTCTATGTTCTATGTTCTGTGAAACTAGACAAAGGAAAGGGGAAAAATGTAGGTTACCTTTTGCTCACCCCTAATAACAACCTTTAAACATATAAAAAGATCTGAAAATAAAACCGCATCAATGCCACAGATTGAACTTTTTTAATGTTCAAAACAACTTCTAAGTAACTGTGCCAGAATTTAATTATTTCACCTGAGACATTTGTTTAAAAGATGACAATTGAGCTCAAGCATGGAGGCTTGTTCAGCTTCACTGGCAATGAAAACATTTTCCAGAAGAAAATGTTTGGTGCACGTGCAGACAGACTGTTTGGTTCTCACATAAAGAGACAACTCATTTATACAACACACTATCTGTTAACCGTGAACAAAATAGTTTCTGTATGGAAATGCAACAACAAACTCATCTTGGAAGGTGAAAAGAAATGTGATATTGAGTATTTTGTGAGCGGGCAAAATGGTCATGGCATATTGCTTGAGAAATGACTTGTCACAGCATGCGACAAAACATCACTTAATCCTTTATGCTGAACATTTTATTGTAGCACTTTCATTTCTTTGAAAAGCAATCTGTTGAGGTCTGTAAAACTTAGAACAAGCACTTACTAACCAGCAACAGTGAATCCAGCGCTAATTTACATTTCAAACATAATTAAATGTTCCTACCACCAAAGATAATCAGAGCTTTATAGACAGCATATTTTATGAAATTGGAAGTTGCTTATTGATTCTGTTCATTGCCTGAAGGCAATAGGAGAATAGTCTATATGGAGAATATATTGAAACGTGTCACAGCTTTAAGGAGCCTGTTTGCCTGATTAGCTCGGATTGTGATATAATTATAGAGAATATAACATGTTATAAAGACAATGGAAAAGCTGCCTAGAAATCGTTCTACTTTTAATTCATTCTTTGTAGCCGCTCATGCTAATCAACATCTGTTTTAAATGTAATGTCCTTTGAGTTACTTATTACAAATCAATTTTTATGTCAAAATATAAGGTTAAGGAACAAAATGCAAATATATATCTCCATTTTTATGACTACTGGACAAAAACATTTGGCTCATTGTACTGAAAAGCAATAGTATAGAAGTGACTGTCATAACCTAGTGCAGACTGAAATGAGAAAATGCTTCAGAATGTGAAATCCTGCAATCCTATAATCAGAGTGGCATCCTGACCAACCAATCAAGAGTTAATTATGGATTTTTTTTTGTGGTCGTCATCGTCTGCAAATGAATAACATTGCATCAGCCTTGGTTGCAGAGGCCACAACATTACCATGTCACAATATTACCATGTCACAGATGGAAAATACAGCTTCAAACTTCAACTGTCCATTTCATTATGTGATCAATCAGAAGTGGAAGCAGTATTCTGAAATAATATGTGATTATCATGGCCAAACAACAATGCGATTGAAGAGATGGATGCATTGCTCACAGCAACAATAATCATGGACACGATGATTTTCCTCTTCTTATCCAAGAGATGCTGAGACCAATTTTCATGCTTCAGATGCTGCAGTTACTTCAGTATAGACCCTGCCCCACGGACTCGGTTTGCTAATTTTTATGGTTGTGCTAATCTGTGGGATATTCTTTTCAGGATAATGTATGTGTTCTTCTGTTTCAGCTGGATTTGTAATTTGACTTGTATTCCCTCCAAAGTCAACTACTTCGCGATTATCTTAATTAGAATTGAAAATACACGTGGACTAAGATGTTAACTGTCCTGTGCTATCACCAGTGGGATCATCAGTTGATCTGCCACCTGTCTTCAGGAGTTTCGGCCCACTTATGATCAAGACTCCCTCGTGGTGGTGGGCCAGCAGTGTTTAAGCTCACCAGTGGGAGGTGGTGCTTTAAAACTTGGCATCTGCCTTTATCAGTGTTGTTAGTCACTTCCATCCAACAGATAGTCTACTCTTCAGCTGTCTATGCAACTACTGAAGGGTTTGCAAAAGAGGGATACACTGTCTGACTATCTGCCCCTCTGGACATACTTGGTCCACACCCATGCTGATCCTGTCTCTTTTGCCTCAGCTACAGCCCTGCTGGTTGACTTGATCTCTCTTCTAGTGAAGCCAAGGTCACACAGCCACTTCTGGAAAGTGAACGCAATAAACCCACGGCAGCCTACTTCGAATGGATAGCATGAGACCTTCCACCCTCTGTCTCTGCAGTCTGATCTTAATTCTGCATACTTGGTTAACTTGCGCTCATGGGCTTCATCGATGTTGTCTTCCCGGCGACTGTGAGTTCACCAATAACCACTACTCTACTGGTATCAGACCATAGGATTATATCTGGATGCAATGTGGTGAAAGCTATTTGCTCCGGGAAACTGCCTTTCCCGTCCAGGTTGGCCTTGACATGCCAATCATTGGCTGAAGAAAGTATGCTTGATCGTGAGCCTGCGCTGTCCATCCTCGACTTGGAGCCTTCTTTCACAAATGATATGGGATGTTCTGTGCGGCATGAGGCATGAGATAAGTTGTGCTGCAGGACTCTCTGCTCAACTGCTTCTGTTACAACTTTGAGAACGTTGTTATGTCTCCAAGTGTACATGCTGCTGGAAAGATTGACTCTGCATACTCTCAAAATATGTCAAAGTGTTCCCTTCTCGCCACAAGCAGCACACCTGTCTGTCTTATCTTCATACCAGGTGCTGAGGTTGGCAGGTGTTGGGAGCAGATCGTACACTGCTCTGCATAGAAAAGAAATGCGGAGCCGTTCCATCTGCCACAGAATATTCCAAGATAGGCGTCTCCTTGTGCTTCAATCTAGACTCTACCTCATCAAGTGCTACACGGGCTGACCACTTCCTGCCTGATCTCACATCAGGCTGAATGTTCTTGATGACAGGGTCTTTTGAGCCTTGAAGCATCAAGAATGCTCTTACCCTGGCTACCTTGACCTCTTCAACAAGGGATTGCAGTGGGATGGTAAGCTTTGTCTGGCTACTGTGGATTGCAACATTGGTGAGGCTGCTCGGTACTCCAAGCCACTTCTTCACATACTTGTTGATCTTCTGTTCCATTGCCTCAACATGGGACATTGCCACTTCGTAGACAGTTAGTGGCCACATTATCCATGGCATCAGTCCGTACTGTAAGCACCACAACTTCAACTTGCCAGGCAAGCCACACTTGTCGACAGACATCAGACCTCTGCTGATCTGTTCTCCTGTCTCTTGAACCCTCTTGGTGTCTCTCAGCTCCTCTGTGTACCATTGCCCGAGGCTCTTAACTGGTTGGTCCTGAATGGATGGAATCTCCTCTCCACAAAGGGTGAAATGAAAGTCAGTCAGCTTTCCTCTCCTAAGAACAAGGCTCCTTGACTTCTTGGTCTTGAACTTCATTCCTCCCCAATCCGTTAGCTCCTTGAGTCTAGATAGTACATTTTGAACTGCCTCCGTGCTGGGACCCAAAAGGGTGAGATCATCCATGAATGCTCGTATTGGTGGTAATTCCCCTCCTCCATCAAGTGCGACACCTGGTCCCACTAATTCTGCAGCCCTCACAATGACCTCCATGGCTAACACAAAAAGGACGCGGATGGGTGAAATCGCACATCCCACTGGGATTCCAACATCCAAGCTCTGCCACCTAGTTGTAAACTGCTGAGTGGAAAACCTCATCCGGAAATCGTTGTAGTACTGCATAACAAAGTTCCTCACCTTAGCAGGAGTCCATAGGAATTCCATCACAAACTCAATTAGGGCATGGGGAACAGAACCATATGCATTTGCAAGATATGGCCAAACTACAGCCAGATTTCTTCTCAACCTTTTCGACTCCTGGATGGCATGCCATATCATACTAGAATGTTCAAGGCATCCCGGGAAGCCTAGTATTCCTGCCTTCTTCACAGATATATTTACCAATCCATTCTCTATCACAAATGAAGATATTCTTTCTGCCAGAATGCCAAACATAATCTTCCCCTCTACATTCAGGAGTGAAATTGGTCGGAACTGATTCAATGTAGAAGAATTCTCTTCCTTCGGGATGTATACTCCTTCAGCCTCACTCCATGACAAAGGAACAACACCTTGTCTCCACACCACCTTTAACAATCTCCACAAATATTTCCTCAGCTCTTCACACTTCTTGAACTCCTTATACAGCACTCCACTAGGTCCTGGCACTGAGCCTGACCTTGCCTTTCTGATGAACCGTTCGACTTCTGCCAGTTTGGGTTCTGACAGATCGAACTTCACTCCTGGCTTGGTAGGCTTCACAAGCCCTGAAATGTCAAGCAAAGGAGCCTCCTGTTGTTTGCTAGAGTAAGTGCTTGCCAGGTGATCCTCAAGCTCTTGTGAGATATGTTAAGCTGCCCGCTCTTACTTTGTTCAAACAGTTTCTTTGTGAACTCGTGAGGGTTCTCAAAGAACGACTTTCTTGCCTTCTCTCTCTTCTTTCTCTTTTTACATTGTGACTCTGCATGACGGAGTGATGCTAACTTTATTCGAAAATGCTCTCGGAGATCAGCAAGCCCTGGCTTGTCACCCTCACTTGCTACCTTCCACCTCTGTCTCAACAATCTAAGCTCTCTCTTCAACCTACTAATCTCCTTCTGATGCCTGCTTGGTTGACGTGTAGGCTTTGCTTTCTTCAACTCAACCAAACCAAACCTGTACTTTCCAACATCGTAAATCATATCGCCCATCACTTCCAACTTTTTCTTTGATGTTCCCCTGAGAGTGTTCTCCAACATCATACTGATATCCTCATCAAACACAGGCCAAGCCTTCTCATCTGCCTTTGCTGGCCACTTGACCTTCCTCTTCTTCTCTACCTCCTCACCACCGCCATCATGCGAAACATCTACCTGGGTACTGTGGTCTGAAACCTGACCTGGTTTATCTCTCGTCTGACCTGGAGTATGATGACTCTCGCTCTTTGCCAGATACTTTATTAATGGTCATTTATTATTGCAAGTTTATCCATGTCCTTTTGGAAATTACTGTAGCTCTCCTCAATATTGACCACTTCATCCGCAGTCTCCTTCTCCCTCCCTGCAATTTGATATCATCTTCAGATCTGGAAATTCTATGTCCGATTCTCAAGTCTAAGAGAAAACAACAGATCTGTAAATACGTTCTACATCATAAGAGTAAAGAGGGACCAATGGTTGCCCTTGCATGCATCCTCCTGGAACACCCACACCCACCTCCTTGCACTTACTACCAATACCTACTATCTACTGCCTTGTTTAAGATCAGCTAATATTGTGTATATTCTTTGGGCACTTGAATAAAAATATTTTCATAGTCTAGGTAAATTATATCTACTGGATTACTGTTGTCTACCCTCATTGTTACTTCTTTAAAATAGCAATAACATTGGCAAAGCAAGACTTTCCCTTTGGAAGTTCATGTTATCCACTATTATACTTCTTACTTCTAGGTGTTTGATTCTTTCCTATAATAAGTTTTCCATTATATGTTAAACTAACATCTCTTAGCGATGTTTGATTTCCCTTCTTATAAATGGTACAACTAATTGCTTATTTAAACAGGATAGCAGAATGAATGCTGCAGATGCTAATTATTGGTAATTTGTTTGTTAATGTCCCATGTACATTTCCTTTGCAAATGGGGTGGAGTGGGGGAATAACAGCCTCTATTCTAGCGACTGACTACTTTCCACTGATCCCAGTGGAAGTTATTCAGCTATGTTTTTATGTGGGAGGATATCCAGTTACCCATAAATCATGACCATGATATTAGTTAACTGTTGTTAATAGAATATTAATGGGAAAAAAAACAACATGGTACATTAGAGAAAAAACGGTTCTGAGAGGCTAAAGTTTAAACTTAAAAATGTAATGTGCAACAGTATTGGCAAACGCTGATGTTTATGGAACACTTAATAAAAACAAGGAAAAGTATGTTCCACTAAAAACCAAGAACAAGCTAAAGGCCAACAAAATGCCAGTGATGAATAAAGGACTGAAGGAAAATTGAAGGTTAGGAATAGGACAAAGCACATGATGAACAAAGAGAAAGCAGACATTAATTGCAGCATTGCGGAGATATTGAATAAAGATTTGTACTCAGTTTTAACAGGATGACACAGAGACAGACCTGACATATGAAAATGGGAGTTCAAGTAATGTAATCAAAAGAGGAGAAAAGGCTAAAATGAACAATCAAATTTTAACACCTTGGTCTGGAGGTAGTAGCCATGCATTTCTAATAAATGTAGAGAATGATAGCAAAGTAATTATTGCACAAATCTGATAATTAATTAGCTAATTATCAGATTGGTGCAATGGTTAGTATAATGGTTAGCTCCATACAGACATAAAGCAAAGAGGGATGATGGAACGTATCCTTGGGCACTGAGCATTCAGATGCATCATACAATTGTCATGGAATCCTGATAAATGATAAAAATATAAATCATCTGGACCTGTATATGTTACCTAATAAACATAATGGATCAGCAAACATAAAATGCTGGAGCAGTCAGCAGGTCAGACAGCCTCGATGGAGAACGCTGATGGAGGGTCTCAGCCCAAAACATCAGCTGTTATCCACTCCGTAAATGCTCCCTGACCTGCAGTGTTCCTCCAGCATTTTGTGAGTGTAGCTTTGGATTAGCAGCATTTGCAGATTCACTTGTGTTTATTTAATGTATCAACATACAGCACTGTGCAAAAGTCTTAGGCACATATATATAGCTAAGATGCCTTAGATTTTTGCACTGTACTGCATTTGTCAATGCGGAGCAGAGAGCAAGTTTGTAAATCTGGCAAGAGCAAATGGCGAGTGTGGAATGCCATGGGAGAGGTACGGGACAAGTGGCAGAGAAGGACTGCTGGGGCAGGGGATAGCACAGGTGCAGACACATCCAGCCCTGAGACACCAGGCAAGGTCACTTTATTCCAAACAATTGGTTTATTGATCATTACAGAATGTCCCTCTGGTGCTCCCCTCTCCCTTCCCCTTTTCCCAGCCATGATACCCCCTTCCCTAGCCCCTTCCCATTCTCAGTCCACAATGCAGACGCATATCAGAATCGGGTTCACCATCGCTCACATATGGCATGCAACTTGTTTATTTTTACAGCAGCAGTACAGTGCAATACATGAAATTACTACAACCTGAGCAATGTACGTGTGCCTAAGATTTTTGCACAGCCCTGTAGTTTGACCATTCTTGAATTGTTTTTTGAAGATGTAATGGAAAGTAGACATAAATATTGCAGTAAACGTATTATATAAATGTGCCAATTTGCTGGCAACAGTGTTACTCATTCACGCCTCATTCATCATATATATAGAAAATGAAGTAAGTCATGCAAAAAGAGAACAATAAAGAAAAAAAAAGAGGGGTAGTGTACATGGGTTCATTACCCATTCAAAAATTTGATGGTGAAGGGTAAGAAGCTGTTCTTAAAACACTGAGTGTGTGTCTTCGGGTTACTTGAACGTAGCAATGAAAAGAGGTCCTTGGTGATGAGGGTCCTTAATGATGGATGCCGCCTTTTTGAGGCATCACCTTTTGAAGACATTCTCGATGCTGGGGAGGCTGGTGCCCACGATGGAGCTGGCTGAGCTTGTAACTTTCTGAGCGGTGGATCCTCCTTACCAGATGAAGATGCAACCAGTCAGAATGTTCTACGTGCTACATCTATAGAAATTCGAGAGAGTCTTTGGTGACATAACAAGTCTCCTCAAACTCCCAATGAAATACAGCCGTTGTTGTGCCTTCTTTGTAATTGCATCAATATGTTGGGCACAGGAAGGATCTTCAGAGATGTTGACATCAAGAAACTTTAAACTGCTCAGACTTTCCACTGCTGGATCCCTTAATGAAGACTGGTGTTTGTTCCCTCGACTTCCCCTTCCTGAAATCCACAATCAGTTCTTTGGTTCTACTGACGTAGAGTAGAAGATTGTTGTTGCAACACCACTCAACCAGTTGATTTATCTCATTCCAGTACAACTTCTTGTCACCATCCAAAATTCTGCCAAAAATAGTTGTGTGGTTGGCAAATTTATTGATGGCGTTTGAGCTGTATCTGGCCACACAGCCAAGGGTGTTGACAGACTAGAGCAGTGGGCTAAGCACACATCCTTGATTGTCAGCGAGGAAGAGATGATACTTCCAACCCGCACAGATTCTGGTCTCCTGATGAGGAAGTCAAGGATCCAGTTGCTGAGGGAGGTACAGAGGCCCAGGTTTCGGAGCTTGTGGATTAGAACTATAGGTACGATGGTGATGAACACTGCCTGATAGATTGCAGCCTGATGTAGGTATTGCTATTGTGCAGGTGATCTTAGGCTGAGGGAAGAGCCCCTGAGACTGCATCTACTGTAGACCTATTGCAGCAACAAGCAAATTGCAGTGGGTCCAGGTCCTTGCTTAGGCAGGAATTGATTTGGGCCGTTACCAACTTCTCAAAGCGCTTTGTCACAGTAGATGTGAGTGTCACTGGGTGATAGTCATTGAGGCAGCTCACCCTGCTCTTTTTGGGCACTGGTATGATTGTCACCCTTTTGAAGCAGGTGGGGACCTCTGACTGCAGTGGTGAGAGATTGAAGATGTCGTTAAACACTCCCACCAGTTGGTTGGCCTGGGTGTTCAGTGTCCTACCAGGTCCGCCATGAGGGACTGACGCCTTGGAAGGGTTCACCCTCTTGAAAAGTGTTCTGCTGTCAGCCCCTGAGACAGCGATCGCAGCTGCAGGAATTCGCGGAGGTCTAGTCTATTCCCCCTTTCAAAGTGTTGAGCTTATCTTGGAGTGAAGCTTCGCAGCCATTCATAATGTTAGGTTTTCCCTCGTAGGAAGTAATGCCTTGCTAACCCTGCCAGAGCTGATGTGCATTGATTCCATCTCTAGCTTCAATCAGAACCAATTTTTCACTCTTAAAGTAGCCATCTGTAGGTCACACCTGGACTTCTTGCATAGTTCTGGATCACCAGTTTTGGATGTCGCAGACCTAGACCACAGGAGACTACAAAATGCCTGGGTGATCCACAGCTTTTGGTTTGTGCATGTCCAGTATGCTCTCAAAGGCACATACTCATTCACACTGATCTTGATGAAATCTGTGACAATTATGGCATATTCATTTAGATTCAAAGCTGAATCCCTGAATATTGTCCAGTCCGCTAACTCAGACCTATCCTGTAAGTTCTCCTCTGCCTCCCTTGACCTTCTTGGTCCTCACCACTGATGCAGTTGTCTTTAGTCTCTGCCTGTACGCTGGGAGTAGAAATACAGCCAGGTGATTGAATTTTCCAAAGTGGGGGCGTGAAATAGCACGGTAAACGTTCTTGATGGTGGTGTAACAGTGGTCAAGTGTGTTGGCCCCTCTGGTTCCACAGGTGATATGTTGATGGTAGTTGGTCAGAGACTTCTTCAAGCTGGCCTGGTTGAAATCCCAGACAATGAGAGGGAAGACATGAGGATGCGTTGTTTCATGACTGCTGATCATGATGCTCCACTCCTCCAGTGCCTGCTTGACATTGGCCAGGGGTGGTGTGTACAAAGTACCCAGGCCTACATTTATGTTAAAGGTCACTTCTATGGAAGACCATTAAAATATTTTAACAGTAAAAATTAAAGGCACTTAAAGATCTTAAAATCATTTTTTTTAAAATGGAAGGTGATCTAAAACTTAACTTTCTCTCCCAGTTACTGCTCCCCATACAAACAGTCACTGAAATGATGAGAAATCTAAACTAGAATGGGTTTAGCAGGCAAGTAGTTAGAGAGGTGTTAAGAGACGACTTAGGTTTTAACCAACATCATTTGGGAACTTCAGATGTTTGTGCATGACTGTGTCAGAATCCAAAGATTCCTGAAACTTATACTGGGGAGACCAAAGCTTCCAAAAGAAATTGTATATAGTATCACATAGTAAGGTAATGGAAATGGTCAAAGCTACAGAGCAAATTCATTGAAATAAAGCTGTGAACAGAGTGGCAGAAAGTGGGCTAAGGGGTTCAGAAAGGACTGTTTGTTCTGTTTTAAAGTGCTTTTGATACCGGAAGGAAAAAAAACACCCAATAAGTAACAAGGGCAAACTAATAACTTTACTTCATTTATGAATAGTTGAGGTTATGCAGATCTGAAGCCCCAATGAGAATAGAGGACCTACAAAGATTTAAAGGACGGTACTAAAACTAGAAGTTAGTGTTGTTATAGGGAAGGTTGAGCGAGCCTATCCATCAACATAGTCATAGGGTTATATCGCCCTTCGTTCCCGTTCATCCGTGCTCACCAAGTTGCTTACATAGTAGTCCCATTTGCCTGCATTTGGCCCATGTCCCTTTAAATCTTTCCTATCCACCCCTCAGCCTCCTGCACTCCAGAAAAAAGAGCCTCGTTATCCAACCTCTTCAGAGAATACAAGCCTTCCAGCCTCAGTAGCAACCTTGTTTATTTTGTTTAGCAATACTGTGTGGACTTGGCCCTTCCAGCCCCTTGAACCGCTTCACCCCAGCAATCCCACAATCCCGATTAAGCCTAACCTAATCACGGAACAATTCACAATGACCAATTAACCTACCTGGAGTATCTGTGGACTGTGGGAGGAAACTGAACCACCTGGGGAAAACATAAGCATTCCACGGGGAGGATGTGCATAGACCCCTTACAGAACAGCGCCGGAATTGAACTCCAAACTGCGGAATGACCCCGAGCTATAATAGTGTTGCACTAACCGCTATGCTACCGTGGTGTCCTATGAAGCAATTTTGCAATCTTTTCAGCTCAATGACGGTTGCCTATAGCTAGGGGACCATAAAAGGACTCAGTACTCCTCGTACAGCTGTAATATCATGTTCCAGCTCTTGTATTCAATGTCTTAACTGAAGATAGCAAAAATGCCACACCTTTTTTACCTTGTCTACCAGCATCACCATTTTCAGGAAACTATATACTTGGATTCCATGGTCTCTCTGTCCAATAGTACTCTCTCTCCAATATCCTGCTATTTACCGTTCAAATGCTGCCCTGGTTAAGCTCCTCACCTCGCTCTTGTCTGAGTTAAATTCCGTCTTCCATTACTTGGCCCTCTTTGATCTGTTGTAATCTAAGATAATCTTCACTGTCCATTATATCACCAGTTTTGATATCATCTGCAAACTGCCTAGCCATTTCAACTATTTTTCCATCCCAATATAGATGACAGACTACTATAGACCCCAGTACCAACCTCCAAGGCACACTACTGCTCACAACCCTGCAATCTGAAAAACAACTTTCATTACCACAAAGCCAATTTTGTACTTAATTACAAAGTTTATCCTGGATCTCATGTGATATAAACTTCTGGACCAGCCCGCCATGTGAGATTTGTCAAAGGCCTTGCTAAAATACATACAGACAATATTTACTTCCTTGTCCTCATCGTTCCTCTTGGTCTTAAAAAAAACTTAATCAAATTCACGAGAAACTGTTTCCCACTCACAAGGCCATTTTGGCTATCAGTAATAATCCAATGCAGATAAATCCTGTCTCTCAGATTCTCCTCCCGTTATCATTCCACCACTGGTTTGTAGTTCCCTGGCTTATCCTTGCAGCCCTTCTTAAACAAATGGATAACATTAGCCACTCTCCAGTATTCTGGTTAATTTCTCTGCAAGCAATTTCTTCTCTACTTTTCCGCATTGTCCTAGAATACACTTGGTCAGGGGTAGCAGGAATTTCTTGGACTGATAATATCGGAAGCCAACCATTATCAGGTACCATGTTTCCCTGTATATACAAGACAGTCCATTTTACACTTCTGACCAAGTCAAATAATGATAAAGAGCCTCTGCATGTTGTAAAGCTCCATAATTCATTCTCAAGGGCATTCTCAATGTGCTGGCTCGGCTAACGTGCCCATATCCATGTCTGAATAAAAATAATTTCCCAAGATGTTAATTTTTTTTTGTGCCTCTGATTGTCCCAGCCGAACACTTCACTCAACATTCACTTCCCTTAACAATTTCAATCTGTGCAAATATTTGACCAAGATATTTCTCTTTTATGTTTTAGTCTGTTATGTACATAGCTTGTGATATGAGCTAATCAAATGAATTGGGAATGATGATTTGCAAAACAATAAACCAGCTCCACATGCTCCTGACATAATGAAATCCAACAATTTGTTCGCAGTGAACTTGCTCTGTTTACTTATTTTCTGTATAATTAAACATATCAATCTGTTCATGATAGAATTAATCGAATAAAACTTGAAAATGTAACTTGAAAAATCAGAAACTATTACAGGTAGTTCCAATATTTTGATTATTTTAGACAGTCCATGTTATTTTCCGTGGAACTACGTTCTGATGAATGTATCCAGATAGCCCTCACCCCATTGCTGTCAATTAGAGACAAGCAGTCTATTTCTGCAATATTATTATTCAATTGAAATTGATGAACAGGGTTTTTTTTTCTATAGATCCCACATGTCATAAAGACAAAGTGTAAAATCACTTTCCAAAAAGGTCAGTGTGGACCAAACCACACCAGAGATGCAAATGATTACATGTAAGAGTATTTCAAAATTATTTGAGTTGCGTGGAATGGTTTCCAATGTTAATTTGTGATCCAAAATAAACATGGCCCACATCATGATTTTGGTGACCAGTTCATATAAGTGCTGGGCTGATTTTCATGTATAAAGTGCCATTTGTTGGTTTGTTAACTGTCCTCATAGTAACTTTTTACATCACGGTTTATTTTATTTGTAAGAAGCTATTGTTTCTAGATTGCAATATCTTTGTATTGCTAAGAATACTGCATATTCACTCCAAATAAACTATAAATTCAAAGGAAATTGTATTCAAATGAGAAAGCTGAGGTTCCAAATCAATGCTTTATTAATTTTCTTCAGTTAGTATCTAATTGGCTTGCAAAGTGCAGTTGCTTAAAATGACGGGGATCATAAATCACAGTTGGTACCACCTACTTGTTTTTGTCCATAAAAGTCCTTTATTGCTGAGAATTTTGCTGTGTTTCAGGGAAGATGCAAACACTTTAGAGCCTTGTTCAAAGCTTTTCTTTAATGAAGACCTTGATTTATCACCATGGTTAAAACTGAGACCTACTAATGGTTCCCATAGTGGAAAATTGTTGATCAAAACCATCTCAACAAAATGTGCAGAAAGAAACATTTCTTTAGAAAAGGAATAAGCCATGTATTAAACCCTTGTTCAAACATATGACAACTGACTTCTAACTAATTCTATGAAAAGCTTAACTATATGAAGGATCAAGTATTACACCCACCCAAGACTATAACATTGAAATGAAGAGATAGGTTTGGAGATCAGAAACAAAATGACTTGGATGAAGTACCAAGTGATTAAAAACATTTCATCCAAAATAATTCATTCAAGAATGATGTGAGCTCAAAAAAAGAATCATCATTAAGTACATACAAGGCCCATTAGCATCTGAGAAGTTAAGGGAAGAACTTTTGTATTTCTAATGGAGCTCTTCAGCTTGATGAGAAAATAATCCCCGAATCAATGATTCCATATGATAATTATAGTCTACATAAATGGGATGGCCAATAAGCACTATTGGTTCATGAAGGTAACATGATTAGCTTGTATTCTTAATTATTAGCGATATTTAAACAAAATTAGAAATAAGGCAAACATATATTCTTCTTGTACCTTATAACCAATCTGAACTCTAAAATACATGAGATTCTACAGATGCTGGAAATCTAGAGCGACACTCAGAAAATGCGGGAGGAACTCAGCGGGTCTGACAGCATCTGTAGATATGAATAAACAGTCGATGTTTCGGGCCAACAGCCATGATTGGAACTGGAAAGGAAGGGGGAAGGAGCCAGAATAAGAAGGTGTGGGGAGGGGAAGGAGTAGAAGCTAGAAGGTGATAAGTGAATATGAATTTCTGCAAACTTGCACTTTGGATCTGAATCTGTATTCTGCACATGTAAGTAACCCCACCCCCACCTCCCTAAAAATATTATTACATGCCTTTGCTATAGCCATATTTCTTCCACCTTGGACCCACCCACCTCCTTCCCCTTCACCAGATTGGTACATTCAACATCTCATCAGAGTAATCGCTTGCATATTGCATGCACCAGGACTTTTCCAGCTGTCATATCATGTCAAAGCCAAAGATAAAATGAAAACCAGTAGATTCAGTCAGAACAGATTAAAATTAAGTTAACAAAAAAGCACCACATTGAAAAATTCACTTCATAATGTCAAGCTAAATAACGGGGCAATACACAATATTGTTTTAATTATACATTGAGATATTAGTCTTTGAATGATTTTCTGATTATACAATAAAACAATGCTAGTTGTTTTAAAAAGGCACAGTGTAGGTTGGGTCCCAGGATTAAACCCAATGTGCATACAATTTTCAATTAAGTAAAACCATCTGTCGGAATAATTACCATTGCTTCATGATGTGTTATGACCATTATAGCAATCTGATAAATACTATTCCAATCAGATACCATGGTCATTTTCTATTGAAAGTCTAAGGAACCTTGTTGTTTTTAATGATACAAATCACCAGCAGTGTCCACTGATAACGGAGAAAGAGCTTCAGGCAAAAGAATAAGAGACACGAGCATTACTCATAGCTCGACATAGTTTTTACTTTGTGTTCTGAAAAAAACAGATTCCATCTTTTTTTAATACTCTTATTTTTATGGTCTCTGTTTAAAAAAAATTAACAAGCTGTTTGAATTATTGGAAAAGCTTCAGATTGTTGATGTGGTGGAGGATTCTTTTCTTAATGATTTCTTTCATGTTCTGTAAATCTTGGTTTTAATTATAATAATTGAGCAAAAGGCTGTTGCCAAGATTAGGCATATTGTTTTGTTTATAAAGGTATGCTTCTTTCATGTAAAGTTAGGCCGCATAAAAATATCCAAGGGAGGTTAATATATTTATTGTTAACTTCATCAAGCTTATGTTCATTAGAAACACCTTTGGGATAAGTTGACAGTGTATTCTTCTGAACAATGCCTCATCTGAATGTAAAGATAGAAGATACTCTAAAGAATACTACTGCTTACATTTAGCATAGGCAGAAATGATTGAACCCTATGACCACTGAAATTGCGCTATAGCTTGAAAAGGATATACCTCCCTGCTCTGTATAACATCTGCAAAACCAATTTCATGCAGGCAGTTTATACAAAGTGTTATGAAGATAATGTAGAGGAATGTAGCTAGGCATGAATGTTTTTGGAGTTTATTCTTAGCTTTCTAGCCACAGTAGAGTTTTCTAAATTATTGTGAAAAAGTACACAACTTTCAAACTAACCTTCCTCTTTCCTGTCACCGTACCCTCTCCTCCACCTAACATGGTATTTGTTATATGCTTGCCTATCACAATTTGCTCCATATTCAGACAAACATTCCTGTTTATTTATGCAACTTTACTTTGTTTCTTGATTTTCAGCAAAATATAATTTTATAGATCTTTGTATTTATACATTGTCTCTGCTCATTTACAGAAATATTGCAAAGAACAAAATAAGACTTGCAGATATTTTAAAAACTTGAAACTTTTAATTTTTTAAAGCATCCACAAATTCTATTATCATACCAGAACTCAGATAGCATAAGATTTTATCCCAATGCATATAAAGTTGGTCTTACTTGCAAAGATTAAACAAGACCAGAACTTTAAAATAGCAAAGTGAAGAATGGTGGATTAAAGAATGGTAACAAGGATCACATCTTTTCTAGCCTCAAACACATTAATTCAGTATTCTTACCCCATTGGTTCATGGAAGTATTACATTGCAAAAAGGAAATTATGTCTATGAATAGTGTCTGTCAGATATGTAATTCATAAGGTATGTTACCCACAGTAACAACAGAAATTATTTAAAATACTGTTAAGATGATGGACAGAAAAATATACACCCAATGGCCACTTTATTAAGTATACCTATACATGTGCATGTTATTGCAAATATCAGCCAGACAAATATGTGGCAGCAACTCAATGCATAAAAGCATGCGGACATTGTCAAGAGGTTCAATGGTTGTTCAGACCAAACATCCGAATGGGGAAGAAATGTGATCTAAGTGAATTTGGCCATAGATTGCTGATGTCCTGGGATCACAACATTCTCCAGAGTTTACAGAGAATGGTGCAGAAAACAAAAAAACAAAAATCCAGTGAGCGGCCAGTTCTGTGGGCAAAAATGCCTTGTTAATGAGAGAGGTCAGAGGAGAATGGTCAGGCTGGTTCAAGCTGACAGGAAGGTGACAGCAACACAAATAAGCACTTGATACAACAGTGGTGTGCAGAAAAGCATCTCTGAATGGACAATACGTCAAGTCTTGAAGTGGATGGGCAACAGCCAGTGGAGATCATGAACATACACTCAGTGGCTCTTTATTAAGTACAGGAGGTGTCTAACAAAGTGGCCACTGACTGCAAATTGACCAACTGTGTCTCATACATTACATGTGTCTACAACTGAACTAATTGATGCCCAAGTTCTTTGTTCATCATGTAATCTAGCAAAGGTACGGACACGAGGTTTAGTTGATAAAAACCCTGCATCTCTCCTGGGATGGAAAATTTTGGAGCAATTCCTTTTTAATTCATGCACATTCTAGGAAATATCAATGATCATGTGGTATAACTTTTCTGCTCCCTTTCAGCTGTTGGCAGTGAACTTACACCCACTGAATACAACTGGAAGTTGATTGCAAAGATAATGAATTATGCCTTATCTAGTTCTACGGTGATACAATTTATCCAATTTTGTGCAACATGTCCTTTCATTCTTCCTATCTCATATCCTGCATGTAATCTTTTCTCATGCGCACAGTTTATTCCTTTCATCTTTTTAGTTGCTTCAGTCAACTTCCTTTGGGGTCTGTGAAAGGTCCCAACTTTTTGGGCTTACCAGGACAAATAATGACTTTCTCTAAATCTTCATTCTGGGCTTCTATTTCTCCCTGATCCTTGACAAGAAAACCAACACAAATTATGAATTTTAACGAGGAAATGCCAATGCAACTACCAGAAACCAGTCCAGATTTGTAATACCGTGACTGAAATAGTTTTTCTTATATTTTCAATGACATAAAGTTTCCCCAGATTCCATTCTTTGTTTTGACTCCTGAGTTGCTTTTGTTTTCCAAACTGACTTAAATTACTTTCGACATTGTCTGAGGAAATGGCTCTTGTTTGGATGTCATATTTATTTTGTCTTTAGAAGCTAATGGGCACAAATAGCTACGGGTCTGTCCACAAACCATTATTCTTGATTTCTAAATGCTTTGTGAGCTAGATTGGTTCACACCCCACAGGGCCTTAAATGAAAAAGTACAGTATCATCAAATTGATTGACTGACTATATGAGTGGGCAACTTATGATGGAACTACTGTAGTTTTTCCGCTGAATAATCTACTCAAAAAATTATTCATTTCAATCTTATGCAAAGTATCTGAAAGAAACAAATAAACATTTAAAATTCATTTTTTGTGCTTTAAAGAAATTGAATGAAAAGAAATTGGAGTCCTGTTTTCACATATAAAGGTGTTGGTAATCTTTTCAATACGGCTTGAATAATTCCAAAAATTCTACAATGAGACTATAGATGCAGCATCATATGAAGAAAACTGACAAAGCGGGACAGCTGCTAAGCGTAGCTCTATCTGCTTTCCCATGATGTTCAGCAGAAAACTATCAGTTAATCTGGAAATTTATTCTTTTTTGTTGTAATAGTATAAAAGAATGGGGAATAAGCCATGGATATGGAATTAATAATCTCTGTCCTGTCTAGCATCTCCAAGTTTTATAATCTCATTTCTAACAGATGCTAGAAGTATCAGCTCAGTGTTTTTCAAGAGATGGCAATGTCTAGTGGTCCTGTATATCTTTTGTCAAGACAACTTCAGTTATAATCATTGCCACATGGGAGCTGAATGCTAGTGAATGGAGAAAAGCAGTAAAATTAGCAAGTCAGCAGAAATACTTCTGCATCTATTTTTTAATTTTTACCTTCCATGTCCATTAATTTATCATAGTGGACAATGAGGAAGGCTATCATGGCTTGCATCAGCTAGAAAAATAGGTTGAAAAATGGCAGATGGAATTTCATACAGACGGGTGCAAGGTTTTGCACTTCAGTAGGACCAACCAGGGTAGATCTTACACAGTGAACAGTAGGGCACTGAAGTGTGTAGTAGAACACAGGGATTTGGGAATACAGGTCTATAATTTGTTGAAAGTGGTGTCACATGTATATAGGGTTATTAAGAAAGCTTTTGGCACATTGGCCTTTATAAAAGAATCTATTGAGTACAGCAGATGTGTTGTTATAGTCATAGTCAGAGTCATACTTTATTGATCCCGGGGGAAATTGGTTTTCGTTACAGTTGCAGCATAAATAATTAAATAGTAATAAAACCATAAATAGTTAAATAGTAATATGTAAATTATGCCAGGAAATAAGTCCAGGACCAGCCTATTGGCTCAGGGTGTCTGACCCTCCAAGGGAGGAGTTGTAAATTTTGATGGCCACAGGCAGGAATGACTTCTTATGACGCTCTGTGTTGCATCTCGGTGGAATGAGTCTCTGGCTGAATGTACTCCTGTGCCCAACTAATACATTATGTAGTGGATGGGAGACATTGTCCAAGATGGCATGCAACTTGGACAGCATCCTCTTTTCAGACACCACCGTCAGAGAGTCCAGTTCCATCCCCACAACATCACTGGCCTTACGAATGAGTTTGTTGATTCTGTTGGTGTCTGCTACCCTCAGCCTGCTGCCCCAGCACACAACAGCAAACATGATCGCACTGGCCACCACAGACTGGTAGAACATCCTCAGCATCGTCCATGTTGAAGTTGTATTAGACATTGGTGTGGCATAATTTGGAGTACTGTGTGCAGTTTTGATCATCTACCTGCAGGAAAGATGTAAACAAGTTTGAAAGAGTACAGAGAAAATTTACAAGGTCTGGAGGACCTGAGTTATGAGGAAAGATTGAAAAGGTTAGGACTGTATTCTTTAGAACATAGAAGACTGAGAAATATACACAAAGTTATGAAGGGGTATAGATAGGGTAAATGCAAGCAGGCTTTTTCCTTGAGATTGGGTGGGACTACAATCAGAGGTTATGTGTTAGGATTGAAAGGTAAGAAGTTGAAGGAGAACTTCACTCAGAGGATTGTGAAAGTGTGTAATGAGCTGCCAGCACAATTGGTGCATATGAGCTCGATTTCATCATTTACGAGAAGTTTGGATAGGCACACAGATATTAGGGATATGGATGGCTGAGGGCCCAGTGCAGGTTGACAGGAGCAGACAGTTTAAGTGGTTTCAGCATGGTCTAGATGGGTTGAAGGATCTGTTTCTGTGCTGTAATTCTCTATGACTCTGCCTTTCTGCCTACTCTTAAGCTTACCCAATACAATATATGGCACACTGAGATCATTCTCAATCCTTTTGGCTCTTGATGGAAGAATAGAGCATGTCTGGTCTGGTGAGTCCCTCTCCCTCTCCTTCTTCCCGCTCCCCCCTCCCTCTCCTATCTTCCCTCTCCCCCTCCCTCTCTCTCCCCCTCCCTCTCTCCTCCCCCTCCCCTCTCTCTCCCCCTCCCCTCTCTCTCCCCCTCCCCTCTCTCCCCCCCTCTCTCCCCCTCCCCCTCTCTCCCCCCTCTCTCCCTCCCCCCTCTCTCCCTCCCCCCTCTCTCCCTCCCCCTCTCTCCCTCCCCCCTCTCCCCCCCTCCCCTCTCTCCCCTCCCCCTCTCTCTCTCCCTCCCTCTCTCTTCTTCTCCTCCCTCTCTCTTCCTCTCCCTCTCCCCCTCCCTCTCTCTCTCCCCCTCCCTCTCTCTCCCCCTCCCTCTCTCTCCCCCCTCCCTCTCTCTCCCCCCTCCCTCTCTCTCCCCCCTCCCTCTCTCTCCCCCTCCCTCTCTCTCCCCCTCCCTCTCCCTCTCCTCCCTCTCTCTTCCTCCCCCTCTCTGCCCCACTCGCCCCACCCTCTTCTCTCTGTCCCTCTCTCCCCCTCCCTATCTCTCCCTCCCCTTTCTCTCTCTCTCCCTCTCTCTGCCTCCCCCTCTTCCCCCCTTCTCTCCCTCTCTCTCTTCCCCCTCCCCCTCTCTCTCCCCCTCCCCCTCCCTCTCTCCCCCTCCCCCTCCTTCTCTCCCCCTCCCCCTCCTTCTCTCCCCCCTCCCCCCTCCCCTTTTCTCTCCCACTCCCCCCTCTCTACCCCTCCCCTTCCCCCTCTCTCCCCATCCCCCTTTTTTCTCTGTCTCTCCCCTCCCTTCTATCCCCCCGCCATAAGTTGCTTCTTGAATTTTGTCTGAGAAGACCTTCATATTAACTTATCAAAGTTACTGACACCTTGACAAGAATAATGAACTTACATGTCATGTTGCTACAATAATGCTAATGATCAAAGCCCATCATACATATAGGTATCAATGATTCTTATATTTGTGTGAATCTTCATTTTCAATGTATGTCCTCTTCAGCCTGAATAAGTATTCCTCCTAGGAATTCCTCAAGGTTGTTGCTTGCATTTTGGAAGTAGGTGACTATCAAGAATAAGGTAACCCCTGCCTTTTAACAACAATGATTGCTTCTTGCATGCTACCAGTGAAGGCAACAAAGACAGCAAGAATGAGGGCCTGTATCATGAAAAGACGGCAGATCCTTGGGAGTACATTCTTACTTTTCCACTGAAATTGGGGACATTTCTATGGCAACTGATCTGTGTTGAAGTGATTTTAAGGTTAGACATAATCTGTAGGTATAATAGTGAACTAATTAATATGATATGTTTGAATAACTGCTATACTCACTGTACACCCATGATTGTGTAGCCAAGTTTCCATCAAACTCAATATACGGGCCCAGCAGAGATTGTACTTTCTGAGGAAGCTTAAACAAGCATCACTCCCCACAAACATCTTAACTACATTCTACAGAGGCGTGGTTGAGAGTGTGCTGACCTTTAGCTTCACAACCTGGTACTCCAGCTGCAGTGCTGTCGACAAAACAGCCTTGCAGAGGGTGGTTAGGGGAGCAGAGAAGATTATTGGGGTCTCCCTACCTTCTGTCCAAGACCTTTTTCAGAGTCGATGCCTCCAGAAGACGTGGTACATCATTAAAGACCTTTCACACCCTCTCCATGAATCGTTTGTTCTTCTGCCATCAGGCAAACGTTACAGGAGCATCAAAACTAAAACCACAAGGCTACTAAACAGCTTCCTCCCACAGGCAGTCAGACTGCTAAATAGCTGCTCTACCTGACTCTGCTTTGGACACTTTTAACTTGCACTGGACAATTATAACTTGATTTTAACTGACATGTGGCTGTTGTGTTTTACTATTTATTGTTATGTTTATTATTTAGTGTTGTGTTTGTTATGTTATGATCGCACTGCTCCAGGGAAATGCTGTCTCATTCTGCCCTGCAGAGCTGATGTGCAGTTAGAATGACAATAAAGTATTTTGAATCTTTGAATATAAGTTTGCTAATGACACAACAATTGTAGGCCATATCTCGGGTAATGATGACTTTGAGTACAGAGAGGAAATTAAGAACCTGGTGACATGGTGCGAAGACAATAACCTATCCCTCAACGTCAGCCAAACGAAGGAATTGGTCGTTGACTTCAGAAGGAGTAGCGGACTGCACGACCTAATTTATGTCGGTGGTGCGCAAGTGGAACAGGTCAAAAGCTTTAAGTTCCTTGGGGTCAATATCACAAATGACCTGACTTGGTCCAACCAAGCAGAGTTCACTGCCAAGAAGGCCCACGAGCGCCTTTACTTCCTGAGAAAACTAAAGAAATTTGGCCTGTCCCCTAAGATCCTCACTAATTTTTATAGATGCACCATAGAAAGCATTCTTCTAGGGTGCATCACAACCTGGTATGGAAGCTGTCCTGTCCAGGACCGAAAGAAGCTGCAGAAGATCATGAACACGGCACAGCACATCACACAAACCAATCTTCCGTCCTTGGACTCACTTTACACCGCATGCTGTCAGAGCAGTGTTGCCAGGATAATCAAGGACACGACCCACCCAGCCAACACACTTTTCATCCTCTTCCCTCCGGGAGAAGACTCAGGAGCTTGAAGACTCGTACAGCCAGATTTGGGAACAGCTTCTTTCCAACTGTGATAAGACTGCTGAACAGATCCTGACCCAGATCTGGGCCGTACCCTCCAAATATTCGGACCTGCCTCTCGGTTTTTTTTGCACTACCTTACTTTCCATTTTTCTGTTTTTTATTTATGATTTATAATTTAAATTTTTAATATTTACTCATTTTACTATTCTTAGTATTTTTAATATTTAATATTTGTAATCCAGGGAGTGGGAAGCGCAGAATCAAATATCGCTGTGATAATTGTACATTCTAGTATCAATTGTTTGGCAACAATAACGTATAAAGTATAAAAGTATAACTCACAGGTTTAAAGAAATAGTCTTTCCAAGATATTTAAAGCATTAGTCTGAGAAATCCAAGGAAAAAGAGCATATTGCATTTGAGGCCTGTACCATGGGTTAAAGATTTCAGATGACCTGGAAAGTGTCATTGCTCCAAGAGGCGAACAGAATAGCAAAATCGTTCCTCAGAGCATCAGAACCACATGAATTCCCTAAATACAAATACAGGACTTTTTCCTGAAATCATTGAGTTTCCTCAGAAATTTAGCTTGCACACTAGAAGGGTGACATGAGAAATTCATGAAATGGCCTACCGACTATTGATAATGACAGAATTAGATTCAGAACTGCAGTACAGTATCTGAAGGCTTTGTAATATCACTTTGTAATACCAGGGCAAATAATAGAGGGCGAGCAATCAGTACAACATCTTTTATTGAACACTCACCTCTCAACTAACTGCGGTGACAGATGCACCAATATATCAGAAGTCATACCAGAGCTTAAGGGCACACTGACATTATAAGACTGACGGGATAAATTCTTTGCTGGCACAAGACTCCCACTTTGTCATCTTTGATACCTTCTTGTCTTCCCATTTCAAGGTTTGCAAATGGCTTCCTCTTCAAAGGGTTGAGATGTTGCTATTTTAGTTTTCTGTCACTGTTGTTGTTAACTCTCTGCTACTGTAGGCTGTCTCTCTGCTTGCAGAATAAATGTATAAAAGCAAGTATAAAACCTTTCATTCTTTTGACACTGAAAAACACAGCTATCAGAATGCAGATCAAAATAAATTTTCTCACACATGCATGGACAAGCATTTGCATTCCATACAAAGCATTGTGGGAGTATACTTATAAGAATGTGAACGTAAGAACATTTCCAGGTGAGGAATGAAAGGATACTTTGTTAATCTGTAGACATAGTGGTGAACTAATTAAGCTATTTAATATAGTCAGAGCAAAAGCAAATGTGCAGATGCTGGAAATCCAAGCAACACACATAGTAGGAGGATATGTTTGTCTCGTGCAAACTTCTTAGTACAATGGACTTTTGGAAACTGTGTCTGGCCACTTGTAATCTGCCCGATTTGGTCCAATCAGTACATCTTTCACAGCAAGGTCATGTAGCACACTGGCAAATTCAATATCTCCATGCTCACTTTGCAGCTCTAAAGCTTAAAATCATGACTGCTTACATCCCCTCAAGTGAGCAAATAAAGGAAAAGCCAGTGCTAACAAATAGATAGAGGCCTCATCCTCAGCTATTACAAGGCAAAAGAAATGAACACTCCAGTCAGTGAAGGATCCATAAACCTTCCTGGTCCAAGACTCCAGTGGTCAGCATTATCGATGTTTCTAAGTGCTTTGGACTAAAGCTCTTACTCAGAATCATGACAACAATGAAAAAGGCGAGAATACCGAGAAATTATTTAATTGCGACGCGCGGGGAAGTTTTCCACAACATTTTTATGTTCAAATCAATGATAGCAGCAGACTAAATCATTGGCACTATTGATCTGCTCAGCTTTCAACTGCAAATCAAAATGCTACCACAGTACAAAATCCTAATTCTCTACGCATGCAGAAAAGAGTAGAGGAAGAATAACACCATTGACATGACTGCACCAAGCTCCCTTTCCCACAATCCTTTTATTACATTGCCTCCCCCATTTATCATTTTTATTGCAAGGTTGTAATTAAATAACAATTGATCATTTCAACTGTTCTCATTAAGTAACTTTAAGCATAGATTAATGTCAAAAGCTCCCATTCATGAGTATTATTTTAAATGGAAAATAATTTAAGTGAATAGCCCATATATTGCAAAGCCTTTGTCTACATTTTAATTATACTGTATATTGCTATTAAATATAGGTTTACAGTGCACCGACTGTCAAGTTACTTTACTATGAAAATTTTTATATTGTTTACCTCATCTTAGACCGTCACTTATTTTGAACTACGTATGTTAATCAGCAACTGAATATGTGTAGCAATGAATAAGTAGCAGTAAGTGTATTCTAGTGGCCAGAAACCTTTTGGGTATAGCTCAAGGTTAAATGGCAAGTATTGTTTTGAAATTAAGAATTCCATAATTTCTTAAAACATGTACTTTAGTGGATCATCAAATTCCTCTGTACACTATTTATCAGAAGGATTACGTTGTTTGAACTAAACGGTTAATGTTTGCTTTTAAAGGACAGAGGAAAATGATATGCTGTTATAATACTACATCATGTAATTTCCAAGCGTGTTCCTGTTCTTTACAGCTTTCTTTGTTCTATTGGTAAAATGGAAGTATAGTCTAAGGATACATGAAAAGATATATGGGCCTAATTTTACTAAAATGAGATACAAAACATGGCATTTAAATACTAGTATCAATTTAGAACTCGTGGGTTTCGTAACAATGGTTTTAATTCCATTGTGATCTATTGTCCCACATTTTCTTTCCTTACTAATCAAGATAATTTATTTACTGAGAGTTACGTAAACATTTGTAGTAACTGACTTTCTTGTCCATGCTCTTGATGATCTTCGAACTTCCATTGAAAATGGACAGCAAGTAAATCACTGTGTAAATGACACTTTATAACTTTAAATGCCTTGTGTTTCTGCCAATACTTTTAGAAACCTTGTTGCTGCTTAAATATTTCACAGATACTCAAGTAATGTTTTCTAAAAGAGGCATTTGGCATGATTTTAAAACCAGGATCATGTGGCAGTTGCAGGAGCTGCATCACTAACTCTGTGAATGTCTGTTCTCTGTTCTCTCTGTTTTAAATCTTTATTTACTCCGAAGCTCTGTTGTTGTTGGTATATGTTGCCTTTCCTTACCCATTGTTATATGTTCCTCACAGCATGCGATTGCCATCCGGTGGGTGCTGCTGGCAAAACCTGTAACCAAACCACAGGTCAATGTCCCTGTAAAGATGGTGTGACTGGCATCACGTGCAACAGATGTGCAAAAGGTTATCAGCAAAGCCGATCTCCCATTGCCCCTTGCATAAGTACGTGACTAATCTTTCTGTCCCTCTGAGTAGAAGTAGTTTTATAGCATGGTCTGATATGAAATTTGATTACATCTAACAATGGGCTTGAAATGATCAGATCCAAGTAAACATTATGACATTTCTAAAGAATTCAGAGAAATAAGGTCTTCCTTTAAAACAGCAGTAGTATAAATAAACCATTAGTAACCAATCACCAACGGGTTCCTGAAGTACAAAAACTTTCTATTTATCTTAACTATTTCAACCATCTCCGAAATTCTAGCATGCAGCAATAATTGGGACTATAGTACTAGCTTTTTGCTGCTTTTTCCCTGACCTCAAAAGTATGCATCCATTCTGATTGTTACTTGCAATGCGAGCTTTCTCATGGTCTTTTACTGCTAAATCAAACACAAATCTTGGGGAATTTTTTTTGTCAGGATAAAAGCTCAGGACAGAAATTAATGAGGTCAATAAAGAAAATTCCAGTCCTTTGCCCCTTCTCATTCACTGTTTTGATACATTTAATGGTAGGATAGCATCCAAAACAAAGTTATGAACTTGTGACAACACCGTCATTATCAGGAAACAGATCTCCAACTTTATGGTACTTCACAAACCCTACGAGTAAATGAGGAAATTTCTCATTCTGTACACCATCCAGTTTATTCGGTACTAAATGTATTTCATGATATTCAATACTGAGCCTTACAGAGTGAAAACTATCAGGAAAGTACAAGCTTTCAGAGCTGCACACTTAATATGTTTGACCTCAGTTTCCCAAAACTGTCTCCCAATTGTTCATCCAACAAAGTTGGTCAAGTGGACAACTGTTGGGAACAAAATTTTCTACAGCTTAATGGATGCTAATTAAAGTGCCCATCCAACTTGTATTCAAAATCTGGCCAGATGAATAGATTATCACTGGCCCATGTCTATCCCACGGAACTGTACTACACATAAATTGTTTCCATCAAAAGGATGGATAAGAAAACACTGAGGAAGTTTAACTGAATGGGCGCTGAAACTTAAAAAGGTGTTACATTCTAGTTAAGGCTTCAAACGCTCAAAAATCTGATCGAACACACAACCTCTAAGCTCCCACCTTTTAATGACGAGTGAAAGACACCTTAATTCCTTTACCCTCTGGTGAATTTCCCTGTTTTCTGTAGAGTTGAAAGCATAATTCTAATTTTGATCCTGTGCTCCTATGTCAAGATAAAATAGATAAAATTTTATATTTTGATATAAATTTTAGGTAAATTAAATTGTATTAGATCCTAAACCCTGCAAGAAATTCATTTAGATCATATCAACTGTACCCTGTTCAAGAATATAACCGCATATAAATCAAACCAAAAGGCACTTCTGCCAAGATATGTATAGATAAAATAATTATAATTGATCTCGATTAGCTTAAAAGCATAGATGCTTACAGGGTCAGACAATGGCTAGCATAATGTGACACCTGTTTCTATAAGACTTGATTCTTCACTCTCACCTTTTAAACAGCCTCATTTTATTGTTTTGATGGATTACATCAGGCAATTGCTTAATATTTCTCTATTTGTTCTGGAATACTGTGTGTCTCTGATAGTCAGAACCTAATCTCTTACTGACTTTAGATAATTGATGTCATCCTACTCCTGATTTAATCCTTACTGTCTACTTGCCTTCAAGTGTACAAAAACTCAACTGAAATTTAAAAGACCTTTAGATTCAGTCTCACCTGTTTTGAGATGCAACTGATCTTTCATGCATGACCAATCTCAATGCTGACTTTCTGCCAGAAAGGTGTAGGTTTGAAAGAATCAAGTCTTGTTAGAGATGATAGTCCCAGTTTCATGTTGTTCAACAGAAACTCATGTGTTTGGAGGCCCAATATGATTACTGTGATATTCTTTTCAGCCTAACAATGCCCACATGCTTTGTAGAGTTGTGGAAAAGCTCACTGACAATAGAAATGCTTTTTATATTTACATTTTCAGTGCTCCTGTTTATATACTAATGTTTCATTGCTATTGCCTACATTTCTTTCCCACAGAAATTCCCGTGGTCCCACCTACAACTGCTTCCAGCAGCACAGAGGAATCTGCCGGTAAGACCATTCATATGATCTCATGCACATGATACCAAATCAAGCTAGATTGGCCTCATCTTGGAATTGCTGGGCTGGTTTCCCAGTTTACCCACATGTACCTAGGCAAGACTTGACAAGCCAAATCAGCGGAGGCCCTCACCTCCAGCAAGATATAGCCAGACCTCAACAGAAAGTAGTTCTGAGTTGGTGTATTGTTGGAACCCCACCTGTAAATATCCAGACATTCTCTATCAAATCTGTTGGGATTTTGAGATTTCACATGCCTGTGATGTTCAGAAACATTTCAAAGAAGACAACTTAACATAATATTTTTTAAAAAATTAAAGTTATGAAAAATGATATCAAAATCAATTTAATCACTAATTCAAATATATTAAGAAATTAGTAAATAGCAGAACTTGCGCCTCCTCCCTATCTAATTCACAGAGCTAGGAATCCCTTCAATAAAAAAGTAGGGTCAGCACTCCCGTCCCGGGTCTGAATTCACCAGTTCGTTTGTCCTGGAATGGAAGAGGCAAATTCCTCATTGTATCCCAGCACGGTTGGGGTTCCCCATTCTTCGAGGAGTCCAGCGACTCAGCTGGGCAGATGGGGATAATGAGTGTTTTCAAAAGTGAGATCTGCTCCTCTTTGTCATCAACATTATCAAGGGACATGGAGCTGAGGAAGGTGAAAGCAGATGAGTCACCACAGATCAGCCACAATCAAACTGAATGTCTAAGTAGGCTTCTGCAGCTGAATGCTGTTGTGTTGAATGTTGTGCTGCAGGGCAAGAAGCTGACAAATGCAAAGAATGAATGTTAGTTTAAGAGCCTGCTTTTTGTGAATCTAAATGAGAATAAAAATGTCCATGAGTTGTATCAATGTGCAATATCTTTTGCCCAAATTTCCTCTTTTTTTTAGTTCAACTACTGAAAAATACCTGTTTTATTAAAACATTTTCCCTAACTGAAGGCATATGAAAAGTATTATAAGTGCCCCTAAAGCATAGTCAACTATGATGTAATCCACCTTATAATGGCAGAAACCGTCTGCATCCCACGTAAGTGGGAGATGTCAGTACATTGTGTTTCTATGATTATGATAAAGAATAAGCTATTTCACAGATTTCATGTTCCTCTTTTTCAACAATGTCCTTGTGATATGAAATAATTTACAGTCTCTGCAGCTCATTAGTGAAAATTGCTAAAAGATATTAAAGAATAACACTATTTCAATAATATAAGGTCAGATACTAGTTGTACAAGCCCATAGTTACAGCTTTGAGTTGCACAGAGACTGAAGGGCCAGTAAACAAAGTGTTAGATGTTATTGGTTTCAATTTTTCATGCAGCAAAAGGCTTTCTAGCATTTAACAAAAATTGGGACCATTTTTTTTTCCCTCTGGGAATCCTTCTCACATTTGACACAGACTTTTGACTACTAATCCTGAGAACTGATGAGGTAGATTTGTCAAAGTTGCAAATTAATCCTTCAAAAAGTTCAGGGTCAAATTTCTATACAACAACAGTATGCTTCTTTATCAAATTCCTCCTCAATCTTCTATGTTCCAGGGAATAAAGTCCTAACCAATTCAACCTCCCTCCGTAACTCAAATCCTCGAGTCCTGACAACATCCATGTAAATTTTCTCTGCAGTCTTTCAATCTTACTGATCTCTTTTCTGTAGGTAGGTGACCAGAACTACACACAATACTCCAAAATTGGCCTCACCAACATCTTATACAACTTCAACGTAGCATTCCAACTCCTGTAAGTGACCTGTCTTATGAAGGTCAGTGTCCCAAAAGCTCTCTTTATGACCCTGTCTACCTGTGACATCACTTTCAAGCAATAATCGATCAGTATTCCCAAGGGTCTTTGTTCTACCACATAGCTCTCGGTCCTACCAATCGCGATATACAGTATGTCTTAAACTAGGTTGTCCTCCCAAAGTGCAACATTTCACATTTGTCTGCATTAAATTCTACCTGCCAATTTTTAGCCCATTTCCGGACAGTCCAGATCACTTTGTCAGTTTTGAGAGCCTTTCTCACTGTTTACCACACCCCTTAATCTTGGTGTCATCTGCAAATTTGCTAATCCATTTTAACACATGATCATCTAAATCTTGAATATAAATAATAAACTAAAATGGACCCAGCACCGACCACTATGGCACACCACTAGTTAAAGGCCTCCAGTCAGAGAAGCACCCATCTACCACTCTTTGGCTTCTCCTGTTAAGCCAACATTCTATACAGTTGACTACTTCTTCCAGAATGCCAAGTGACTTCACCTCCTGGACAATCCTTCCACACAGGACTTTGTTAAGGACTTTGAAATAGTCTATGTAGACAACCTTCATCAACCTTCTTGGTAACCTGTTGCTGAATATAAAAATAGGGAAACCATTTTGCAACTGCATAAAACCTAGGAGCGTTGTGTGCAATTCATGTCGTCACACCACAGGAAGGAATTTGAAGGCTTTGGAGAAGTCACAGAAGAGCTTGACCAGGATATTGCCTGGATTGGAGTGTACAAGCTATCAGGAGAGGTTGCACATATTGTGATTGTTTGCTGTGGAGTGCTGGAGACTAAAGCAGAATCTGACTGGTGTATATATTCATGAGAGGCCTAGATAGGATGGATAGACAGCGTCTTTCTCCCACGGTGAAAATGCGAAATACCAGAGTGCATAGTTTTAATGTGACAGAGGAGGGTTTAAAGGAGTTGTGCAGGGCAAGTTTGTTTTTACTCAGAGGGCACTAGGTGCTTGGAATGTAACCAGGAGATGTGATAGAACCATGTGCGGTAGCAATGTTTAAGACTTATTTAGACAAACTCATGAGCAGTTAAGGAATAGAGGGATATAGACCATGTGCAGGCAGGTGGTATTAGTTAGATTGGCATCATAGTTGGCACAGTCATGGGAGTTCCTGTTCTATAGGCCAATGTTTCTTACTGATATGAGTTCGCAGTGAAATAAAAACTCCTTCAATTACTGCAAGTAACAAAAATAGAACTAACTGCCTAAATTGAGTCAGCCGACCTTAATGCCGTTAGTTATATATCGTCATTGATGAGAGTTAATTAATTTAAAACAACATCCTAGAAAATGCTTTTGACAATATTAGAAAATGAACTTGTTCATCTAATATTAATCATCATCCTAACAAAGTCATTACCTATTTGATTAAAAAAAAACACTTATTCTTACAAGCATTTAAGCTTCATGTATTAATATCTAGTCATTTCTATTTCCATTACAGTATATAAACAGAAAAGAGTATATTGCCTTCAATGCAGATTAGTGGTAAAAAAAATTAACCAACATTTACAGTATATTAAAGATGGTGCTCAATAGTTTTCTACAAGTTAGGCAAGGGTTAACCTGAATAAAGGTTCAATTTCATATCTTTCATTCAAGCACAGGCTGCTGTAAATGAAAATTACCTCTCACCATATAAAACACTGCTGCATTTATTATGTAATTACTAGATGAATTCATACGTTATGAAACAGCTAATCTTAGTAGAAACAGTGAGTGATTCTCACGGTCCCTTCTCATAATATCCAGAGGGTAATACAAGTCTCAGCAGACTTTGCAACCAGATACTGAACATTAGGAAAAGACATTGACTACTCAAAGAACCATTTAGAAGAAAGTCTTATTATTAGTATTTGCAGGAACAGGTGAGGGGGGAGGTAGGTGGGTTGGGGAAGGAGGACGAAGTAAAGTTGGGAGGGGATAGGTGGAAAAGATAAAGGGTTGAAGAAGAAGGAATCTGACAGCAGAGGATAGCGGACCATGGAAGAAAGGGGGTGGGAGAGAGGGGGAACCAGAGGAAGGTGATAGGCAAGTGAGGAGAAGAGAAGGTGTGAGAGGGAATGGGGAATGGTAAAAGAGAGAAGGCCCCTCACTCAGTCTCACCTCTCACATGCCTGCTTGTCCTCCTTCCTCTCTTCCCACCTCCTTATTCTGGCTTCTGCCTCTTTCCTTTCCAGACCTGTTGAAGGGCCTCAGCCTGAAATATCAACTGTGTATTCCCCTCCAGAACCGTAGTAATCTTGAACTACCAACATAAGTTAGGACAAACAGATGTGGCACTATGATTCTGGCTAGTACTGTTTGTTGCTGATATATAACATTAATATCTCACCCAGTTCTCCACGCTATTGAAAACTGAACAATGTATGGTTTTAGAAGGGCAGGAAGAGATGTAGCAGGACTCGTTGTAGTTGATCCTGGATAGGAGTATCCCGACCAATGCTTCAAAGTTCAAGGTAAATGTGTTTCCAAAATACAGTACGTATATGTTACTATATACAACTCTTGAGATTAGTTTTCTTGTGTGCATACCAACAAAACCAAGAATCAATGAAAGACCATGCCCATTAGGACCAACAAACAACCAATGTGTAAAATACAACAAACTGTGCAATTACAACAGAAAAAAAGATAATAAATAAATAGGCAATAAATAGAGAACATGAAATGAGGAGTCTTTGAAAGTCAGTCCATAGATTGTGGGAATAGTTTGGTGATGGGGCAAGTGAAGTGGCGTGAAGTTAACCCCTCTGGTTCAAGAGCCTGAAGGTTGAGGGTTAATAACTTTTCCTGAATCTAGTGGTGTGAGTCCTGAGGCTCCTGTACATTCTTCCCGATTGCAGCAACGAGAAGACAGTCTCGGGTGGTGGGGTTTTTGATGATGGATGCTGCTCTCCTGTGACAACGCTCTGTAGATGTGCCCAATCCACTACGTTTTGTAGGATTTTCCATTCAAGGACGCTGGAGATTTCGTTCTGGGCTGTAAAGCAACCAGTCATTATACCCTTCACCACTCATCTATAGAAATTTGTCAAAGTTTTATGTCATGCCAAATCTTCACAAATTTCTGTGGAAGTAGAGGCGCTGCTGTGCTTCCTTCATAATTGCCCTTGCGTGCTGGGCCCAGGAGAGGTCCCCTGAAATGATACCACCGAGGAATTTAAAGTTGCTGACCCTCTCAGTGCTTATTCCAAAACCAATGCACTATTTGGCAATCTACATTTATATCTTTTTTTTTGTACTTTCATTAATAATTTTTGTAGACAGCATTCAACACCTTCTTGATCTTTCATTTTCACTAGATCCAACACTTAGAATAGATATTCTAAAGTTCTGTAGGGCTATTAGTTATTGAAAACCCACCTCTGTCCATAGTTTCTTATTAGTTTCAGATTACTTTGGGAAGATCAATGCTCTCCTTTCTGGTTCGGTTCACTGCTCTGAGAGCCAGCTGAACTCTTCAATTGTTTTCGCAAATGATGGGAAGGGCAGTGACGAGGTTGGTGACATGTTTTTATGGAGAGATATTCTCTGATCCACCCTACCAGCCTGCATAGTGGATGTGCGTTTTTGTTGCAACTGTTGATACTTGAAGAGGATAATAATATGGCTCCTATTTTAACCCCATGCGATTTTTATGTGACACATTGCGCACACACACACACAGACTGGGAAACTGGGCATTGTCTCAACAGATGGAGAATATGATAATTGTTCTAATTGGAGGGCTGGTATTTGAGAAGAAATACTGAATAAAGAATGAGTTGGTCAGGAATTGGATTGTATTCCATAGTTAAGTGCTATTGAAAAGGAAAAGGCATTTTGTAGTTTGAGGCCATTGAAGAAAGAGCATGAAGAACGATGTAGAGAATAATACACAGAATCTCTCTTGTTTAGACATGCAGCAAATTTAGAATAAAATTTAAATTTCATGGCAAAGCTTATTAGAGGAACTGTTGGAGATGAATAGGCAAGCAACATTCTGATGCAGGGATTCATTCATCCCCAGGGCCTGGGCCTGAAGCATACATCTGACATTTTGAGATTTTAGGTGTGAATGGGTACATTGGAACACAAAACCAATTACTAGGCAAATCCAAAACCCAAATTACCCATTATTTTCCTTCCTCTAATTTAGTCCCATGCTGTGCCACGTTCAATTAATAAAAACTAAGCCTTCCGAAGGAAGGATTTTCAAATTAGTTGCCATGGATCTGGCTTTCAACTAGAATTTAACTAATCAGATACAATTCCAAGCCTTGCTTCTGACACAATGTCCACAATACTCAGCAAATGCTCAGATTTAAATGCCTATATTATAAAATATTTGGATTTTCGTTTATCTTTCAACATATCTTTCCACAGCATGACTCCAAATTATTTTTTCAATGTTTTCACCTTTATGAGTTAGTTACATTTGTTACAAAATGCATAGTTAGTTACATTTATTCAACTGCAACTGGTATTCATATCATTCATCTTCTCAGAGTGGAATAGGTCAGAGTGCTGTACAGATGGTGCGCTGGTTGCCAAGCCTGAAGAAGGAGGGTTTGAATGAGGGAGATAGGAATCAATGTGCGACTGAAAAGACTGCTTTCTGGGATTTTAAAGAGAGAGGGCATGATGGAGAAATGAAGACATGTTGAGAAAGGATCCATCGCATGGTGTCATGGTGATCAGAAAATTGATCGTTAATGATAAATTGAAGGAGTGCCACTCCAGAATCTGAACTGTGGTCCAGTAATAAGCTTGAGATACCAATCAAGCTACTTATGCCTGTGTGCAGCTGAGAAGAAACTGCTGAAAGAAATAACTTGAATACATGGAGTGGAGGGCATTTAAACAAAATAAAATCAATAGATCCAGTGATGTGAAAAGGTTTGGGCTGGTAGTTGTGTTGGGCCTGCTTCTAGATAATTTCAGTTTTGTGAAGGGTGTAATTGGGCTTAGTGACAAGTGTGAAGTTGAAAAATTGATTCCCAAATTAAAAACTTAGAAATGTATTTCATTAGTGGTGGAATATGGACAGTTATTGGCTGGAGATGTAGAAATATTGGTTATAGATCAGATGTGAGATAAGACGACAGCTCAAGATGAAGCTGCATGTTTCTAAGTTCATTTTGAGAAGGCAGCCAACAAACTAGTGGTACTGGAGTAGAAAGAGGACAAAATGGTTATCAGAATGAATCTTATATGGTCACATAGCCTAGGTACTTTAGCCCATTGCAATCTCACTGGCTATCAAACATCTATCTATTCTAATATATATTCCACCACTTTGTCCTATCATTTTCCAGCATATGGCATTTAAACTGCTTATCTAAATACTTCTTCTACGAACCAGAAATTCCTGATAGCTTTCTGGGTAGAAATATTCTTCCTTAAACCATCACTAAATCTTCTAATCCTTACCTTAAAACTATGCCCCCCTCCCCGGTTATTGATATTCTCGGGTAATACACCTGTATCAGGTCTACCCTCAGCTTTATCTGCTCTAAGGAAAACACACTCAGACCTCCAGTTTTCCCTCATACCTGAAACACCCCAGTTCAACTAATATTCGGGTGAAATAACAATGGGAAACATTCAGGAGGAGGAGAGAGAAATAGAGTTAATGTTCCAGTTCAAAAATTCTGCCTCAATTTATCCATCTTTAAACTCACTAAGACATCCAATATCTCTTTCTTTTCAATGGTAATTGTGCTGGAATGCGACCGTCCTTCTTTCTCTCTGAAATTTCCATCTATAATGTCTTTCTCCATAGTGGATACAGATGAAAATAACTCATTTAAGATCTCGCCCATATATCCTGACTCACTGCGTAAATTGACACTTTAGTCTGTAAGGGGCCCTAGTCCTTCCTTGGTTACCAATCTGACCGCAATAGCTTTATAAAGTCCTTTGGGATTTCCCTACCAGTGCTTATTTATTCTCTCTTCAACCTAATTACTTTTAAGTTTTCTGCTACACTTTTTATAGGGCCCCCCCCGCCAGTTCTCTAATCTTGTCATTAACTACCTTTTCCTTTATCCAACCCTTGATATTCCTTGACATCCGGGGTTCATTGTACATTATAGCCTTACTTTTCACATTTTCAAGTACACATTGGCCTGAACACTTAAAATTTAATTTTTTTAATGACATGCACTGGTTCAATATAGACTTACCTGCCATTAGCTTCACCTACCTGAAATTTTCCAGCTCCTGCGTGATCCTATCAATATCAACCTTTCCTCAATTCAGGGCCTTAACTAAAATAATCCATGTTCTTCTTTAACAAACTCAAGATTTAGAAATATGGTTACTATCTCAGAAATGCTTTCCCAGTGATAGTCCTGCTGTTTGCCTATGGATATTATCCTTCTCTTGTAGGATTGTATGGGTTTTGGCTCAAAACGCTCTACAGGGCACACTTTCTACTGTACTCTCACCCTGTCCATTTCTTCTCCCAATTTAGTTTTAACATTTCCCAGAAACACTAGGAACCCTCTCCCTCATCTCAACCTCTAAGAACGTTAAATCCATTTGGGTCAGGTGCATTTATTTGACCTATTTTCCTTTTCCTATACATTCTAGCACTTGACATCAGAAATAATCTGGCGGTTACAGCCAGAGGTGATACTATCCTTTAATCTGCTATCCAGCTTCCTAAATTCATGTTCAGGGACTCCATTGCTCTTTATACCAATGCCATTAGTACCAATGTGAAAAACTCTAGTTATTTACCCTCCCTCTTTCCAATGTCCTTCAACTGTTCTGTGATATCTTTGACCCTGGTGTTAGGAAAGCAACACAATTATAAGTTCACGTCAAAGCCTCAGAAATACTCATAACTCCCCAAAACTTGTCAAATTTCCACCCGCTTTTGACACTAGAATTTTGCTAACCAATCCCCCCCACCTGCCCTTTGTACAGCTGAGCCACACACAGTGCTGTGTGCTCCCCAGAGTACCATTCATCCCCAGTGCTTTCCAACAAGGAAAATTTGAGAGTTTAATCTTGGAGGGGAAGTCATAGCCATTTACCGGTCTGACTTTGCCATGTATAGTCAGTCCAGCAGCCTGCCACTTAAAGAACTGAAATGTTGCATAAAAGGAATACCAGAGATGGGAGAGTTCTAAGGATGTAATAGGATTTCTGCATTTTAGATTAGAGGTGTTATTTATTGAAGTAATTGTTGGAATTGACAGATTATCTCAAAGGTTTTGCTGCTTCCCTCACTCAGCTGTTGAATACCATATACACCAGATGGCTTACTTATTTTAAGCATAATCGGCCCTTCTAGTTTATCTTAATATTAATTTTCACCCTATCCGTTATTTATATGACCTCCCTTTCTACTATTTTATTCCAGTAAAGACTGACACGTTATGTATACTTATTACCAGATATATGTATAGATCAGTCTCTTTATCTCTAATTAGCCCACCCGTGCACTTAGTATTTACACTGCCTTAATGGACTTTTACATTTTGTTTTATGTCAATTACCAATATCTTATTGTACTCTTTATTTGTCTTATTCTTCTTTTCACGTTTCTCAGTTTACAATATACAAATTATAAAAAGCAAATATTGGTGTGGAAATTCTTTGCAGTGTAGGAGACTGAGAGGCGATCTTACAGAGATATATAAAATCACGGGAGGTGGGTGCTTAAACAGGGTGAATCCGCTCAAGTCTTTTTTTCTAGGGTTGGGGGATCAAAAACTAGACAGCATAGGTTTAAGATGCAGAAGCAGCGTAGAACTTTAGGAAGTCAGATGATTCATATTTTGGTTCCTTAAATTGAAAGAGATTTAAGATATAGGAGAAACTGCAGGAGAGGGTGGGCAGGATGCAGTCCATCCTTAGCACTTGGTTGTGATGACAAGCTTTAAGATTTGGGGCTATTTACTTTGGAAGAACATAGACTTAGGGCAATATAATTGAGGTTATTAAAATGATGAAGTGATTGGACTGGGGAGTATGCATACAAAAACTTTGGGCAAACGTTTAGATTAAATGCCAGGAAAGAGTTATTTTTGTAGAAAGTCATTACCCTCTGGAACAGTTTAGTGAACTATGCGCTGGGTAAGGAGTTGTTTCAGTCCTTTGAAGAGGAACTTAAATTCCTCAGAGAAGAGCATATTTCAGTTCTAGAGGGAAAGTTTTAAGTTCTCAGCAAAGTTACTTCAGTCACCAGGTGCCATGTGTTAAGAAAATAAGAATGTTCCACCATTTCTCAAATTAACAAAATAATTAATTCCGCGCTTCTTGCTTTGGTTGTCCAAGGAGGTATTGACAGACAGGGATGACTTTGCATTCTCCTCAGCTGGAATTTACCTGATCACAGTAACCGTCTTCTTTTGGGTTTCTTTGGTATTTTTGGTAGTTGGAATGAGATGTGTTACATTGAATTAGTTTGCATTTAAAAGCAGGAATAAACATGGTCCGGCTACTCTTGTGTACTTAGGAAGCACAAGGAGTATGATTTCAATTTTTATCAACAATGTCTGTTGAATTCAGATGAGCTGTTAGGTTAAGTATGTCATGACCAGATCCAAACCATTAATATAGCTTATTGTCACAGAGCAAAAGAAAACTTGTCTGAACCCCATATATTTTATGAATTCAGATGCAAGTGCATTATAACAGCATATTCTGATATTTTGCTTATATATTTGTTATTTGTAAAGTACTTTTAATCTGTTTAATATTCCTTCAATATCCTCTGAATTAAAGAATGAAAGAAATTGTATTTAAATAGCACCTTTCACAGCCTCATAATGGACCAAAACATTTTGCTATATTTTGCTTCGTTAATCATTGCGAAGGACTTACATTCTCTCAAGATCTTACATTGGGCTGCAGTTTAGGCATGGACAATGAACTTATACCATACTCCATATTTTCTTTTGCTGGGGAATAGAGGTTCAACTACCCCAGCACAGAGCAGACTTGCATTGGTTAACAGGGCAGATTTCAGAATAAAGTCTTTCTCTTGGCTTTTAATAGACAATTTGGCACCTGATTAGCTTGTGAAGAGAACTGAGCTAATAGTGTATTTGGCCATGGAGTGAAAGACCTGGCATGAGAAACTATCCCTTAAAGATCTTCGTCTAGCTATTAAAGGGAAAGATGAGATGGTGGTGCAAATTGCCTGCCACATGGTAACATGCAGAGACTGTTGTTCTTTCTTGTGCTGAGGGATAGACCATAAGACCATGGGGTGCAGGAGCAAAATCAGGCCATTCAGCCCATCGAGTCTGCTCCACCAACAGTGTGCAATGAATATTCTGCTGCCAACAAACATTCAAAGCTGTAGAAAGTTGGGGCAACAAATTTTAGTGATACTCAATGTAACACTAGCAAAGTGAAAAGATTACATGAATCTTTTAAAGGTCTGTGGTTATCTTGCATTCCTTCGGGGTGAATGTATTTGAGGAAGCATTTGCTAAGATTGAGGCTAGGTATTAGAGGAAACAACAGAGGACAAAACATGCATCTAGTGCAGCATAAAATGTTAACCCTCCCTTTTTGTGGTTGGAAGAACAAATATGCACAATATCTTCCTAAACTTCATTAATAGTTACTCACTACTACATTGCCTCTGGGGTTTTACAGTTACAGAAATGTTGTTTCAGCTTTTTAAAGACTTTAATGCATATAATATGAGGGTAGAAAGGAGCATTTGTAATAGTAGGGTGGAATAGTAAATAGTCTCTGCATGATACACTGCATCTCCCATCCAGAACGTCGTTTCTGTGGAAAATAACACTTTGTAGTTGATGCAAGTTATGTATGGAAATACAGTATCCTATCAGAAAATCCTCAATTTCTATACATCATGCAATTTGCCACAAATGATAATGCCTTGTATTTATATAGAACCACACAAGAGATGTTCTGAGGCATTTCACAGCAAAACAAAATTTAAACACCAATTCACGTGGGATTTATTAGTGGAGGAAATGAAAGTTTGGTTAAATATGGTTTTTAAGGTCCATCTTAAACAAGGCAAAAGTAGCAGATAAATGGTTTTAGAGAGGGAAATGTAAGTCTCAGGTCCAGCCGGATGAAAGCAAGCTTGTGCTAGTGAAGCGATTAAAATTGGGAACAGTGAGGAGGACAGATTTGGCACAGGAACAGCAAACTTGTAAGGTTATAAAGGCTAGAAGAAATAGCCCAGACAGGAAGGGGCTAGGACACTGGAAGTAAAAGCAAAAGTGAGAATTCTAAAATGAAGATTTTGTTTTACTAAAGACTACACAGGTCAGCACTATTCGTGATGATGAAGTGGATGGTACAAGATGGAACAGGCAACAGAGTTGTGGATTACCGCAATTTTGCGGAGGATAAGACAAAGGACAGCAGTCAGGAATGCACAGGAATAGTCAAATGTAGAAATAATAAAGGCATAGAAGAGAGTTTTAGCAGCAGATGAGTTGAGGCATGGATGTAATCAGTCATTGTCAAGAGGTGGAAGTAGCTTATGGTGTGACTATGTAGCCCTCAGTTTATCTTGACATCCTCTGGAGCACCGAGGTTGCAGAGTCCTAATGATACACAGGCATTTAGCAAGGAACATTGATGGCCGGAGAATAGAGTTTCTGATGAGAACTAAAGGCAATTGCTTCGATCTTGCCAAAATTTCATTATTGTAAAGTTTTTCCCTATCAATTATTGGGTCTGTCAATTTAGAGGCAATTGGGGGAGTCAAAGGGAATGTAGTAGAGCAGGGTGTTGTCAGCATCATGTGGAGATTTATGCCATGCATTCACCAGATATTGCCAAGAGGCAAAATGTGTTTGAGATGCAGTATGGTCTAAACATTGTAATTAAAAAAAAAATTATTTCCTGGTATTCTTGTGACACCAAATCACTGGGCTTAAAGATAAAGGTGCATAAAATGGCTATAAAATTTAAACTCAATATGTGATGATAATAAGGTCTACTGAAATCTTATGCAGTTAATATTCGGCAGCCTAGTCATCAGGTATCACTGAAAATAAAAACCTCTTTAATCAGCCTGTGTTTCTTCTGAATGGGTACAAACCACCTAGAGAGGAATGCACAGCAGCTGTGTAACAGGTGTGAGAAGTTGGGCCTGATAAATGTCTTGAAGTCTTTGGCACCCCCTCTGGGGAACAGCACATAGAGTTATGAGGGTAGTTAAATAATTCAGCTATATATAAGATTTGAAGTCATTTGTTCAGGACAAAACAGACATTGTTATCTGTCATGAATGATGGCATGCGACCCTCCATTCTTCGCAGCTGTACTATTATTCACAAGGAACTTCCTGGAAAAAAGGAACTAGTGTTTATACTTTCACTACATAACTGCACGAGCATAGGGTGTCTAACATTTAAATTTGAATTTAAAGTTATCACTCTACTATTTAATCTCATTCCCTGAAGATTTACGTTAGGGATCACCAGTTTCTGCAGAATGTTCCAGAAGTTGCTTCACACTGTCTGCGGAAAAAAAAGCAGAGGACAAAAAAATGCAAATTGGGCCTTGCCTACTCAAATACCAACCATTTGGTTTCAGTCCTGGTAACTTGGGCAAGGGCTTTAATCTAATTACATGCTTTATTTGCAGCAATTTGTTTCTCAATCAATCTTGTTGAACAAGAAGAAAACGCTGCTACTGTGCACTCATTTGCGTTCTATTGTCCGAAGATAGAGGTTTAAGCTCGAGCTCCAGCCTGCACTGGCCCCATCTCTGCGTCTGTTAAATGTAATTTTTGATTAAGCAGCAAGAAGCAGAGAAATCTCAGAGCTCTTTTTTTTCGAAAAGGACTTAATTGTAAACACAGAGGAGCTAGGACAGACTTTGCTTCCATTTAGATCAGACTTTTAGCCAGGTTTGAGGCTGATTCTGTATTACTTGCAATGTTTTTGCATTTTTCTTTTTTTCCCCTGTTGCTGGGGCAACCTCTTTCACTCAAAACATAAAAGAAAATAAAGCCCTGGCTGAGCTAAGAGCAAAACAATGAAGTTTGTTCATATTCTAGCCCATATCAAGCTCTGAAAAAGTTACAACAATGCATTGGTTGATCTTATACTGTAAGTGAAGTGTATTTGGCTCTCCAATGGATTTATGTTTCGAGGGGAAAGTGAGCTTTTAAGTTTCTTTGGTGAAACATTGATTATAAAACACTGGTTAATTATAAATTTTTAGTGTGTCATCTGTTTCTTTAAGAAGAATTTTCCACTGTTATAATATGGTTGAGGCTAAACCAATCTTTTCCAAATGGGATATAGTCTCCTGTGCTGATGAAAGCACTGGGCTCATTTTCTTTTTTAAATTGTTTAAATTTCATTTGTCTGCTTTTAAGTTAGTTCAAGCAGGAAAATTGTTGGTTGGCTGCATTTCAATAAAGTGACTGATGCCTTCCCTGCTACATTTAGGTCAAGTTAACCAACTAAACGCCAAAGATGTGATTGCATTAGTGTCTGCATGTGCGTGTGTGTGTGTACGTGCATATATTTGTGTGTATGTGTACAAAATGATAATGTCGCAGGGACATTCTTGAAAATAGAAACTCTAATAGAGCTCAAGATATTTTGTAAGGGGGCGGCACAGAATGAGAAGCCTGTGGAAAGCCTGTACAGTGATCAGGTCCCTGTCGTCGTGTTGGTATGTCAGTGTGCAACTGAACAGTGGAGATTAGAAGGTCCCAGCATTGGCTCTTGATCATGTACAGACCTCTCTGATCTTGGGACTGACTATAATAAATGGGTTCATGTGTATTTATATAGCAGCAGCGGGAAAATGGTTGGGAGCTTCTGCTACCATTACTTTGCTGGAAGCATGGTGAAAATCCCCGCAACGTAATGGAATACAGCGAGAAAAACTCAGTGGTTTTTTTCCCCCCGGAATGAAGAGCTGAGAAAAGAGGAAGAAGTTTTCTCTAAATCTTGAAAATACAGGATATTACTGCAAAAGATGATCCAATTCCAAATATCTAGAGAATATCTGGATCCAGTGCTATTGATGAAGTTTACGTTGAATGTATTCTCTTACAGGCTTCTTAACTAATCTCTCAAACGTGCCCTATCATTGAGACCAAGCAATGGAGGCCAGCCAACAAGATAGGCAGAAACAACAGGCTCAGTATAAATTAAAAAGTGCTTTGTGGAACATTTATTTGTCCACCTATCTTGAGAGGACACCAAAAGCATTGCTAATGCCCCATGGGTTCCTCATTTCCTGTTTGACCTTTGATTGTTTGGGATTGACCTGTGGACAGAATCACTATAGGCTGAAAGCAAAGTTCGACACAAGCCTGGGTAGAGGTGACAATGAGGTATCCACGGGCCTTAATCAGGGGCCAGTGCCACTTTGACAGGAGGGGAATCTATAGCTTAAATGAGTCTTGGGTGGTGTAAATAGGGGAGGCTTGAAGATCTCAAACAAGGCAAAGACTGCCTGCAGACAGCAAAGTATTTACCAGACAGAGCTCTTTGTGTGACTTTTTCTATAGAAATTAAGGCGTTATGAATGCTCTGTAAGACCTATTAGACAACACAATTGGCAGCAGCAGATGGATTCCGTAAGGGCTCAGCTATTCTCAGCAATGCTGTTTTACCATGTCTTTTTGTAGTCTGATGCGTGTGTTTGTACTTCTCCATCCCACAACAGACTGTGACTCATACTGCAAGGCTTCCAAGGGAAAACTGAAAATAAATATGAAAAAGTACTGCAAGAAAGATTATGGTGAGTAGGTTATTTACAACAGTTCTACTTACTAAAAATCATAATTTTCATTTTGTGCTGACTTCAGGGGATTCACAGCAGTGGATTGTTTTTCTCCTTTTTGATGCGTCATCCATTTTGTGAATTGAGTTAACAAAAGTGAATAAAGTCAGTTATTTATCTAATGTATGTGTCAGGTCCATTGGAAATATTTCTTTTAACTGCAGTAACCTGAGGACAATACGTTGGCTCTGTTGTGAGAAGGGGCGGAAAATTATTTGTCTTGAAGAAAGTTTACGAGGGTAGTCTGATCATACTTCTAAGTAAGGTTGGATCCTGAAAGGGGAGCAATGCTTTTCCCATTCACAATTCTAAATATTAGATCCATTTAATCACAATCTAATCTCATTTCAGTCCTCATTAGTTGATGTAATTCTTTTATATTGTGATACTCCCACTAATGATCTGCCCAACAGTCCAAAAAGGAACAATATTAATTGACATATCTATCACTCATTATCTCATCACAAATGTTCCTCACTCACAACATCTATGGATCATTAAGGGCATATGACCTATCTTAACTCATCCATTTGCAAAGATCCTAAAATAGCCCTTTTCATAAAATGGATCCTAAATAGATTCCAGGATTTTCAGCTCTGCTAATCATCCTGTAGGTCTATTCCGGATCATTTTTGGACCATAATTTTCCTGATACAAATCCCAAATTTATCTTTACTTAGCCTGAACCTGTATCTCACAATTTTATTTAAAATATTCCTTGCCTGGACACACCTGACATTGATCTTATTCAGACTTGCTGAATTTGCAGTAACCATCGCAGGTATGTATGAGCACCATTGGTACCAAGGTCAATGATAGTATAGCAACTGCTGTCCAGCTAAGATCCTTGTTTTGCAATAATCAATACTGATTTTCAATGAGTATTCATTAACTTGGCTAGTTCAGTTTGTTCTCCTCTTAAGCATAACCTTTTAAATCCACTCAGTGGCCACCTTATTAGGTGCCTCCTGTACATTCATGTTACCCGTCCCCATCAAGGTTCAATGTGCTGTACATTCAGAAATGTTATTCTGCACACCACGACTGTTACATGTGATTATCTGAGTTACTGTCGCCCTCCTGTCAGCTCGAACCAGACTGGCTACTCTCCACTGACCTCTCTTACTCACACATGATTGGCTGATTAGATATTTGCATTAACAAGCTGATGGTACAGGTGTATCTCATAATATAGCCACTGAGTGTGTACTGGTGTATGTATATGTTTAATATACAGAAAGTGAATAGGTCACTAATTATGCTTGCATCAACACATTCAGCTCATCTGAAGTCAATATCGCTAGATATGGAAGAGACGAGTACAACCAACAACTGATGTTTTTGTATGTTTCAGCATGAGTGAAAAGGGTGTATGTTTCTGTGATACCTCTTAAATGCTTAATCAGTATCACAGTCAGCCCAGTGAATATTCCTATTTAATTAGCTAGATCCACAAAATCAGGTTCAAAGGAGATGTTTTTTAATCGGAGAGTGGTGGATGCCTTGAATGCACTGCCTGGGATGGTGGCAGAGACAATTACATTAGAGGTTTTTTGGAGACGTTTAGATAGGCACATGGAGGCAGGTGGAGGGTTGAGGGCATTGCATAGACAGGAAGGACTAGTGTTTGGGTGTTTCTGATTTACTTTTTAACTGGTTCAGTATAACATTGTAGGCCGAAGGGCCTGTTCCTGTGCTGTATTGTTCTATGTACTCCATCTACACTTACAAACACAATCAGTTGTTTTTCTATTCCTTCCCTCATGTTCATTGATATGAACTTTTTGCCTGATGAACTAATATAATTTATTTACTTCTGTAGACCCAGCATAAGCTAAAATTAAGGTGTAGCAAGTGTCTCTAATTTAAATGTTGTATACATACATTTCTAACCAAATTAGGTATTGTCAGAGGCAAGCTAAATACGTACTTATGTTAAGAATATAATCACTGAGTGGTGGGAAAGAGTTACCAAGATATTAGGAATGTTCTGAATTGTTTCACATCTCTTTCGGCTCCTCTCAGTTAAACTGTTAAGTGGTTTGTCCCCCTGCATGGAAAAACCGATAGCCCTATCCATACCATCCCAATTCTGCATGCCTTCTTTCACTACAGAGTACAGCAGCCAAAGAAATTGCAATTGGATTCGGTCACACTAATGGCCTGAACAGTATGACCTGAAGCAAGAACTCAGGGATACAAAGGGTAGAAATAGTTACAGGAAGATGCCAAGAAATGTGCAAAAGTTATAGGAATGATGCTTACTCTCCACTTATATACATGCAATGGTTAAAGAAGGCAAGTTTTCTCAAATCAGTTGTCTATAAATTCTTGGAAGAAAAATAATTTGTATCTTCTTTATCACGACGCTCATTTCTTGCATTTTTTGACATCATGCATTTAATCTTTGTCTTAACACTTTGGGATCACTTAGAGTGTTAGTGTTGTGCTAACAGATAAGCAGCCAAAAGAACAAAATTATCCACTCTTATCAGTCACAGATGCCATGCATGACAAATAAAATTTATACCCTTAGTTCCAGCAGATACAGGATTATTGATGGATAGACAAGGATGGTTACTAGGAAATTAGAACTGATTTCCAAAATTATTATTATGATTGTGTTAACAGGCAACTAATGAGTCAGTTTCTCTTCCAGAAAGTTGAGACATGAATGACTGTGCTATAAAATAAACTTTATTAAACAGGATGTGAGCTTATGAAATTTCAATTTCCGATACTAATTAGTGCTTTAAAACTTTGGGTATCTGCCTAAGCACTCATAACAACTGGGACATGTTGAAAAAAAAAACTGAAAAATCCAACAAATACCACATGCACTTTTAAATAGAGTTTCATACTCTGGCTGTCTTCCCTTTTCCTTGCCAGTGGGCACCCTCCCCTTCCTTTCCAGTCCTGAAGAAGCGTTTCTGCCCAAGACGTCGACTGCTTATTCACTTCCACAGATGCTGCCTGACCTGCAGAGTTCCTCCAGCATTTTATATATGTTGCTTTAGGGTTTCATATGGCACGTAACTCGTTGTTAGTCAAAGCCAATGGATTACGGACCACCTCCATCTATAGATACCTTATTATGTTTAGAATTTGGCTAAACCTCAGTTTTGGTGATATACAGTAACTTCATCACTAAAAATACAAAATAAAATTCTGCATGAATGCTAAGAGTTTTTAAACTGTCATTTTAAGAACAATTACTGAGTACAGCTGAAAAGAAGATTTATAAGTGTCTCCTCGAGTCAATACATTTGTTCATTTGGGAACTGTAGATGGCTCACTGCTTGATGCCCAGTCGGTTGCATCAACTGATCTTAGCTTCGGCTGGTGAATACTTGACCTAGCTGTCAAACCACCAAGGAACCATAAATCATGTGGTGTTGCTCCTACAAATTTACCACCTAGAAATGGCAGCTGGAGGTGAATGCCTGAAGGTTGACTGAGTTACAGCAGTAGAGCTTATGTTTAGACCATTTAATGACACACTGGCAAGGCTGGCACAGGAGGCTACGTCTATTGACGTGGTGGGCTTAAAGAAAATCGGAGAGAGAGCATTGACAAGGCCAATGGTATCAAGAAAATGAATCCTTAGCAGACTTCCTCTCTCCACGTCCAAGGATGCCTTCCTGGTTTAACCTCCTTTGGTGGGTGCAGGCAGCTTCCTCTGCCACAAAGGGCAGCAACTGCAAATTTCAATCTGTCCCTCCTCTGACGCTGTTCCAGGCAGAGTTTGCAGAAAGCTAAACCACTGCAAGACACACGGTCAATTTTCTTATCAAGAAGTAATGAGGCCAAGGAAGCGCACTGACCGAAACTCCGACAAGAGTTAACAGAAGGATCTTGGACTGGGATTAAAGCTGGCTTTGCCAGTGCGGTTCAGCTGTTCCTAAAGTGGTAATGCTTGCATACTTTCTGATAAGATGGCAACAAATGATGCCAGAGCCACTCTTTATTTTGCTGGTGTTTTATTTATTTAGTGATACACCTTGGAATAGACCTTCAGGCAGTTCAAACCCACAACCCCAATTAAGCCTAACTTAATTGCAATGACCAGTTAACCCACCTAGAACATCTTTGAAGTGTGGCAGAAAACTGGAGCACCTGGGGAGAACCAGTGGGCGTACGGAGACTCCTTACAGAACAGTGCTGGAATTGACCTCCAAGCTCCAGAACAGCCCGAGCTGCAATAGTGTCGCACCAACCACTACGCTGTTGTAACGCCCAGGTGTAAGTGTAGATCTAAATGTGCATAGAAGAGCAACGGATCAAGATATCAAAACTGCTGTCAAGATATCACCCACAGACCATGACTGCATTTCAGCAAGGTATTGAGGAATGAATCTCTTTTGTTTTAGGAGAAGTCACTCAATTGCACTCAGCACCAACAAAACATTGTACTTACTGTGAATGGCACTCTCCCGAATGATCCTGCGAAAGCCATTTCCTCTGGCAAAAGAGGACGAAACACAGTTCACATTACTGATATCCAAGTACAGCAAAGGGCAAATAACAATGAGCTGTTGCAAAATCTCCATTTTTGGTCCAGAACAAGCAGAATACAAAATAATCCATTGTGAATCCTTGTTCTGGTCTTTTATTGTGGTCACAGCAGATTTCCATATAACCATATAACAATTACAGCACGGAAACAGGCCATCTCGGCCCTTCTAGTCCATGCCGAACTCTTACTCTCACCTAGTCCCACCGACCTGCACTCAGCCCATAACCCTCCATTCCTTTCCTGTCCATATATCTATCCAAATTAACTTTAAATGACAACATAGAACCTGCCTCAACCACTTCTGCTGGAAGCTTGTTCCACACAGCTACCACTCTCTAAGTAAAGAAGTTCCCCCTCATGTTACCCCTAAACTTTTGCCCTTTAACTCTCAACTCATGTCCTCTTGTTTGAATCTCCTCCACTCTCAATGGAAAAAGCCCATCCACGTCAACTCTATCTATCCCCCTCATAATATTAATTACCTCTATCAAGTTCCCCCTCCAAACCTTCTACACTTCAAAGAATAAAGACCCAACTTGTTCAACCTTTCTCTGTAACTTAGGAGATGAAACCCAGGCAACATTCTAGTAAATCTTCTCTGTACTCTCTCTCTCTCTGTGCTCTCTCAATTTCAGTTTAGGTAACTTAATTAAGAAAAGGACATCTTATAGATTGTTTCTCAATGCAGATCATGTAAGAGACAGCACCTACTTTTGCTCCTCTGTCACCTTGTGCTCAGGACTAGTATCTGTGTTTCAACTGAAGGTTGAACCTTTACGTCAAACTCAACATCCCACCAAATGTTCATATTCCTTCATACCTTGGTGTCCGAAAAACTATTGATTACAGCCTTGAGCATTATCGTTAGAGAGTGCTCACCAGGGTAAGGAATTCCAAAGATTACAACTCTCTACAGAAATTTCTCCTCATCTCAATCCTAATGCTCGGCCTCCTGTTTGTACATTCTCCAAGCAGAGAAAACAGCATCTACCCTGTTAGTCGCTCCTAGAACCTTGTACATCACTGTGCAATTAGTCACATTTGTCCCTCCACCAGCTTGTTCCATCTGCAGTCCTTCGCTCATTCTCCCAGTCATATTGTGCACCAAGTGCATTGTACTCCTTCTAATGCACCCACACCAGAGAACAATCTCCTTGCTATCTTTGTATTACTGAGAAACCGGGTGGCTGTGAAGAACACACACGAAAGACGGAGAGGTGAAGAACAAATGTGTAGCTGTTTATTTCATTTGTAAGTCATCTGCCAAGAATGCACTCTCACATTACATGCAGAACGTAACACACCAGAAAGCTTGACAGCAGCCTATAAGGTTATAGTGTACATAACATATTCCTCCCCCCTTATTTTAAAGTCTCCTCTCATACACAGACCAGCTGCTGAACTATTAACATTTGATGGTGAAGTCTTCAAATTCAACCAGCAGCAAATAACATTTTTTTTCTAAACTAGGGAAAGAGGGTTGACTGCCTCTATTCCCAGATATCCCTGGGGATTATTCTGTCCCATGAGGGTTAGTCACTAAACTAGGATCCTATCTGTCTGGAGGCCTGTTCTTATGAGGGTACCGACGAACTGGGGATGAAACCAAGGTCATTTTATCTCTTGGTGGTATATGTATAGACCTTAGCATGCATACCGCATTATCAGTAGAGAACATCTCAGAAAGCACAGGCAATGGGGAGCACTGGCTGTGTCATTTGATCTTAAAGGGGGTTCTGTAGTGATTGTCTCAGAATCCTGTCCCATTTCTACAACTGGATCTGGCTTGGTCAGTTTGTGTTGGTTTCCAGCAGCCTCAGAAGTGGGCAACAGTTGATCAATATGCCTTCTCCAGGTGTTGTGGTTACCAGTTTCCACTGTGTACGACACAGGATCAGTTTGTGCCACCACCATTGCAGGTATCCACCTTGTTCCAGACGTGTCATTCCAGGCAAGTACTCTTCCTCCTGCTGTGAAACTTCTGTACTTTGCTTTGGCACATCTCTTTGCTTGGGGTTTCTGTACATTTAGCAAAATCTATTTTGTGTTTGAGGGTCTAAGCAGGTCAAGCTGGAAGCAAAGCTGTCTTTTTGTCAGTGAGATGCTGGAGCCATTTTGGTGGTGGCATGAGGTGTGTTACGGTGTGTCAGCAAGAAAGTGCTAAAACACCGGTAGAGAGATCTGCTTCCCACTTAAGTATTGGGGGCTTGTTTCATTGTTCTTATGAATCATTCGGCGAAGTGACTGACTTGATGTGCTGAATACCGTTTTGCTTCCATAAATGCCTTGAACTGTTTGCCATTGTCACTGACAAACTGCTGAGGAAACGAGAAATGGCTGAGTACGGAGTGTGGGTCCTCAATGCACTTACAGATGTAATCCTCTTCATGATGGCAGACCCGGGCCATTTGCTGTCTGCACGTCCACTACGACCAAGAACATAGCCCTCTACAGGTCCTGCACAGTCCATGTGAATCCCCTGCCATGGTTCTTCAGGACATTTCCATGACAGTGAGTAATACAAAGACAGTGAGTATAGGAATAGGATGAGGTGGAGGATAAATGCGTGGCTGAGGGATTTGAGCAGGGGGCAGGGATTCAGATTTCTGGATCACTGGGGCCTCTTTTGGGGCAGGTGTGACCTGTACAAAAAGGACGGGTTGCACTTGAATCCGAGGGGGACCAATATCCCGGCAGGGAGGTTTGCTAAGGCTATTGGGGAGAGTTTAACTAGAATTGTTGGGGGGGTGGGAACCTAACTGAAAAGACAGAGGAAGAGGCGGTTGGGTCACAAATAGAGAAAGCTTGTAGGCAGTGTGAGAGGGAGGATAGGCAGGTGATAGAGAAGGGACACACTCAGACTGATGGTTTCAGATGTGCCTATTTTAATGCGAGGAGTATTATGAACAAAATGGATGAGCTTAGAGCGTGGGTCAGTACTTAGAGCTATGATGTTGTGGTCATTACAGAGACTGGATGGCTAAGGGGCAGGAATGGCTACTTGGAGTGCCAGGCTTTAGATGCTTCAGGAAGGACAGGGAGGGAGGCAAAAGGGGTTGGGGCATGGCGTTGCTGATCAGAGATAGTGTCACGGCTGCAGAAAAGAAGGAAGTCATGGATGGATTGTCTATTGAGTCTCTCTGGGTGGAAGTTAGAAACAGGAACAGGTCATTAACTCTACTGGGTGTTTTTATAGACCACCCAATAGTAACAGGGACATTGAGGAGCAGATAGGGAGACAGATTCTGGAACGGTGCAGTAATAACAGGATTGTTGTGATGGTAGATTTTAATTTCCCCAATATTGATTGGCATCTCCCAAGAGCAAAGGGTTTAGATGGGGTGGAGTTTGTTAGGTGTGTTCAGGAAGGTTTCCTTATACAGTATGTAGATAGGCCTACAAGAGGAGAGGCTGTACTTGATCTGGTATTGGGAAATGAACCTGGTCACGTGTCAGGTCTCTCAGCGGGAGAGCATTTTGGAGATAGTGATCACAATTCTATCTCCTTCACCATAGCCTTGGAGAGGGATAGGAACAGACAAGTTAGGAAAGCATTTAATTGGAGTAAGGGGAAATATGAGGCTATCAGGCAGGAACTTGGAAACATAAATTGGGAACAGATGTTTTCAGGGAAATGTATGGCAGAAATGTGGCAAATGTTCAAGGGATATTTGTGTGGTGTTCTGTATAGGTACATTCCAATGAGACAGGGAAAGGATGGTAGGGTACAGGAATCGTGGTGTACAAAGGCAGTTGAAAATCTAGTCAAGAAGAAATGAAAAGCTTACAAAAGGTTCAAAAAAACAGGTAATGATAGAGATCTCGAAAATTATAAGGCTAGCAGGAAGGAGCTTAAGAATGAAATTAGGAGAGCCAGAAGGGGCTATGAGAAGGCCTTGGCAAGCAGGATTAAGGAAAACCCCAAGGCATTCTGCAAGTATGTGAAGAGCATGAGGATAAGACGTGAGAGAATAGGACCAATCACGTATGACAGTCAAAAAGTATGTATGGAACCAGAGAAGGTAGCGGAGGTACTTAATGAATACTTTGCTTCAGTATTCACTACAGAAAAAGACCTGATGATTGTAAGGATGACTTACAGCAGACTGGAAAGCTTGAGCATATAGACTTTAAGAAAGGTGATGTGCTGAAGTTTTTGGAAAGCATCAAGTTGGATAAGTCACTGAGACTGGACGCGATATACCCCAGGGAAGTGAGGGAGGGGATTGCTGAGCCTCTAGCAATGATCCTTGCATCATCAATGGGGATAGGAGAGGTTCTGGAGGATTGGAAGCCTGCAGATGTTTTTCCCTTATTCAAGAAAGGGAGTAGAGATAACCCAGGAAATTATAGACCAGTGAGTCTTACTTCAGTGGTTGGTAGGTTGATGGAGAAGATCCTGAGAGGCAGGATTTATGAATATTTGGAGAGGCATATGATTAGGAATAGTCAGCATGGCTTTATCAAGGGCAGGTCATGCTTACAAGCCTGATTGAATTCTTTGAGGATGTGACTAAACACATTGATGAAGGTAGAGCAGTAGATGTAGTGTATATGGATTTCAGCAAGGCATTTGTTAAGGTACCCCATGCAAGGCTTATTTAGAAAGTAAAGATGCATGGGATCCAAGGGGACCTTGCTTTGTGGATCCAGAACTGGCTTGTACACAGAAGGCAAAGAGTGGTTGTAGACAGGTCATATTCTGCATGGAGGTTGGTGACCAGTGGTGTGCCTCAGGATCTGTTCTGGGACCCCTTCTCTTTGTGATTTTTATAAATGACCTGGATAAGGAAGTGGAGGGATGGGTTAGTAAATTTGGGGGTGTTGTGGATAGTGTGGAGGGTTGTCAAAGGTTACAGCAGGATATCAGTAGGATGCAAAACTGGGCTGAGAAGTGGCAGATGGAGTTCAACCCAGTTAAGTGTGAGGTGGTTCATTTTGGTAGGTCAAATATGATGGTAGAATATACTATTAATGGTAAGACTCTTAGCAGTGTGGAAGATCAGAGGGATCTTGGGGTCCTAGTCCAAAGCTGCTGCGTAGGTTGACTCTGTGGTTAAGAAAGCATACGGTGTATTGGTCTTCATCAACCGTGGGATTGAGTTCAAGAGCTGAGAGGTAACGTTACAGCTATATAGGACCCTGGTCAGACCCTGCTTGGAGTACTGTGCTCAGTTCTGGTCACCTCACTATGGGAAGGATGTGGAAACCATAGAAAGGGTGCAGAGGAGATTTACAAGGATGTTGCCTGGATTTTGGAGCATGCCTTATGAGAATAGGTTGAGTGAACTCGGCCTTTTTTTTCCTTGGAGCGATGGAGGATGAGAGGTGACCTGACAGACGTGTATAAGGTGATGAGATGCATTGATCATGTGGATAGTCAGAGGCTTTTTCCCAGGGCTGAAATGGCTAGCATGAGAGGGCACAGTTTTAAGGTGCTTGGAAGTTGGTACAGAAGAGATGTCAGGGGTAAGTGTTTTACGCAGAGAGTGGTGAGTGCGTGGAATGGGCAGCTGGCAATGGTGGTGGAGGCAGATACAATAGGGTCTTTTAAGAGACTCCTGGATAGGTACATGGAGCTTAGAAAAATAGAAGGCTATGGGTAACCCTAGGTAATTTCTAAAGTAAGTACATGTTCGGCACAGCATTGTGGGCCGAAGGGCCTGTATTGTGCTGTAGGGATTCTGTGATCCTATGATAACGTTTCTCACTCGCTGACAATTTGGACAAACTTTGTCATTGTCTTTAATGGTTACATCCAGTCCTGGCCACCGGAAGTAATTGTGTGCAATTTCTTTCATGTGCACTATGCCACAGTGTTATGCATGTAGCTCGTCAAGAATTTGCTTTCTTAATGGTGGAGGAATGACAACACAGTAGCCCCATAGTAAACATCCTGCTTGGACTGTGAGCTCCTTCGATTGAGTCAGGTAAGGTAACAATTCCATGGTTGGGTCTCCTTTCTCTGTCCACACTTTAGATAGAACAGGGTCAGTCTGTGCTTCCAGACTTGTGCCACAGTTTTCGGAGCTGTCAGTAGTTCTTTGAAGTAAAAGATCTCTTTCACGGATGACTCTGGTGCTATATCAGCTAAGGAAAGTCTGAATAGCCCATCAGCATTTGAATGGTGCTCAGACCTCCTGTGCTATATATCGTACTGATGTGCAGATGATAACAGAGTCCAACGTTGCATTCGACCAGCAGCCAGGGAAGGAATGCCCACATGTGGACCAAAAATTGACGTCAAGGGGTGAAGATTTGTCAATCGTTAACCAGAGAGGAATTGATGGAATTTCTTAATTCCAAAGAAAATTGTGAGCGCTTCCCACTCAATCTGGGCCTACTGGCTTTCTGTCTTGTTTAGTGTCCTCGGTGTGAAAGCGATTGGATGTGCTTCACCTGATGGCATGAGGTGTGAGATAACTGCCCTAACACCATAGGGTGATGTGTCACAGGCCAAATGAACGGGCATTGACGGGTTGAAGTGTGTGAGTGCTTCAGATTGTGACAAAGCTGTTTTGGCCTTTTTAAAAAGGCCTGTTCACAGCAATCTGTCCATTGACGGTGTGTTGATTTATTTAAAAGCTCATGAAGTGGTTCAGTATGCTACCTAAGTTAAGAACAAACTTTGCGTAGTATATTAGTAGTCCTCAGAAAGATCTTAATTGACTTGCATTCTGTGGTGAAGGAGCCTCCGTGAATGCCTTCATCTTTGATGGTGCCCTGTGAAGCCGAGAGTTTTCAATCACATGGCCCAAATATTCAGTCGAATGCACACCTAGCCCATATACTTGAGTCTTTGCAGTGTAGCAGCCACATTTTGTAGGTGCTCATGCTCATTCTTCCCAGGAATGAGTAACTTATCCAAATATCCCTGTTAACCCGCTCAGGATCTGGTCCATTGCTCGCTGAAAAAGGGCAGGAGTCAAGGTGATGCCAAATGGAAGCCTTCAGTACCTGAACGTTCCTTTGTGAGTCACTCTGGTCAACAGTTCCTCTGCCTCTGGCTCCACATGCATCTGCAAGCCTTGCGCAATTGGGTGACCCCATCCAACCACAGGGTCACCCAATTGCACAAGTCAATCTTGCAAAATGTCTGTCCTCCAGCCAAACCAGCAACAAGGTCATCAACGAGTGGAAGCGGGTATTGTTCCGCCACAAGAACCGGGTTAATGGTTACCTTGAAGCCTTAAGGACCGACCCCTTTTTAGGATAGGAACCACTGGAGTTGCCTGTTTACTTACACTGATTCCAATACTCTGGACCAGTCTTTCCATTTCAGCCTCTACCTTTGGTTTGAGGATGTATGGAGCAGGTCTTGCCTTCAGACATATGGGTGTTGTGTCGGGCTTAACAGTGATTCCTCTCATAGTGTCCAGTTCTCCATTGAATATTTCTGCGTGTTTCTTCGATACCTCTTGTAGACCAGTGCTCCCATCAACCAAGTGCACCTCTTGCCAGTCGAGTTTGAGCTGCTGAAAACCTCAAGCGGCCCAGAAATACTGGATAACTACCTTTAACAATGTACAGTGGAAGTTTCTTTCTCTGTCCGTTAATCTCCACTGTGACATGTACTAATCCCCTCACTGGAACCATCTCATCAACGTAAGCCAACCTTGCCCCCTCTGAGGTGGGGTGCTGCAAACTTGCCTTGTAAACTGTCTCTGACAGCAATGATATTGCAGCACCCATGTCCACCTGCATCTTCACTGTGATCCCATCCGATCACGGGGTCACCCTACTGCCGACTTTGTGTCCTGAAACAGATAATACTTGCAAAGCTTCTTCCACCACAGAGTGAGAGTCACTCTGTCCATCTTCAGCATCTTAATCACATGTTTCGTTTTGCTTTTCCAGAAGGTATTTTTCTTTATTACAATGTTTTTGGTTGACAGTATCCTTTTACTTTCACGGGCATGTTCAGTATATCCTTTTTTGCCACAGCTTTGGCAATCTAAATCCTTATACCGTTGTTCTTTTGCTGAATGCCTAGTTTTGCCACAATGGTAACTTTGATTGCCAATAGGTGTCTTACTCTTAAGTCAGTAGAAACTTTACGAACTTGGGAAGATATGCGTAACAGCTGTGCTTCTTTAGCTCCCATCTCTATAGATGTACTAATTTCAATTGCCTTATGTAATGTTAGTCTGTCTTCTGAAAGCAAAAGTTTCTGAATTGCCTCACGATATAGACCATAATGTGTCACTCAGCAACTGCCCGAAGTCACAGTGTTCAGACAATCAGACAGTTGCTTCAGCACTACCACAAACTATGAAATAGGCTCACCTTCTTGATTCCTTTTATGAAATCTAAACCTCTCAAGATTAATTAAAGGTTCAGGTGAATAGTGGTCCTTTAAGACTTTAACTATTTCCTCATAAGGCTTATCGCCAGACTTAAGTTACACTAGACTGTGTAATAAATTTGTACTCATCACAAATATCATCTGAAACTTAATTTCCAAATGCAAAATATTCTAATCCTTCAGTATATGAACCCCATTGCTCTGTCGTTCCATCCTATGGTCCCATACTTCCAAGCATTCAAATGCAATCATGTTCCAGGAAAGTTAACTAGACTTATCCAGCTCCCTCTCTCTCTCTCTCTTCCTCTCTTATTTGTTTTATTTAACTGTCCCATTCTCTCCCTTCAATTCTTCACTCACCATACTTTCTGTGGCTGTTTTCATGTGACGTGTGGCATCTTCTATTTGATCACCTACATTGCAAAGTACACACCGCCAACATTACACACAGACTTTTCTTGCCAAAGGAAACAAAGTAATAAATATCGTGTGAGGATGTGTCACCTCATCACTAATTGTCATGTTTGTGGTACTGAGACGCCTGGTGAATGTGAATAACACAGACAAGTGATAGAGAGATAAGAAACAAATATGCAGCGAAATGAAAAAGGATCTAGTGCTTTCTGGGTGTGTATGATATATAAATACTGATTTTAACCAACATTTCAATGACAAACTCTGCCATCTTCATCAAGGATGATGCCTAGGCGTGACTAGTCTGGTGGTATTTATAACCCTGTCGTCTGTCCCTCCTGATTGGTGAGTGCTTATCCAATCAGGTGAAGGAAGCATTCAAATAAAATTAGAGAAACAGAACTTGAACAAAGACAAAGGTCTCACTCTAAGTAAGAATTAGAATTCGATTGTAAACAAGGTGGGACAGCGGAAACCTGATTGGATGAAGACTAACCAATCAGGAGGGTCAGATGAAGGGGGTATAAACACCACCAGACTAGACATGCTTATGCATCATCACTGATGATGATGGCAGAATTTGTCGTCGAAGCATCCGTTAAAATTGATACCTGTACCTAGCTGGAAGCCCGGGAAAGGTTCATTCATACAACTGTTTATTTTGCTTCTAAGTCATCTACCCAGAATGCCGTCCCACCTTACATTCAGTATGTAACACTCAGGAAAGCTTGACAACAACCTGTAAGGGTCAAACTGTACATGAATACATAACACCCTGAAGTCCTTCAGGAGCTGCCATACCACCTAAGCTGGCTCTTTGCAACTTGGCACAACCAGAGAAGACACCAAACACTGTGGAATTAAAGCAACAGTCAGAGGAAACCATGCAAGAATGATCATGCAGGTATGGGATGACCCTAAATTAAAAATTTCACACCTGATGCCAGGAGCCAAGCTGGAAACATTGAAATCTAATTGGCAACCCACACTGACTTACTGAACTGACTTCTCTCAACCTTCCAACGGGCAGAGACCAAAGTGTTCACCAAGTTGGTGTCCGGTGTGACTTGTTGCAAGAAAGTGTGTGTATTCTGCAGATGGTGTTTTTGATGTCTGAAGACACTCGTGGCTCCCAGAAAGTCTGAATCTTATGCCAATGAACATAGCAAGTTTAGATTTAAAAACCAGTAGGCTGCAGCTAGAATAAGTTGGTCAGCTTATTTTCTGCCTGTCAGCGTTCTAAGTTTACTTTGAATGTCAATGTGCATTTAAACGTTAAAGCACATTTCCTAACTTTTGTGCATCTTATGTATAATTTCCACGTTCCACTTTGTCTCAGTGGCCCCATTAACTCCATGGGGTATTTCCTGAGTGTGGTTATCACTTGTATGAAAAAAAATGCCTGTAAGGTTGGAAGCTCTAGTTGCAGCACTTTAGAGGGTAGCTAAAGGAGCGAGCTGCACTGTAGTTCAGTTTGTTCTGATGTGCAGCAGAAGATAAGTCTGTTTATGAAGAAACTGTTTTGAATTTTGTTACAATTAGTGAACAGACGAATTCTTTCCCCAAAAGGTTTCCTTTGAAAGATTGCTTGATTCTTTAATAGTCCATGGAGCCTTTTGTTTGTTTATTTACCACAGTTGCAGATTGTTATGCATCATGTGATATTTTCAAAGTAGCATTTTTGATGTAGTTCAGCGCACGCTCACACAAACACTCTCTCTCTCTCTCTCTCTCACTCCCTCTCTCTCTCTCTCTCACACACACACACACACACACACAAACACACACACACACACACACACACACACACACACACACACACACACACACACACACTCTTCTCTCTTTTTCCCCCTCTCAGCTAATTATCGCTTCATTTCATAGAGGTGATTCACTGGGAAACCAGAGTAATCCAAAATGTATTACATTTTCTCAAATACTTGAACTGTCGCCAAATTTTAGAGCACTGTGGTTTTGGAACCAGCTTCTGCCCTCATGCACAAGTGAAACTGAATGGAGAATTTGATCGTAATTTATAGATTCAAATTCTGGTCCGTGCTGACTGGAATGAACATTATTAAAATTGGTCATCGTCAGAGTATTTTTTTACATTGGAATGAAAGGGAATGAATTTATGGAGGATAATAACTTAATTTTAAGTTTGTTTCCTATAATACTGTGCAGTATCCGTTTTTTGAACCATTGAAAATGTAAAACAAGTTGCTACTAGATGTAATTGTATCAACATACAATCTATTTTATCTAATTTCTAACTACTGTTGCGGTAGTGTCAATAGGAGAATGCGGATGTTCCCACACCCAACTGCGCAACGGGACTGCTGGCATTGTCAGGAGCAAATGGTAGACCTATGGATGGGGGTGGGGGAGGGAGAAGGGGTGTCGGGGGAATGGGAATAGGTACGGGCAAAGGTATACAGGAGGAATGGGAAAAGAGGGGATGTGTACTGAGACAGGATATAGGGTCAGACCGCATGGCATGAGAGGACTAAGTGTGCACGGAAGTGGGAGCACAGACGGGGGAGCAGGGAAGGCACCTGCTGGATGCAGGCGGGCATGTACAGGAAGCTAGGGCAGGTGTGTGGTGGGACCGCGAGGACAAGGACCATGCGTGCCATGGGTGCGGGAACAGCCATTGTGCACCATGGGGAGTGCGATTCAGTGACGGTGCTCTAGTGGAGGGGGGTTGGAGACAAAGTGGGAGGACTTGGGGGAGGAGTTTTAAGAAGAGGGGAGGAAAAGTTGTGGTGGAGGGAGAACAGAGGGCCAGAGGTGACTGAAAGCAGCAGGATCTAAAAAAGGCATGGGGAGGCCAAGCATCTGGAAGAGAGGGTTGGTGGATAGAGGTGGGAACAAGGGGGACACAGAAAGAGGTGGTGTTCAGGATGGACAAGTTCAAAGTCAGAATGGATTAAGGAGACGTTGAGAGGGTGGATAGGGACTAAGGATGAGGTAGCAAACAAAGTTTAGTTTTTTTGTCATATGCACAAGTACATGTACGTACAGGTGCAATGAAAACCATTTGTGGCAGCATCACAGGCACATGCTATCATTTTAGCAGCATTCACAAGAAAAACATCAATGAACCTAAATTATACACAACTTTTACAAGAAAACCTAACTAGAACAAAGAAAGCCAAAAATGGTTATACTGGTCATAATATTGCTGAACTGTAGTGATTAGGCTTTTGCTGGTTGCTTTTTAGTGGTGTGGAGCTTGAGATGTCAGGACTCCAATAGACAACACTGCTCTTGAATAGGTTTCTCTTACTAGAGTGCAGAGTCCATTATCTGAACCATATGGGAGCAATGGCTATTGGAGAATGAGTACTGAATGTCACTCCATTATCATAGCCACGGACATCAGTCCTGTTGACTTTGTCTTCAGTACCCCTTCTGAGAAGCAGTAGGCTAGAGATGACTAAACACAAAGATAAACAATGGATGCACCTTCTGGAAGAGCAAAATAGGAGAGGAACATTGCGAGGTGGGGCTTGTTTTCAATAATTAGTAAGTCTGGCATTCAGCAACTCTTCTTGTGGGATAAATGAACAATTCATGATCTCATGTCTGAGTCTATCACAAAGCCTTGGTTTGAATACTAGATGGAGACAAACTGATTCACTTGGGAAACTTCAATGCTAGGGTTGGAAAAAGTGCATAGATAGGATAGGAAAAGGTGCATCTCCCTCCTGAAAAAATGCTTCAGTCTTGACATAACCATCACCTTGTTTTAAAGATAGTCAAGTGCAAAATTTATGGCACCATGTCTAAGCACAACCTTTATTTAGGTCAGAGACAATAAAATATTTCCATCAGGTGCACTATGAATGTTGCAGTGACTACTGCCACATATCTCTAAAATCAAAAGCTTTGGGAGCAGATGGAATCTTTGCTTAAGTTCTTACAGCCTCATCTTTGGAAGAGGACATACCACAGTATTTTAGAGTTGCTGTAATAGTGACCACTTTGAGAGAAGCTAAATCCAGTTGACATGACTACGGAAGGGTTCCCTTGTCGTCTTCTCCTGCAAAGTCACCTCCGTTAACTCCCACTGACCAAGGACCACTGTTTTCCAAATCACCATGTGGATTCTACCCATGTGGAGGTATAGTGCGAATGAACTTCACCTCCAAGAGAAGTACATAAAACAGCATCAACCATATGAAGTTCCTCCACCAGCTTCCAGTCAAGATGGTGCTAAGCTGCAGTCTCCGTGAGGTTAAACTTAGCTGATTTTTTCAGGTTGGTAGTTATGGTTTTTGGGGACAGATAGGAGAGTTAGGGGTTACGTTAGGGTTTGGAAACAGGGATATGGGGGAATTAAAGGTCAGGTTAGGAACGGGCATATGGGGGAATCAAAGGTCAGGCTGGAGTCTAGGCCTCCATTCCATGCTGAAAGGGCAGCATCGTGGATGTGGGATGAAGGACATCTGTGGTTGGATGTGGGGCTGGCAGACCAGTGAAGACGCCAGGTCAATGAGTCATCATCAGTTCTGAGATCGGTGTTCCACGTGGTCAGGAGGCATGAGGGTTGGAGCCCTCCCCCCACCCCCAAACCAGGTATCTAAGTTTGCAGGACCAGAGTTTAAGGCCTAGTGTTCAGGGTCCCAGTCATCAGAGACTCCAGAGGTCAGGGTCCTTATCCAAGGACCTCATTCATCATCTTCAAGCAAGTTCTGGAGTCAATACCAAAGATCGAAGTCTGAAGGCAGAAGTCTGGAAGTTGAGACCCGATGTCCAGAGCCCTGAGTCTGCAAGTCCACTGGGGAAGTTGAAGGTCTGATGCCTGCAAGTCTGCAAGTCCGCTTGAGGCTGGAGGCCGGAGACAGCTTGTCCTTGGGCTGGAAGACTGCTTGAGTGTGTGCGTAGCTGGGTGGGTCGGGGCTTGTTTTGTTGTTGTTGCTTGAGTTGTCTGTCAACGTGGTGGGCATGCGATGTTGGGCACCGGAATGTGTGGCAATAGTTGCGGGCTGCCTCCAGCACATTCTTAGCCCGTGCTGGCTGTTAATGCAAACAACACATTTCACTGTATGTTTTGATGTATATGACAAATAAATGAACCTGATTCTGGATCTTCAAATGGTCTTTTTTGACCTCACAATAGGTTGATTTTGTTAAAACTTGCCTTTTCATCACATCTGCTTCGTGATTGTATGCAAGCTGAAAGCATAACCAATGGCCCACAAGTATAGATTAGTGTTGAGCATGGCTGCATCATTACCACAGGAGCTTTCTCAGTCAATTTTGCTATAATGCCTCTGAAAACCTTCTAGATTGGAAACTGCTCAAAGTGTCCACTCTATTCCAAAACCAGCTTCAGGCATCAAACTCAGTACACAGACCATGTCTGCCTAAATGCACATATGGAAGCCAGACTCCAAGTTACTATCAACTAGTTCACTGAAGCATACTGGAGAATGTGCTTTTTAATTAACATCTACAAACAAAAGTCCTCAGTTCACTTGCCTCTGCTGTGCATTGCCATTCTTTAGCAATAAAGGCCCAGAATATAACCCTGGAAAACAGGGGTTAAGTCCCACATTATCAGGAGCCAGTTTTTAATGAAGCTAGACGTTGATGATGAGACTCACCATCACCTTCGATGCACTAGCACAATTTTTAGCCGTTCGTTTGAAGGTGAAGGCATTTGATGCAGTGGAGAGTATACTGATTAGTTGCATCACGGCCTGGAACAGAAAAGCCTACAAAAAGTAGTTGATATGGCCCAGTCCATCATGGGTAAAGGCTTCTCCACTACTGAGCACATCTACAAGGAGCCCTGTCGCAGGAAAGCAGCATCGATCATCAAGGACCTCCACCATTCAGGCTGTGGCCTCTTCTTGCTGCTGCCATCAAAAAGGAAGTACAAGAGCCTCAGGATCCACACCACCTGATTCAGGAACAGTTGTTATTACCCCTAGAAACTTCACTCACCCCAATACTCAATTGTTCCTACAACCTATGGACTCACTTTCACGGACTTTTCGTCTCATGTTTTTGATATTTAATGTTTATTTATTTATTTATTTATTATTTTGTTTGTTTTTTCTTCTTGTATTTTTACAATTTGTCATTTGCAGATTGGTTGTTTGCCCGGCTTATGTGTGTTTTTTTAAAAAAAATTTTCTATTCTGTTTCTTTGTATTTACTGTGAATGTCTGCAAGAAAAGGAATATCAAGGTAGTAAATGGTGACAAAAATGTACAGCAATAAAAACTTTACTTTGAACTTTGAAATCCAGCACAACTTCATGGCTAACTGGACAGCAGTGCTCTCTGTATGTTGCAGAGAAACAAAGATGTTGCTGGGACTTGAGGACCTGATTTATCAGGAAAGGTTGAACAGGTCAGGACTTTATTCTCTGGAGCACAGGAGAATGAGCGGAGTTCTTAGACAGGTGTACAAAATTATGAGGGTTATAAATAGGGTGAATGCATGCATGTCTTTTCCCCTCAGGTTGAGTGGGACTAAAGCTAGAGGTCATAGGTTTAGGGTGAAAGGTGAAACATTTAAGGGAATCTGGGGAGAAACTTCTCCACTCAGAGGGTAGTGGAAGTGTGGAATAAGCATTAATGGTAGATATAGGTTCAATTGTAACAGTTAAGAGAAGTTTGGATGGGTACATGGATGGCTGGGGTTTAGAGGAATATGGTCAGGTGCAGTGGATGGCACCGGGCAGAAGATTGGGTCAGAATGGGCTAGATGGACCAAATGGCCTTTTTCTCTGCTGTAGCACTCTATGATTAAAAAACATAGTAATAATTGTGTAAAATCCTCCAACTGGCAGGATAAGAAAACCAACATCAGCATCCCCTTTCAACGTACACAGGCCTGAGGCCCCAATTACACCCAACACACTCAATGGGTAGGTCATGTTATTGAAATGCCCAGACCTGAACTCTAAAATAGGCATTTTTGAGTTTCATCAAAGCATCAGACCTAGGAAGGGATTCTAAAATATTCTAAAAGTTTCCTTGAAAAAGTATATCATCCCCACCAAATAGTACAAATCCCTGACCACTGAAACAGAGAAGCATTAAGAGGGATGGAATTAAGAACATTGAGTCCATTCTCTGGGAGTGCAAATAACGAAATACAAATGACAGAAGGACTACCACCCAAACCACTTACTCACCGGTCCCATGATGCACATCCTGCCCCACTTGTGGTAGAATCTGCGAGTGTCATTGGTCACCTCACAGCCCACAAAACTGGCATGGAAGTCAGTCATCCTGAATCCCGAGGGCCTGCTCATGAGAAAGAAGAAAAGCTGCTGATCACAGAGGAATTCTGGTTTGGATTCAACACAGAGCAACCCAAGATATTCAAAGGAGAATGACCAATCAGTTTCACCATTTCTTTGCCAGTACTAATGACAGAGCAGATGGCGTTCACTAACTGATTATTAATGCATACCATTGCCAGTCTGTGGGCAGAGCCTGTTCAGTTATACAACCAAGAATGAAGGCCAGCATACCAAAAAAATAACATACCAGAGAAAACATTGAGCAACTATACCAGCCAACATTTTCCAGAAATTTTTAAACTAAACTTGACAAGTTAAACCTTTTGCCCTGTGAATTTGCAGTAGTTATTACATCAAACATTTCAAGAATTTTTATTCAGTAGACGGTACCAGTTATATGAGGGCACATTAACAATTGGAATTCCTTTGAGTTGAAATTATGCTTTATAGTATCAGTGCACAAGTTCTCCATCCATTGGTTTAGAAATCTCCCTGGTCTTTCAGTCAAGGCATCAGTCAATTGAATATGAATGTTAGAACATCTTCATTACTCTTACAAACAAAACTAGTTTATTCTAGAGTCAAGCAACACACACCAAAGTTGCTGGTGAACGCAGCAGGCCAGGCAGCATCTCTAGGAAGAGGTACAGTCGACGTTTTGGGCCGAGACCCTTCATCAGGACTAACTGAGGGAAGAGTTAGTAAGAGATTTGAAAGTGGGAGGGGGAGGGGGAGATCCAAAATGATAGGAGAAGACAGGAAGGGGTGGGATGGAGCCAAGAGCTGGACAGGTGATAGGCAAAAGGGGATACGAGAGGATCATGGGACAGGAGGTCTGGGAAGAAAGACAAGGAGGGGGGGAACCCAGAGGATGGGCAAGGGTTATAGTCAGAGGGTCAGAGGGAGAAAAAGGAGAGTGAGAGAAAGAATGTGTATATAAAAATAAATAACAGATGGGGTACGAGGGGGAGGTGGGGCATTAGCGGAAGTTAGAGAAGTCGATGTTCATGCCATCAGGTTGGAGGCTACCCAGACGGAATATAAGGTGTTGTTCCTCCAACCTGAGTGTGGCTTCATCTTTACAGTAGAGGAGGCCGTGGATAGACATGTCAGAATGGTTTTGGAACAGAGACTGCACTACCTGATTTCATAGCCTGATCGTTGAGGAAGAAACATAGAACTAAAATTCAGTGAAACGTTTTTGAAGGTCCTCTGCCATCACTAATTTGAATCACATGGATGATGACAGTCAGACATTGAGTGGATGAAAGATTTGCGAGATTAGTATGCAATGTTTTAAAAGGCCAAGTGTCTGTTGTTGTAAATTCATTGTTACTTTTGGATTGACATAACTGCAGTTATGTTTCTGCATAAAATAAACAAAACACTATAACCAATATGAATGAATCCATATTATGAAGAGAGTTGTAATCAACTAATCCATGCTGTAGTCAACAAGAAGTGTAGCAGGAAACTGCTTGATAACACGATTCTTTGAATTACTTAATGAATTTATGTTTATCCAGTGAGTAGCTGGATTATGCACAAGGAACCAAGTTTCATTCCCCTTTCAAATGTGCTCTTGCTGTCAAATAATCTGTGAACAATCACTGAAAGAGGGCTAGTCACTTGAATAAACGAGTAGAGGGAGGTAGATGTTTACTCGATCTTGAAGTCAATGGCGTCAAGACAGGAAATTAGTGGATTAGGAAATAAAATAGCCTCTTGAGATGATAGTAAAACAGTTTACCCAGATTTTGCTAAAGCAGAAATGAAATTTTATAACTACTGCCCCAGCTTTTCCAATTGTAAAACCGACAGCAGCCTATTCATTTTAATGGGTTATCGTTGGCATTATGGTTGGAAAAACTAGGCCATAGCTTTCTGTGCCTCACACCCGAGGGAGAAATTGCACATCAGTGTAGTAGTTCAAACTCAAATAATTATTTGTTCTTGAGAGTCCAGTCATACGTAATTTCTGTAACATTGGCAAATGCATCTTCTCTCGAACCTCTGCAAAAACAAATTTGTTAGAATTATATTGCCATTTTAGTAAACTGATTTCTGAAACTAGCTATTCTAAGGAAATCCTAATGGACCCACCATCAAACAAATTTATTAGTTAATGAAGTATACTTGAAGAGAACATATTAGATCACTGTGTTATTGTCACAGTGTAACTCACAATTGATTGGAGGGTGTGCATAAAATTAAGTGTTAGAATAATTTTTGAAATAACGACGTGAATTTTAATTATACATTTACGTCCCATAGTCATAAGTATTAGGAGAAATGTAATATTGGCACCCCATCTCCCACATAGATACTTTTGACTTCAGAACTGTTAAGTGTTACCATCTGCCTTTTTAAAAGATAGAGTACAGCAGAAAACCTCCTGTTTGTTCTGAGGTAAATGCAATACAGAAAATGACTGTGAGTTCCAGCCAATTGAAGCAAGGCTTTTGGCACAGCTCCCATGAAAAAAAAATGAAGGGCATTCAAACTTAGGATGTTTGCAAATGTTCCTTAATTTCAATATCTGTAAGTAATAGGCATTCAGTTCCTTGAATTATTTTACTTGGAAGAGGGAAAAGATGGTTTGATATTGCAATAAACATTGTGTAGTGCCAATTCAGAGGAAGACTGATGGAAGACAGTTTGGTTGTTCATCTATTCACCTTTGGCAGAGTCTGTCCTTAGGCTGAACTCTTTCTTTCCAATAAAATTTATACCCTCTGTTCATTTCTGGGCAGAGCTGGGCAATGGCAGCAACTGATGTCAATTCTAAATACTCCTTTTTGCAGAAAATATTACACTTAACATTACAATCACATAGGGATTAAATCTTTATTTAATATAGAGTAGGCTCTTCTGGCCCTTCGAGCTACACTGCCCCACCAATTTAACCCCAGCTGAATCGCGGGGCAATTTACAATGGCCAATTAACCTACTAACCGGTATGTCTTTGGACTGTGGGAGGAAACTGGAGCACCCAGGGAAGGCCCACAGATTCCACTGGGAGAATGTACAAACTCCTTACAGAACGGAGCCGGAATTGAACTCTGAACTCTGGAACACCCCACGCTGTGATAGTGTTGCACTAACTGCTACACCACTGTTATTCCAGCATTGGCTGTTCGAAGCTTATACAGTTACTGATCCCACTGGCGTTTTAAAGGTACTGCAAAATTCTTAAGCCTGACAGGGCAGTGAAAAAAAAGTTAAACCATACCAATACTAAATGCAAAATATTTTAAGTGAAAGAAATTATATTTTAGAAGAAATAAATAAACGAAGAACTGGCAAAGTTAATTAATATTTTTTAAAAAATTACTTGGGTAAGGAAGAGGTATAAAAATGAGAATATGATATTCAATGCATTGTCACACAGTTTGAATGATTGAATGATTAAGAATTAATCAGCAAAAAATTAATTTTACTTTGTGTACATTTGTGCTTATCAAAGTGAACACTTTCCATTTTGGCAACACAGAATCAACTTCAGGTGCAGTAACTGGATGCAGAATAAACTTCAAACTACTTCACCCAATTCCGTCGTTCAAATGCATTCTCAGATAAACTAGTATGTTAGTTTTTCATTTCCAACCTTGTAACTCTGAGTGACATTGCTAACTTGGAAGCAGATTAGAGAATTTTACCCTACCAATTAGAATATAGCCTGGGATTGCGAAAGCTCTTTTCACTTAGAACCCAGACATGGAGGAGCCTTTCATGTGTCTGTCTTGGCTACACTCAGTCGCAGATTGTAGAGGAACAATGCCAGTGCATTGGGCACATGATCTCCAAGTGGATAATATTTGAATTGAGATTATTTTAATATTCTCCAGTCCAAGTATAATTTTTTAAACTGCAGATGCAGGCAATCAGAAATAAAAACAGAAAATCGAAACATTCAACAGGTCAGGCAGTACTGGAGGAAATCGATTTGAATTTTTAATTTTTTATTAGTTTTCAGCTATGTGGTTCTCACAAATAACCAGAACATTTTCTGGGTACATAAAGTTTATAACTGTGAATAAATCTTGAGGTTAAAAACCCTAGTCTTTACTAATTTTTGATGAAGGTTGGGAAGTGGGAGTGAATTCTGGGTACAAGACTCCACAGTGTGAATTTGTTCTAATTGCTGTTTGGAAGCCAGCCTCATTGGGTGGAAAACACAGGAGTAGAACCCATAGGCCAGATGCATTATGTATTCTGGAACTGGAGCAGAGATACTGAAACAGGGGAGAGATGGCCAGGCGAATGAAGAACAGAATCAACCGCAGGGAATTCAGAGATAGCTCTGGAAAAGAGACAGGGTATCAGTGACCACAAAGTTGATACAGATGTTGAGAGAAGAGGTCAGTATTGCCTGGGATCTCTGTCATCATGGGTTCAGAGGCTTGCCTCTGTGGAGGATAAGGGACTATAAAAAGCATCATGAATCCAATTATAGAGTCTAATTACAGGGGAGAAGGTTTAGGTAAACTTGATCTTGGGAATGGTCCAATTGTAGGCATCCTCATCATCAGGTAGGGGCCATTAGGGATGGGATATATGTAGGATGTCATGTTGGGTGTAACCTGGAGGAGAGAAATTTGAGGCATGTTGGCTCATGAAAACGTTAAATGAGTAACCCACCTCGTTGAATTAGACATCTCTCAACGGCCTCTTGGAACCACTTATAGGTGGGTTGGTTTCATGGGAAAGATTGAAAGCTTCCATCACAAATTTAACTGTTCTAGAGGGGGTGGATGGTTAAGTTCCCCCCTATATTACCAATTCACAAATCAGTTAGTGTATTAAAAATACACAGTATGGTTTTAAATTAGGGTGAGTTTCCACTTAAGACCTCATTGCAATTTAGGCAAGCTTCGCACCCCCCGCCCCAATAGATAATTGTATTCATACAGCAACAGAGACTCAATGGAGTGCTGAAAATTGCTGGGCAGAGACAATCACTTGGTAAAACTTTGTCCCAAGAATATGAAAATACAATGGGCAGTTTGAATTAGTAATCTTTGATTTATTTTGCCAAATGTTGTTCATTTTGCTTGACAGGGCCAGGATGAATTTTAAAATATCAAATGACAATGAAATAGTATAAACTATAGAGATTTAGCAGTTGGAACAAATAGCAATTCTTAAGTAACAAACAATCTGCTGGAAGAACTCAGTGGGTTGAGCAGTATCTGTCAAGGGGAAAGGAATTGTCAACGTTTCAGGATTGCAAAAATTAGCAATTTTTTTTTTATTATTGCCTGAATAGTATTCAAAGTTAGGTAGTCGCTTGTTTTCCAGGAGAAGACAAGAGGTAATTCATCAATAGCATTAATTTTTTGTTAGATTTTCAGTGGATGGTCTTTAGGATACATCTCCACTGATGAGTCGAGGTAGCAAGACAGGTCAGTCAGATGAGTGAAAAAAACTTTTAAAACACTTAAAGCAAAATCAAAGAGATTTTGTTGACGACTTAGACTGCACTGAAAATGATTGTTTTGATTCCGATTCACCAGATTATGGGAAGGATATAATAAAACCAGACAGGGTACAGTAGAGAAAACAAGGACATTGTTAGGTCTCAAACATTTTAATTATGAGGAAAGTTTAGGCTTTTTACAGTACAGTGGAAGCAGAGGAGAGATTTAACTGACGTATAGAGTTATGAAGCATCTAAAACAAATAGCTAGGGGTTCCTTTCTTTGTCAGGGAAGTGAAAAAACAGGTAAAAAGAAGAGAGATAAGGAGAGCATTTTATCCAAAGGTTGTAAGATACAAACCCTCATTGCTTTTAAAAAGTAGCTGGATGCTTATATTAGAACTGCAGAACAAGACTAGAAAGTGGAATCGGTAGAGTCATTGTTCTTAACCAGCAGAGACACAGTGGGAGGGGGGGATGAATGTCCTCCTCTGTAAGTATCTGATTCTGGACATCACCAACAAAACTTGGAGTGGAGAAAAAGAAAATGAAGATAATAACACAAATGCAAATTAGCGAACGCTTCTAACATATAGAATGAGATCTATAATAATGAAGCAGTGGAGGCAACCTCAGTAATATATTTTTAAGACAAGGCTGGATAGATTTTTGCATAGTAGGGGAATTAAGGGTTATGGGGAAAAGGCAGGTAGGTGGAGATGAGTCCATGGCCAGATCAGCCATGATCTTATTGAATGGCAGAGCAGGCTTGACGGGCCAGATGGCCTACTCCTGCTCTTATTTCTTATGTCCTTATGTTCTATATTTTAAAACTGAATTCACCCAAGCTAGCCTTTACATATGGAATATATTCTGTAACTACATAATGTAACATGGATACCTGAAATCAACCAAATATACTTCTTTTCTGGATGTACTTAGTAAAATACCAGATTCTTTCACATGTGAGAAGTTAAAAGTGTTCTCTCTAAATCATGATAATTATTACAAATTATCCTTGGGATGTGGATGCCTCAAGACAACTACGTACATCTGCTGTAAATAAGATCACAGTCTCTAAAACTCACATTTCAGAGAGATCAGACTTTGCTGATAATTTTGATTCAATTAGTGCATTGACTTAAGCAAGAACACTGAATGTATTGTGTCTGCGTCAAATAATATACTTGAAATGAACAGCAGCCCACTGCCATCGGACTTCATTATTCCAACACTCACCCTGAATAATAAAGCCAGCTGTGAAGCTAACGGGAGTAAAAACAGTGGATGATAGGAAAGCTTCTGGTGTATAAACATATATATATATATATATACACACACATACATACATACACACACACACACACACACACACACACACACACACACACACACACACACACATATATATACACACACACACACACATATATATATATATATATATATATATATATATATAAACCTATACATCTACTGTATAGGCAACATATAAGTAACTCTTGCTTCCCTCCCCATGCAGGTTATACATTTCAGAAGTAAGTTTTTCAAGTAGTGGTGTAATTTTTAAAGATACTGTTTGAAGATGATCAGTTTCAGTCATATTGCAAAAAATGCAAAATTTCCCCTTGGTCCCAGGATTGCCCAGCAACATCAGTGTCAATTCTCAGAAATTTGTTAACACTATTATTTGCAAACTCAAGTAAATCCATTAAGAGAGACTTATACATTTAATCCTTTAAAACTGCTGCAAAGAAATTAAGCAGCTGATTGGGTTAGGGCCAAGGCTTGCTGATGATTGGTATCATCACAAGTCACTAAGCATCCAGCAAAATTTCAGTGAAAGCTGTGACTCATTTGATTTTCTGCCCCCTCAGGGGGTATTGCTGAGATGTGGATTTGTCACATGGTTATACAAGGGCTCCTGCTGCTCACTTTAACAGCTCCCCTCAATTACAAATTACAGGCAATTTCCTTCAGTTGATGCAGCTAGGTTTTGACTGCCATGGCTCAAACTAATCCACTTTGCTTGTGATCATCAGGAGGGCTTTTTGGATTACGGTGAAAGCTTTTCTGCCAATAAATTGTGTTAATGTCTGCTACAGGAAGTGTCTCTTCCCCTGTAGAAAGAGGCAGGTGGACAATCTAGTAGCTGCTTTGTAGATTAACACACAGCGTAAGCTAGATACGAAGTGTTAACTAAGTCCTTCGTTTTCATAGTTACAGATCTGGAATAGTGTTGGTTAGAATGAAGCACTATACAAGTGCCTCTCTAATATCACAAGCCTTTCTATGCTGAATACACGAATGTGATTCTAAAGCATTGATCTAAATTGAGCCCATTCAGATTCCTTGCTGGAATTAAAAAATGGCTGATCTCATTCCAGTTTAGATTACACAATCTGTCCTTTAAGAGTTTGCAGAGTTATAATATCTCTGTTATTTTGCTTCTAAAAATTGTCAGTATCAAAGGCACTTTTGCCAATTTGCCAAAAGAATTGTCCACAATCTAATTTCCTACCCTTTCACATACCTCATAACTTTCTTACTATTCCTAAATTGTAAAATTAATTTAAGACTCCTACATCAACTGAACAATTAGTTCCACTTCTATTCCTCAACACTGATAGTATTAAAAATGTAACACTATCTTATTTTGCGTTTGCCTATATTTCTTCCTCTTCTTTCCTTTTTCTTTATTTCCTTTTTAACTGCTGTTGATCTTTAAGATCCTTTTTATTGCTTTGAAGTTTTAATACTGTTGCTCTTTATTTGTATGAGATAAACCATGAATGTTGTAATTCCTCGATGTATTCTTTGTATAGTTCAGACATGTGCATCATTATAATATATTTCATACTGTTTTTTAATGTCTTATTCTTCACCTTTCAAAATGGATCCCAACACCAGCATTAAATATACTTGTTTTCTCCATGATGATATATGTAGCAATCGTACAGTATTTTCTACCTTTGTTTCCATTTTTTGGCATTTTTCCCCTTTTATTGAAATCCTTGTCTTTACTTTTAAGAAAAAATAGTTTTGTACTACACCACGCAACTTTGTAGATAATTGGAATGCTTAGCAAAAAAGCCATAGCATCCATATTGAGCCTTTTTCTGAATCATTGTCATTTTAACAATGATTCAGCAGGCTCATTTCATTTATTCCCTGCTGCTCTATTTCAGTGACCACTGCCTGCTCCATGTTTCTGAAGCCCTCCCTCAGGTCCTAACTCCAGCTGACCAACCAACATAACAATTCACTGTGTGTAATTGAATTACATAAAGAAAGATGATCCCAGGTTTCATTTCCAATCTGTCATCAATTAGCTATGGCAGGCCACATTAACCGTGAGATACTCAGCATTTCTGGGTAATACAGGCTGAGCACCCCTTATCCGAAACTCCAAAATCCAAAACTTTTTGAGCACTGACAAAGCATCACAAAAGGAAAATTCCACAAGGCACTGGGAAGGTTCATGTGAATGCACGGGCCTCTGCACACCATAATAGTTCTAAGAAATAAACTTATATATGTAATGAACAGAAGTCAATAAAAAATAGAAAAACACTGCATAAAGTGAAAAATGAAGATCTCGAGCAGGTATTGAAAGAGTGGATTTGTCAGCATCAGAATGAACATATGCCATTTAATGGTATGCTGAACGTGAAACAAGCAATGATCTATCACAACAAACTGAAAATTTAAGGTGATTGTGAATATTCAGCTGGCTGGTAGCAGAAATTTAAGAAAAAAAACACTAAGTTATATTGTTAAATACTTGTGGTGATAAAGCATCTGCTGATCATGAAGCAGCAGAGAAATTCATTGACGAGTTTGCCAAGATTGTCGCTGATAAAGATCTAACACGCTGAATCACTGCATCAGTACAATTGGGTGATGAACAAGTGTAAGGGAAAGACTGCTTCAGTTGCACATCAATTCAGAGTCGGGAATGATAGTGATTAGTGATGCCAAACAGCCACTGACTGTCCACCCGGACGGCCGAGGTAGTGATAATTTACCTTCCAGGCGGTTCAATGTACACATTATTGTTTTATGCACAAAATTATAAAAAATATTATATAGAACTACCTTCAGGATATAGGTATAAGCTGTTTATGTAATTTAAATGGATTTCATGTTTGGACTTGGGTGCCATCCCAAATATTCCAAAATACGAAATTTCCAAAATCTGAAACATTTCCAGCCCCAAGCACTTCGGATAAGGGGTGCTCGACCTGTGCTGTAAAACTGATAAGAGCTCTTGCAATAAACAACATGCAATGACCACTTGCTGGCAGTGGTTGTCTGTGGAGAAACTTCTGTACTTCTTTGCCCACAATGTTCTTCACTAACTAACCACTGACACCAGATACTCCATGGAAGGAAGCCCGTTGCCCTTTCCCCGGTCTGGTCTGTAGACGACCAAGGATAATGTCTCTTGCATACAGATGGGAATAAACATAAACACGAGGAATTCTGCAGATGCTGGAAATTCAAGCAACACACATCAAAGTTGCTGGTGAACTCCCCCTTTTCTTTCTCTCTGGGCCTCCTGTCCCATGATCCTCTCATATCCCTTTTGCCAATCAACTGTCCAGCTCTTGGCTCCATCCCTCCCCCTCCTGTCTTCTCCTATCATTTTGGATCTCCCCCTCCCCCTCCCACTTTCAAATCTCTTACTAGCTCTTCCTTCAGTTAGTCCTGACAAAGGGTCTTGGCCCGAAACGTCGACTGTACCTCTTCCTAGAGATGCTGCCTGGCCTGCTGCGTTCACCAGCAACTTTGATGTGTGTTAGATGGGAATAAATGAGGAGTTCTCAACATTGGTCCAATACAATGAAAACTCACAAGAGGGGAAGTTGCAGCACAAGAATACATGACAACACACCTACTGTGGGTGGTATAGTAGCGTAGTGGTTAGCGCAATGCTTTACAGTACCAGCAACCAGGGTTCAACGGAGCTTGTACCTTCTCCCTGTGACCGTGTGGGTTTCCTCCAGGTGCTCCGGTTTCCTCCCACATTCCAAATGGCAGATTAACTGGTCATTGTGAATTGTCCCGTGGATAGGCTAGGGTTAAATCGGGGGTTGCTAGGCAGCACAGCTTACAGGGCCAGAAGGGCCTATTCTGCATTGTACCTCAATAAATAAATATTTCAGACAGTAGAAGGACCATTGATTTGATTGTGTCCTGCTGTCCTGTCACACAGTCATGACAGGTAGTGGAAGTCAAGTGATTAAAGTGAAAGAACAATGAACTGTAAAGGATGTAAACAGTAAACTGTGATGAAAACTGGACTGAAGGTGCTATATTTGAATGCACTCAATATACGGTATAAGGTAGGTGATGTAGTGCAGTTTAAGATTAGCAAGTATAACATTGTGGGCATCGCTGAGTCATGGCTGAACGAAGATCATAGTTGGGAACTTTACATCCAAGGAAACACAGACTGTATCGAAAGAACAGGCAGGTAAGCAGATGGGGTGGGGTGGCTCTGTTGGTAAGAAAATGAAATCAAATCCTTAGAAAGAGGTGACATAAGATCAGAAGACATAGAGTCCTTGGGGGTGGACTTAAGGAACTGCAAGGATAAAAAGACCCTGATGGGGGTTATATACAGGCAACTGAACAAATTGCAGCAGAAGATAGAAAAGGCATGTAAGAAGGCCAAGATTATGTAATCACGGGGGATTTCAATATGCAGGTAGATTGGGAAAATCAGGTTGATGCTGCATCCCAAGAGGGGGATCTTGTAGAATGCTATCAGATGGCTTTTTTCTTAGAGCAGCTTGTGGTTGAGCCAGCGAGAGAAAAGGCAATTCCTGACAGAATATTGTGTAAAGAACCAGATTTGATTAGAGAGCTTTGGGTAAAGGAACTCTTAGGAGGCAGTGGCCACAATATGATAGAATTCACCCTGCAGTTTGAGAGGGAGAAGATAAAGTCAGATGTATCAGTATTACAGTGGAGTAAAGGAAATCATAGAGACATGAGAGGAGCTGGCCAAAGTTTATTGGAAGGGGACATTAGCAGGGACTATCAGAAAACAACAATGGCTGAAGTTTCTGGGAGCAATTTGGAAGGTGCAGGATAGATACAACCCAAAGGAGAAGAAGTATTCTAAAGGGAGGATGATGCAATTGTGGCTGACAATGAAGTCAAAGACAACATTAAAGGAGAAGTGTTTAATAGTTCAATAGTTCCATTTAATACCAGAAAATGTATACAGTGTACAACTTGAAATTCTTGTTCTTTGCAGACATCCACGAAAACAGAAGAATGAATGACAGTAAAACGTTAGGACCCTGAAGGCCCCTCTTCCCCCTCCCACACACAAGCAGCAGCAAAGCATCAACCCTTCCCCTCCCCTACATTTCAGCAGGAAGCATCAGCACCCACCACCCACTAAGCAAGCATTAGCAAAGCCCCCATAGAACGACCATGATCTGCAGTACAACAAAAACTAATTGTTCACCTGACAATTCGACATGCCACAGCGGGAGGGGAGACCAATGAAACAAAACAACTCGCTGATTACATTGTTACAGTCTGCTGCATCACTTTTATTCTGAGTTTTCTGACTTGAGAATTGGCAGCAAACTCTCCCTACCATAGAGAGAGATGAGATAGATAGATAGATAGAGAGATAGAGATAGAGAGATTGAGAGAGAGATAGCTAGAGAGAGAGAGAGGGAGAGAGATCCAACCCAAGTACAGAGGCCTCTGACAGCCAATCTGCTATTCACAATGTTCCGTTTCTCCCTTGACGCCTCAGTCGGCAACATGGGCATGGAATTGATTCATCCACGGGGCTGCAGGGCCTTACCCCAAAGGTGCGCATCTTCCAGGCCACATCCTGGAGATATCAAAAATGACTGGTCAGTAAGCTCCAGGGGGGGGGGGGACCACTGCCTTAATAAAACAGTTTGAGTGCAGCTATGGATCATGGATTCTGACAGAAGCCAATGCGCCTTGAAAAGGCAAAAAAAGAGACATTAAAGTGAAGAAATTAAGCTGTTTTGCAGATGAGCTTGAAGAAGCTGCCCTCTGGAACACCTTGGCTCCGTTATGAGAGGGCATATACTACAGCAAAAAATAAGTGGGAAATTAGGGGATTGGGTGCTTTTAAAAGCCAAGAGAAGGTAACCAAAAATGCTATAAGGAGAGAAAAGGTGAAACATGAAGGTAAGCTAATCAATAATATAAAAGAGAATACCGAAGAATTTTCTGCTATTTCAAGAGTAAAAGGGGCGAAAAAGAATATTGGACCACTGGAAAGTGACACTGGAGAGGCAGTAATGGGAGATGAAGAAATGGTGGATGAATTTGATAAGTATTTTGTATCAGTTGTCACTGTGGAATACACTAGTAGTATACAGAAGCTCAAGAGTATCAGGGTAGTTAATATTACTAAGTAGAAGGTGCTTGGGAAGCTGAAAGGTTTGATAAGTCACCTGGACCAGATGGACTACAGCCCGAGTTTCTGAAAGAGGTAACTGAAGGGATTGTGGAGGCAGTAATACTCTTTTAAGAATCACTAGTTTCTGGAATGGATCTGGAGTGGCAAATTGCAAATGTCACTCAATTCTTTAAGAAGAGAGGGAGGCAGAAAAAAGGAAATTATAGGCCAGTTAGCCTGCCTTCACTGCTTGGGAAGATGTTGGAGTCCGTTATTAAGGATGAGGTTTCAGGGTACTTAGAGGCAAATAATAGAATAGCCCAAAGTCAGCATGGTTTCCTTAAGGGGAAATCTTGCCTGACACATCTGTTGGAATTATTTGATGAAGTTCCAGGCGGGATAGACAAAAGAGAGTCAGGGGATGTTGTTTTTACTTGGATTTTCAGAAGACCTTTGACAAGGTGCCGCAAATTAGGCTGCTTAACAAGATAAGAGACCATGGTATTACACAAAAGATACTAGCATGAATAGAAAACTGGCTGACTGGCAGGAAGCAAAGAGTGGAAATAAAGGGGGCCTTTCTGGTTGGGTGCCTGTGACTAGTGCGGTTCTGCAGGGGTCAGTGTTGGGACCACTTTTTTGCACGTTATATATTAATGATTTGGACGATGGAATTACAGTAATGGTTTTGTGGTCAAGTTTGCAAATAAATTGAATATTGGGGGAGGGGTAGGTAGTGGTGAACAAACAGATAGTCAGCAGAAGATCTTAGACAGATTAGGAGAATGGACAAAGAAATAGAAAATGGAATATAGTGTTGGGAAGTTTATCGTTTTGCACTGTGGTAGAAGGAATAAATGTGTAAACTATTTTATAAACAGAGAAAATTTAAAAATCGGACATGCAAAGGGACTTGGAAGTCCTCATGCAGGATTCCCTAATCACATGGAAGAAATCTGACTGGATTGCAGTTATTAACATCTTTTCATTCATGAGTTAGAAATATCATTGGCGTGACCATTGTTCATTAACTAGAACCTGATGAAGGGTTTGTGGCTTGAGTCAGTGGTCAGTAAGGTAAATGCAATGTTAGCATTCATTTCTAGATGGCTAGAATATAAGAGCAAGGATGTAATACTGAGGCTTTATAAGGCAATGGTCAGACCACACTTGGAGTATTGTGAGCAGATTAGAGCCCTTTATCTAAGGAAAGATGATTTGGCATATAACAATGGAGGTTTATGAGAATGACTCCAGGAATGAAATGGTTAACATATGAGAAGTGTTTGATGACTCTGGGGCTGGACTAGCTGGAGCTTAGAAGAATGAGCGGTGATCTCATTGAAACCTATCGAATATTGAAAGGTGTAGACCGAATGGATGTGGAGAGAATGGTTCCTATAGTGGAGCCGTCTAGGACCAGAGGGCACAGCCTCAGAATTGTGGGACATCCATTAAGAACAGAGATGAGAAATTTCTTTACCTAGAGGGTGGTGAAGCTGTGGAGGCCAAGTCGAATATATTTAAAGAGAGTTTGATAGATTCTTGATTAGTCAGGCCAGCGAAAGTTATGGACAGAAGTCAGGAGATTGAGGTTGAGAGAGATAATATATCAGCCACAATGGAGTGGCAGAGTAGACTCGATGGGACAGATGGCCTAATTCTGCTCTTAAGTCTTATGGTCTTAACTCCATGAACATTCCTATACTCAATTATGACATTGTTCAGTATAAGAATACCAAAGTCAAAGCTGAAGCCTTTGTAATTTTCTTTAGTTGGAAATATAAATGGAAGAACCAATCCAAATACTTCCTGAGCTTCTCACCTTCACAGATAGGTGTCAATTTACTTCACGCTATATCAAGGAGCTGTTGAATGCACTGTTTTCCATTATTTGTTTCACTTCTACCCAAAATGTCCCACAATAGCTGCAACACCAGCATCTATCCAAATTAGTATAATATAACTGAGGTATGTAGGTCAAACCAGTCTTCCCAATTATCATCAAAAGCATTGTCAAGGGTTGTACTTTCAAGCATTTACTCACCAGTTTGGGATCTTCCAGAATGACCCCGCTCCTGTTTTCAAATCAGTCTTGATTTAAATAATGCACCAAGTACCGAAGCAAGGTACACGTGATGACACTGGAATCTGTGGCATCAAGGAGCCTTGAAAAATTTAAGTCAAAGAAGTTTGAGGGAATATTTCCATGGGAAAGGTTCAATCTGAGCACAAAGGAAGTTTCAGCTATTAACTGAGATGAGGGATGATAGAAGATGGACTACCCTCCGTGGGTAATTGCAACTCATGCTACACTCCAGAGTAACATCACCATGCAGGACAAAGTAGCCTGATTCTTTATAGAGATACAAGAGAGACTGCAGATGCTGAAAACCTGGAGCAACACTGATACACAATGCTGAAGGAACTCAGCAGGTCAGGCTACACCCTGAAGGGAAAGGAGCAGCCTTCATTTTGGATCAAGACCCTTCATCAGGTCCTAGTTAATGAACAATGGTCACTTCAACGATATTTCTAACTCGGGAATGAAAAGATGTTAATAACTGCAATCCAGTCAGTTTTCTTCCATGTGATCAGACTTCAGAGTACTTTTATTTTCAAACTGCCTACTTTCAAGACAAAGCCTATAAAAATGCGAAATTCAGATGTAAACAATCAGCAAATGTAACAGGTAATTTAACAGACTGTCTTTCAAGAGGGTGACCCCTTGCAAGGCAACAGGCCCTGATGGAATATCTGGTAGGGCTCTGAAAACCTGTGCCAACCAACTGGCAGGGTGTTCAAAGATATTTTCAATATTTCATTTCTACACTCAGAAGTTCCCACCTGCTTCAAAAGAGCAACAATTTTACCAGTGCCCAAGAAGAGCAGCGTGAGCTGCCTTAAGGACTGATGTCCAGTAATGCTCATGTCTGTGGTGATGAAGTGCTTTGAGAGGTTGGTTATGGCTAGAATTAACTTCTGTCTCAGTAAGGACCTAGATCCACTGCAATTTGCCCATCACCATGATAGGTCTACAGCAGATGCGATCTCACTTGCTCCTCACACGGCCTTTGATCACCTGGACAATACAAATAGCTATGTCAGGATGCTGCTGATTGACTACAGCTCAGCATTTAACACAATCTTCCTACCTTTCTATTAAAAAGCTCCAGAACCTGGGCCTCTGCAACTGTATTCTTGACTTCTTAACTGGAAGACCACAATCTGTGCGGATCTCCACCTCACTAACAATCAACACTGGTGCACTTTAGGGATGTGTGTTTAGCCCACTGCTCTACTCTCTCTACACCCATGACTGAGTGGTTAGGCACAGCTCAAATGTCATCTATAATTTTGCTGATAATACAAGTATTGTTGGCAGAATTTCAGATGGTGATGAGGGAGTGTACATGAGCAAGGTACTGTATATCAGCTAGTTGAGTGGTTCTCATAAAGGGATCTGAAGTGAAGAGAGAAAGCAGTTTCAAGTTCCTGGGTGTCAATGTCTCTGAGGACTTAACCTTGACCTAATGTATTGATGTAGCTACAAAAAAGGTAAGACAACGGCTATATTTCATTAGGAGTTTGAGGAGATTAGGCATGTCACCAAAAATACTTGCAAATTTCTATAGATGTACCATGGAGTGCATTCTAACTGGCTGCATCACCGTCTGGTAAGAGGAAAGGCTACTGCACAGGATCAAAATAAGCTGGAGGGAGTTGTAAACTTAGTCAGCTCCGTTATGGGCACTAGCCTCCGTAGTATCCAAGACATCTTCAAGAAGCGATGCCTCAAAAAGGCAGCATCCATCAATAAAGACCCCCATCACTCAGGTCATCAAGGAGGAGGTACAGAAGTCTGAAAGGATACACTCAGTGATTCAGGAACAGTTTCTTCCCCTCTGCCATCCCATTTCTGAATGCATATTGACCATTAAGACCACCTCACTACCTTTTTGACTTCTGTTTTTGCATTACCTATTTAACTAATATATCTATATATTTACTGTAATTCACATTTTTCTATTATTATTACTGCAAAGACAACCATTTTCACGACATATGCTGGTGATATTAAACCTGATTCTGAACAGTTTTTGAGGCAGTAATCTTCATAAAGTCCCTGAATCAGACAGAAGGTGTTTTGAAGGGGAAACAAAAATATAAGCAGACATTCTTTTGTAGTGCATTGGTTGTGCCTAAAGCCTTTGTTAAATGAACTTATTTCATTAGATCTTCTTTGTAATGCGGTTTTTGCTTTCTACAAGCCTGTACCCAAAATCCTACAGTGGGCAGCCAAAGGCATTCACATAGAGACGATAAAACAATACTTAAGGTCACCTCAGTGGAAAGACCAGAAGATAACTGGAAGTGTCTTTGGCAGCGTTTACTCAGTTTTAAATGGGTGAATTTGACTAATATCGACTAGAATAACAACAGTGTAAAAGGCAAAGGGGGAGGAATTCTTGAAATATATACCAATATTTTTTTTTGATCTATGTGTTTCCAGCCAGCAAGGATAGATGCAGTGCTTAGATTTAGTTCTGGGAAATAAAATACCACAAGCGATGCCAGTTCAGTGAGCGAACACACAGAATATCGTGATTTTGTAAAGGGAAAAGTTATAGTCAAGCCAAAATTATTTAACTGGAGTTGGATAAATTAGAGCTTAATACAGAACAAAGCTGAATATTGAGGGTCAGAGCAGTTCCCAAAAATAGGGAATACTAAGTCCAAAAAGAAGAATGACAGCAGGTTAGCAATTCAAATAAAAGAAAATAGCACCTGCTTGTTAATGTCAATATCTAATTGGCCAATCATGTAGCAGCAACTCAATGCATAAAAGCATGCTGACATGGTCAAGAGGTTCAGTTGTTCAGATGGAACGAGGAAGAAACATAATCCAAGTAACTGCGGAATGATTGGTGGTGCCAGACAGGGTGGCTTGAGTATCTCAGAAACTGCTGATCTCCTGCTATTTTCATACACAACAGTCTCTAGAGTTTACAGAGGATGATGTGAAAAACAAAAAAAAAACAAAAAAACAACCATCGAGCAGCAGTTCTGTGAGCAAATATGCCTTTTTAATGAGAGAGGTCAGAGGAGTATGGCCAGACTGGTTCATGCTGACAGGAAGGCAATAGGAACTCAAATAACCACATATTACAAAAGTGGTGAGCAGAAGAGCATATCTAAATGTACAACACATCATACCTTGAAGTGGATAGGCTACAGCAGCAGAATACCACAAACATACACTGTGGCTACATTATTTGGTATACGATGTACCTAATAAAGTGGCTGCTGTGTGTAGTACGTGAAGAATGAGACCAATTAGGGATTACAGGAACGAGCATGTGGAAGCGTAGTTAAGATGTTCAATGAGCATTTTTGCAACTGAATTCATATAAATCATGCCATATTATAGCAATAAAGGAAGAAAGTGGAGGAAATCTGGTTAGAATGGATATTAGACGTGCTTCAAAGATTAAGTGTCCTCAGAGTATAAAATAGAATTTGATCCAGATAGGATACACATTTCTAAGTATCTTACCAAGCCATTGGGGAAGGAGGGCCGGGTGCCAGAAAAATGGAAGTGTGGAAACACTCGGCCCTATTTTAAAAAAAGGGATAACCCCCTCCCACCCAACAAAAAAAGATGGAGGTTAGCCAGCTTGACATTGTTGGTGGGAAATTTTATCTTTTAAAGATAATTATCCAAGACTAATCAAATTAGCATTTGGAAACATATGGGGTGAAAAGGTAAGTTGTGCTAAAGATAAGATAAAGTCCTCTGCTTTCAATGACCAAGATAGCTGCAGTTAATAGAGTGTAAATGGATTTTCAAATGAGAGTTGACAATTTACTGTGTAATATTTCTTGTGTCATGAGATTAGAGACCTATGGCAACTTGACAAGTAAATGGAGGTGAATATTTTGAACAGGAGTAATGGATACCGTGATCTTTTTTTTGTGCTGAAACCATTTCATGTTTCAAATATGTTTATTATAAGGAATTAAGAGTAGTTGGTGTAATTTCAAAGTTTGCAGATTCCAAGAAACTCATCTGCAGCGTAACAATGAAGAGAACAATTAACATATTTCAGGAAGGGGAAAGTTTGATGAGGTTGACAAAAAGTGGGATGAAATTTGATGCAGAGAAGTATGAAGCAATGAATTTGGTTGTAAGAATCAGGTGAGACCATCTGAAATAATTGTTTAAATTTTGAACTCTGAAGCAGAAAATGGAGAGACCTGGGATTGGTGTACACAAATCTTTGAATCATACTGAGAACCAATGATTTTGAAGCAGCAATAATGGATACACGTAAGCAGAATTGTACATGGACAACTATGTGTAAACACATAGTTAAGACAAGCAAAGGTACTCTTTGACAATGACTTGGTTCTTGAAAGTGGCTTTGTAAATCATAAAACTGTATTTGCTTGAAGAATGAAATGTTATTCCTACTTTATTGGTATCTGCAGGTTTAACTGCAAGTGTACAGGAAGCTTAATTTTTTTAAAGATGTATCAAAGTTGTCGCTCATTGGGTCTGACCAGGCAATCTGATGAAGTTAGTTCTGGAAGTGGAAAGAAGACACTAGGTATTTCAGAGTGAAAGAACACACAAGAAGGGAGAAAATACACAAGATACATAACAGGAGTATTGGTTCAGAAGCTGATAGTTAGACATTCTGTAAAAACGATACTGCCTGGATTAAGATACAACTGAATTATGAACAGAGGTAGGAGTTGAGAGAGTAATGGAGAAAATGAGAAATGAAGCTAAGCAATCTAGATAGGAGATTGGTCATGTATAGCAAACACAAAATGATAAAGAGAATCAAAATAATGTGTTTACTTGGACAAAAGATTAGTTGCTTTCAAAAATGGCATGTTAAAAATTAATTATGCTACATTTTGATGCTACTATCACAGTGTAGTGAAAATCATTTTTTTTAATTACAGTGAAAGAGTTTAATGAAAGGAAAACTATTAATCTCATCACCTAAGAATAAGTTTCAACACATGGTTGGTAATAATTGAAAACACAAAGAAAGGGTTCATTAATAATATGGTTAAGTTTAGAAGTAATAATCTTCTCAAGCAATTGACTTGATACTAAGGCTGAATATGGTGTCTGAATATGGAAATTCTAACTAAGGAACAAATATATGAGAAAGGATATGAGGAAAATAAGGTAATAAAGGAATGAATCATATCAACATAACTAATTGTGGTACAAGTATTTCAAAATTTTTTAAATCAGTTATGATTACTAAATGAAAATATATAAATTCAAGATAAAAATATGCTTTCTAATTAAAGAGTGACAAAGGAGTAAACATATGTTTTAATTTATTTCTTACAATAAGAGTCTAGGTAATTTTAAAGTACTGGAACTTAAGTCTTAAGTTTCTGATCATAATTTTCATGGCAAATTCAATGTTGTCTATTTATTTATTGGGATAGTTATATAAGATTATAACACATAGGAGCAGAGTTAGCCCATTCGGTACATCGAGTCTGCTCCACTGTTTGATCATGGCTGATTTATTTTCCCTCTCAATCCCATTGTCCTGCCTTCAACCCGTAACCTTTGATGCCCTTACTAATCAAGAACCTATCAACTTCCACTTTAAAAGTACCCAATGACTTGGCCTCCAAAGCATCTCTGGCAATGAATTCCACAGATTCACCACCCTCTGGCTCAAGAAATTCCTTCCCACATGAGTAATATTAACATATTAGTATTCATATAAAATGGTTATAGCTTGGCCCAATAAAACAGGGAAAATTTGAAGTGTGTGTCCTTTAAAATAACATTACTGAATTGTGTAATGTTTTACAAAAGGGCCAAAAATTTATTAAATTCAAATTATAACATAGTTTACTGATATCTCTGATTCTAGCAGTTCCCAGAGAGCTCATCGTTAAATTGAATACCCAAATCGGGCTTAATAAATTGCTTTATTTTTTGCAAGGATATATGTCAGAAGATTGTTAAAATATCCGATGGCCAAATATTTATGTACCACATCTAATTCAATGGTAAAATGCCAGTGAATGTATGGACCTCTGATCTACCGTACTTGCGTTAGAACAACTCCATTTTGTATTAACATTATTATTACAGGAGGAAAAGTTCTTCATAAAGACTGTTGCTATGTAGATTGGACACCGCACAGTAGAAATAAAACCTATCCACAGTAAAATAACAGTTTTATTGAACTTTGTGTATTTATAAAGCATTGTCTGTCTGTCATAAACATTTTTCATTGGTCTAGTGTTTAGCTCATTTTTTCCCTCTTCCCTCTGGAAAGGTTTCATAATTTATACAGTATATTTAATGTATTTTTCTCTGTGTTATTTTTCTATCATGACCGTGGGACATTGTGGTTCACACACTCCTGCGTTGCTGCCATTGAGACAAGTCTGTGATCAGCTGGTAGGAAGTGCACAAGGTTAACTCTTCCCTGCTGAGATCAAGCAGGCTACTGCTGTGCTGTGACCCACGAACAGATGACAGTTCAATTGCTGTTAAGGCTGTGACTCAAATTTAAGAGCCTGTAGTTCAGGATGTTAGCAGTGTATTGCCAGGCCTGCAGGTCTCTCTGTAATAGCACTGATGTAACATTTCTAATTACTTATCTCTCTCTCTCCCCCTTTCTTATTTTGTGTTTATTAAGTCACTTTGCACCACAAACATCATCTGGTCAAAGACTGGACAAGTGGTTTGTTTCTCAGCCTCAAAAGATTTTGTTCTAATTAGAAGCATATTTGATTGAATTTTTTTCATTTTAGATGAATCCCAAATGGAAATACTCAGCTTTACATTTTCAAAAAGTGTTTTATTGGAGTTGCTGGTTTTGAAGTATCTTCCTTCAAAGTTCAAGGTTCAGAGTACATTTATTATCAAAGTACTTACATGTCATCATTTTCAACCCTGAGATTCATATTCTTGTGGGCATACTCAATAAATCAACACTAGAATAATAACCAGAATTGAAGCAATGAGAAGATCACAACTTGGGTGCTCAACCAGGGTGCAAATACAATAAGAAAGAAATAACTATAAGTAAGTAAGCAATACATATCAAAAACATGAGATGAAGAGTTCTTCAAAGTGACTCCGTAGTAAACATTTCAATGATGAAGCGAAGTTAAGAGCCTGAGGGTTGAGGGGTAATAAGTATACCTGAACCTGGTGGTGTGGGTGCTGAGGCTCCTATACCTTCTTCCTGATGGCAGCAATGAGAAGAGAGCATATCCTGGGTGGGGGGGGGGGGTGTCCTTGATTATGTATGTTGCTTTCTTGTGGCAACGTTTTGTGTCGATATGCTCAGTGGTGGGAACGGCTTTACCCATGATGGACTGGGCCATATCCACTACTTTTTGTAGTATTTTCCATTCAAGGTCATTGGTGTTTCCATACCAGGCTGTGGTGCAGCCAGTACTCTCCACTACACATCTATAGATGTTTGTCTTGGCATCTTTAGATGTCATGGCATTCCAACAATGTTTTCCCACATTAAAAGTGCTTTAATTTTTTTAGAAATTTGTTTAAGAGTATAGCATTATACATACATATTTACATTGCTAATGCATATACAACCAGCACAATGCACGGTCATTGTCCCTCCTCCCTGGCAGAAGGCCTTTCTAGTAGAGATGATCTAAGCCAGCACCTATTTTCAGCCTATGTACAGTAGAGTTTAACTACTTATTATCTTTAACAGTGAAGTCTGAGGCGCTATGAAAATTGACACTTTACCTCCTGGTTTTTGTTTGTTCACATTGAAAGTCTTGGATGCAATTACTTGTCAAGATTTAAGATATTAATCTCTGTACATCTAAAAATAGGACTTCCATTGAGCTACATACTTCAACTAAAGTAAGCAATAATTTGAGAGAATTGTTGGTGCTTCCCTACCAGGCTGTGGTGCAGCCAGCACATTTCAGAGAAACAAGGGATGACTTAAATAAGATGTTTCATAATTCAAGATGAAAAGAATAGAATGAATAATTGATATGGTGAAATAAGGTATGCAGGTCTCTTTCTGTAAATACGTGATAGTTCTGACATATAATCAGTTGAGCGTTGCTGTGAAGATAACCCAAATCCCAAAGTATCTGTAGTGTCTTATTAAGGAACACCCATGCAAATTAAAAAAGTTTGAAGATTTGAAAAATATGCATTGATCTAAAGAAAAACTTTCAAACAAAGGGAAGAATTTTACAGAATGCAACCTTTTCAGTGGTCACAAGAGTAACTTAAACATAGTTAAAGATTTGAAAAAGAACTTCCTGAACTAACACTTTCCTTAAGACTTCAAATTTGTATTATCAAGGATACAAGACTCCTTCATGGATGTCTGTAAACAGAAAAATGTCATAACTGTACACTCAAATCATAATATGGCATGTTTAAAGTTATCCATAACTTCTAACTCTTTCCATATAAAGCTGCTGCCATTATGTGAATCTGTACAGTTTTGACTAATAAATCAAATGTTAAGTTATATTTTCAACAGGGAATCCAACAAGAATATTTTTGTTGATAATTTATTCTGAGTTGATTTACTGCAGATATGGAGTGAGATATGAGCTGATTAGAGCAAGAGCTCACTACAGATGTGAAATGTACAGTCTGGAGGTCAAGTGTTTCATTCCACTTTACCAGTAACAGACTGAGGGTGTGGTGAATGGGATAGATTAACAGCACGTAAAACATTAAGCTGTGGCTTTACTCATGAATTGATTCATCATAATGTTTTATTTTTTTTTCAAATGTGTCAACAACTTGGGATAAACACGCATCCATGTTTTCATAACACAACTATTACGTAGAATGTCAAATAATTTTCCTTTCCAGGAAAAGCACATTTAGAATATTGCTGATGACAATCATTGGATACCAATAAGTGTGACATTTCCAGTTTTATAGGATGCTCTATTGTTTGTGTTATTCCAAACAATGTTTACTTTCACTTAGTATTGCCAAATGCACTTTCTCAGCTCCTCCGTAGCCTCCTGCATTAGACGGGTTTCCTTTTCTACTCGGTAGAAAAAGCACAATTGTTTGAGGAACTGCTTTCTCACTGCTTTCCCCAACAATGAGTCAAACACTAAGGTACAATTGAATCAGTCAGACCAGTCCTGTTTTCATGAAGCCACACATCATAATTACTCTTCAAAATGGGACGGCATGTACACTGGTGTGTGCTGGACTTTTTACAGCACCAGATGTTGATTAACAAAAGTACTTGCATTAACTTTCCAAGCAAAGTCTTGTCTCCTAGCAGTGACTAGAATTTTCAGATATCAATTGTTAAAAATTCAATGGTAGGTCAAGCCTTAACAAATCAAATTACCTATAAAATTCATTGTGAACATCAAGGGAAAAAACTAGGAAGACAACATAAGTTATTTTTCACTTGATGAAGATGTACTGACAGTTTGGTGTAGCTACAGAAACATTATATGATTAAATAACACTCGGTTTCACCAGGGAACACACACTAATATTTCATTTTGTACAGACGTACAAATCACGATTAATTTTTAATGTCACCCTTCTTAATAAAATCAGCATTTTTAAAATTTTACTTAAAGTTATAACATTCAGTCAGTATTAAAGCAAAGAGCTACACAGTTTTATAAAGAAAGATACTCAAAAGTAAAAGTATTCAAAAGGTTATGGGTCCACTTTCAGAAAAGAATGACAATCTTAATTTTGAATTTTTTTCTAATGCAATTTCATAAACTGTTTTACTACATTATGTGAAATAACTGAAGATTTAGGAGGAATTCTGAAGTAGTTTGGGGTATTACTTTTTTTTAGTCTGTCCTGAAAAACCCACCTAACCAGCTCTCAAATGAAGATCTTTCCATTTACAATTTAAACTAAAAAATAACTCAACCAAAGTGTTAGGTAAACCATTAAAATACACAAAAATACAACAGAAACATTTAGAAGTATTTTTATATAAACTCCAGTAAATCTCTATATGATTAGATTGATAAGACATTGTTCAAGGTACTGTACTTAAAGGTAAAGAGTGCTCCAGTCACAAGGTAGAAATAATCATTATATTGGTGCAAACAAGCCATCAGAATGAATGCATGCGCACCAAGCACTGAACCACATACAATCTTTATTTAATCATGAAGCTTTTCTAAAAAACACTGTATAGAAGCAATGAACACTGCATGATTGTGTATAAAGTTCTAATTTAATATTAAGATTCTCTTGCCTTCCTTAATGTGTAGAGAATTTTTTTTACCAGTATTGTGTAGAAGCAAAGAAAAGCAGGAATGTAAGAATGTGTGATACAAAGGCAACTGGGTAGGGCAGGCAGAGAGCATGGACACTGACAAACTGCCACTGAAATCTGCTTTATGGCTCTCACGTGTGCTGCAAAAGGAATTTAAGCACATTATAAACTACTGTTTGACAACTAACAGCACACAGTAAATTTTGTTAGATATAAACAATCACTTGTTCTAATCTTTCAAATTAGCATCCAGTTTAACAGTTCTTAACCTCTGGTACAAACGCAATGTGGATTGTTTGAAGTACGATCAGTTTTCTCACCCTTCATTTTGTGTATCAGCATTTTCCCCTGCTAATTAAGAAAGATTCATTACATGTAGGAATAAACCTCTCCTATGTGGGCTTGGGAAGAAAACTGGTTTCTAAGGTTTTGATTGTATCCTCTGTCAGACATTAATCAGTTACTCTTGTCAGCTCATTTCATACCCTTGGTCTTGTTACATCTTCTCTGCCTCAGATACTATGGAAACTGTTGCTATGATAATAAATATGATATTCGAAACAACTAGTGTGAAAGGTTCAGGATTACAGCTGCATTTGAAGAATTTGTTTGGTGTACTGTTTAATATATGTGTCAACTAAAATATTCTTTAAAAGCAAAATACAGATGTTAGTTATGTTCATCAAATCAGGAAGCACCTACGGTAAGAGAAATATGGTTCAGGTTTTGGGTTGAAAACCTTTTAGCTGAACGTTTTAAATCCTCTTCTGTTCCTATCTTCTCTGTTGCAGCTGTTCAAGCCCATATCTTGAAGGCAGAGAAAGCTGGTGAATGGTGGAAGTTTACAGTGAATATCATCTCAGTGTACAAACAAGGGGTGAAACGGATACGGCGTGGAGATCAATTCCTTTGGGTCCGCTCAAAAGACGTCGCCTGCAAATGTCCAAAAATAAAAACAGGGAAGAAGTACCTACTCTTAGGGAATGATGAAGATTCTCCTGACCAGAATGGGGTTGTTGCAAACAAAACCAGCTTGGTGATACAATGGAGGGACACGTGGGCAAGGAGGCTGCGGAAGTTCCAACAGCGAGAGAAGAAAGGCAAGTGCAAGAAAGCATAAAGGGAGACTATGCTGCTTGACTGTAAGCAAGAGTGATATTAGGATAAAATTAGGAACTTGTGAAGGAACTTATCTAGCAGTTGGGATTTTGGAATTGCCAATTTTGCACCTAATGCTGATTTCAAATTCAAAAAATAAACAAGAATACAAAAAAAAGATGGACTACTCTTTGCATAACAGCTGCAAATGTTCTAAAAAGAAGAACATTTGTTTCATAACCAAAATCCTTTCACAATTGCTCTTCTCTGCATAACGCAGTATGGTTTTTGTTAAAGGGGCACACCAATACAAACTGTTGATAGCTGGGAGTCATGCCAAAACTGGTTTGATCCCAACATAAGCTGTTAACTTCTAGCTGTGCAGTTAACCTAAAATGTGGCAGTCTCTATTTTCTTCCCTTGCCCTGTTTACATTTGACACAACATTCAGTGTTACATACTGAGCTGGTCTGCCAAGAAACTTTTGGCAATCATTGTGGACATTGTATTCCTTATTAAATATTTTCAGAAACAGATAACTTTTAAAAACTTGTAAAATGCCATAGCTATACTTGGTGTCTTTTCAGTTCATCCCAACATTTACCTCACATTTATTAAGTTTGTTGGTTTCTCCTTAATTCTGAACTAGTAATTCTTGATTAAAGATGAAAGCTCCATGCCCCTCTGATAAATTCTCCAAGTTTGTTCTCAAACAATTTTATGGATGAATTTTGATAAACTAAATCCTGTCCAAAAAAGACTGACAGTAAAACATCCTGAAATCAATCTCATATTAAAATATAAATGTAAAGAGAGAAAAAAAAGTACCCTTTCAGTATATGATTACTGAAATAAAGCTATATTTTCGTTTCAAGTGAATTCTTTTACAGGTTCACAGAATCACTGCACAAGAACACAATAATAAATTCACCATTATTTCTTGTATTTCTCTTCAAATCTTAACATATATTCAAAGTCATTAAAGTTTCTATTTGTATAGTTAGTCCTTCATTAAAAGCCTTGGATAGATTTGAACGTACTCTCGACTGGAAATATAACATTTGTTGTTAAAAAGAACAAGTAGAGGATGTACTGTACCTAATTCCTCTCCCTACACCCGACAGGCCTGGTGGTTCAGATCCATCACCTGAACAGTGAACTTCACACCTAGATCTCTTTTGTAACGGTGTCGATGATTACAGGCAATAATTTACTGCTTGTTCCAGTGACCAATTTCAGTTCCAATGGGGCAAAGTGACATTTCAACCTTGTGATCACTATCTCCATCAAGCAACCAACTCAGGTCGCACAAATGACCCTTGCCTTTGCTGTGACCCTGTTTACAAGTATGTGAAGCTCATTCTCTAATCAATCATAACAGCAGACTAAAAAATAAAAAGTAGGAAAACAACTAACCTTAAACCAGTACATTTTACCACTTAAGACTGTATAAAGATGAGGTCTTAGCCTAAAATTAAGAGGTACTAAAGAAATGAATGAGTTTTGTAACAGGGTAAACATCTTCAAGGTACCTCAGTTACAGGTAGTGTATAAGACTGACATAATTGGAAGTGTGTTTATATTGATGTAATGTAGTTCTGGGAAAAAAAAGACATTTATATCAGTTCAGCCATACTCCAGCTAACTTAGACTTTACTATTCCCCTTCTACACAGACCTGTCGGGCTATACTTTTACCTGTTAATAAGTTGAACTGTAAATGTTGTTTAGTTATGGTCATTGCATAGTTTGCAATGTTTTCCTACAATGCATACTAATATATTATCATTATTATATATGAATATATTTAATTACACATAAAATTGTGGATTTTTTGGTTGTTAGATGGCTGTAATTGAACCAGATGTGAACATGTACTATAACTGCTGAGCACCCACACTTGATAGAATTAAATCCAGAATTCAGTTGAATAAAGTCTTGTAAACAATACCATATAATATTTGCTGTGAATTATTCGTGTTGTGAATTTTTCATATTCAAAAGTGCGGGAAAAAAAACTGAAAATTGTGAAAATAACCAACTAGGCTGTACAATCTAGTTTTTTTTAGAAAGTTTAAAATTCTTTCTTCTCTAAGTTCATTAGTGAAGTGATGCTCCAAACTTCACTAGTTGATACATGTGAAAATGTTCAAACTTTGATTATATCATGTTGGTACCGTAAAGGTTTATCATGTCTAATCCAGAAAACGGAAACATTCTTTCTGATTAAATTGTTTATAGATTTCAGAGTTACATTTCTCAAAGGACACAAGAACATGTGTGCTGATACATTCATTATAGGTGAACCTGTTTAGTTTCTGAGATAACACAATGTTAAGAATTGTAAACTGATTCAGAGAAATTGTTGTAGCTGAAATAACACGGGGTGTCACAGTAGCGTAGCAGTTGGGAGAGCGCTATTCCTGCTCAGCGTTCAATCCCGTAAGGAGATTGTATGTCCTCCACACGGAATGCGTTGGTTTTCTCTGGATGCTCCGGTTTCCTCTCAGTGTCCAAAGATGCAGCGGAGAGTAGCCTGATTGGTCACTGTAAATTGCCCATGATTAGCTTAGGGTTAAACTGAGGGTTGCTGGGTGGCATGGTTCAAAGGGCCTATTCTACACTGTATCTCCAAATACATACATATAAATAAATAAATGATATTGAATACACAAGTTAGGCTTGAGTAATTCATGAATATTGTTGGAACCAAGAGAAAGTCATCTGGAAACACAGCCTGTATTGCAGAATTATAATATAGACTGTATTAGCTAGAATTTTCATATATTTTGCCATAAATGAAGCCTTTATGAAACACTGCATAGCAGAAATCCTAAGTGGATCACACTGTAATAACTGGAAGAATTTTGCTTTGCTTAGAATGGCTACTACTCAGAGACAGAAAAATTAATTAGACATCTGATCATTGCTTATTATGTTTAAATCCTTCTATATAGTATTGGCATTTGCCTCCAGCAGAACCTGGACAGCATGCATATTAATAGGTGACTGGGAGTACTCTAAAATTCCATATTCTAAGATAGTTACTGGATTATACTGGGGAAAACTGGGGAAATAATGCCACAATCCATGTAGTTAACTGATAAGATGTGGAGATCCCAAAATGAGCAGACAATGGAGAGCCCAGAGAGCTATTAATATGATGGACTGTCAAGTGACCCAAAATGAAAGCTAAATAAATATTGAAGAAAAGTACGAAATGTTAACACATCCTGAAGTAGTTTCATCTGCCAAAAAAGTCAGTTGAATTCTAAATTAGCACCATAGGCTTCAACAACCCTGACAGTTTTGACTTTATAGAATGTCTATGCACATAAATATTTTCAGTTATCTTGGCCCTACTTATTACAACATGGAGGAAGGCTAATTGGCTCATCTGGTCCATGCTGGTGCAAAATGGAGCAATCCGTGACTCCCCTCCACCCTTATTTTCCCATGCCCCAACAATTTACAGGTTTTAACATGTTTAGCATTTTTCTCTGATTTTTATTTGCTGCTTAGCTACAGTGAGGTTCATTTGCAGTTGCTAACACAACTACAAGCGAATCTTTGAAATGGGGAAGGCAAACGGAGTACCTGGCAGATGCCCACACAGGAATGGTGAGCGGGTGCAAACTGCACAAAGATCAAGATAGAGCCTGGATCCCTGGGACCACGGGTGCTAGCTGCTGCGGGGTCATGCCTGCCACTATCCCAACCACAAAGCAGTAAAGAAACACATTCTATAAATCCTTCCTTTTCCAGATCTTTATTTTAATAAAATGGCTGAAGTTAAACTGCAAACAATTAGAACAGAAATCTATCTCCATCCTCTCTTCTGATTTCAGCGGAGGCCAAACAATGGATGATCATCAATCCTGCCGATAGGAACTGTCCTTTTAAATATCAAACCAGCGCTGCCTGGTTTCACTTTAAAAACTATTCTTTAATTAGAAACATTAAAGTTTAGAAGACACTGGAAAGTATGGCAGCTTAAAGCAAGCAAAAACTGAATCCAGGAGGCAAATGACTTGGTAGCAGTGCTTTGGCAGGGTAGCATAGTGGCGAGGATAATGCTATTATAGACCCATCTATAAGTTCAAGGTTTGGTTCCCGTCACTGTAAGGAGTTTGTATGTTCTCCCCATGACCACATGGGTTTCCCCCTCGTGCTCTGGTTTCCTCCCACATTCCAAGTACATAAGGGTTGGTATTAGTCAGCTGTGGGCGTGCTATATTGGTGCTGGAAGCATGGTGACACAATCCTCACCAACTTGATTTGGCAAATAACACTGTATGTTTCAATGTACATGTGACAAATTAAGCTAATCTTTGTGTTTACTCCAGGACCAGAAAGAAAGCCAGTAAATCCAACAGTGACCACTTCATATTAACCACCAGTCTGCCCCCCCCCCCCCAACCTAATCTTTGATCATCACTGGGTCTCTATTACCACAATCACCACAGCTGAAAATTATGACTACACACTGGACACTCAGCTGCTCCTGCAAATACCCTTCCTGCAACTGGGATCCCCCTACACCATTGACCAACATCAGTTGGTACTATTTACAAACTTTTCACTGTCCTAAAATATTCACCAGCTCTGGAGAGATTTGGTAGAGTGTCAACAGAAACCTTACAAAGTTCAACCCACTACAGTTTTGCACCCAGTTTTGCAGTTGGGGAATTGCCAACAATAAATAACCAATAAGCTTTGGATTTACAAGCATGCATGGGAATCACACACTTCACAGGAATAACAGAAAAAAATGCTGTAAGGATATTGTGGAACTATCAAGCATGGTTAGGGCTATAACAATGTCTATGGAATAGATACAATGCAAAATAACAGATGCAGCACTTTGTCATCTAACTTATCGTGTTGAAAAGTTTTAGAGGGTGCCAATAATTTTCAAAGACCCCACCACTTAATAAAACAGTAAACTTAATTCAATTTGTTCTTAATACATTCAAAATGTTGTTTTGGGAGTTCAGCCAGGAAAATAAGGAAACAAAACTAGTCACTGGTTATTAGCTATTCTCTGGTGGCCTCATTTATATGATATAGTAACAATTAATTTTCAGGAATTGGATGATGATGGTATAATTTTGCCTCATAAAAATGCATCTGTTTTAAAAATACAAATTTTTAAGTATTTAAAATAACAAATAGGTATAGAGCTTAGCTATTTTTCAAGAAGGCACATTACAACAATGTACAGGAGAATGTTTTTAAAATTATTTACAGATTACAAATTTACACAATATTTTCAGTTGAAGTTCACAAAGATCACAAATAATTTAACAGATGCTTCAGATTTCATACCAGTAGACAATTACTCTTACATTTTAAAAAAGTATCTATGTAACCATTGAAGTACTCACCATTGACAGAAATTCCCCATTCTGTTTCAGAATGGAGTATGGTCAAACACTGACCCTGGAAATGATGACTAAGATGACATAGTAGAAGAAAGGAAAATTACTGTTTCCTTATTATGACTGAACAAGTACTACAGATTTTACTTAAATGCACACCAGTAACATAATAGAAAAGTCACCAAGCAAATTAAAATCAGTCATGTGGATTTGTGGTGACTGAAGCAAAGCTGCATAATTGAACTGAATTAATGAGGCTGTTGGTACTCTCTCAAAATGATGGACTAACCATTGGTGTTATCTCATTGCATTTTGCAAGGTAGCTTCCACTCACCTCCCCCCATCCCCCCAAATCTCCCCAGATCTATGGCGGATATGCTGACAGCAGACTGAATCAGCCTACAGAGGATCGTTGCTCTTCTGTTATTTTTCCCTTGAAGGCAGTTAAGTAGGTAAACAGATGGGCCACATTTCTGTGATCATCTTAAATTCCCTTAGAAGGATTGAAACTTGTAGTTTGCTTTATCATTCAAGCATTTTGAAAGCTGCTTGGGTTTATTTTGATGCAAGGGAATTTTGCAGAATTTGTCATTTTTTTATATTAAAAGTGATATATGCAGAGAGCAAAAGATTTCAAAAGACATGGATACATAAAAATGTGGTTTTATTACCTTGAACACACAACAGAAACTCTCTTTAACATGAAGAAAATAAGACTATGGTGGTCCTAGGTATTAAGACTGGTGATCTTCAAATTTTATATTTGACCACAATGAAAAGAAAGTTACCAATTACACATAAGACACAAGCTAAAAGAGTTGGAAAATATTTATTCATACACCATATTGTGAATACTTTTACCAAATGATTGTATAAAATCATACGCAATGTGTGAAGTACACAACTGCATGAAATTATAAGGTAATGGTTTCTAATTACTATTTTGTTAGATTGGAATTTCCACACTAAAAGCAATTTGTTCCAAGTTTCAATTTCACAAAGGCGTGTGAACAGTAACACTGTTTACAGGCAGTGAGTTAGCACACACTCCCCGTGCCCTACTAGGAGCCCCTTCGCTGACCCTGCAGGCACTGAGAAAAGCATTTTTCCTGGGAAAATAGAGTAATCGTGTGAGTGAGTAAAAGCTGCCTTATTTAACAAGGTCACTGAAGCATTTTAGATGATCATACACATCTCATTTGGTAATAAAATTACAATCAGAAATATAATAAAAAGAATGGGAGAACCAAGTTAACAAAACAACAGAACGCAGCATTAAAAATGTTTATAATGCTCATCTAGGAACATGTCAGAAATGTAATGTATTTTATTTGAACATTGAACATACTTTCAATGGTTTAGCTTTGGCAAAGGAAATCAATTGTAAAGTACTGAAGTTCTGGGTATCCCTATATATATTAGGAGGAGAAAAATACAAAGTGAACTTATGCAGTCAGTAAGATAAATCAAAGGCATTATTTACACCCCTTGGATATTATACTACTCAAGAGTTAGAACTATCATTTCTGAATTTAAGGCAAGATCTTAATTTGAAGTGGAAATCATATTGCAAGTAATGAAATAATTGAGTTCTGTTTTGGCTTTGATTAATTGTCTATCTTGAATATTAAATAATTGTAAGGGAAGCATATTAATCAAACACATTTGAAACGTTCTCTATTGCTTGAATAAGAAAACTTATTTCAAACTTGCTCTGGTGGTCTGAAGAAGAACACGTCGTCCAGTTTTAGCATCCAGTCCATATTCATTGAAGAGTGTTGTTTGAGCCATTTTTGCTCGATTACTTTATTGGCCACACAGCAACCACGACAATGGCAATCAACAATAATACAATAACCACCAGCATCCCTACAATAAAAATAAAACAATTCACATTTACAATACTCAACAGTAGATTCTTGGTTTCAAGAGCAGTAATACAATTCAGGAAACACACACAAAATGCTGGTAAAACACAGCAGGCCAGGCAGCAACAATAGGAAGATGCTTCCTGGCTGCTGTGTTCTACCGGCATTTTGTGCGTGTTGTTTGCATTTCCAGCATCTGCAGATTTTCTCGTGTATATAGTTCAGGAAAACGGCTGGAATCAGTTATTGCTATCACAATGTCTGTAAAAAAAGAGCTTGAGTTTGTTTTCATATTTTAACTGATTTCCAGCTTTACATATAAGCATGCAACAAGCCTTTGACAACAGATGTCTTGGGTTGTCAAATTAAGATGTAGATATAAATTTTGGCCATTTTATTAATGGCGGCAATTATTATTGTTAGAATTATTTTCCTCAGCATGTTCAACTCACAATAACCTCAATTTATAACGTTTGTTCTTATTTGGAGAATCCCCCTTGACAGTGTATCATAAACATAATAAATTTGGGTAACTGATGAACGCAGTCAAACTGGATATTTTCAAGTTGTGCAAAATGAACACTGCAAAGTTGAGAGCAATTATGTCATTTGCAATGTATGCGTATTGGAAACCAGGAAGAATTAATCATGTCTTTTGTTTTCTCAGTTAAAATATCTTTGTGATTAAATGATTTTGTATGCAAAGTTTCCATTTAGTTGTACTGGAATTGCATAAACATCTTTAATGCCTCTGAGACATTTATAAATATTGGTACTCAAGTTATAACATTTTACATGTATAGACTGTATCAGCAAATTAACTTCACAAAGATTTGTGAAATCTTTAAATATCATTAAAGGAATAAAATTCTAAAATTCATAGAAAATTTATTTACATGAGCAAAAAAAACATTTTTAGATGACTAAGTGTGTTGGAAAACTCTGCTAATGTTGGCAACATGCATCACAAAGCCATCTTGATGGTACTTCATTTTAAGAGCTCGTCTCTTTTATATGAGGGAATTGGCAATTTCATCCATAAACAGAGACAGAATGTGAAAATAACTGCCTGTGGCTCAGAGTAAAGTGATTAACTGCTCGTTCATGTCTTGGTTTGGTTATTTTGTAACCCACTGTGAAGCAACAGATGAGTAATTATGCCAAAAAGGAAAATGTATGCAGCATACATTAGAACCTAGAAAAGACTATTTACAAAATATCAAAAATGTATCTTAATTTGTTGGATTTGATCCTGCACAGCCAGTATAGTCTGTACAGCCTTCTCACACTGTTCTCAACCCTATCAAACTGGAAAATGAACAATCAATGAATATTGGAAATAAGCACCATAATACTGATTAAGTACTAAGCTGATGTATCCTGGTTTAAACACCTTAGGAAGAATGATTGTTATCATGTCTTGACTTCCTTGATATCCAAATATTTGTTTCTTTCTGAGTTGGATATAATTCCTCTTCCTCCTTCCCTAATGCTCTAACACTGCCCTGTTTCTGAGAAACCCTTTCCCAAATTCGTTTCTGTCCTCTTCCCTGCCTTTCCCCCCATCACCTTGATCAGCGAAGAATCTCTGCTTGCAAGTTAAGCATCAGGGTCCATCTGAGGGTTTGATTTGATCTTTCACACATCTTTAGGTTGTGGAGGGTCTAAAATACATGAATTGGAAGAAGCAACAGGAACACCAATCTGATCCAGATTAGTGATTGTAACATATTTCCCCCCTTCCCTGCACTTTCCAAAAAAATCTCTAACATACTATTGTGCTCAGTTCTGGTCAGTCATTACAGTAGGATGTAGAAGTTTTGGAAAGGGTGCAGAAGAGATTTAGACTCACCAAGATGCTGCCTGGATTAGATAGCATATTTTAGTTTGAGTGAGCTAGGACTGTTGTCTTTGGAGCAAAGGAGGATGAAAGGTGACTTGATAGAGGTGTAAGTAGAATGGACAGCCAGGGATTTTTTCTCCAGGGCACAACATTGTGGGCTGAATGGCCTATTTTATGCTGTTATGTTCTATATTCTAATTTAGAATAAAAACTGAAAAGGGTTTTGTGATTTTTTTTCCCTTAATTAACTCTGAAAAAATATGAAGCTTATTCCTATCATTGCAGTCCTTGACAGCAGACAGAATTTCCCAGAATTGTGAAAACTTCCAGAAGATTTAAGCAAAAATGGGGGGAAAATGAAGAACCCAAAAGATAGTTTAATTAATCGCTGCAAAATATTTTAAATTTGCCTAATCTCTGTTTTAGAAATGTGAACTGATGTGTATAGCTTATACACTTAAATTTGTCCAATCAATTCCGACTATTTTAGGTATTTGAAATGCAGGCATTCAAACGTGCAGGCAAAATGTTGCACAAACATGTCATCCATCTGAAAAAGACAAAAAAGGATGAAAATAAAGGCACACCTGGTCTTTCTAAATAAACTTGCATAATGAAAAGATGAAGACAAAGCTGGAAGCAATGGGTTGGCTGCACACTGAGAGTAAATGTGTGAAAACGTCTATCAGAAAAGCAGAAAGGTGTCTAAGGTACTGTCTTTTACACCATGTTTTGGTTATTTTGTGATCTGAGGTCAAAGTGATGATAAGCAAAACTGTCAAACAGAACAAAATCCGTAGTAAACAAATAGCACTGTCATTGAAAGTACAAGCACTATAGGTTATCAATAGAGTGAGGGTTCAACAGATGAGAACAATTGAATTACAGCTCACTCATACCGTTTGGCCAATACACAAAAGGCCACTGTTGGTGGGTTAATCCAGTAACAGAACAGCAAAGGTGAGACACTCTGATAGTGAAATGTAAAGCAAGATTAAGTGGGATTGTGACAGTGTCTTAGATAATTAGGTACAGAATCACTTTCCTTTGGAAAGTGGATCCAAGAAACTGCCTCTTTTTTCAAAATTTTGTTACCTACCTATACAAAACTCCAAAGGTAATAAAATCACTAGTACCATGGCCAGAACTCCCAATAGCCTTGCCCTGTCCCTCACAGGATAAAAGCAGGGCACACCTTACTCTGCCAAAGGTGCACTGTGCAGGGTGTCTTGAAACCAGAAAAGGAGTAGACATAACCTACAAAACTGCTGGTTAAAAGCAATGTGTAATTTGCAATGCCACAGCACTTAAACATTAAAGCTTGCTCAAGATTCTTCTTCTCCATTATCATTTACAGTAGTCTTATATGGATATCTGCTTTAAGCAAGTCCCATACTGAATGAAGTCTTTGCTGATCACTATCAATCAGTAAAAGGTCAAGTTTCAATTATGCCTTACACTATTCAGCTGCTTTCTGATATGTGAATTTACATTCCAAGTTCCCTCAGTGGCTTCACATCTTTCAATGTCCATAAGACCATAAAATATAGGAGCAGAATTAAGCCATTTGGCCTATTGGGTCTGCTCCACCATTTCATTGTGGCTGATTCATTTTCCCTCTCAGCCCCAATCTTCTGCCTTCTTCATGCCCTAACCAATCAAGAACCTATCAACCTCTGCCTTAAACATACATATAGACTTGGCCTCCAAGCTTTCTGTGGCAAAGAATTCCACAGATCCACCACTCTCTAGTTAAAGAAATTCCCCAACTATTCTAAAAGAATGCCCGTGAGGCTGGGTCCTTTGGTCTTAGACTCTCCCACCATAGGTAACATTCTCTCCGTATCCATACTATCAAGGCTTTTCACCATTTGATAGGTTTCAATGAGGTCTCCCCTCATTCTTCTGAACTCTAATGCATACAGGCCCAGAGCCTTCATATGACAAGCCACTGAATCCTGGAATCATTTTTGTGAACCTCCTTTGAGCCATCTTCAGTTTCAGCATATTTTTTCTAAGATTGGGGGCCCAAAACTGCTCACAAGTGCTTTATAAAGTCTCAACATTACAACCTTGCTTTCATATTCCAGTCCTCTTGAAATGAATACAAACATCACATTTGTCTTCCTCTCCACAGACTCAACCTGTAAATTAACCTTTAGGAAATCCTGCACAAGGACTCCCAAGTCCCTTTGTGCCTCAGTTTTTTTTGCATTTTCTTTCTATTTAGAAACCAGTCAACCCTTTCATTTCTTTTACCAAAGTGCATGACCATACACTTTCCAACACTGTATTTCATCTGCCACTCCTTTGCCCATTCTCCTAATCTAAGTTCTTCTGTAGCCTCTCTACCTCCTCAAAATGACTTCTCCCTCCACCTATCTTCATATTGTCTGAAAGCTTTGCAACAAAGACATCAATTCCATCATCCAACTCACGGACATATAACGTAGAAAGAATCAGTCCCAACACAGACCCTTGTGGAACACCACTAGTCACTGCCAGCCAACTAGAAAAGCCTCCCTTTATTCCCATTCTTTGCCTCCTGCCAATCAGCCATGATTTTATCCACGCTAGAATCTTTCTTGTAATACCATAGGCTCGTAGCTTGTAAAGCAGCTTCATGTGTGGCACCTTGTCAAAGGCCTTCTGAAAATCTAAGAACACAACATCAACCAATTCTCCTTAAGAAAGAGACTCCTTTTTTCCTATAAATGTCCTATTTATTGCAGATTTCTTTTTTGCGCAACTCTACAAATGCATTTCCTCATACTTCCCCAGACTACATTCTGCAAGACTGAATTCCATCTCAGGCTTTCTGTATTCCCAAGCTTTTATCCTCACTCTCAACCACACGGTCATATTTTCTATCCGCTGCAAAGTTCTTTATCGTGCATTTCACATTAAAGACGATCATTAATGAGGTCACCTCTCATTTTCCTAAACAAGAAAGAAACTATTTGCTCACTCAGGATTCCCTCCAGTAACTTCCTGACTACTAACAGGTTGACGGACCTGTAGATCCCTGGCTTGTCCTTGCTATCCTTCTTAAATAACAGAACACCATCAGCAGCCTAAGGGGAGAAAGTCTGAGATTTTGATGTTCAAACCACCAGGCTGGGGACTGCCCAGGCAGCATAGGAGGTGTTGTTTCTCTAACTTCCATTTGGCTATGACCTGGTAGTCTATATCTGGTCTCAGTGACCTGGAGGAGGCTGCTTTGATTTCACTCTCCTTCATTTAATTTTACATCTACTTTAAATTTGCTTTTTGTACCACTATGCTCTTAGAGTGTGATACAAGCTTCTCTATCTTGTCTAATCTTATCTTGTATGATCCTTATCGTCCAGTTGCAATAGATTTGGCATTTCTACTCTTCACTATGTGAGAACATGTTTATCCTCCATCCACTGAATCTCATTCTTGAATGCCCTCCATCGCACCAAGACTGATTTACCTTCAAGTAGCTGCTTCTACAGCATTTTCTGCAAAATGTTCTCACTTTAGAAAAAATTGCTCTTCCCTTAATTTAGAACCTTTATTCCTGTTCACCGGTCTTCTTCCATAACTCTACTTGACTTAACTGAATGATGACCGCTATCACAAAGGAACATTCCCACTGCTTCTCTCCACCTGCTTACATTTATTCAATAAAATCAAATTCTGAATTGTTCACCTCTTATTGGGTTAGATATGCTATTTAGGCATTCTGTACTTTTCATACTGGCTGTATTCCAGACAATATTAAAGTAATTAAAAAATCCCACTATTCTTGCTCTGTGTTCTTTTCACAAATTTACCATAACTTTTCACTGTGAGGTTCAATGAACTCAGTGCAAGATTCCTTCTTTTCATTGAATGTATTAAAGATCTAGAAGTAAACAGAGGCCACGACTAAGATGTTTGATGACGATAGCAAAATTGGCAGTGTGATTCTCAAGAAAAATGTAGATTGGTAGATGGCAACAATGAAAGACTAGCTGGGTGAAAAAGTAGTTCAAAATCAATCCAGAGAAATGTGAGGTTGTGCAATTGAGGAGGGTAAAGTGGCAAGAAATACAACAGCATTTCTCACTGATTCTCAAAGGGTAACAGGAAAAGTACAGTGCCCAGAAGCAAAATACAATGGATAATGGAAATCTGTAGAAAAATACATCATATTTTAGAAATTCTCAGTTGGGCAAGAAAGTATAACAATTAAAAAGGCATTTATTGACGAAGGTGTAAAGTACCAAAACAGGGACATTATGTTAGAACTGTGTGGAGCATTAGTTGACCGTACTGGAGCTTTATCTGCAGTTCTACTCACTGCAGTACAGGACAATTGTGACAGCATCTGAGAGGACGCAGAGAAGACCTAAAAAAAAGTACTAGTAGAGTGGATAATTTTAGTTACAAGAAATTGGCAGGGCCAAGGAATTTTTTTGGAGCAATAAAGATTAAGAAGATATTAATTTGAGGCATGTATAATTATAAGACAGAGAAAAAAGAGGAAGGACCTGTTGCCCATAGTGGAATAGTCAATAACACAGGAGCACAGATTTTGTTGAAAGAGGATTAGAGATGAGTTGAAGAAACATTTTCTCACTCAAAGAACAGTGGCAGTCTAGAAATTATTCCATAAAGGGAGCAGGAAGCAGAAACACACATCATTAAAGGCACCTAGATGAGTATTTAAATACCATCCATGTGAATACACGAGCTTTAACTTATAAATTTCCATTTAACCACCCTTCAAACTTGTAAATAATTAAGATCTGATAAGGATGCAAATATGTTTTACCAAAAGATTCCGATAGCTTCAAAAATCCCAAAATTTAATTGACAAAGACTATACCAAACATTTTGAATGAGTATAATTGCATTTTACCTGTTACTTTATGGTTAATTCTGCACAGTGCAACAACTCCCTTTAAGTTGTTTTTCAAAATACAGCACTGATATCAGCAGTCATTTTATCATTTCACCAAAGAAAATCTCTTGACCAACAAGACAATGCATCAGCCCACTCACACAACAGATGCAATCATACACCCACTCAACACACAGCAGGGCTTGTTGAATAATTGCAAACAATCAGGTCTGTGTTACATAAAATAAAAAAATTGTGCCACCATTGTTGAGTTCTTACACCTTTCACTAATAGAGTTGAAATTGTTTATTCCTTCCAACACCCGCCCACTTCTCCTTCCATTCTGTTCAAAATAACAGGCAGTAATTTGTCAGAAACATCAAAAACTGAAGTGGCCTCCATTTTACAAAACGTTTCAAAATAAAGCAGTTTTGCCGACAGAAAGCAATCCATGCAGCTTCAGTAAAATTGAATACCTTTGTTTATTCACTGACTGAAACTCCATATTGAACAAGCTGAATGATGGCACAAAATTAGGCCGAATTTCACAATCTACACAAATTCCTGCAGCCACTTTCCATCAATTATGAAGGTGCTACCATAACATGTTAAGTGGACCAGCTGCTTACGGCACTTCAATAAGCCTTCGGAGTCTCGGTCATGTGAAACAAATGCCATTATTTAATTATCACTGTTTACTGTTAGCCTTTGCATAACCTAAAATTGATATGTCTCCCACATTATTTCCCTTGGATACCGCATTCTACTTGAGCAAAACATTAACAAGGGGAGGGGATTAAAGGTTGTAACAACTAAGCATATTATGATCACAAATAATGTGTTGAAGACCATGGAAATAAATCATCAGTTAGAAATATTATCTCTAAGTTTCAGGCATTTTTGTTTCAATCTGTATCAATGCTTTGAATGACGTGCTTTGGATACTGTTTGGTGATTCTCTTGTTCTTAATGAGGAAGCCTTTAGTTTTCTTTTTAACTCTGATCCAGAACAACATAATTATATTAGTAACACACACAAAATGCTGGAAGGGTCTCGGCCCGAAACATCGACTGTGCTTCTTCCTATGGATGCTGTCTGGCCTGCTGTGTTCCACCAGCATTTTGGGTGTGTTGCTTGAATTTCCAGCATCAGCAGATTTCCTCATGTTTGCGTAATTATATTAGTAACTTCCATCTGTAAGGTTAGGAAGATGACACAAAACCTCCTGGAAGTATAGAAAAGCTACAGCTCTAGAGCGAATGAGGATCTGCAAGAAGTTAACATGAACAAAAAAAAACTGTATTGGAGAAACTAATAGTACCAAAAGCCAATAATACCCTAAGATCTGCATCCAACGGTTTTGAAAGAGCTGACTATGGAGGTGGTGGATAGTGTTTATCAGCTTCTTAAATGCCATAGGTTCAGATGGCTTCCCAGATTGGAAGGATACAAGAATGGAACGAGGGGAAAACCACAGATTACCGATCAATTAGCTTGACATCAGTGGTACCAAACATGTTGGAATCTTCTGTCAATGAAGTGGTAACAGTGGTAGCATTTTACCACTTAACAGTGGTAAAATGAACAAGATAACTAACATGAATCAACGCAAATGGGCCGACCTAACATGAATTGATCAGTGGAATAGTTAAGAGGAAGCCAGTGAATGTGGTATATATGGACTTTCAGGCAGACTTTGATGAAGTCTCATGCAAGAGGCATTGAAACAAAATTAGAGCACACGAACTGAGAATTAGGTACTAGACAGAAAAAAGTATAGGAGTCTGATTGGTGAGGTTGTTTATTACAGACTGTTCAGAATCTATGAATCTATCATAACATATCCAGGTCTGCTGATGATGCTGAGCTGTGAAGCATGATGGTTTGTGAGAGGATGCAGACAAGCTTCATTAGCTTACTACATGAATAGACACAGATATGGCAGGTGAAAATGATGTATAAAAATGTGAGATGATCCACTTTGATTGAAAAAAATAGAAATTATATAAAATGTAGCCTGTGTAGGGTTGGGAACTAGGTGTCCTTGAACATGAAACTTACCACGCAGGCAAACCAAATAATTAGGAAAGCCCAGGTTAAATTAGCCTTTACTTCAGGAGAATTTGGAGTCCAAGAAAAAAGGACATCTTAGTGCAATTATATAGAGCACTGGAGTTACCTCACCTGGAATACTTTGTCTGATTTCCTACCCAAGATGGGGATAAACTTGTAACACAGCAAATGCCACCAAATTTATTCCTTGGATGGGCAGTTTGACCTACAAAGAGCTATAAGAATTAATGAGTTAAGAACTTAACAATGATGAGAGGTGGTCTGATTGAAAGGGAATTGACAGGGCAGAAGCAATGTTGGCATTTTCCCTTGGTAAGAGTCCCGAGAACCAGGGATTACAGTCTCAAAATAAGGACAGAGATGAGAAGAAATTTCTTCAACTTGAAGGCATTTAAACTTGGGATTTATCAATCCAAGAGGGCAGTGAAGTGAAGGCTAAGGCAATGATCAAGACAGTGACTAAAAGATATTTGAGTGCTAAAGCAGATCTATAGATCAAGTGATTGTAAACAGGATCAATGAAAGAGCAAGAGCATTGAAGACAACAGTGTAAATACAAATATAAGTACATAACAATAAATAAATAGAGCATGAAATAACACGATAAAGAGTGCTTAAACTGAGATCATTAGTTATGGTAACCCCTCTTTGATCAAGAGCCTGATGGTTGAAGGGTAGTAAATGTTCTTGAACCTGGTGATGTGAGTCCTGAGGCACCTGTACCTTCCACCTGATGGCAGCAGCAAGAAAAGAGCATGGCCTGGGTGGTGGGGATCTTTGACGATGGATGCTTTGCTCCAACAATGTTTCATGTAGATGTGCTCAATGGTTGGGAGGGCTTTACCCATGATGAACTGGGCCAAATCTACCACCATTTGTAGTATTTTTTCACTCAAAGGTATTTGGTGTTCCCATTCCAGGCCATAATGGAGCCAGTCAATACACTTTCCACCATACATCTATAAACGTTTGTCAACGTTTTTGATGGCAGGCCGAGTCTCTGCAGACTCCTGAAGAAATGGAGGTGCTGCCCTGCTTTCTTTACAATCACATTTATCAATGGGTCCAGGATAGGTCCTCCATGATAGTGACACCTAGGAATTTAATGTTACTAATCCTCTCCACCTCTGATCCCAAAGATGTGCGAGAATATCTATTGATTGTTGAAAGTTCCTCCTTGTTGTAGACCAATGGTAAAAAAAAATATGGAAGTGAAGGGAAATTGGTTGCAGGGGCACAGGGGAACAAGGAAAGTTGCAATGGGACTATTGACATAACTCCCCTGGGAGCTAGCACAGACCCAGTGGGCTGAATGGTCTCCTTGTGTGTTGCTCTATGATTTTTTTATGAATACACTCATGGCCTTTCCCAACACCTTGTCTTCTTTTTCTCTTTCAGTGTGGTCTTTGTATTATTTTATGGAATTATTTTGAACCTGTGGTATCATGTTTCTTATAGTAAGGGACTAACACCCCTGATACAGATTGATCACTGGTTAATAATCCAGACTTGATCAACCTGAACGTGTAATACTACCTGATTTTCTTATGAAGTGCAACTGTATTCATGTGAAGTCACATAAACATCCAAGCCCATGTTAGCTGCAAAATATTTAATGCAAGTTAATAGCCTATCAACAGTCATCACAGTGAATATATAAAGGCATAATTACAGATGTTTTTCAGTCATGTTGACACCAAAATAACCAGCAAATTACATCGTCCAATATATGTATATCAGTACATTATTTACTGCATATGCCGAAGCATGAATGCCAGAGGCATTAAGGTTTAAGGATTTTATATGCTTTATGATAGGATGAGCTAAGGATACACAGAATACCTCCCGTGCTTGTGTTTTGTCTGCCTTTCATAGCTTCGCTAAGCTTTAGATCTCCTCCTAGATCTTCCTGCCCAGAATGCTGCTTCTGATGATGAAATAAGTTGCCAGGCCAAGTAGTAAAGTTTTTATCCATAATAACAAACAACTAACTATTTTAAAATGTGCAGATAAGGGCTTAATACCATCCCAGATCAACAAATTTCTCAATTTTAAGGATGCAAGGAATATGGGGATAGTGCAGAAAAATAGAGTTGAGGTAGGTCAGCCATGAACTTTTATTTATTTATTTATTTATTGAGCTACAGCATGGAATATGCCCTTCTTGCCAAGCTGCCCAGTAATTCCCCAATTTAATTCCAGCCTAATCATGGGACAATTTGGAATGACCAATTAACCTACCAACTAGTACATCTTTGGACTGTGGGAGGAAACTGGAGCATTCTTGATGAAAAGCAGAGAATCCTTAAGAGCTCAATCTTGACCAGAAAGCTACAAGCAAGAACATAAGTTTTGATTCTATACTTAATTGAAATATCCAGTCCTGAAGTATCTCAGCCCAAAACATCGACTGTTTATTTCTCACTATAGTTGCTGCCTGACCTGCTGAGTTCTTCCATTATTTAATGTTTGTTACCAGCATCTCTGGAATCTCGTGTTCTTAATTGAAATATGTTGCGCAATTTTTCTTGACAAATTATTTTCTTTATATGGATTTTGGACCTGTCCACAGCTTCTGAAAATTGTGGTCTTTAACCAGCTGTTAAGGCATGTGTGAAATTGGTTTTGATGGACAAAATGGCCCTTGACCCTTACCATGAGAAGAGCTTGGTCCCTGAACAGCAACACAATTATAAATAGGACCTCAAACTGTAAAGGTTACAGGCTTTAACATGTAGTTTTCTACTCAGCACTACCTTTAGGAGCTCTGAAGCAAAATTGTATAATGGCATTTAATATTAACAGTGGTGTAACATTACACTGCTTGGTAAACAGTGAGTTCAGAACTGATAAGTAACATTTTACCACAGATTCATCCAGCTTTCATAGAGAAACTGGTCTAAAATATCACAGTGTCAACAATATGGAAACAAATCCTTTTTAAAATGTACACAATTTTACTTTAAATCATTTTAATGTAAATATAAATACACAGCTGTAGTTTCTGTACTAATGTTTGCATTCTAAATCTTCAGTTCTGCTAATTTATTGAAGTATAATTCACTCACATTTGCCTATTGTACAGATAGCAAAATTTGCTATAATTGTGGAATAAAATTAGCAAAGAATAATTTCTGCATTATTGTTACATCTTGAACTAGAGTTTTACAATTCTTTCTTCTACTTTATTTGCTTGTCTTCAACTTTCTTTTAACTCTACTGTCTTATATATATATATCCTTGTTATTTCTGTATGCCCCTCAATGTGAGTCTGAATTGTTTTCAGTTGGTGGAATTCTTTCCTCTGTTCTGTCTCACCTCAACCGAAGGATACGCTCATTTGAACCTTTCCTGCTAAACTGTTGATCAAACACTGGGCTGAATTTCACTTAGGGTTAGCCAGCAGTCAGCACACTCCAATTCTGCATCTGTGTACCACCGTGCAAAATTACAGAACTTAGATCTGACATTTGGCTCCAAGCATTGAGGTCTGGGTGTTTTAAATCTCTTTGAGGTCAGAACCAAATATATTTTGTACCTGACCCCTCAGCTTATACCAGCTGCAGCAGGTGCACAGGCCTAGTCACTGAAATTGGGAAGTCAATCCCTGTTAAAAAGCTAACTTTAGTTGACTTTCATTACTATCCAATCAACAATTTTCAATCTTATTATAATAACTTTTAATATCTTTAATTAGTTAAACCAACTGCAACCATTTCCAAATGACTCTGGTTATCGGAAATATTCAAAAACAGTGGAACAGCAATCAAACATCATGAGCAGTCAAAAGCCTTCAAGAATATGCTGGGATCGATGACCTTAGGATATGTTGCGTGAAGGCCTGGGCCTGCTTTGGTCATCAGATAGCTGCAGATCCACAGCCTCAAGGTCACTGAGTTGTGCAGCCACAGGTATAAGATGGCATGTGAATACTGGCAGTGGATCAGTGGAGCCATCCCTTTCTATCGAAAACAGTTCTGTCACCATTGCTGCAGTCCACTTCCTTTTCAAAACTATAGTTGACTAATATAAAACAGAATCTGAGCCACTCTTTCTTGTAGCACACTTTTGCATCTCCGTTCTTTTCAAAGTTCTAGGTGAATATGTTTTTTTTTAAATTCTCTCTCTTTCTTGCTCCTCTTTCAGAGTAGTTTTCCATGTGTGCTACAGCATCAAAGTGGGCATAACCAGGGTCACTAATGAAGTTTCTGTTTGTCACCACAGTGCATTATTTCTCTTAGAGCCCTCTGCAGCCTTTGATACAGTTGAATACTGAATCCTCTTCTCATGCTTCTTTACTCTCCTAAGTGGCACTCACCCAAATTTCTATAGATCAAGACAATTTTGTTTCCAGTTTTGCCATTATTACCTCAAAAGTGGCCCAAGAATGTATTCTCTGCTATAGAAACTAATACAGTAAACTTAAATGAATGAAATACCACTTCAATTTTATTATATGTGTTTATATATCCAAAATATGCTTGTTCCCTTCCATGCTGCTCAGGTGTAGCACCTAGCAGATTACATTACTATATTTTATTAAGCAGCTGGAACATCCACTTTTTAAAGGATTAGTCTGACATTGATGGGTGGCTAATTTAGTGAGCAGATAAAATGAAAAGGGTAAGAGTTTTGCCTGTGGAGTATAGTCATCATAGTAATATTACGTTTGGAATTACCTTCCCAAGTCCTCAATTCTACCGTGTGGAAGACACAAATGACTAGTTGAACAACTAACAATATTGTTCCTGTTCATTTGAACTGTTGTCAAGTTTCATCATTACAGCCCAGTTCTGCCAGAGTAATCTCAAAAACACATCTTTAGTAACAAAATACACATTTTCAAAAGGATATCTACCTAGACAATGTACTAATGTGCCAATTGCTAATGTCAACAGCACCACTCTTCAGGCAAATAAAACTTGCTCTCAGCATTGGGCTGCACAATATTATATCACAGAGTAGTTCAATATCCTTTACACTTTCTCACCTTTGCTATTTCTGTTTGAGTAAAAGTCCACTTCTGTGGTGGATCCGCCTACCATCCAAACCAAACAACACCAATGCTACCTGAACCCACTCACTCCTGCCATCCCCACAACTCCAATACAAAACAAATGGGATATGCAAATTGCCACCAATTCAGCTTTGATTTAAAGTCACTACATTTAGTAATATAATTATCTCCAGCTACACCTCATTGGTTTTCAGAGTTCACATAATTCCCTGCTTCAGTACTTACTTCCAGTCATAATGAATGAGATAATTCATAATTGTTTTCTCCAATAGTCTTTTAATAGTCACTTTGTCCTTGCTGACACTATTCCCTTATCAATTCAACTGCAGCTGTGTGCTTGGAAAAAATATTGGCATCAGTGATAGAATCACACATTAAAGGTGATTATCCATCAATTTTTCCACTGAATATAAATCAATTTTATCCATATCTGGAGCTCAGTTTTCATGGGAATACGTAAATGTAAAATATACTTCTCTGTAAAATTAGGAGAGTCAGGGATCATGCAAGATTTTTTTATTCTCGGGTCCTCTGAAGTCCTTGTTCACAATGCATGAAGGACACTGCACGTGCAAAATCGCAACCAAATTCAACAGATGACACTTCTGGGATTTTCAGTGGTTTGAGTGGGAGGAGTTGTCAGTGGGCAATTCCTGGAGAAGTATGCTTTCATCACACTTGTGCAGCCTGCTTCAGCATGACTAGAAGGAAATGCAGGAGAGTTAACATGACATTCTGCATTTTCTTACTGTTTTTCCTTTGCGATACCTTGATGTACATTTGGTTGGAATGACTTGTTAAGCATTTACCACTGTACCTCGGTAAATGTGACAATAATAAGCCAATTACCCAATGAGCAGAACATCAGAAACCAACTCAGAAAGGCTCCCTTTAAGTAATTCAGCCACCTGATTCCCATTTAGGCCGCACCCCTCTACTACAGCAGCAGCCTCCACCTCAACAGTTTCACCAGCAAACTCTCCCCACCAAATGATGTCTCAATACATTTCACCACTCACTCATCTCCCAATGTGACCACCCTCCCAGTTTTCTCCGACCATTGATCTCCCACTCTTACATGACACCAACTTTGTCTTCCAACCACTTGACCCCAAACACATCCCCAATAACTAACCTGATCTGCCAGTACCCACTAACAGTTGCCTATTAGCTGACCCCACAAACACGCTGATAACTTTAGCAACAAAACTCCCCATCTAATTTATTAGTGCAGACCCTGACTATCACAAAGTTTTGTATTACAGAATGCTGACATTCCTTGCAGAAGGGATGATATGCACCTGAACTAGAGGGTGACTAATATCACTGCAGGAGGTTTGCTCATGCTGCATGGTGGGGTTTAATCTAGAATTGCAGGGGGATGGGAACCAGATTGCCAGAACAGTTAGTGGAGAGATTGTGGAGACAGATGTCGGCAAGACCTCAGACAAAGTCAGGAACCAAAAGGTTGAGCATGGTGCGACAACTGTCCTGAGCTGTGTATATTTCAATGCAAGAAGTATTGTAGGAAAGGCAGATGTGCTCAGGGAGATCAGCACCAGGAATTATGACATTGTGGCCATTAGTAACACTTGGTTGCAGAAAGGGCTGGGCTGGCACCTTAATATTCCGGGGTTCCATTGTTTTAGATGTGACAGTGCAGGGGGGATTAAAGGAGGCGGGGTGGCGTTACTAGTCAGGGAAAATATCACAGCAGTGCCCTGTCAGGACAGACTGGAGAACTCATCTAGTGAGGCATTATGGGTGAAACTGAGAAATAAGAAAGGTATGACCTCCTTAATATTACAGACCACCCAACAGTTCTAGGGATTTAGAGGAACAAATTTGTAAAGAGATCATAGACTGCTGCAAGAAACACAAGGTTGTTATAGTAGGTGATTTTGACTTCCCACAAATTGACTGGGAATTCCATACTGTAAAAGGACTAGACGTGATTGAAATTGGAATCAGCAGAAGAACATCTAATAAGTTAGGGGTGTTTACAGTGGAGATGATGGCAGTGTTGGTTGTGTTGCAATGGGTGCAGAAAGCCAGACCATCCAAAGCATTGATATATTCAGATTCATCCTCAGTTCTAGCAAGTTTAAGGTCTTTTCACACAAACAGTCGGCAAGATGTACTTTATGAAGTCCTTCAGTTAGTTACAAGAATTGCAAATCAGGGAGGTCAGGTAAAATTTCTATGGGTTCCAGCACATGTAGGGGTGAAGGGGAATGAGAGGGTGGATGAGTTGGCAAAGAGGGCGTTAAAGAAAGAAAATGTGGAAATGCACATTAGTATCAGTAAAGCAGAGGTTAAGTGTGTAATCTGGGAAAAAGTCAACCCAATGTGGCAAGAAAGATGGGACAGGGAGGGGAAAGGGAGGCATTTATATCAAATACAAAAGAGTGTTGCAGTTACTAGGGTAGGTAATGGAAACAGAAGAGTGGAAATTGTGTGGACTAGGTTAAGGCTGGGGCACTGTGCATTAAACAAAACATTGAAAATGATAGGGAAACACCAGACAGGATTGTGTGAGGAATGTCAGGAAGAGGAGTCAGTAGAACATGTAGTTCTGAGTTGCAGGAAGTATGGGATACAGAGAGAGAGATGATGAGAAATAAATTAAGGGAGTTGGGGATGCAGGAATTCACATTAAAAGGGTTGCTAGGCATGGGTGAGAGAGCACAAGTCCGGGTATTTTTAGCGTTTTTAAGGGGCACAGGGGTTTTTTTTATAGAATATGACGAATAAACAGGAATAGGATACTAGGATGGTCAAAGATGGGAGGGTGAAGTGTAGGGGTGTGTGTGTGTGTGTGTGTGAAGGGATTTAGAATGTATGTCTAGTGCACATTCTGGAGCAGAGGGTGGCGGTAATGCACCATTAAGCTGGATGCCAACCGCCGTAAAACAAGATACAGACAGACAGACAGAGTTTGACAAATGTATTCAGGAGAGTTTCTTTTATCAGTACACAGAAGTCCCAATGAAAGAGTATGCAATACTAGATTTGCAATTAGAGATTGAAACAGGGTAGGTGACAGAGTTTGCACAGGGGATCACTTTGCATCTAGTGACTGCAATGCCATTCATTTCAAAGTAAATATACAAAAAGATAGATCTGGTCCACCGGTTGAGATTCTAAATTGGAGAAAGGCCAATTTTGATAGAGTCAGAAATGATTTGGCAAATGTGGATTGGGACAGGCATTTTTCTGGCAAAGGTGTACTTGGTAAGTGGGGGGGGGGGGGGCCTTCAAAAATGAAATTTTGAGAGTACAAAGCTTGTATGTACCTGTCAGAATAAAAGGTACAGATAGCAAGTCTAGGGAACCATGGTTTTCAAGAGATATTGAGGCCCTGGTTAAAGGAAAAAAAAAGGAGGTACATAGCAGGTATAGGCAGGTAGGAACAAATGAGATGCTTACGGAGAATATGAAATGCAAGATAACACTTAGGAAAGAAATCAGGAAGTCTAAAAAAAAGCATAAGGGATTCTACAGATATGTTAAGAGCAAAAGATCTGCCACGAACAAAATTGGTCCTCTGGCAGACTAGAATGGTAATCCATATTTGGAGCCAAAACAGGTGGGGGACATCTTAAGTGAATTCTTTGCATCTGTATTTACTAAGGAGATGGACATATGATCTATAGAAGTGAGGCAAAGCGGCATCTTCATGGACTCTGTACAGATTACAGAGGAGGTGGTGTTTGCTACTCTGAGGCAAATCATGAAGGATAAATCCCTAGGGCCTGACAAAGTGTTCCCCCCGGACTTTACAGGAGGCATCCAGAAATTGCCGGGGCCCTAGCAGAGATGCTTAAATCATTCTTAGGTACCATAGGATTGGAGGATAGCCAACGTCGTTCCACTGTTTAAAACATGCTCTAAATATAAACTAGGAAATTACAGGCTGGTGAGTCTGACATCACTTGTGGGAAAGTTATTGGAAGATGTTCTAAAGGACTGGATATATAAGTAGTTGGATAGACATGGGCTGATTAAGGAGAGTCAGCATGGTTTTGTGTGGTCATTCATGTCTAACCAATCTAAAAGAGTTTTTAGGAAGTTACCAAGAAACTGGATGAAGGCAAAGCAGTGGATGTTGTCTACATGAACTTCAGCAAGGCATTAGACAAGGTCCTGCATGGGAGGCTGGTCAAGAAGGTTCAGTTGCTCAGCATTCAGGATGAGGCAGTAAATTGGATTAGACATTGGCTTCATGGGAGAAGCCAGAGAGTGTTAGTAGAGGATGGCCTCTCTGACTGGAGGCCTGTGACTAGTGCAGTGCTGGGTCCGTTGTTGCTTGTCATCTTTATCAATTATTTGGATGATAAAGTGGTTAACAGGAACAGCAAATCTGTGGATGACATTAAGACTGGGAGTGTAGTGGTCAGTGAGAAAAAAGCCATTATGGCTTGCACAGGGATCTGCATCAGCTGGAAAAATGGGTCAAAAAATGGCAGATAGATTTTCATGCAGACAAGTGCAAGGTTTCGCACTTCGGTAGGACCAGCCAGGGTAGGTCTCATACAGTGAATGGTAGGGCACTGAGGAGTGCGGTATGACAAAGGGATTTGGGAATACAGGTCCATAATTCATTGAAAGTGGCATCACAGGTTGATAGAGTTATAAGCTTTTGGCACCTTGGCCTTCATAAATCAATGTACTGATGAAGTTGTCCAAAGCATTGGTGAGGCCTAAATTTGGAGTATTGTGTGCAGTTTTGATCAACTACCTACAGGAAAGATGTAAACAAGGTTGAAAGAGTACAGAGAAAATTTTTAAGGATATTACCAGGTCCAGGGGACCTGATCTACATACAAGGAAAGATTGAATAGGTTAGTACAGTATTCTTTAGAATGTAGAAGTTTGAGAGAGATATACAAAATTACGAGGGATATAGATAGGGTAAATGCAAGCAGGGCTTTTCCACTGAGGTTGGGTCAGACTACAACTTGAGGTCATGAGTTAAGGATGAAAGGTGAAAAATTTAAGGGGAACAGAGGGTTGTGAGAGGATGGAATGAGTTACCAGCACAAGTGGTGCATCTGAATTCAATAGTAGGGGTATGGAGGGCTGTGATCTCAGTGCAGGAGGATGGGAGTAGGCACTTTAAAGAGTTTCTGGCATGGAAAGGTCTGTTTCTGTGCTGTACTTCTCTTTGACTCTGTAACTGATCACTGCAGCATTTGGTGTGTCAAACACCTACTCGCTGTCCTTGCCCCACAATAGTGCTTGCAGCATCACTCCCACTCACCTCTGCAGCTGAACACTTATTACCAGTCAATCTAACGTCCTGTGCATGCCCACCCAGGCATCAAATAACCTCACTGATGCAGCACAAATGAATGGTGTAGGATAAAAAGAAAGAGAAAGAAAAAGGTGAATGATTGAAAATGCTATAATTTACCATAATTTAGATGTTAATACCATAATTTAGACGTTGAAAGATAACTGTAATCAAAATACAACTTGCAATAATAGGTCTATTTTGTTCACATTTATGTTGGCCTGCTGATATACCATGGACAACTGCTACAGAGATGTCCTTTAACATCAAACTGAAAAGGGCTGCAAATATAATATCCTTTATCTACTGTATTTTCAAAGCCTATAGTTTTAAAACTGGTTTAAACCAATTTTTGGGTGCAGAATAATTGCCACCATCAGGAAGTATGCCTTACCAACAGCATTACAACTATTTATTTAAATAACAACAGGAAGCCAGCATAATTCGTACTATTTATTGTCAGCTTCCACTGGCTCCATTTAAAGACAGATACAATATAGATGACATCTTTGGCTGTTGCCAAAGCAAATAACTTGATAGCTGAAGATAATGGAAGTTGAGACAATGCTGTAAAGTTTTGCCTTCATTTTGATAAAGCATGAAGGTGGTCAAGAGATATATTCTAAGCATCAGGAATCCAAAAGCTGCATGCCGCAAATGGGCTGAGATGTCACACCAGATCACTGCAAGTAGCATTTCCTCTAAGTCAAGTAAAAGTTTAATGGCCCCCCCTTGGCCACCTAAATTAAACTTCCTAGCCACAACCTAATTATACACTGTATAGCCTTATACAGCTTAATTCCCAAGTACTTATAACCTTTGACTTCCATTAACGCAACATTCTTCTACAATCAATGCAGAACACATTTTGCTTCTACAACATTATCCTTGTTACTCCTCCCAATATTCCTTTGGCGAGCTTCACACATTCCTACCTTTTTACATACTAGCAACTCTGTTCTTTAGGATTGGGTATATATACTCATCTTCTCACCATTCTGACACTGACAAATGTGCTATTGTTTTTGAAAGCAATATCCCACGTAAATCCTATCAGGCCTTACAGACTTATACACCTTCTAAGGTACCCAATACCTCTTCTCCTCTTACTATCAACATACCTCTCCCAAACCTCATTTATTCCTTGGTGAAGAACTCATGACGATAAGTAGTTTATGCTAACTTTCATATATTGTCTAGTGGATGGTGCCAAGCTGAAGCAAAGCCCAGACAACTTTCTTGGGCATATTTTCTTTTTCTGATGAAAATGAATTGAATTATCAAAGCAGTATAATCCTCAGGCAATAAGTGAAATTCAGTATCAATTTAAAAAATCATAGGCAATTGTGGTGATAAAAGTTAGTATGCAGTGCATGTCTTCCATACCCAAAGGTAATGGAGTATCCTAAATGCTTGGCTCAAGCCTTAATCTAGTTGTCCAGTTTAGGTACATATATTGCATGGGAACAGAAAGAACCAAAATCAAATGCAAGATCCTTGCTAACATATATTAAACATACCCACTTTAGTGGCACAAATTACAAAATTGCTGTAATTGATTTCATAGTGCCAGCTTTGGGCACAGAAAACATGCACAATGCACACCAAATCTATCACTGATGTTTTGATATATTTCACTTTTTTGAAGAGGCTACTGAAGCTCTGGTAAATCACCTCACTCTTCAGGAATAAAGGCTATGCACAATATAATTGCTTGAAGCTTGCTTTGGTTTGGCACTACCTTCTACACCATACATGGAAGTTAGCAAAAGGCAGACAGACATCAGTAATTGCTAATTACTACATCAACTGAACTGAAATGACTCTCCAGGCCACATGTGCTTCAGTTCATTATTTGTTATGCTGCCATTACAGGACTGAAATGATCTTCCATTGTGATGGTGACAGCAAATTAAATTGCTAAGTGGGACAGCATAATTCATTACATTATAGTGGAGCCACATTACACTGATCACAAAAAGAAATTCAGAAATGACATTAAGTGAACAGCTGCATATGTAGAAAATAAATGAAAGAAACCTTTTATGTGTCTTTAACATGCAACTGCACACAAAAATGCACATCTCCCAACAAAAAAATCATGAATATTTAATTGGTAAATTACTGGAGTATCACAAACAGTTTGGCTGATGGCATATGTTTTGCATTCATAAGAGTGCTATTGTCTCCTCAATAATGAACTCATGATCCATTATAACCAAATCAGATGTACTCTGTTAAAAGTTAGCAACAAACATTTTCTAAAACTATTTTTTTTCAAATGTGTTATGAATGTACCACTTATCTTCGTGAACTTCCTGATGTAAAAACATATGCTCAGAATATATAGCAACTTTAAAGTTTGTATGGAAGGATGAATAAGAACTACTTTATATTCTAAACTTCATACAAGTACAAAATGTGAAGACTTGGTGAAACAGTGTACTACCTGCAACATTCCATTAAAAAGGCTTTAAATAACAAACTCAGAGAAATAATTTTTCTTTATTCAATGTGTGTTGAGAAACTGCTATTAGAATATTGGAGTAGCAAATAACATTTGTATGAATTCTACAGAAACTTCATGCATGGCGGTCTGCCCAGTTAAATATGAATATTCATGTTATGTCTGAAGTACATTGCTTCAACATTAGTTTTGTGAAACTCCATTTTGCCTTGCTTTTTTGCAATTTTTTTTCCCATTAATTGCAGCATACAAAGATAAGTCTTCTAAATCCAAGCATGAGTACCCCATTAAGACATGCTAAGTATTAAAAGAGACAATTAACCTCTCTGGCATTGAAAATGAACAGTTATAATTGTGAATAAGGCTCATTCCTCAAGGCTTACATAATTTGGGGCAGATTTTAAAAGATTAAATTTTAAACATTAATTTTTTTTTCCTTGTATTCTGTTCACCCTGTTCTCAGTCCTCCCTATGTTTATTTCACAATCCATAAATCGCAATGGTTAAGGTACTTGGTTGCCAATTCATTTGGTCACAGTTACCCTGTTTCCCTTATTCTGCCTGCTTCAAATTGCAATTCCAGCAACTTTATTGGCAATCTTTTTCAGGGTTGAAGAACGTAGAGTCAAGTATAGCTAATCGCATGTTACATTAAATGGTTTTCCACTGCAAGAGTCATACAGCACTGCAGCACGGAAACAGGCCAATTTAGTCCATGCCGACCTGTTATTCTGCCTAGTCCCATTGACACTTACCCAGACCATAGCCATCCATACCACTCCCATCCATGTACTTCGTATTCTCTTAAATGTTGCAACTGTACCCGCATCCACTATTTCCGCTGACAGCACATTCCATACTCAAGTGAAGAGGTTCCCCTTAAATATTTCACCTTTAACTTATGAGTTGTAGATCCGTGGAAGTCAACAGACAATAGACAATAGGCGCAGGAGTAGGCCATTCGGCCCTTCGAGCCAGCACCGCCATTCACTGTGATCATGGCTGATCATCCACAATCAGTATCCAGTTCCTGCCTTATCCCCATAACCTTTGATTCCGCTATCTTTTAGAGCTCTATCCATCTCTTTCTTGACAAAATCCAGAGACTTGGCCTCCACTGCCTTCTGGGGCAGAGTATTCCACATATCCACCACTCTCTGGGTGAAAAAGTTTTTCCTCAACTCCGTTCTAAATGGCCTACCCCTTATTCTTAAACTGGGGCCTCTGGTTCTGGACTCACCCATCAGCGGGAACATGCTTCCTGCCTCCAGCGTGTCCAATCCCTTAATAATCAAGCAAGTCTGCTTGCATTAACCCCATCGACACTCTTCATAATTTTGTACACGTCTGTCAAATCTGTTCTCATTCTCCTATGCTCCAGAAAATAAAGTTCTAATCTACACAAACTTTTCTTATAACTTGTGAAGTTTGTCTGTGCTTTTTCAATGCTATTGATGTCTTTCCTATAGGCAGGTAACCAGAACTGCACACAATACTCCAAATTTGGTCTCACCAACGTCTTGTACAACTTCACAATAACATGCCAAATCCTGTATTTAATCCTTTGAGTTATGAAAGCCAGTGTGCCCAAAGCTCTCTATCTCCCTATCTACCTGTGATGCCACTTTCAGAATCAGTATTAGTTTATTATCACTGACATATGTCATGAAATTTGATGTTTTGTGGCAGTACAGTGGAATGCATAAAATATACTATAAATTACAATAAATATATATATAAAATGTAAGTAGTGCAAAAAGAGAGCAAAGGTAGTGAGACAGTGTTCATGGGTTCACTGTCTGTCCAGTTGCATTGGTTCACATTTTGCAGCCCGCAGCAATGGAACAGTCCTCACCATTACAGCAAAACTGCCCAGGGTCACACTATCATCACACCTGCAAACTTGCATGTGTTAATGTTGACTAATCTAGTGTGAATTTTACAGGAACTGAATTAAGAAATAAAGCCGGAGTTAGCTAAATAATTCTTGAGCCTACTCCACGATTCAACATCAAACTTAATATCATAAATGGCTGTGATGCTTCACTCCCTGACGAGCTGAACACCTTTTATGCGGGGTTTCAAAGTAAGAATAAAACTATACTTGCGCGAACTCCTGCAGCATTTGGCGACCCTATGACAGCTGTCTCAGAGGCAGACATCAGAACATCTTTCAAGAATGTGAACCCTGGTATGTTCAAGGACACCTTCAGTCTCTCAATGCTCCATTTGGAGGCTGCCTTCTGCTTCCAAAGCACATTAATAAGAGCAGGGTGAGCTGCCTCAACAACCACTGGCCAACAACACTTAGATCTACTGTGATGAAATGGTTTGAGAGTCAGTCATGGTTAGAATTAACTCCTGTCTGAGCAAGGAACTAGACCCACTGCAATTTGTCTACCACCACAATAGGTCTACAATGGATGCAATCTCACCAGCTTTCCACTTAGCCTTGCATCACCTGGACAAGGCTGCTGTTTATTGATTACAGCTCAGCATTCAACACAATCATACTCTTGTTAATAAAACTGATGGGCACAATAGTCTCCTTATAATGTGAAAACTGCACTTAGGTATGATTAAAGCTCATTCAGTGTACCAACCATATCCCTCTGGCTCTTTAAACTCTCCTAAAACGCCATTCAGAATCCTGAATGTCAATATTTTTGTTACCACATAACCCGAAATGACAGATTGTTCCAAATGCTTATTACTCTGAGCATCAAGAACTTTCAGAATTAAACTTAAAATCATAAGACCATAAGACAAAGGAGCAGAAGTCAGCCATTCGGCCCATCGAGTCTGCTCCGCCATTTTATCATGAGCTGATCCATTCTCCCATTTAGTCCCACACCCCCGCCTTCTCACCATAACCTTTGATGCCCTGGCTACTCAGATACCTATCGATCTCTGCCTTAAATACACCCAATGACTTGGCCTCCACTGCCGCCCGTGGCAACAAACTCCATAGATTCACCACCCTCTGACTAAAAAAAATTTCTTCACATCTCTGTTCTGAATGGGCGCCCTTCAATCCTTAAGTCATGCCCTCTCGTACTAGACTCCCCCTTCATGGGAAACAACTTTGCCACATCCACTCTATCCATGCCTTTCAACATTTGAAATGTTTCTATAAGGTCTCCCCTCATTCTTCTAAACTCCAAGGAATACAGTCCAAGAGCAGACAAACGTTCCTCATATGTTAACCCTCTCATTCCCGGAATCATTCTAGTCAATCTTCTTTGTACCCTCTCCAATGTCAGCATTTATTTCTTAAATAAGGAGACCAAAACTGCCCACAGTACTGCAAGTGAGGTCTCACCAGCACCTTATAGAGCCTCAACATCACATCCCTGCTCCTATACTCTATTCCTCTAGAAATAAATGCCAACATTGCATTCGCCTTCTTCACCACCGACTCAACCTGGAGGTTAACTTTAAGAGTATCCTGTATGAGGACTCCCAAGTCTCGTTGCATCTCAGAACTTTGAATTCTCTCCCAATTTAAATAATAGTCTGCCCATTTATTTCTTCTGCCAAAGTGCATAACCATACACTTTCCAACATTGTATTTCATTTGCCACTTCTTTGCCCATTCTTCCAATCTATCCAAGTCTCTCTGCAGACTCTCTGTTTCCTCAGCACTAGCGGCCCCTCCACCTATCTTCGTACATCAGCAAACTTAGCCACAAAGCCATCTATTCCATAATCCAAATGGTTGATGTACAATGTAAAAAGAAGTGGCCCCAACAAGGACCCCTGTGGAACACCACTGGTAACCAGCAGCCAACCAGAATAGGATCCCTTTATTCCCACTCTCTGTTTCCTGCCAATCAGCCAACGCTCTATCCACGTATGTAACTTCCCCGTAATTCCATGGGCTCTTATCTTGTTAAGTAGCCTCATATGTGGCACCTTGTCAAAGGCCTTCTGAAAATCCAAATATGCAACATCCACTGCATCTCCCTTGTCTAGCCTACTTCTAATTTCCTCAAAAAATTGTAATAGATTTGTCAGGCAGGATTTTCCTTTAAGGAATCCATGCTGAGTTCTGCCTATCTTGTCATATGCCTCCAGGTACTCTGTAACCTCATCCTTGACAATCGACTCCAACAACTTCCCAACCACTGATGTCAAGCCAATAGGTCTATAATTTCCTTCTTGCTTCCTTGCCCCCTTCTTCAATAGCGGAGTGACATTTGCAATCTTCCAGTCCTCCGGAACCATGCCAGAATCTATCGACTTTTGAAAGATCATCGCTAATGCCTCTGCAATCTCCGCAGCTACTTCCTTCAGAACACGAGGGTGCATTCCATCTGGTCCGGGTGATTTATCTACCTTTAGACTATTCAGCTTCCTGAGTACTTTTGCTGTCGTAATTGGGACTGCTCACACTTCTCTTCCCTGCCACCCTTGAGTGTCCAGTGTACTGCTGATGTCTTCCTCAGTGAAGACTGATGCAAAAATTATGCTACCTAATACTATTAAACTTATATACTTTGGAGCAATATTCCGAGTTTTTAATCTATGATTTGCTTATTTTAATGGAGTATTCCTTTAGTAGACTGCAAACCTCAAGCTTTATTTTTGATAGCTCATTTAGACAGGTCTGAACATTTCTACTGACCAAATCTGCAGCTGAAACTGGCAGCAAGGAAGATCTCTTAATATTATTGGTGTGTGAAGTGTCATTAGTAGCATATTGAATTATAGCTCAGTCAGCTTGAGTTTACACCTGGAAAAAAAAACAGGAGGTTTAAGATTTTTGGAGTTGAAAAACTTGCTGAGTAATATCTTCCATTTGAAAAATCAGCCTAGCTGGAATGTAATTGAACATATTTGCAATAATCAGATCAGTAAAGTAGCATGATTTGTCCTCCTGAGATACATAAGCCCTAGACTTTCCCTTTTGGACTCTGCCAGCAATGCTTTTGCCTGCTCAAATCTGGTTAGTAATCATCAGCATGATGGGCATTTAATCTTCTATAATACTGTAATTGCAGCTTTCAGAAGTACGTTAATCCTGTTGCATGAAATTGGCGTGGTTTTCTGACTTCTTACAACCCTAATATTTTGCAAGTTTGCAGACTCCATTCAGCAACAAATTTGGCAAAGCAACACAATTTTGTGTTGAATTCTGGTAAAGGTGGCACAAAGCTGCGATCTTCATCGAGATTATGGGTCAGACTTAGTTGTTTCTTAAGTTCTTTGGGATAGTTTTGGGGACAGAGAGGGAAGTTGGGGGTCAGGTTAGAGTTTAGAGATAGGGATGTGGAGGATTCAGCTCCATGTTTGAAGTCCAGCAATGTGGACAGGTGACAAAGGATATCCAGAGGTCACATTTGAAGTCCAGCAATGTGGACATGGGACAAAGGACACCCAGAGTCTAGGCTTCTGCTTTGTGCTTGAAAACCAGTAACATAGATGGGTGATGAAGGACATCCATAGCTGTCAGTGGGTCCTGGGTTTGGATGCCCAGGAGGCATGAGGGTCAATCAGTCCAGAGCCCAAAGTTTGAACCTAGAGTTTGAGGTCTCATCATTGACTGGCCTGCAAGCCAATATCGCAGATCAAAGCCCAGAGGTTGGTTGGAAGTCTGGAAGTCGAAACCCAATGGCTGAAGCCTGGATACCAGAGACTGGAAAGTGGAAGCATGTCCTGAAGTTGGAGGTCTCTGTGCGGGTGTGGGTGGGTGGAAGGTAGAAAAGGAGCTTGCTTGTTGTTTTCTGTTTTATTGTGCTCTGTGTTGTTCTGCCAAACTTTGTGGGCATGCTATGTTGGCACAGGAATGTGTGGCAGCACTTGCTGGTTGTCCTCAGTTAGCTGAGCTGGTTGTTAATACAAATGACACATTACAACGTTTCCATGGACATGTGGTAAATATATCTGAATCATTTGGGTGAAAAATTAACCAAAAGAAGGACATGAGAGTTGCAGAGATAGATGTGATTAGGAGAACATGATTTTGGTTGATCAATACAGACAGCAGAGTGATTGGACTTAATTTGCTTCTTCTTTTTCTATCATTGCTTTTGCATTGGTATTAGTAACATATATACATATTGCTCATTCTATTTCAGTATTGCACATCAACAACAAATCCAAGGTAAATTTCCATATTCATCAAGACCATAAGCAAAAATAACAATCTAGTGTTTGCCTTAGGGCATCTGTGAGAATCAAGAATGTATCAATGTTGAAGGCAAAATCTCCATAATCAAATTAAAAGTGTCTTTCTTCCCATATTGGTGCAATAACTTCTCCCAGCCAAACACAGGTTCTAATGAAATGTACAGGAGGCCACATGTTTTTTTATTAAGGTCTACTCAGTTCCTTTCCTACCATTTAAAAGTGACATTGGTCAAAAAAAAAATCGATTTTGATTATTTTCTGCAAAATATGCACAAATTAAACAACCATAAGCCATAGGAGCAGAATTAAGCCATTCAGCCCATTGAGTACACTCCGCCATTCCATCATGGCTGATTTATTATCCCTCTCAATCCCTTCTCCTGCCTTCTCCCCATAACCTTCGATGCCCTGATTAATCAAAAATGTATCAACCTCCACTTTAAATTACTTGGCCTCCACAGCCACAGATTTACCACCCTCTGGCTAAAGAAAATTTCCTCATCTCCATTCAAAATCACATCCCTAATTCTGAGGCTGTGCTCTCTGGTCCTAGATTCCCCAACTATAGGAAACATCCTCTCCACATCCACCCTCTACATTTTCCTAAACTTCAGCGACTATAGGCCCAAAGCCACCTTTCATTCCCGGGATCAGTCTTGTGAATCTCCTTCGGACCTTCTCCAGTGCCGGCACACCTTATAACTTCAGGCAGCTCTATTATAGGCTCTAGCCTCTCCAGCATTCAAGAGATCTTCAACAAGCAATGCCCGATAAAGGTGGCATCCATCACTAAGGTTTCCCATTACCGAAGACATGCCTTATTTTCATTGCTACCATCAAGGAGGAGGTATAGAAGCTTGAAGGCGTACATTCAACAATTCAGAGGGATCTGCATCAGCTGGAAAATTTGGCTGAGAAATGGCAGATGGAATTTAATGCAGACAAGTGCGAGATTTTGCACCTTGGTAGGACTAACCAGGGTAGGTCTTACACAGTGAACAATAGGGCACTGAGGAGTGCCATAGAACAACGGGATCTGGGACTACAGGTTTATAAATTGTTGAAAGTGGCAAAACAGGTAGATAGGGTCATAAAGAAAGCTTTTGGCATATTGGCCTTCATAAATCAATGTATTGACAACAGAAGATGGGATGTTATGTTGAACTTGTATAAGATGTAGTTGAGGCCTAATTTAGAGTATTGTGTGTGGTTTTGGTCACCTACCTACAGGAAAGATGTAAACAAAGTTGAAAGAGTACAGAGAAAATTTACAAGGATGTTGCTGGTTCTGGAGGACATGAATTATAAGAAAAGATTGAATAGGTTAGGTCTGTATTCTTTAGTATGCAGAAGATTGGGAGGAGATTTAATAGAGGTATACAAAATTATGAGGGTATAGATAAGAGTTAATGCAAGCTGGCTTTTTCAGCTTAGATTGGCTGGGACAACAACCAGAGGTCATGGATTAAGAATGAAAGGTGAAAAGTTTAATCAGAACACGAGGGGAAATTTCCGCATGTAGAAAGTCGCAAGAGTGTGGAATGAGCTGCCAGTACAAGTGGTGCATGTGAGCTCAATTTCAATGTTTAAGAGCATGTTGGATAGGTACATAGATGACAGGGGTCTGGAGGGCAATGGTCCTGGTGCAGGTTGATGGGAGCAGGCAATTTAAATGGTTTTGGCATGGACTAGATAGGCTGAAGGGTCTGTTTCTGTGCTGTACTTCTCTATGACAATGAGACTATAAACTTCTTACTGTAATTTGCAGCTTTTATTATGCATTGCAATTACTACTGCTGCATAACAACAAATCTCATGACATACGCGAGTGATATTAAACCTGATTATGATTCTGACCTTTTCTTAGATAAGGGCCCAAAACTGCTCACAATATTCTAAATGCAGTCTGACCAATGTCTTATAAATCCTCGGTATTATGTGTTCTAGTATTCCAGTTCTCTCAAAATGAATGCTAACATGCATTTGCCTTCCTTACCACTGACTCTACCTGTTTTGGGCATGTGACCAAGTGGTTAAGGCGTTTGTCTAGTGATCTCAAGGTCGCTAGTTCGAGCCTCAGCTGTGGCAGCATCTTTGTGCCCTTCAGCAAGGCACTTAACCACACATTGCTCTGGTGTCTGTGCGAGGAGTGGCGCCCCATATAGACTTCCAATCTACGCCTTGTAAGGCATGAAAATATCTGACGCAGGCCTCTCATGGTCTGAGTTGCCGTTTCCCTCTACCTGCAAGTTAACCTTTAGGGAATACTGCACAAGGGCTCCAAGGTCCCTTTGCACCTCGATTTATGGATTTTCTCCCCATTTTGAAAATGGTCCATGCCTTTATTCCTTCTACCAAAGTGCATGACCATGCACTTCCCTACATGATTCTTCCAATCTAAGTCCTTAAACAGACACCCTGCTTCCTCAACACTACTTACCCCTCCACCTACCTTATGTATCATTTGCAAATATGACCACAAAGCCACCCATTCCTTTGTCTAAATCACTGACATTTAACATGAAAAGAAGCAGTCCCAACACCGACTCCTGTGGCACAATCACTGACAGGCAACCAGAAAAGGGCACTTTTATTCCCACTCTTTGCCTCCTGCCAGTCAGCCAGTCTTCAAACCATGCTGGTATCTTTCCTGTAATACCATGGGCTCTTATCTTGTTAAGCAGCATCACGTGTAGCACCTTCTCAAAGGCCAATTTACACCATCCACTGACTCTTTGTCCATCCTGCCTATTATTTCTCAAAGAATTCCAATAGATTAGTGCAGCAAGATTTTCCTTTAAGGAAACCATGCTGACTTTGGCCTATAGTATCATGTGCCTCCTTAATAATAGATTCCAGCATCTTTCCAATCAGCAAAGTCAGGCTAACTGACCTATAATTTCCTTTCTTCTGCATCCCTCCGTTCTTAAAGAGTGGAGTGACATTTGCAATTTTCCAGTCGTCCAGAACCATTCCAGAATCTAGTGATTCTTGAAAGATCATTGCTAATGCTTCCACAATTACTTCAGGTACCTCTTTCAGGACCCTGGGGTGAAGTCCATTTGCTCCACATGACTTATCAACTTTCACACTTTTCAGCTTCCCAAGCACTTTCTCCTTAGTAATAGCAACAACACTCTCTTCTGCCTCTTGACACTCTTGCATTTCTGGCATTCTGCTAGTGTCTTCAACAGTGAAGACTGACACAAAATACTTACTAAGTTTGTCTGACTGTACTACCTCTCCAGCGTCATTTTCAAGCGGTCCAATATCTACTCTCATCTCTCTTTTACTCTTCATATATCTGAAAAACTTTTTGTATACTCATTTATATTATTGGCTAGCTTACCTTCATAGTTCATTTTTATGGCATTTTTAGTTACCTTCTGTTGGTTTTTAAAAACTTCCCAATCCTCTACCTTCCCACTATTTTTTGTAATATTATATCCCATCTCTTTGGGTCTTATGCTGTCTTTTGACTTCCCTTGTCAGCCACGGTTGCCTCATCCTCCCTTTAGAATACTTCTTCATCTTCGGGATGTACCTTTCTTGTGCCTTCCAAATTTCCCCCCGAAACACCATCCATTGCTGTTCTGCCATTATCCCTGATAGCGTCCCCTTCTTTAGCTTCTCCTTTTCAAACTTCCAGATGAATTCTATCGTATTATGATCACTGATTCCTAAGGGTTCCTTTCCCTTAAGCTCCCTAATCAAATCTGTGTCAATACATAACACGCAATCCAGAATTGCTGCTCCTCTATGGGCTCAACCACATTCTGCTCTAAAAAACCATCTCGTAGGCATTCTACAAATCACCTCTCTTGGGATCCAGCACCAACCTGATTTTCCTGCATATTGAAATCTCTTATGATTATCACAACATTGCCCTTCTTACATATCTTTTCTATCTCTCGTTGTAACTTGTATCCCACATTCTGGCCACTGTCTGGACATCTGTATATAACTCCCAGCAGGGTCTTTTTACCCTTGCAGTTTCTTAACTCTACACACAAGGATTTTACATCTTCCAGTCCTATGTCACCTCTTTCTAAGGATTTGATTTCATTTTTTACCAACAGAACCACTCCGCCCATTCTGCCTACCTGCCTGTCTTTTCAATACGATGTGTATCCTTGCATGCTAAGCTCTCAACTACGTATGATCTTCTTTCAGCCATGACTCACACATACAGTACTCAAAAGATCCTACGTACCAATTTCTAACTGCATAACAAGATAATCTACATTATTCCACATACAGCGTGCATTCAAGTATAATAGTTTCAGTCCTGTATTCATCCTCCTTTTTGATTTTGGCTCCCTGTTACACTTTACCTCATTCCACTGACTGCAATTTTGCCCTATCATCTGCCTGTCCTTCCTGAAAGTCTTACTGCACGCTGTGTCTAGTTGTATACCAACTGCCTAACTCTCTATATTCTCTCTTCAGGACCTCCTCCCCGAAAGGCTCCGACTCCTCGTACTTCACGCACCAGAGGCTCTTTTCTGAATATGGAATAATCTCCTCTACTTACTTAAAGCAGCAATAGAAATGTGTGTTCTGAAAATGGATATAGGGAAGCATTTTGCTACAGGGCACAGAAATCAAATGGTGTTTCTTTGGATTAGTTTATTAAAATATCAAGCCTTACTAAATAGCTCATCTACACTCATTAAGCTAGCTGCTGCTTCAGTGATTTCTGTTGGTAAAATAAAATTAGTCAGAGTAATGGAATCATTAAATCTTTTAAATTAATAATTAGGACAGGGCAAAAATGGTAATTCTACTGAAAATGAAATTATGCACTTATGATTCTCAGAGCACGACAGAACTTGCTCACTAAATAGGCATGAAATGACAATTCTCGAAATGATGGCCTTGAAATTAAGTCATAAAGTTATTTGCTTCAGCATGAACCAACTAAAAATTGGATTAACTCTTGAAAAAAAAACACAAATTCTGGTTTGCTTCTTATTGCTGGATTTCAAAGAGGCACTTCTTAGTGATGCATCTTTGCATTATTTTCCTGGCAAAGCCCTGGCCCTAAACATTCAATCCCTCGATACACCCACTTCCACCTTTCCACCCAAATCTCAGAACCATCCCCACCCCAAGGTCCAGGTCATATCATTCAACCATCTGAGAATTAAGCTCCTCCATGGTAAATGTCCTATACCCAGCCCCACTCTCTGAATAGTCTCGGCGCATAATACCTGGTTGCCACTCCTGAACTTCCAAACCCACACCGGTCACTTTTCTACCTTCAACACTAATCCTTAGCTCCTCCTTAGGTGGAGCAGCACTTTCAGGACTGTCTTGAGTCAGTGGACTGGACAATATTCAAAGATTCATCTTTGAACCTGAATGAATACGACACAGTTGTCACCGACTTGATCAAGACCGGTGAGGATGAGAACGTGCCGTCGAGAACTTAACAGACATACCCAAACCAAAAGCCTTGGATGAACCACGAGATTTGTAGTGTGTTGAGGGCCAGATCTGTGGCATTCAAGACAGATGATTCAGAACAATACAATAGTCCAGGTACAACCTACAGAAGGCTATTTTGGGGGCGAGAAAACAATTCCGATTGAGGATAGAAAAGGAATCAGATGTACATCAGCTCTGGAAGGGTTTGCAGGCCTTTACTTCCTACAAAGTGAAACCAACCATAAATGGTGTGATGCCTCACTCCCAGATGAGCTAAATGCTTTTTTATGCACAATTTGAAAGAGAGAGTAAAACTACCTCTCTGCGAAACCCTGCAGAAACTAGTGATCCTGTAATCTCTGTCTCAAACGCTGACATCAGAACATCTTTCATGAGGTTGAATCCTCGCAAGGCATCATGCCCTGATGGTGTTCCTGGTAGGGGACTGAAAACCTGTGCCAACCAGTTGCCTGGGGTATTCAAGGACAAAGTCATTCTCTCATTGCTGCAGTTCACACCTGCTTCAAAAGGGTGACCAGTGCCTAAGAAGCTGCCTCAATGACTATTGCCCAGTGGCACTCACATCTATTGTAATGAAGTGCTTTCATAAGACCATAAGACATAGGAGCAGAATTAGGCCATCTGGTCCCATCAAGTCTGCTCCGCCATTCAATCATGACTGATCCTTTTTCCTATCTCCTCCTGAACCCTAGTTCCCAGCCTTCTCCCTGTAACCTTTAATGCCATTTTCAGTCAAGAATCTATCAATCTCTGCCTTAAATACACTCAATGACCTGGCCTCCACAACAAATTCCACAAATTCACCACCCTATGGCTAAAGAAATTTCTCCACATCTCTGTTTCGAAAGGGTGCCCCCCACCTATCCTGAGGTTGTGCCCCCTTGTCCTAGGTTCTCCCAACAACCTTTCCACATCTACTCTGTCTAGGCCTTTCAACATCAAAAGATTTCAGTGAGATCCCCCATTCTGAATTCCTCGTATGATAACCCTTTCATTCCTGAGGTGATCGTGGCTAGAATCAACTCCTGCCTAAGCAAGGACTTGAACCCACTGCAATTTGCCTACTGTCACAATAGGTCTACAGATGATGCAATCTCACTGGCTCTCCACTCAGTCTTGGATCTCCTGGACAATAGCAATACCTTTAACGGGTTGCTGTTTACTGGTGATAAACAGTGTTCAACACCAGCATACCCTCAGTACTAATCCACAAGGTCTCTAACTCCCTTTTCAACAGGATCCTTAACTTACTCATCAGGAGACCGGACATGGAAATAACATCTCCTCTTCACTGACAACCAACATTGGTGCACCTCAAGGATGCATACTTAGCCACTGCTCTCCTCTCTCTACACCAACGTCTGTGTGGCTAGGCACAGCTCAAATGCCATCTATAAATTTGCCAACAACAGCATGACGGTATGACAGGTGACAGTGAGATATATCAACTGATTGAATGGTTTTGCAACAACAACCTTGCAATCAGTGTCATTAAGACCAAAGAATTGGTTGTGGACCTCAGGAATGGGAAGTCGAGGGAACAAACACCAGTGCTCATCAAGGGATCAGCAGTGGGAAGGGTAAGCAGTTTCAAGTTACTGGGTTTCAACATCGCTGAAGAGCTATCCTGCTCCCAACATATTGATCCAATTTCAAAGAAGGCATGACAGTGGCTATATTTCATTAGGAGTTTCTGGAGACTTGGTATGTCACCAAAGACACTGTCAAATTTTTACAGACTGCATTCTAACTGGTTGCATAACTGTCTGGGAAGGAGGGGCCACAGCACAGGATTGGCAAAAGCTGCAGTCAGTGGCAAACTCAGCCAGCTCCATCCTGAGCACCAGACTCCCCAGCATCAAGGACACCTTCAAAAAGCAATGTCTCAAAAAGGCGGCATCAGTCATTAGGGACTCCCATCATCCAGGACATGCCCTCCTCTCCTTGCTACCACCAAGGAGGTACAGGAGCCAGAAGTGAAACACTCAACATTTCAGGAACAGCTTCTTCCCCACCACCATCAGATTTCTGAGTGGACAATGAACCTATATACACTAACTCACTGTTGGTTTACTTATAAAATATCATTTTACAACATATGCATGATATTAAACCCGATTCTGATACTTGGTTGGCACAGCTGTCCCCACTCTTCCCAACCCTTTACACAGTCTTAATCATTAACCTGACCTCCTGTCTCCACTCTTCCACAGCTCCTGTCCTTCTTATTGATCCCCTCCCCCACCCTTGCTCTCTTAATCTTGTTTGCCAAACCAACCTAGATCATACTCCTTGGTCTAGACCCATGACTCTCCTGTCCCTCCACTTGGACCTGGCCTCAACCCTGGACAATATATTGTAAGAAAGAGAATACAGAATGCCCTTTATTGAAACTTCTGATGGTCCAGCCACAACAAAAAGGTTTGGTCATAGGCATTGAAATTGTCATTTAACATATTAATTATGGTGCATTGAAACTCTTAAGCCAATATTTCCAAATTATCTTCTGAGGTTGTCATTGAATTTTCTTAGCTTTCTTTCTGTTGTAACTGAGCCTGGTATATCTTTTGTGCTTCACACAAATTAACATTCCGGATCTGTGAGTTCAGACAATCACTATTAATTATGCTTCTCAATGGCAGAGTTATCACACATTCTTTCTTTACATCCATCAACTTTGCCGGAGTTCCAAATATGAGCTCTGGTAAATTGTGCCACCCTAGCGAAGGAGAAGCACAGGAATATATTACTCACTTTGTAGACAGATACAATATGGGTCATCAACTCTCCCAGACAAACAACCACATTATAGCACCATAAAAGTAACAGTGCAAAACTGCTAGTGGAATATTAGATCAGGATAAGGAAGTATCTGAGTGGCCTTTCATCAGCAATTAAACACTTCTGGTTCTCTATCATGCTTAATATTTGACAGAGCATTCCCTTCACACTTCACAGAATTTGATTTTGCATTTCATCTTTCATGAGGAAGCTCTTGTCATTATTTTGTAAGTTATTTTCATTCTTTGCAAACACTAAGATACATTTCAAAACATTTGCAGCATTTAGAACATTTCCTAACCAAATAAACAGGCTTTAGGTTTTAGTTACATTAAACACAATTCACTACCCAACACCTTGGCTCAATATTAAGGCTGTTAGTAGTTAGCAGGACAGTTAATAGAAAACCCATAACTTCACTGCAGCAGGAAATATTAAGCCTGTACTCTCGAGTTCAGAAGAATGGGAGGAGATCTCAGTGAAGCTTGCAAAATTCTTACCACACTTGAAAGACAGAATGTAGGGAACAAGCTTCCCATGGTTGAGTCCAGAATCAGGGGTCACAGTCTCAGAATAAGGGTAGACTGTTTAGAAATGAGAACAGCAGAAATTTCTTCACGTAAAGGATAGAGAATCTTTGGAAATCTCTGCCTGGTGAAAGTCCATTTGGTGAGTTTAATGAAAAGAGAGAAAGATAGATTTCTGGATACTTAGGACACAAGCAATATGGGGATAGCACAGGAAGATGGCATTGTTTTTTATGCAACATGTTTATTATCAACAAATAAAATGAAAATGTGCATTCCAAAGGAATGTGAGCTGCTGCATGCATAAAAATAACTACGTAAATATATTTCACATGTTTGAAAGTAAAAAATCACCGTATTCCTAATGCAGTATCACAATTCATTTTATTTTGCAAACTGAAGGGAAAATTACCATTTTCTTACAGATCAGTGATTAGAATATGGTTTTTATATGGACTAATTTAGATCTGCAAAAACTAAGAGGTTTACCAGAGCAGTATGCATTGCTGGAGTCTGTTCAATTCATGCTAAAATATTATTGTGGTAATACCTAAACATCTGAATAATATCTTGTGAATCAATGGCCAAGTCTGAAGCTGAGAACACAGAGAAGGTGAAAGAGTTCAAAAAGAAAGTGTTGTAAATGTGGAGGCCAAGTCATTGGGTATATTAAGGTCGATAGATTCTTAATTAGTCAGTGCATCAGTGGTTATTGGGAGAAAGCAGGAGAATGGGGTTGAGAGGTATAATAAATCAGCCATGATGGAATGGTGGAGCAGATTCAATGGGCCAAATGGCCTAATTCTGCTCCTGTATCTTATGAATCTGAAAAAGATAAAATAAAAGCTGAGAATACTCAGCAGATTGAGCAGCATCTATGGAAAAATGGACAGTAAACATTTCAGGTAATTTGTTTTCCTGCTGTTCCATGAAAAAAAACTGTTTGCATATGAAGACATATTTAAGAATACATCAAATAACTAATTTTCTAAAAATCTAACATCAACCAGAAGCCTTAGATTAAAATGTAATTTCTGTCAAATTTTAATATATGCTTTCCCTTTACAGGGGATTAATCCCTCTTAAAATGTCAATGATAAACTCAACAAAATTAATGATTAATAAAATCTTTTGGCTTTGACTTATTAAATTTTACAGTGCCCCACAAAGCTGATTTTAGTAAGATTCTTGAAAGCTGTTTTCAAAACATTATTCAGTAGTTAAGACTGATGAGTTTATTTTATCTTACTAAAGCAGTGATTAAGGACTTTGAAATCATTGAGCAATAGTCCACTGTATAAAATACATTATGATGGTATTGATGAGCATTTAGTGATAATAATGAGCAACAAAATCCCTCCGATATTACTAATGTAACAACCTTTCACGTAGGTTGTTTCAGTATTCTGGTTACTTTGTGCCAGATAGATTTATTTCTATCACTTTTCATATCCACCTTATCAAGTTGCTCATTCAAACTAACATTAATGATGTGGTTTCAATAAAATATTATTATCGTGTCTGATGAAGTCAATTTTTATAAGTATCACTAAAAAATGGTGGCAGGTTTGCAGATAAATCCTAACAAACTCAGGTGCTGTTTTGTGCATTGCTGACAAATATCCGAGCTCATTTGCAATCCTGCCTATATAAAAACCTCATCCTTGTTAACATTCTTCAAGATACCGAAGATGTTCACTACTGAATTTGCAGGCTCAGTCACCTCATCACATGAAGGCGCTTCTTCAAAAGACAATGAAGGAGAAACAAAGGTCATTCATGAGCCCACACACATCCATTATGTCACATGCTTGTTGGTGTGCAACCAAATAGTAGTATTTAGGACAATTTGTCATCTCCTGTCACAGTGAAATGCTTCAGATTCATTCTCTCTCCATAGCATCAGCAAATTTGGGAATTAGCAGCAAATCTATGAGAAATATAGATTTTTTTTTAAAATAAAGAAAAATCATGCAGCTAAATTATAAAATAATTTTAAGAAAGAGTCGCCAAATGCATCTTTAAATGTAAAAGTCACTTTTAGCAAATCCTACAGGTGAACCATCAGTATTAATTTGGTATTAATTTCACATGTTTCTTAGAATCTGAAACTTTCAAAAGCTATTAAAATATATTAAAAAATTTAAGAGTGCTTAATAAATTTTAAAATAGTTAAATCACTAATTAACTCTATTTAAAAAATCCGAAGTCACTAGCACTGACCTGGTCCAAGTAGTTGGTCTTTTCAATTGATATCAATGTAAAAGAACTCCCTGGGCCAGGTTATTCAAGTAGATCCTGTTACAGGAAGTGGTGTGCAATTACCACAACCTTGTCTTTTAAAGCTGCACCTCTCGAGGACTCCAGCTTTGGAGCACAGTGACAAAGCAACAAGCTCAGGTCGAGGATTTGCAAAATATCCCAAATTTGCTGACACATTAGAGGAAAATTGCTGACAGCTACACAGAGAATTGATTGCACTTCCACAGAAAACTAGGCCTCTATATGTAAATTATTTTTATTTTTCTCTAGCTTAATTGCATTTATGCTCTGGATTGTTGTTCCTTAAGGTTATTGTAGCTGGGAGTGGTAATGCAGATAGGCTCCCACTACTCATTAAATGTGTCTCAAAAAGCATCTGACAACAAAGTCCACCTCCTGCCCTTCATGTGTGGCTTTGCCACTAAGTCCGGCAGAACTGTTTCTGCTGACAGGAGAAGGGACAAAGGCAAGTTACTGGCACCTTAAAACCAATCACATCGGGCAGACGGGGCTCCTCAGCCATGGCTGCAGCTCATCTATGAGAAGGAAAATTCTGACCTCAAACCTCCAATGCGTTGTGGCTATACCCACTTATAAGGAAGTATTCAGGAGTAAACCCTGAGGAAAAATCTGGAGCTGGAGTCCTTAAAGCATTCTTACGTTGAGTTAACACTAACTGGCAACTCCTGCGACGCTGCTGGTGCCAAACTATATTGGTCTCTACCGTTCCTTTGGATTGATCAGCTATGTGGAGAGAGGTAGCCTGCTACATGGGCAACAACTTGCTCTCCATATCATACTGCCTTGGCTTGCATACTGCGTAGATAGCTGGGGTGCAAATTCATAGTTGACCCCCACCATTGGAGGATATCATGTGGATTGTTGCTTCAAAGTCCTATATATGAACACTTTCAGGACCAGTGTGGAAGTAAGACCATAAGACACAGGAGCAGAATTAAGCATTCGGCCCATCGAGTCTATCACAGATGATTTATTATCCTTCTCAATTCCTTTCTCCTGCCTTCTCCCTGTAACATTTAACACCCTGACTAGTCAAGAACCTGTCAACATCCACTTTCAATATACCTAATGATTTGCCTCCACAGCTGTCTATAGCAATGAATTCCATGGATACACTACCCTCTGGCTAAAGAATTTCTTCCTCATCTCTATTCTAAATGGATATCCCTCTTTTCTGAGGCTGTGCCCTCTGCTCCTAGACTCGCCCACTCTAGGAAACATCCTCTCCACATCCACTATATCTAGGCCATTCAATGTTCGTTAGGTTTCAATGAAACCACCCCCCTCCATTCTTCTAAACTTCCATGAGTTCAGAGCCAGAACTATCAAATGCTCCTTGTATGTTAAACTTTTCATTCCCAGAATCATTCTCCTAAACCTCCTCTGGACATCTCCAATGCCAGCACAACTGATTTTTGAATTTTCTCCCAGTTTGAAAAATAGTCTATGTCTTTATTTCTTCTACCTAAGAGCATGACAATGCATTTCCCTACACTATATTTCATCCGTCACTTCTTTGCCCATTCTCCTAATCTGTCTGAGTCCTTCTGCAGACTCTCTGCTCCTCCAACGCTAACCACCCCTTCATCCATCTTTGTATTATCCATAAATTTGGTCACAAAGCCATCAAATCCACCCTCCAACTATTTGATATATAATAGGAAAAGAAGCAGTGGCAACACTGACCCCTATGGAACACCCTAGTCACCGGCAACCAACCAGAAAAGACACCCTTTCATTCCCACTTTTTGCCTCCTGTGAGTCAGCCAATCTTCTATCCAAGGTAGTACCTCTCCTGTAATCCCATAGGCTCTCAATTTGTTAAGCAGCTTTATGAATCGTACCTTCGACAAAGGCCTGAAAATCCCACTACACAACATCCACAGACTCTCCTTTGTCTATCTTCCTTGTTACTTCCCCAAAGAATTCCAACAGATTTGTCAGGCAAGATTTCCCCTTAAGGAAGCCATGCTGACTTTGGTCTATTTTATCATGTGCCTTTAAGTACACCAAAATGTAATCCTTAATGATAGACTCCAACATCTTTCCAACCACTGAAGTCAGGCTAACTGGCCGATAATATCCTTCCTTCTGCCTCCTTCCCTTCTTAAAGAGTGGTGTCACATTTGCAATTTTCCAGTCCTCTGGAATCATTCTACAATCTAGTGAATCTTGAAAGATCATTACTAATGCCACCACAAACTGTTCAGCTACCTCTATCAGAATCCTGGAGTACAGACCATTTGGTTCAGGTGACTTAACTATCTTCAGATCTTTCAGCTTTCCAAGCACATTTTCTTTACTAATAGCAACTCACTTCTGCTTCCTGACACTGTCAGATTTCTGGCATATTGTTAGTGACTTTCATGGTGAAGACTGACACAAAATATTTATTCAGATCATCCACTATTTCGTTAGTCCCCATTACAACCTCTCTATCATCATTTTCTAGCAGTCCAATTTCACCTCTTTTACTCCTTATATATCTGAAAAAAAACTTTTGGTTTCCTCTTTTATATTATTGGCTAGCTTACCTTCATATTTCAACTTTTTCTCTCCTTATGGCATCTTTAGCTGCCTTCAGTCGGCTTTTAAAAGTTTCTCAATCTTTTAATTTCCCATTAATTTTTGCTATATTATATGTTCTCTCTTTTCTATTTATGCTGTTTTTGACTTCTCTTGTCAGCTGCAGTTGCTTCATCCTCTCTTTAGAATACTACTTCATCTTTGGGATGTATTTATCCTGTGTCTTCTGAATTGCCACCAGAAACACCAGGCACTGGTGTTCTGCCATCATATAACCATATAACAATTACAGCATGGAAACAGGCCATCTCGTCCCTTCTAGTCCGTGCTGAACTCTTACTCTCACCTAGTCCCACCGACCTGCACTCAGCCCATAACCCTCCATTCCTTTTCTGTCCATATAGCTGTCCAATTTAACTTTAAATGACAACATCGAACCTGCCTCAACCACTTCTGCTGGAAGCTCGTTCCACACAGCTACCACTCTCTGAGTAAAGAAGTTCCCCCTTATGTTACCCCTAAACTTTTGCCCCTTAACTCTCAACTCAATTCCTCTTGTTTGAATCTCCCCCACTCTCAAAGGAAAAAGCCTATCTACGTCAACTCTATCAATCCCCCTCATAATTTTAAGTACCTCTATCAAGAGCCCCCTCAACCTTCTATGCTCCAAAGAATAAAGACCCAACTTGTTCAACCTTTCTCTGTAACTTAGGTGATGAAACCCAGGTAACATTCTAGTAAATCTTCTCTGTATGCTCTCTTATTTTTTTTGACATCTTTCCCATAATTCAGTGACCAAAACTGTACACAATACTCCAAATCTGGCCTCACCAATGCCTTGTACAATTTCAACATCACATCCCAACTCCTATACTCAATGCTCTGATTTATAGAGGCCAGCATACCAAAAGCTTTCTTCACCACCCTATCCACATGAGGTTTCACCTTCAGGGAACTATGCACCATTATTCCTAGATCCCTCTGTTCTACTGAATTCTCCAAAGCCCTACCATTTACCATGTATGTCCTATTTTGACTAGTCCGACCAAAATGTAGCACCTCACATTTATCAGCATTAAACTCCATCTGCCATCTTTCAGCCCACTCTTCTAACTGGCCTAAATCTCTCTGCAAGCTTTGAAAACCTACTTCATTATCCACAACTCCACCTATCTTAGTATTATCTGCATATTTACTAATCCAATTTACCACCCCATCATCCAGATTATTAATGTATATGACAAACAACATTGGACCCAGTACAAACCCCTGAGGCACACCACTAGTCACCGGCCTCCAATATGACAAACAGTTATCCACCACTACTCTTTGGCGTCTCCCATCTAGCCACTGCTGAATCCATTTTACTACTTCAATATTAATACCTAACGATTGAACCTTCCTAACTAACCTTCCGTGTGGAACCTTGTCAAAGGCCTTACTGAAGTCCATATAGACAACATCCACAGCTTTACCCTCATTAACTTTCCTAGTAACCTCTTCAAAAAATTCAATAAGATTTGTCAAACATGACCTTCCACATACAAATCCATGTTGACTGTTCCTAATCAGAGCCTGTCTATCCAGATAATTATATATACCCTCTAAGAATACTCTCCATCAATTTACCCACCACTGACGTCAAACTCACAGGCCGATAATAGCTAGGTTTACTCTTAGAACCCTTTTTAATCAATGGAACAACATGAGCAATACGCCAATCCTCCGGCACCATCCCCGTTTCTAATGACATTTGAAATATTGCTGTCAGAGCCCCTGCTATTTCCTCACTAACTTCCCTCAAGGTCCTAGGGAATATCCTGTCAGGACATGGAGACTTATCCACTTTTATATTCCTTAAAAGCTCCAGTACTTCCTCTTCTTTAATCATCATAGTTTCCATAACTTCTCTACCTGTTTCCCTTATATTACACAATTCAATATCCTTCTCCTTAGTGAATACTGAAGAAATTGTTCAGAATCTCCCCCATCTCTTTTGGCTCCACACATAGCTGTCCACTCTGATTCTCTAAGGGACCAATCATCCTTGATAGGATCCTTTTCCAATCAACTTTGGCCAGCTCCTCTCTCATGCCTCTGTAATTCCCTTTACTCAACTGGAATACTGATATATCTGATTTTATCTTCTCCATTTCATACTTCAGGGTGAATTCTATCACATTATGATCATTGTCTCCTTAAGGTTGTTTTACCGTAAGCTCCCTAATCAAATCTGGTTCACTTCACAACACTGAATCCAGAATTGCCATTCCCCTAATGGGCTCAACCACAGGCTGTTCTAAAAAACCATCTTGTAAGCATTCTGCTAATTCCCTCTCTTGGGATCCAGCACCAACCTGCTTTTTCCAATATACCTACATATTGTAATTCCCATGACTATAGTAACTTTGCCCCTTTTATACACCTTTTCTATATCTTGTTGAAATTTGAATCCCATATCCCGCCTATTTATTCAGAGTCCTGTCTATAACTCCCATCAGTCTTTTTATCCATGCAATTTCTTAACTCTATCCACGAGGATTCTACATTTTCTGATCCTATATCACCTCCAAGGATTAGATTTCAATTTTTACGAAGAGAGCCACCCCATCCTCCACCTACCTGGCTGTCCTTTTGATTCAATGTGTATCCTTGAATGTTGAGCTCCCAACTATGATTTTCTTTCAGCCACGACTCAGTGATGTCCTCAATGTCGTACCTGCCAATCTTTTAACTGTGCTACATGATCATCTATTTTATTCTGAATACTGTGTGCACTCAAACATAACAACTTCAGTCCTGCATTCATCACCCTTTTTAATTTTGCTCCAATGTTACACTCCAACCCATCCCACTAACCGCAGTTTTTCCGTATCAGCTGCCTGTCCGTCCTCACAGTCTCATTACACACTGCATTCTCTTGTCCTGTCCTCAGCCCAATAACTCCAGTTCCCATCCCTCTGAAAAATAGTTTAAATCCTCCCCAAAAGCTCCAGCAAAACTGCTCACAAGGATATTAGTCTCCCTCAGGTTCAGGTGTAACCCATCCTTTTTATACAGGTCATACATTCCCTAAAAGAGATCCCAATGAACCAGAAAACTGAAACCCTGTCCCAGAACCAATTCCTCAGCCATGCATTCATTTCCCAAATCATCCTATTCTTACCCTCACTGGCATGTGGTTCAAGCAGCAAATCAGAGATTACTATCCTGGAGGTCCTCTATTTCAGCTTTCCACCTCACTCCCTATATTCTCTCTTCAGAATATCCTTCCTTTTCCTACCTATGTTGTTAGTATCAATCTGTTACACAACTTTAGAATGTTGTGTACCCAATCCGAGACATCCCTGATGGCACCTGGAAGGCAAAATACCACCCGGGTTACTTTTTCATGTCCTTTCAAGATAAATGCTAGTTGAGTGCTGTGGAATGTTAGAATTCATGTAAACTCACGAATATGTTTGTGATCAGTTCTATTATTTGATTTATTGCTTAAAAGCAGCAGTTTATTAAGATCAGATACAATTTGAAAAGTACTGGCACTCTTCAAAATCAGACTTATTCTGGTAAACAGTTGTGTCTCAGTTTGCATTCAAATATGCTTTAATCAGGACAGTGTGGAGCCATTGTGAGCAAGTTTTGCATATTCTGCTGCTGGATTAAATATATTCTTATTAGTATTCCCTCCTCCCTGCCAAATTTAGCTGTTTTGAAAAAGTGAAAGCAGCTCAAATAGAAGACTCTTAGAACAATTTTCCTTTTGTTAATATTCCAAGTTCCATGGAACATTTTGAAATCAAAATGCCAGGTGCCTGCTTCAAGTCTGTTAATTTCTATTCAAAATTGCTAAAACAGATTATCTGGTCATTATTACATTTCTGCTCATGGGAATTTCCTTTGAACAAATTGGCTGTCATGTTTCCTGTATTAAAACGATGACTATTTTCATTGTTTTTGGAATGTCTGTCAAGGGACATGAAAAGTGTCATGTAAGGGCAAGTCTTTCCTTCTGCATGAAACAAGAACCAATTTTCTCTATACTCAGGAAAAATATTTATTTCTTAATAAGCTAGAAAATGTCAAGACATTGAAATACATATAGGATCATCTAATAAACAAAGAAGCATAAAACCTTTGTATCACTATTAAAACATGACTGAATTTAAATTAAACTGCTCAATGTAGCTATTATTACAATAATTACACACAAGGGACTAAAATACTACAAAACTAATGTTACTCAGGAGGGCAAGGACATAAATGACTCACATCAGAACAACTCAAGTCAATTCAAAACTCCATAAGGATGGCTACTCACACATCAATAAAGAAAATGCAGATGTACTGAAACAAAAAAATGTGAATTTAGATAGAAAAGAGAAACTCATGATCTTAATGGAAAGTGCTACAACTGTTCCTTTCACCCACTATTCTCATAAATCTCCATTGGCTCGTATTGGAAGATATTAGCTTTTCTCATGTACTGTGGTTTTTAAATATTGCCAAATGTTCTGATACGAGTATGTTCTCCATGAATGCGGAAACAATAAGTTAAACTACAGGTTACACACCCACCTCATTTTACATGCAATTCCCTCTCAGAACATCACACGTCTCTGAGGAAATTTCAGTGGTTGACAGAACTCCATGCTGACAAAATTCAATATGTAAAGAGAGAACTAGCCTTCCTTCATTCAAATTTGGGAACTGTCACCTTCAGACTAATTAACCAGAATAGTATCAGTTCTTGCCTCCTGTTTGACTTTTCAGTTCAGCATGAAACAGTCACATTTGTAGAATGAAGTCTAAAGGACATCAAAGACTCATTTCCAAATGTAAGCAACACCCCTTTTGATGCCATCTTAAGATGACCACCCAGTACTTTCCTCTATAACTACTCAATTCTTGCTCTACACAGACAGAGTACCACCCACATGAGAAAATTTGATGGCTTCCCCTATCAGGGAAAATGTCTCATCAGTTATATATGTGCACAGGCAGCCGAGTACTTCTTGAAAATTATTAACATTCTCTTAAGACTGAGCTGCTTTAATAATGCTTTAGGATATAATTAATTCCTCTACTATTATTGATGCGTTCAGCAGTTAATGAAAACAAATTTCAAGTAACCCCAACTGTGTCAAATAAGAAATTGGAATACAACATTTAGGTAATTTTAGTAATTCAGCAAATGAATGATTCTTACTTGGCTGACAAAACAGCTTTGTAATTCCAATATAATTACTACCATAGTGTTTAAAATGAGCTATAATCATTTAAAGATCAACCATTCCAGCCTTTGTAAAATAAAATGTCATGGCTTCAACCACCGTTAACCTACTAATAAATTTGGAAACCATTATTCTCTGTTTTACAACTGAGTTAACAGCTCTCCCTTCAAGACAGAAACAATTTGGATCTACTCAGGATGCAAAAACTTGCAAGGCTCATTCTCAAGAGGCAAAAGGGGTGGTAAATTACTTGTTAAATAGATTATTGTAGGAGGAACTGCACTCAGCAGGCTTTGAAACGATTAAGCCCTGGGAAATTCATTCACCAAATACCACTGCACTGGTTCTCATGTGTACCTTAATTCTGGATAATTTTCAGTTGAAAAATTAATGGGACAACCTTCTGCGAAGGTGCTGATTTTAGTAAACTTTTAGCAACCAAAAAAAATACTTAAATGAAAAAAAAGCAAGAATTTGATTCTACAGAAGACAAGGTCCCTAAAGGGCAACTCCTGACAAATCCCAGATTGTACTTGCCACTGTCTGCAGTTTGGCAACAAAACACAATAGCATCATGTATGTATACACTTTACAGTCTCAACCCTTATTCATGGTAGGAAGAGGTTTCACACATAATGAGCCTTGTAGAACAAGATTGAAGTTTCTTAATTAAGTCAGCTGAAAGACAGTCTAAGTAGTCTTCTGCTTAGATCCCTTAACCCCTAAAGAGTAGTGATCATCAAATCAAAGCATTAAAATCTAGCTCGCAAATCTTTATTTATTGTGCCCTGTGCCCAGTAGGGCCTCTTCAGCTCTCTCACCGTTTCAGTGATTTTAGGCATGTTTCGGGTTTATAAACAAGTAACAAAGGGTCTTCTTGTGTGTCACGGAAGCCTTCCAGTAGGGCTGAATTTCATTCCTTTGCACAGCAAAGCAGCATAGTGTCTGGAGAGCTATTTAGCAAGATTCATCACATTAACATGTCTATACGAAATCAAAGAGTACATTAAAACATATCCAAGTATTAATACCACACCAGGATTCAGAAGAGAACAATTAAAATAACAATAAACAATTATGTGGAATTGCTTTCCCTTGACCAATTTAATTATCAGATACTTGTCTCTCATCAAACTACCCTTTATTTTGACTTAAGCAGCCTTCTATAACTCCTGTGAAAATCTCAATAAACATAATCCCTCTTCTGCTTTAGTTCCTTTATAATAATGGTTCTCCAAACAAGAACCAATTGTTTTCTCACGTTAAGTCACAGTGTGAATTGCTTTAATTTTTCCGCTTTAGCAGCTGTGCAGGGTGGGCGACAAGGTGCTTGTAATAATGAGGCAGGGAAAACTAACAAGGCACCCAGATCTTGTGGTCAGGGAGCTGAAGCCCCACAGTTGCCTGGTGTCACAGAAGTAGCCTTCTAATTTTTTTCTCATCCTACCAAGAGCATTGGTAAGGGGATGCGGGGATAAAGAGACTATCCAAACCAGTTTAGGAAAGAGCAACAATCTCACCTTTTGCTGTTCTAAACGCGTGTATTCACCAGTTTCCTTTTTACCATCTACAATTCTATTTTTGTGATTTTTATTTGCCTGTCTACTCATTAGTGATGCCCAGCACCATTCAACAGACAAAGATTCTGTGTCAAACAAAGAAAGAGAAAAAAAAGAGGGGGACAAGGAATTCTCCATTCACTTCTGTAGGATTCATTAATATCCTAAACTGTTGGCACAGCCTAAAACAGTCATATGGTAACAAAGCGCATACTGACTCAGAGTCTGGGATCTTCAAATAAACCTTGCAGGCTGTCATGGCCACCAGGAAGCAGAATTAGTGCAATATTAGCTGACCTTCATTTTATTATTTCTTCAAACCTGACTGCTATACCCTGCTTACTGGTTACTAGGCTCCCTTGTGGAAAAATGTAAGCATTTCCCAGGCAATTCAATGCAGGTTTGATAGGCAAATAAAACGAATCCTGAAGTAATATTTTTCACCTATTATTACGCTGCTCTATTTTTCATTTAGTTGTAGAGCAGTGTTGTAAAAACAATGCTTTAAGTTAATGTTTTCTTCTGGAACAGAGATACATACTACAAAAGACAGACTGCCACTATCAATCCAACCACAGTGTTGTGATGCAGGAAGAACAATAAGCTTTTACTTTCCAGCCATGACATGTTGAATTGAGATTCTTAATAATGCAAATTCAAAGTGAACAGCAATAGTGATCTGCATTTTTGCAAAAGAAAGGAGGTGTTTGTTGTGAAAATGGTTAATTATCAAACAAAAAAGTATCTTAAATATCAAAGCATATAATTATAAGGTGCTAATGAATAAAGGTGAAAGTGGCAACAAGAGAAAATGGTAAAGTAGACCACACCAGTCATTCAATATAGTACTAAAAGTAAGACAATTTTAAGGATCACATGAAAGATAAAGAAACTTTCAAATACACATGAATTACTACAGTAAATCTGTCTCTTCCTTTTTGAAAAGAAAATGGTTTTAAATGTTTCCAATGCAAAAGAATTTAGGAAAATATCTAATTATAGGCACCATTAATAACAGATAACTTTGGCAGAAGCTATGTGCTCTTGGGAAGTTAGACTGCCTGGGTGCAGGTCACTTGCGTGTGTACTGGTAACAGCTGCCGAGCCCTTACAGAGGGCAAGGAGGTGAGAATTACTGTCAATGAATCCTCACTTAGTGTTTGAACAGCTGCATATGCAAATTACATCATAAAGCAATGGCTTCTTCTTTTGTAATACAAAAGACTCCAAACAACAGTACATTTACAAATACATTCAACTCCTAAACACTACTTCTGATAGACAAGTGAGGGAAAGGGAGGACATTCAAGGAAAATCTAATAAAAGACAATATAATGCCACCTGGTGGATTGAAGGGTCTATATTAAATACATCTGCATACCACAAGAAGTTGACTTCTTATCAACCAATCTGACACGTCTTGTTTCATTCTGAATTCTGGAGTCCGTTTTATCCACTAAATGTGTGAGGTCATCAATGATTTCTGCATGAAAAGGAAAAGAGAAAAAATATTAGTTTTCAAGTTGCTGTTTGTCAGAATCCCAGATCGATGAAGGATGAAATATGATTATGGAAAGAACTGTGAAATGCAATACGGTCACATTGGTGCTGTTGGTGAAACAGTAAAGCAAAGCTCAGCTAAAACATCAACACGCTACTGGAGGAATATCAGAAGAACATTGGGTTTCAGTGTTCTGAAACCTGAAGAAGATTGGGTCCTGAAGAAGGGTCTCGGCCTGAAACGTCAACTGTTTGTTCATTTCTGTAGATGCTACCTGGCGCGCTGAGTTCCTCCAGCATTTTGAGTGTGTTGCATTGGGTTTCAATAACCTTCTCCATTTACACTTTCTAAATACTTTCTGGAGGTGATCACTGGGCTGCTGGGTTTGCATTAAGGTCAGCATTCATCTATTTTGTATTTTTACTATTCATTACAAAGTCGTCAGCTCATACTTTTACTTCCAAAGTAAGACACTAGCTAAAAGGATTCGTCTTTAAAATGCTAAGAAGGAGGTTCCTACAATTCTATTCTATTCAGGAATCAGAAACTACAATTAATATGAATTAACTGTGCTTTGGAAGAGATAAACCTACAGGAGATATGCTAAATTTCAATGGTTTTATTTATCTGGGGACAAACAGATAACAGCAAATATATTAACCAAATGTCTCTGAAAATTACAGGGAAGAAAACAATTCAAAATAACTGCAGTGGTGTACATATTCCTATCCAAATATTTGTAACCTCAGCAATATAGTATATTTGGATATAGGATAGATCCTTGCCTGAAGTAGAGAGAATTAAATATGATAATTGAAGCTATAGTTTGGCATGAAAAGGATTTATCTAGAAAAAAGGCAATGTACTTGCAAATATCCAGTATTTTCATCATTTAAAAAACATTTTAAGAATTTGTGCACAAATGTCAGAAGTAAAATTCTTTACAATGATTGTCACCTGAAGTAAACTGCTCTGCATTCCTCATGTGTAGTATTTACTTTGAAATCCATGTCTTTTGGATACTTATTTCACTAGGTATTTGAAGACAGACAGCGGGTGTCAACATCTCTTAAATGATTCAGGAAGGTCATGAAAATATCTGATCACAAATCACTCCTTGGTGAACTAAATCTACCTGCAAACAACCAGTGAGCTAACTTACAGACTAACCAGCTGTTTGATGCAAGCTCTTTCTTAAAGCCATTTGTGGATTTTTTTTGCCCCAGGGAGCAGACTGACAAGAAAATTCTACAATGAAATGTGGACTAGTTCCTAGGGTTAGACATTTGTTTTAAATTGATTGCTGTCGAAACTTTTTACATATTTATATGCAGAGACTTCAAATTATATCCAATCATGTAATTGTTGGTGAAGCAAATCCAGGACAAAACCCCAAACAAAAATAGCAAAAACAATTTACAGTATGTGTGTGAATATTTGGAAATTTTTTGTTTTAAATTCTGACACTACTAAATTCCTATCCAAATTCACTGATGATTAACTTCTGATTTCTATACTGACTGGGATCAGTATCAGGTAAAAGACTGTCAGGTCATTGTTTTTGATATTGTATTACCATTGAACTTATAGTTACAAAAAATAGCATGTTTGTTCACAGTCTGTATTTGCAATATTCTAATATCTACTTCACAGCCAAGACAAAAAGCGGAACCGTCAGACATTTAGCACTTTCAAAGTGCACATTTTAAGCATTGACTGTCATCTGTAACTACAGTGGAAGGTAGAATTGTAAGTGGTTTGCATACAAAATCAAAAGCAAGCCACTTGGAAAGCATTTTTTTTCCAGAATGCATTTGTTACTGAGTTCCGGTGGGGTGAGGGGGGGGGGGGTGAATGATCCATTTATTTCCATTCCCCATCCCTATCAGTAAGAAACAAAATCTGGTCACCGCAGTCATAAAAAAGATCACATTCTGCTTAAATGTATAGTTATCTCTTCAATTCTCGCTTCACAGGAACCATTGTTTTCATATTTCCAATGCACATGTAGAAACATATCAACAACCAAACCAAAAAAAAAGGTTCTGATTTAAAGTGTTTCACAAATGCACTTGATTATTCCTACAATACAGTATAACCAACACTTTGCAAGATATATTTCCATGGGGAGACCACCTTCTAAAATGTTGATTCAACATTATGAATATAATTCTCATGTTGTGTTACGCTGTATATCAAATATTCATTGAATGTCCTGAAGTTTTCCTAAACACACCCATTTTTGTTTACTGAATAAATAATTTCAAATATAGCCTCATATTTGTGTTTTTTAAATCTCAACCATAAGATTAGAATACATGCAAAATGCAGCATGTGCAGAGATGAGTGCAAGCACGATACCGAGCGACGTAATAATCTTGATGGCTACAAATTCCTCCCTATACCAGTTTCAGACATGTAGGGCAGTCTAAACATGCATTCCGCCAAGAGAAAAAAGTCTTGAAACATTGACTCATAGTTGACCCCAACTTTTATGTCAAGCTTTTGCACATTCTTACAAAAATACTCGAAACAGACCAAAAAAATACGGAGTTTAATGAAAGTACCTTCAGTTGACCGGATATAAATTCAAACCTTATAATATCCTGTATTTTCCTACAGTTCTGGAAAAACTCCAGCTAACTAAAGAGAAACAACCAAGGTTTTCAGCAGTTTGCCTGAATGTTTTACAAAACAGTTACTGAGAAAACAATCTGACAGACTGCAAAGCACAAAGCAAGACTAAACCAAAAGGTAAGTGCAGGATCAGTAAACTCTTCTAACCTTAGGCATGAACAAGTATGTCATCACTGTTCTTTTACACACACTGGATGCACTCTATAAACCCACTTATTTAATTTGTATTTGTTCTGATCTTCCCATCCAAAGTAGTTATACATCACTGCAAATAACTATGTGAAACCATTTCAAAAATTAAAACTTAAAAGAAAAAAAACAAGAGATATTCTGTAGCGTTCTCTCCTACTCCCTACATATCAACTCAGCTTTCAACTGCACTGGAGGTTTAATGACAACTTGTGAGGCCCCATCACTCTTGTGTGCTTGGATGCACAGGAAACTGCACAATAGCCTGGCCAGTGGAAGGGCTAGTCATCTCATGTTTGCATCAGAAAAATGTGCTAAATACTCCCATCAAAATTCAGGGTCTTTTCGTTGTCAAGGACAAAGAATGAAAAGCATGCTTGGGAAACAGCTTATTTCATTCGCCAACAGCAAGCAAACCTTCTAAAATAGATGATATAAATTCACAGAAGTTAACCACTGCTCTTTACAAATGTTGGTTTTCAATTACTGCTCTGCTATTAAGCCAAAATCATCCCTTTCCTCAATGAAACAGAATGCAGATTAGGCAAAGTGTATTTCTCAAAAGGTGTGAATAAAGGCAAAAATATCTTTTGACGTACCACAATGCACCAACTAGTGAACACAGATCTCCTTCCTATACAGACCCTCAGGACATGCGTCCACAACCAACTTGATGTTTCTGAGGTGACTGATGGGGCCAATGTAAGACCCACCTGACTCTGTTGTGGGCGAGACAGGTGTGCTTAGTAGGTTGGTGCTCACCTTCCATTCTTTGCATTGGGTTCTTGTGTGTTCTTGACAAATGTAAGCAAGGTTCTCACTACTATCCTGAATGCTCCTCCTCCATTTTCAGTGAGTGTGGGCCATGGATTGCTTTGAATCACTCAGGATGTTAAATTTTTCCAAGTTGTAGAACATCCTTAATTTTTCTACCCCTCCCTCCACCTGCTACAGTGAACACCTGCTCCAGGAGTCAGGTGAGGACGTAAACAATCTGGCCCACTCTCCAGAGTAGTTAGCATGATAGGGCCCTTAATTCTACAGATCTTGACCAGGGAGAAGAGGTTTTCACAGACTTGGTTCACTTAGTCTGTGAAGATACTGTGGTGACAATGAACGAATGAAAATAATGTGAATATCGATTCCTCATGTGTGTGAAAGATGTAAGAAATAAAGCCAACTCAATTCATTGCTTTAAGGTGCTTTATGTCTCAGCAGAATACAGGAGGGCAAGGATTATAACTGTATCATGGACTATAAGTTTAGGGCTGAGTTTGATGACTTCCTTATCAAATATTTTTCCTCTCACTTTTCTTCAGATGGACAAAAGAACTGTGCTGGTGCCCAGAAGGCCATGGTGAATTTCATCATCGTCCATATTCATTGATGAATGACACACAAGACATTGAAGGTAGTCTGTGTTTTGTCGTTGACCTACCTCTATAATCGAAGGGTGGTGCTGCTCAGTGATCACTATTTTGCAGTTTAAGCCCCATCCTCTCAGTGAATCAGTAGATGACGTGGAGCCTGGCATATGTGCATACATGCATGCCTCAAAGTGGGAAGTGGATGGATTATTGCAGGAGAGGAGGGCAGGGTGGGATAAGGAGAAACCCATAGGCAAAGTGTGTGTGCTTGAACCCCCTCATGGGCTCAGTGTTTCAGAGCATGTACAATGACACCATCTATATGAATTCTAAAATAAATTCATCACTCAAACAAGATCTAAAAACAAAACATTTATATGTGTGTAATTAAAGATGGATGCTATGATTTTTAAAACAGGAAAAAGATTGATTTTATTTAAATATTTATATGTTTCATGTATTACGCCTTTAAATGAGTGTTCTTATTCAGGTGTTCAACTCTCTCAAGGGACAGCCTATTATGGCTGTCCTAACTGTGTATTCTTAAACTACAGGGAGGGGATTTCCTTTCCTATTGTTTCTAAGAGTACTAATAGGCACAAGGCCACCAAAGAATTATTTCTGGCCAAGGAACACTGTCAATTGTGAGACCTTGTGTTTTTCTTCCAGTTTCTTCTGCAACAGTCGGAATTCATCAAAAACATTTTACTGTCAGGGAATCTTCTCCTGTTTTTTTTCCATTTGCACCATATTAAACACACAGATATGTGCCTTTTAACTACCTGGGTTAACTATTAGTGATTATTATAAGCAATCTGCGAAAATGTTCATAGAATTCTTAATTAAAACATTACTTTCGGTATTGCCTTTAAATCTTTTTCCTGCGTTCATATAAAAATATCAAGATAAGAACAACATGTAGAATGTGTGTGTGGTTTCTTTTGAATACATTGATTCAAATTACTAGATACAGTCTTGGGCAGTCACACACACTACGATTCTCAATACCCTGACAGTTCCACTAAATGCTCCCTTGAATCACTCCTGCTCATGGTGTTTGCACAAAGCACTTCCTCCATGAGCTACCTTGACAACAACATACAGGGAACAATGGGTTGTTGAGTCTCTGCATTATTACATGAAAGCTTTTCTGGAACACCCTGTCACAAGCAATTTGTCAGAAAACACATTTATATCAGAACATATGCTCAAGTAAAAAAAAGTGAAATCATCTAGACAGGATCCTGAAGTGTTTTTTACAAACAAGTATCCCCATTGCCAGAGTACATTTGTAACTGAACCGCTTCTGAACAAAAGTCATAACCAGTTTGTCTCTAACATATAAACTCTTAACCTTGGTGTAATTTAATTCTGGCACACTGTGTTATTGTGATGACAGACATAATATTAAGCAATGGAATAACTGCTAATTTTACACCAAACTTGTAAAGTTGATATATTCTGAGTTGAAACTTTAAGATTTAACTGCTCTCTACTGAGTCCTCAGACAAATAAGATCCATCACACAATCTAGAAAAACAGAGCAGCAGAGTTATCAGGCAACCAGCATCCCATACCACATTCTTGTTTATGGAAGCTTACTTTGCATTGATTACCTGCCACATTACCTATATTACAACAGCAGTTACAATTGAAAAAGTGCTTCATGGATTTGTAAACCACAGTGACATGCGCAGAAACAGACATTACTGATGCTATGTAAACAAAAAATATTTCTTCCTTCTTTTTAAAGCTCTTCTTGCTGAAGCTGAAGTTCTGGTCTTCATAAACTGAAACTCAAAACTCTCCCATTAAATCGCATTACTTCCTGCCCTTGCAATTCTTTATTGGCTGACATCATCCTCACTTCTGCCAAGGCCTCAACCTTTCACAAACCAAGACAAAGCCCCTGCTCTTCTGCAGCTTCATTTTTTTTTGCCTCCAGTCCAATGTTTACTTTAGCTCATCCTCCATTTTTTTCACCTTGCTGTCTCTCTTATTCTAAATCTAGCTACTTGTTCACCCTCCTGATGCTCAGCCACGCCATTCACTACTGAAATATTCCTAGGTTAGCCATTTAAGTACAACTTGTTTAGTAATATTATTAAGGCTTCATCCAAGCAGATGTACTGTTCTTAGCAATCTTTGCATTACACTATGCAAGAGAATCATTTTGGTCACTTTATACTCACACATCAAATATTTGCATTGACATTTTACTGCTGACACCTTTCCAATTCTACATTTGTATAACCAGTTACTACGGCCACCAAGGGACAATATTAGAATAAATCATTGACTAAAAAGAGATAACTGATGATAGACAAGAAATCTAAAACAGGTGCTCACTTCCCTCCCAGGAAAGAATAAAATCATTATGCTACTAAGGTATTTTCTCTGGTTTGCAACATGGAAGAAAGTCAAGTTCAAAATGGAAATAGAAATATAATACATATAATATTCATAAAAAGGACAAGCATTCAGAGGACACCTCAATTAACAGTGCACTGATGATGTCTCCTCATATGGCGATGAAACGTCTACAAGTAAATTGCCAAGGTTGGAGAACAACTCAACCCAACCATCAATCACCCAAGCTAGATATTTTCCTTAGTACTTCCAAATATAATACAATTCATTGAAAGCAATGCATAATATAGGTATGTCACTTCACTCATTTTTTTTTTACATTTTTACTGTTTGAAGATTAAGGACAAATTGTAAAATGTCTGAGAAGGTGCCTGAAAGACCGCTGAACAAATATGGATGTAGCTCTGATCTATTAACAAAAAGGTAGCAGTACCTTTCAAGTAAAATAGAACACATTTCTTTTAAAGTCAATTGATAAATGGCTGGATCCAGCAATCAAATAATAGTTACTATGCAGACAAATGCATGCACAAATCAGACACAATAACAAAACCCAAGCAGCCCTTCAGCATCTGTGTGTGTGTGTGTGTGTGTTTGTACTTGAAAGCAGAGCATTAATTATGGACAAGACTCAATCAAGCACGTAGATGGAACATGAACAGGAAAGTATACAAAAGGAACAATTCTTCAATTTCACACGCTGCCATTCTATCAAAGTAGTTTCTGAGTCAAACTGCCATACTTCTGCCTGCTTCAATACCGCTTGCTATATTCTCTTTCAAATAAAACAAAAAGCAGTTACAGTATGCATACTAGCACAGCTTTCAACAAAACACTGAAAAGTATCATAATATATAAAAGCATATTTAGAAGCAGATGAATTTTCTCTCAATGGAACTAAGATCAAAGCCTCAGTCAATATTGACCTGATGGAATTTTACTTCCAAAATGTAACCTGTACTTTGACAAGACTCTCGCTTTTGGAAACACTAGTACTTATTACTAAAGAATTAAACAATATCCACAGCAATGCTGAGAGGATTATTTCAGTGGTAGTGCAATACAATTAACAAATGCACAATAAGGAGACTCTCCTACTCCAGTAATAATTGAACTTGCATCTACAGTGTCAAATACAGTAAATTTACTAGTTGCTAAAGATTTGTTTTGAACATATTAACAAATTTGATTCATGCCTCAGGACTTTAAAAATTCCTTTAGGATCTGCAAAACTTCCAGTTTACTACCGAAGGATTTTGTTAACTATCAAAAAGAATTACACTTCCAAGTTTCAAAGAAATATGAATCAGAGAATAGCATACACAGGTCCAATTCAACCTATCACAGTTTCAACAAATGAGAAAACTTCACACCAGATTGCTCCTGCACTCCTCTCAGCTCAAGATTACTAGCAGTAAACAAACCATCTGCAAACCACCCCCACCCCTCATCTGGTTCAATGAGACTAGAGATGGTAGAAAAAGAAAACATATGCAAAATTAGTATAAAGCTTTTGAGATATCAGAGGAAGGTATATTACTCTACCAGGCATTGCATTAAATTTGCCTTCCTGTTAGTATTTCAGTAGAGAGAAAAATCATAGGAAATAGACAATTGAGTGATAAATAAGGTCTTTCAAAAATCATTTTTAGGACCTGCACTTCACCAAGAAAGCTTTTCTATCTGTAATTGCTCTTGAGAAGGTGGTGGTAAGCTGTCTTTCTGAGCTAATTATAGCCATTTTGGTGTAGGCACTTCCACAGTGAGAGTGTCTTCAGGATTTACACCCTGTAGCAATGAAGAACCAGAGATAGTGACAATATCAAGGTGATTTCCAATGGGCAGGACAATACTTAGGTGAGAGGAGAGTGTTACCTCACCTATTCAAACTATTTGTCAACAAGAACAACAATTTGCTATAACTCATTGCTATCAACATAGAAAAACATCACTTTTCTGAAACTGGTAACTAGGGAATGATTCAAGGCAGAATGAACCAGTCTCCTTTCCGGCTAACTTGGACCCATTAGAGCACTTCCCCAAATGCACAATTAACAGTATGATCAACGTGTATGGGAGCAAAGTCATCTACGTCCTCCCACTTAGCAAGGTTACTGTAGTGTTGAATTTCAATTTCACCCCAATGTTTTTAAAAACTGCTTCATTTTCCTTATGTTGGATGAAAAAAATGAATGTTACATTTCATACATTATGTATTATTCCTAAAAAAAGTTAACATGGTCCATTCACATGCAACAACATTTTTTATTTATGTGTTAGAATTCACCTTGGAATAATTCTTACATTCTTACATACAGCATGTATAAAGATACGGAATACAAAAGGGAAGGCATATTGACATAAAAACCACAGATATTGTACATTACTACAAATCGAAACAAATAATTAGAGCAGCAGAATAACGACTCAGGTTAGCAAAACCAGTTATCAACTACTTTGAATGAAAGAGTAAATTACTTAATTTCATTTTCCCCCACATGCACTGTCACAAACACTAAGCACTTACAATTCTTAAAACAAACTTAATATCTCCTGGCAGGCTGATGACGAAAGAATTCATCATCACCAATGCACAATTAACAAAATTTGTTAAATTTGATACCACTTTTGGGACACACTGAAACACAGGGGCAGTTGGTACTCTGTACTACAACCAAAATATACAAATTACTAAAGCTCATATCTTTAGAGTACAGATGACCTGATACTCTTTCATAATCAAATTCAAATCTGAATGTAGGAATCAGAATGCATTCAAAATATTTATTGCATTAGCAAATGTCACATAAATGAAAAAAGACTCGCCTAAAGATTTCTTTACAGAAAATACTGAAAAAATTAACTTCCAGACAAAAATCAGAATTGAGTAGCATTTACTGCAAATAGAATTATTACATAAGGGAGTGATGCATTGGGAATATCCAAACATTTAGAATCAAATTTATTATCAGCGAGTTGTTTGTTATGTCTCCCCTCTCACTGTGAAACAGAGACATCTCTTTCTCCCTTATTAGGGGGAGAGAGAGAGAACCTGTGGTATGTCGAATATCGGGTGAATGCATAGTCTTTGGATTACTGCAAGTCTGTGTCTTTTCTGCTGCTTTTGCTGCACGCTTGAGGGCGGGTGCTGATGCTTTTTTTTGCCGGTGGGGGGAGCAGGGATCGTTGCTTGCTGCCACTTACTCACAGGAGGGAGGGGAGTTGGGGGGGGTACTTTGGAGTTCTAACATTTAACTGTCATTCATTCTTTGGGGCACTCCCCTGTTTTTGTGGATGGTTATGAAGAAAAAGCATTTCAGGATGTATTTTGTATACATTCCTCTGACATTAAATGTACCTTTGAAACCTCTGAGATCTTGAAATCTATTATACAACATGAAATTTGTCGTTTTACGGCAGTAGTACAGTTCAAAGACATAAAAATGATAAATAATACAAAAAAAAGTGTGGGGGAAAAAGCAATAATGAGGTAGTCTCTATGGACTTCTCAGAATTCTGATAGCAAAGGGGAGAAAGCTGTTCTAAATCATTGTAGGTTCTCAGAGTCCTGTACCTTCTCCCTAATGGTGGACACGAGAAAAGGACATCTCCCAGATGGAAGGCATCCCTAATGTTGTTTGCTGCCTTCTTGAGACACCACTCTTGTTCAGAACACTCAGTATGTGAATTTAGCAGACATCCATCCTTGGGATTTCAGAGGTATTATGCATGAATTTAAAAACTCACAAGTTTCCAAGGTAGCTGAAGAGGTGACGAAACACAGTATCCACCTCTCTCAAACGATTCAAAATAAATGTAACAGTGTCACAGTATTTTGAAATGTCAGCTCAAAAATCTGTGGGTTATTCCCTGGCCTGTGCTGAGTCAGCTAGAAACTAGGAAGGTTTAAATGAGTCTTTTGTAGCATTTGGTTGTAGTGGAAATTTATTCAGGATTATATGGATGCCAGCTAAGGAGAGGGAGCTGCTCCTTAAGATCAAATGTAATGGTGCATACCCAAGCCAAAGACATTTTACTACCTTTAAGAAAAATGCAGAGATAGATACAGATGACAAGGTTCAAGAACCTTGGATATGAGAGACATTATAAATTTAGTCAAAAGGGAAAAGGAAGCATATGTAAGGTTTAGGAAACTGAAATCAGACCAGAAAACAGGAAAGAAATTCAATGAAAAATTAGGAGAGCTAAAGCTGTCCATAAAATGACCTTAACAAGTAGGAAAAAAGACATGGCATTTTATATTTATATTAGAAGGAGGCTTGCTGGGGAAAGGGCAATTCCATTCAAGGACAAAGGCAGGAATTTATGCATGGAGCCACTGGAAGTGGGTGAGAATATTAGTAATACTTTAGAATGATATCCACCAAGGAGAAGGACATGGGGTGATGGTCACATCAGGAGGAGTATGTTGATACTCTATTTCACATTGATATTAAGGAAGATGAGATGTTGGGTGTCTTGACAAGTTCCCAAACTTGATGGAATCCATCCCGTGATATCAAGAGAAGAAAAGGAGGAGATTACGAGGGCACTGACAGAGACCTTTATATCCTCTTAAGCCAGATCAGTGTCAAAGGATACATCAGGATATAAAGAAGCTGGAAAGTTGGGTAGAGAAATTGCAGATGGAGTTTAATTTGGACAAGTTTAGGGTGCACATTTTGGGAGGTCAAATACAAGAGGAAAGTATTAAATAAATGACAAAACCATTTAGAACAAAACTTAAGAGAAATTTAGACAGAAGCATGAATAGGCAGTGAAAAGAAGGACATGGACCATGAGCAGACAGATGGGATCAGTTAAAATTGGCATCCTGGTCGGAGCATACACGGTGGGCCAAAGGGCCTGTTCACGTGGTCTGTGTTGTTCTAAAGTTTCAGTCACATACCAAGTGTAAGTGGCTAATCGGAAATAATCTTATAACTGCCTCAATGTCATTACCTGTAAAAAGCCTAGGGAATTTCAAATGTCAAAATACTACATGATGCAATTTGATGTTTATGATGAGACTAAGCCTGTACACAATAGATATACATGTGTGCACATTCTGATCAAGGATTACAGACTGATTTAATTCATAAACTATGCATGACTTATACTGCCCCATGGCTGAGATGAAATAGTTGAGCACACAACAGGAAGCAAATGGCCTCTGGGATATTCTGGTTTTGTAGCAAATCATACCTAGTATTTAGCATTCAAGGCATTGAGAGAACTCTTGTATTAAACTTTTATCATCTTAACAATACATAATAGAACAATTCTGATATTTCCAACCAGTTTCAATAAGGGATTTATTGCACTGCATATCATGTTCCTAGACACATTTTCATTTAATATTTTAACAATATAAAAACTTCTTTTCCCTCAAAGTACTTATCATTGAGGTCAATAAACACCTAAGCTTCTTTGACTTTGAAAAATTAAGACAGATGCTGTGAAACATACTCATTTGCCTGGATACTGGACAGCACTGCTTTTCCAACAGAGTGAAATAACAACCTGATCTTCATTTTATCTCAGATTTAACTCATGAGCTCAGTACATCTAAGACTATAATGAAACCTGGAGCTTGTTCATGCTGGGGAAACCCAAACTGGCAATCAGGTTAGTAGAGAGCAAGAGCTGCTTGATTGCACTGTGGATGCCATCTTCTATCACTGTGTTGATGACTGAGAGTAGACTGTTTAGACGGAGGTTAACCAGATAGGATTTGCCTGACTTTTTGGAAAAGGAACATTCCCAGACAATCTTCCACAATCATTGCGTGGATGCCAGATAATTATACTATAACATCTTAACCATATCTGTGCTGTCACATGAATAGAGTATGACTTTCATCTGGGGCTGTCTATTTGCGGGTTCTCAAGTGGCTGTTTCATGACTAGGGGCTTCCAGTCCTCACAATCGTATTTTGTCTGGAACCCTATCGCCATGGATGACTCTATCAGGAGCTAAGCTGCAGACAGCATGAAGCTTGGGATCTCAGGAACTTACAGGCCTCAGAGAAGTCTTGACTAGTTTTGAGTGACATTGTTGTGTTTGAGTATGCTCACACTTGATTGCCTGTAATCACAATAATGCCGTCAATCACTTTGAGGAATGATATCGTGAAGAGATGCAACTGCCATAAGTAGAATATTGAGGACAAGGTCAAGTAGGCGGTGTCCTTTCTGATGATGTGCTCCTACCTACTGCAGACCTAGTCTGGCAGTGGTGTCCTTTGGGATTTGACCAGCTTGAAGAGTGAAAGTTCTATTGAACCATTCCTGATAATGGATGTTGAATTCTTCTTTCCATTCTGTCCAATTACAAATCCCAGTGTTTCTTCCAAGTGTTATTCATGTGGGAGACTGAACCATCAGTTTAAGTATGATGGTAAATGGTAATCACAGGCAAGTTTCTCTGTCCATGTTAGACTTGACGACATGACACTTCATGGGGTCAGGAGGTACGCCTGCGGTTTCGCAGGACTACACCCACCCTCCTGTATCTCGTCCAGTCATCAACTCTGCTGGATTTGTCCCATTTGCGGGACAGGAATTGTGCCAAGGAATTGTGATGGAGGAGACTACAAGATTGTCCATTTAGCAGATACCTCAAACTTGATTATGTCAGACTGTTGGTTCATGAATCAGATTTAACAATTTAGATACTAGTACCCAGATACCTGTGAGGAGATCTTTGCAAATACTGATTAGGCAGAGAACAATTTGATCTTCATTTCTGATGTCCGTGCCTGGTGAACCATCTGCTTTTTTTAAATTTTTATGTAATGTTTCTGTTCCAATGAGTGATTTATTAAGCTTGTTCAGAGGGCATGTAAAAGTCAACCTTATTTATAGAGGCCTAGTCACATTTAAGCCAAACCAAGTAAGAGTGGCAGATTCCCTCCCCCAACGGACATTCGTGTATACATGGCTTTATGACAATCCTGTCGTTTCATGGTCATCTATGCTAAGACTAGATTTTTCTTTAAATTCCAGAGCATTAACTGAATTTAATTCCACAGCTGTTATGAGGGATTTTTAACTTGCATTGCTGGATTGTTAGTCAAGTTTTATGTATGACCAGCAAATTAACTGTTTGGCACCACCAAATAAAACAGCTTCATTCTGACCAATGTTTTGATCACAACATCCAATAGACCCAAAGATCAAAATGTTTGTATAATCATTTATATTTGCTCTTTCACTGTTCTAACTTTTAAAAGAAAATTATTTAGTTCTATACATCACAATGCCATCTCTGCCACTGGGAAACTCGAAGCACACGACTCATAGAACATAGAATACAGAAAAGGTCAGCACAGGAACAGACCCTTCAACCCATCAACCCATAGTATCATGCTGATCCAATTAAATTAGTAATCAAGTGGCCAACCTAACAAATCCCCTCTGCCAACACCTGAAACCCTGCCAGTTCCTCAGCTATTCACTCATCTGTACTATCATCCTCTTCCTGCCCTGGCTAGCACACGACACTGGAAGAAATCCAAGCATTGCTACCTTCAGTCTCTTTCCTAACTCCTTCTACTCACTGCACAAGATCTCTTCCGCCTTTCTACCAGTATCACTGGTGCCAATATACACCACAGCTTCTGGCTGCTCTCCCTCCACCTTGAGAATATTCTTCAGCTGTTCCAAGATATCCTGGATGCTACACCATCAGGCATGCAGATTAGAAACATAGAAAACCTACAGCACAATACAGGCCCTTCGGCCCACAAAGCTGAGCCGAACATGTCCTTACCTTAGAAATTACCTAGGGTTACCCATAGTCCTCTATTTTTCTCCATGTACCTTTCCAGGAGTCTCTCGAAAGACCCTATTGTATCCGCCTCCACCACCGTCGCCAGCAGCCCATTCTACACACTCAACACTCTCTGTGTTAAAAAAACTTACCCCTGACATCTCCTCTGTACCTGCTTCCAAGCACCTTAAAACTGTGCCTTCTTGTGCTAGCCATTTCAGCCCTGGGAAAAAGCCTCTGACTATCCACACAATCAATGCCTTTCATCATCTTATACACATCTTTCAGGTTACCCCTCATCCTCTATCGCTCCAAGGAAAAAAGGCCTAGTTCACTTAACCTATTCTCATAAGGCATGCTCCCCAATTCAGGCAACATCCTTGTAAATCTTCTCTGCACCCTTTCTATGGTTTCCACATCCTTCCTGCAGTGATGCGACCAGTACTGAGCAAAGTACTCCAACTGGGGTCTGACCAGGGTCCTACATAGCTGTAACATTACCTCTTGGCTCCTAAACTCAAACCCATGGACAATGAAGGTCAATGCACTGTATGCTTTCTTAACCACAGAGTCAACCTGCGCAGCAGCTTTGAGTGTCCTATGGACTCCGACCCCAGGATTCCTCTGATCCTCCACACTGCCATGAGTCTTACCATTAATACTACATTCTGCCATCATATTTGACCTACCAAAATGAACCACCTCACACTTATCTGGTTTGAACTCCATCTGCCACTTCTCAGCCCAGTTTTGCATCCTATCACTGTCCCGCTGTAACCTCTGACAACCCTCCACATTATCCACAACACTTCCAGCCTTTGTGTCATCAGCAAATTTACTAACCCATCCCTCCACTTCTTCATCCAGGTCAGTTATAAAAATCACGAAGAGTAGGGGTCCCAGAACAGATCCCTGAGGCACACCACTGGTCACTGACCTCCATGCAGAATATGACCCATCTACAATCACTCTGCTTCTGTGGGCAAACCAGTTCTGGATCCACAAAGCAATGTCCCTTTGGATCCATGCCTCCTTATTTTCTCAATAAGCCTTGCATGGGGTACCTTGTCAAATGCCTTGCTGAAATCCATAAACACTACATCTACTGCTCTACCTTCATCAATGTGTTTAGTCATATCCTCAAAAAATTCAATCAGGCTCGTAAAGCATGACCTGCCTTTCACAAAGCCATACTGACTGTTCTTAATCATATTATGCCTCTCCAAATGTTCATCAATCCTGCCTCTCGGGATCTTCTCCATCAACTTACCAACCACTGAAGTAAGACTCATTGGTCTATAATTTCCTGGGCTATCTCTTCTCCATTTCTTGAATAATAGAACAACACCCGCAACCTTCCAATCCTCCAGAACCTGTCCCGTTCCCATTGATGATGCAAAGATCATCGCCAGAGGCTCAGCAATCTCCTCCCTCGCCTCCCACTGTTGCCTGGGGTACATCTCATCCGATCCCAGTGACTTACCCAACTTGATGTTTTCCAAAAGCTCCAGCACATCCTCTTTCTTAATATCTACATGCTCAAGCTTTTCAGTCCGCTGTAAGTCATCCCTACAATCGCCAGATTCCTTTTCCGCAGTGAATACTGAAACAAAGTACTCTTTAAGTACCTCTGCTATCTCCTCCGGTTCCATACACACTTTGCCACTGTCTCACTTGATTGGTCCGAACTTGTCTGTTCCTATCCCTCTCCAATGCTATGGTAAAGGAGATAGAATTATGATCATTCTCCAAAATGTTCTCCCACTGAGAGATCTGACACCTAACTAGATTCATTTCCCAATACCAGATCAAGAACAGCCTCTCCTCTTGTAGGCTTATCTACATATTGTGCCAAGAAACCTTCTTGAACACACTTAACAAACTCCACCCCATCAAAACCCTCGCTCTAGGCACATGCCAAACGATATTTGGGAAATTAAAATCTCCCACCACAACAACCCTGTTATTATTACACCTTTCCAGAATCTGTCTCCCTGTCTGCTCCTCGATGTCCCTGTTACTGTTGGGTGGTCTATAAAAAACACCCAGTAGAGTTATTGACCCCTTCCTGTTCCTAACTTCCACCCACAGAGACTCTGTTGACAATCCCTCCATGCCTTCCTCCTTTTCGGCAGCTGTGACACCATCTCTGATCAACAGTGCCATGCTCCTACCTCTTTTGCCTCCCTCCCTATCCTTTCTGAAACATCTAAAGTCTGGAACTTGAAGTAACCATTCCTGCCCCTGAGCCATCCAAGTCTCTGTAATGGCCACAACATCATAGCTCCAAGTACTGATACATAGAAACATAGAAACATAGAAAATAGGTGCAGGAGTAGGCCATTCGGCCCTTCCAGCCTGCACCGCCATTTATTATGATCATGGCTGATCATCCAACTCAGAACCCAGCCTTCCCTCCATACCCCCTGACCCCTGTAGCCACAAGGGCCATATCTAACTTCCTTTTAAACATAGCTAATGAACTGGCCTCAACAGTTTGCTGTGGCAGAGAATTCCACAGATTCACCACTCTCTGTGTGAAGAAGTTTTTCCTAACCTCGGTCCTAAAAGGCTTCCCCTCTATCCTCAAACTGTGACCCCTCGTTCTAGACCTCCCCAACATCGGGAACAATCTTCCTGCATCTAGCCTGTCCAATCCCTTTAGGATCTTATACGTTTCAATCAGATCCCCCCTCAATCTTCTAAATTCCAACGAGTACAAGCCCAGTTCATCCAGTCTTTCTTCATATGAAACATGCTCTAAGCTCATCCGCTTTGTTCATAATACTCCTTGCATTCAAATAGACACATCTCAAACCATCAGTCTGAGCGCACCCTCCTCTATCACCTGCCTATCCTCCCTCTCGCACTGTCTCCAAGTTTTCTCTATTTGTGAGCCAACCCTCTTCATCCGTCTCATCAGTTTGTTTCCCAACCCCCAGCAATCCCAGTTTAAACTCTCCCCAACAGCCTTAGCAAACCTCCCCACCAGAATATTCGTCCCCCTGGGATTCAAGCGCAACCCGTCCTTTCTGTATAGGTCACTCCTGCCCCAAAAGAGGTCCCAATGATCCAGAAATCTGAATCCCTGCCCCCTGCTCCTCAAAGATTACACAAAGCACTGGAGGAACTCAGTAGATCTCTGGAAGCATCCACGGAAGGAAATGTACTGTTGATGTTTTGGGTCGAGACCTTTCATCTGGATGATGGAGCACAGATGAAGAGTCTTGACCCAAAACACTGATTGCCTGTTTTCGTCCACTGATACTGCCTGACTCACTGGGTTCCTCCAACGCTTTGTGTGTGGCCCCAGATTTCTAGCATTTACAGTCTCTTCGTCTCCAGTTCAGCAGATCATGTGGGTCAGCAGGGTGGTCATGCGTGCTGAGGATTATTTTTTTCTGCTCTTCTCTGCATTTTATCTCACCTCCATGGCAGTCTTTTATGTGGCTGGCATTAGTAGGTACAGTATGGGTGAGGTTCTTCAGAGACTGATAATGTTCTTTTGTCCAGTGCAGCAGTTGCAATTATTTCCTCCAATTCCTATTAAGAATTATCTGTCTCAGGACTTAATGCTTCCTTGCTGGTAGAAATAATAACATCATAATTTCAATAGCTTTAACCAATTTCACAACTTTTCAAAGGGCCCTGACCTGGGCCTAATATTCAAGACAATGACTTTCAGTAAACCTCAATGGGCCCGATCGATTTTTAGGCATATATATTTCTACGAATGAGCTTGATAAGGAGAAAGGACCGAGGACACATCAGCATTTTACTTCAGGGTTGAACTGCTGTACTTATGACTTGAAAGTTCCTTTAATTAAGTCAATTACTAATTTTCATGAAAAGTAACATCCCTAGGAATGGTTGATAGAAAATCAGAGACAGACATATCATGAAAAAAGTTATCAAATATTTCTTCGTGAAAAGTTGGAAGAACAATAGAAAAGTCTTTGTTCAGTTAGTAATTTAAGAGAGCAACAGAACTTTGTAAGGCAGGAGTAAACACAGAGATAAAATGAAGGCAAGTAGATAGAATTACAACCCAAATCAATCATAACATAGTCTCAAGAAACCCACAAGACAACTTCTGCTCCTATATAAGTTTGCATAGAAGTCAACATTTGCCAGGAGGGAAAATAAACATCAGCTAAATTAATGCAGATGCATTCATTCTTCATTGTGTATTCAGATTGTGCAGCCATAGCAGAGGAAATTTCTGCACTTTTAGAAAATAGACATCACCATCTTCTTTAAACAGAGCATTCCTTGCTGAGTAAAAAAAAACGGGTGTTACCAACTCACATGTTTTCCACTGAAAATATGGAAGATCTACTCTAAGATCTCCAAATAAAATGCCATCTCCTCAACACACACAAAATGCTGGAGGCACTCAGCAGGCCAGGCAGCATCTATGGATAAAAGTACTGTTGACGTTTTGGGCTGAGACTCCTCGACAGGACCTGCCGAGCCCGAAACATCGACTCTACTTTTTTCCATAGATGCTGCCTGGCCTGCTGAGTTCCTCCAACATTTTGTGTGTGTTGTTTAGATTTCCAGCATCTGCAGATTTTCTCTTGTTCGTGACAAGCAATCTTCTTCTTGGTCTTCTCTCCTTGTGTTAAAGAAGTGTCTGCTGCCAAAAATCTCCCGTTCAAGGTGCCGAGCTGCTGTCTTGGTCAAGGCTGTGGCTCAGACTTAGCTGTTCTTTCAAGTTCGCAGGGATGGTTTTGGAGATAGAGAGAGGAGTTAGGGGTAAGGTTAAGATTTAGGAATAAGGATATGGGGAGTTAGTGGTTAGGCCAGAGTCCAGGCCTCTGCTCCGTGCGCAAAGGCCAGTGACAACGTGAACAATGTGGGGCTGGTAAGAGCAGACAACAAAAACCAGCAAGCACAAGAAATGGTTCCACACCCAACCCGCAGGTCAGCAAGTTCCCCATAAGATCAGGGGGAAATCGGAGATTTGTGCGGGCAGGAGGTAAACCCATAGGTATGGAAGTTGGTGAGTTCAAAGTTTGAAGACTGAAGTTTGGGGTCCTATCATCAGTGAGCCCAGAGTTCAAGGCCTGGAGTTCAGGGTCCTGTCATCGGCAAGTCCTGGGGTTGATACAAAGATCGAGACCCTATTAAAACCCAAGGCTGACTAATTGCCTGGAAATTGAGGCCCATTGGCTAAAGCCCTATTTCTGCAAGTCTGCAGGTCCACTGGGGAAGTCAGAGGCTAATGTCCTGGGGGGTGGTGTTGGAGGAGTGTGTGTGTGTGTGTGTGTGTGTGTGTGTGTGTGTGTGTGTGTGGTACATTGAATTTTTGAATTTAATGATATCACGAGAGCTCATTCACATCTATGGGCGTCTATAAGTCGGTTGTTCCCACCCTGGAGATGACCTGCATATTGATTTACAAAGAAGACTTTGACAGCAAAGATAGGGACAAAAAGTTAGGTAAGCATTTTGACAGCGATGAGACATACTGCTATTTAGGAAGGTATGTAATGTAATCTTTGCCACCTTCAATTGCGGAAGGATAAAGTTTGCTGCACAGAATGGGTTGGGTCCTGGAGCACAAATGGTGCAAGCTAGAACCTGGAACCAGAGGAAGTTGTGGACATAGGATAGAACATTGGAATAGAAAGACCTACAGAAAGGAAAAAGGGTTTGGAAGTCAATGTGTTCTGGTGACTGGAAAGCAGTCAAGACTGCTGAATTTCAACAGTTCTCATGTTATACTGTTTCAGTCAATTTTATATGATCAGACAAATGAACCAGACCACCCATATGATTAACAGAAGTTGAAATTTTTATCTTAAAAGCACACTTACCCCACAAAAGAATAATTGTGTTAACCGCAATAAATTACCACCAATCATTACAAAATCTAGTTTTTTCAATAACTGCTAATGTTTTGCATTAAGTGCCATGCTCTTAAAATATCTTGAGAGTGGCTTCTAATGAGGAATTCCTCGCTAAAGCCTCAAAATAATTCAAAACTGTTGTTTTTTGCGGATTTCCTGGTTTCCTACCAAGGAAACAATGATAATATAAAACTTCTTGAATCCCAAGGTGTCTCTTAGGAATAGGAAAAGTAAAATTCAATTACAGAAAATCCTCAAATCATCAAGAACTCCAAAAGCATAATGCCTTAATTTACCATTTAGCCAATAATAACCATTTAGTAAGGAAAATTAGAACAAATGTCAGTCACAGGAAACTTAAATTTCATGGAATCTTATTGCTGTATATCTCAAAATATTTTGCCGTAACACATTATTTCCCAGATAAATTAAACTTTAGTCATTTTATATATGCCAAAGGTCACTTGGGCTTTAATTTGGAGATGTTTTTGGAGGAAAAAGGATGAACAATAAAGCATTGTAAACTACAGAATGACTGATAGCCATAGGCTGCACAGCTTCCGCCATAGCTTAATGGATAAAGGTAACATATGGGACTAGGCGGGATGCAGTTATATGCTATACTACAGATGGAGGCCCCCAACCCATCATCTGCACTCAGTTGAGTTATCTCAGCTTAAGCTAAGGAATAAAGGGCAAGGGCTCCTGGTCCAGATAGCTATTCAGTTAACTTTGAAGAGGAATGGTTCAGGTATGTAACCCCATATGACTGAAAGCTGAAGAGTTGTAACAGCATGCATATGAAAGAAGAAAGGATAAAAGAGGATCATGAACAGCCATAGAACTGAAGGGAGAGATAAATCATTCTATAGTTTTGAGTGTAACTTTATTAAACCAAGACTTGTGTCTGCATCTGTAATTAACTTAGCAGCAACACCACACGTCTCAAAATAGTAAATGTTTCAAACATTGAACCTTTAGGCTCACACTCACACCAAATGCTTTCCTTATGCCACTAAATAGCATAATGAACAGAGTATGTTCGCCATTGTGCTTTAAAGTCTGAAGGAACTGATGTGGATATAGGGACTACTGAGCATTTAAACATGCAACAATAAACTTAGAACAGAAGATCAGATTTTAAAATTTCCAAAGTTCTAGTTAGGTTATATTGTATGGGAGGAACATTTTTAAAAGGTGCCCGTAAAAGCTTTGACCAGATTTCAAAAACAGGCACATAAGGGTGGTTTGCGATTAACTGTTCCACTCACAATTTAATAGGCTGTCATTGTATTTGCCTGGTTGCATTCCTCCATTGGAAAGAAGAGAGTCAGTGAAAAGTCTCACTGACTGATTAACATGCCTAACAGAATGAGCACCGCATCTGTGGTTGCATTGATTGATTAACATGCCTGAGAGGGCGAGCACTCCATGCATGGCTATAACTATCAGCCAATGGAAGAGTATTAGAGGATCCCACAAACCATACACGAGGGTGGTCTGCCACACCATCAAGCACAAATGTTCCACTGGCTGTCAATCTAGAAATCAGAGCCAGAGCTCCAATCTCAACTTGCCAGAAACAGCTGGAGCAGGGCTTGAACCCTTCACCTTCAGAAGTAGAGGTGCAAAGTCAGCGGCTCACTCCTATCATCTCCTGGATTACGATGATAGTAAGGTGACATGAGCAAAGCTCAGAGCACCACAAGACTCTGTGGTCATGAAGCAGAGATTTGTTTGTAATTCCAGATTTAACTTTTGGCAGAATCTGTATCCAACATTCTCAGTTAAATTATTGTTCAGCTTTAAAATGTATCCCTGATGTCTTTGGAGTAAACCACAAAGAAGAAGAAAATGAAATGCAGGCTTTAATTATTAATAGATGCAGCAGAATTGTTATGATTTTAAGATTTAAAGCTAAATTCATACATTTCCAAATGTTTGGTCTGCACAAGTTCAAATCAGGTAGACTGGTTTGAGTTCCCCGGTGGGCACAATCAAACCACAGTCGCTATTCATTACACTTAGAGCTGCCCAAGAACTTTACATGGCCTCTTATAAAGTAACCATGGTTGCTCAGCAACTGGAATCGTGCAGCAGATCTGGGATTTGTACAGGGTATAGCTTCTAAATAAGAATGAGGAACCCTTACTTGAAATAAAAGACAGCACTACTATTGAACTCAAACAACCCTCCATGGTCAAATCCTGAGTTACCAGTGTAGAGCAAGATGCCACCTTGGTAAAAAGAGTAGAAGCTGGGGCTAGGAAAGCTGCCAGAGTATAGGTAAAGAGTGAAGTGACATTTATGGCAGTCACTAAACTAGCTGCTCACTATTTTGGGTCTAGTACTTTTGTACATAGTCTTCTAAAAGGAACTAAATGCCTTCAAGGAAACACAGCACAAATGCTGATTTCAAATGTCATGACAGGGAAATTCATTATTTTTTTTGTTAATTGCTAATTGATTCCTGTGAGGACACCAACAATCCACTGTAAGACTTTCTTGTGGAGATGGGGTGAGGGGTTGGGATGGGAAAAGAGTAAAGTGTGGAAGGGTATTGCAATTTAAGAGTTGTTGTTTGGGGCTCTCCTTGATGTGGATAAATGGGCGAGGAGCAGGAGAGCAAGAGGCAAGCCACAGTCAGACAGAGAAACAAGTGGCAATACAAATGAAATGGTATCCTTCGCCACCACAGGTTTAGAGCCACTCTCCCCCAGGTGATTAAATCTCTCATCCAGGAAGCTTTGCATTCGTTTAAAAATAAAGATGAACACCTGAATGCAAAAGAAAGAAAAAAATCACAAATCACGCAAATGAAGCGAACAACAATATTCTGAATCTGAGGACTCTATTTGAATCAGAATGATATTGTTTGCTTCAATTGCTTCCATGATTTGTTCCCTCCACCCTTCCTCTTCAAGTGTTAATCTTTATTTCTATTTTTTCTTCTTTAATTGGGTTCTTTCGGGTTTCTTGCTTGTGGGTACCTTGAACAAACAAATCTCAAAGTTGTATAACTTATACATTCTTTGATCATAAATGAACTTTGAATCTTTTGCCAACCAGAACACATCATAACCCCAGTGGAAACATTTGAGTGCAGCTGGTTTAAAACTTTAGGAGCAAAGAGGAGAAAATCAGAAGGGCAGATGAGAACGTGGTGGTGGTGGTGGTGGGGGGGGGGGAACAGCTGAGATGATGTGGTGTCAGAGGGAAGGGGCGGAAAGGTGGAGAAAGGTGATGATCAATTAAGATCAAGACTGCTAACTACAGATTTTAAACAAACTAATTTTATTACTAAGCATCTACTTAGTATAACACCTACAGCATCATCAAAATTGTGGAAAGAGACAACAGAGGGAGAGAGGCATGCAAGCTTAAAGAAATAAAAGACAGAACTTTAAAAATTTAGAATAATTTAAAATGTTGAGTGCAGACATTGCAATACTTAATACTTGTACTGTACAAAATCTACCAATGAAGTAATGGTGGTGTAATGCTGGCAAAGTATGAGAGTAAATGAGATAGCAATTTTCTAATTTCCACTTCCAACTGTACACATGCAAATGCTAGGAACTGCTATCCCACTTATTTCTTCCTCATGATTGGTGCAAAAGCCCCATTGTTATGATTAATGCAAAATTATCACCCATATATATTTTTCCCATGTTCTCCAGAATACTATAATCAACAGCTTAGAAAGAAGAAAACAACCCTGTCAACAATGACCAGAAGTCTTTCCATCAGCTTTCATTAAAAGTTAAGGCATTTCAGAAGTATGTATGCATTTCTTCGCATTCAATCTCATTTCCCTTTGTTATTTTATATTATTCAATTCATTTTCACCATTTTAATTTTTATCAGGCTACAGGACAACTTCTTTCTACACGCCACTGGACTTACAAATTCACATGTCTCTACATTGCGACAGAGTCATAACACACAGATTTTTATACCCTCACGTTGTGGGATGGCTGTAAAATTTAAATAAATTCAATTCAATTAGAGTCCCTTTCCCTCCCCTGCCCCAACAAATGAAAAATATATTGCAAAGACAAAAGACAAAAATCTGAATTGTCTAATAGAAACAAATAATGCAGATTTGAAAAGTGTTCAAATCAAAACACATGAAAATTGAACAAAAATTTCCAGTATAAATACATAATTTGTAGTTAAAAAGTTTTAAACTTGCAGATATTTTATCAAAACTTATGTAAACTTAGAACTGCTTGCATGAAATGCTTTTTCAACTTTTGGTTTCTTTGTTATAGCTGTGAGAGTATATATTTTAACAACCAACATTCTCTTACTTAGTGCCAAGTGATAGTATAGTGACCTTCCTTGCTTGCTTTAGCAGGTCTTTAAGCATGTGATAAGAAAAAAGTAAACACCATGAATAATCCTGCTGTGATTTTTCACAACTTTTTATCCAATTAGAAACTCAGAGATTTACGATACTTGATATCCGGATAAGCCAACAAAAGAACAATTCATTTTGCATTATAGTTGCCTCATTGGAACTAAACTTCTGTTAAGACACAGAAAGAATTGCATAGGTCTATGAATTTTCATAGAACATGCTGCTTCATGTTCTGCTGGTAAGAAGAACTCCACAATGCAAACTTAAAACACATATGTATCTCTCAGAAACATATGTATTTCTAAAGAAATCCACAGCAATCAAATCACTAAAAAAAGGAACTGGTATTGGAAAAAGCTGTACAAAGATATCTGGGTGTTTGAGAGTAAAAGACAATCATTAACTCTTTCAATAACACATTCAATTAAATAAGACTAAAGTGGCAATAAACTAAAATATTATAAACTTAAAAGTACTCAAAACCTAATAAATACGTGACATTCAGCTGACAGGAGGATCAACAGAACCTGATAAATCTGTGTTACAGCTCAATATAACTGCATTTTAACCACATGGTGATGATGAAAGGCCTGTCAATCAGGATTAAATGGGTTCTTAGGCAAAGACGTGAACTTTTCCCTTTGACCTCTGCATCAAATGATGTTAACACTATCTTGCTAAACAAGCTGAAGAAGACAATCTTCTTCCAGATGGCAAAGGCCTTTCCACTTGGGATGCATAGTATGAATTCCCAACCACCTTACACAATCCAGTTTCTTGGAACTTAGATGGATTGGGGTAGTATTAGTTCCAGCAACAAGTGATTTAAATCAGTATTAGAAGACTCATGCTCCACAATTCCCTGGGGGAGATTACCCTGAGTCTACATGTCCTACCTTGATTTGATAATTGATAACATTTCCTTTTTAACAGACTATTTTCTGGAGCTTTTTTCCTTTCTCACAGGCACATCAAAGCAGAAAATGAAGAAAACTAGAATGCATTCCCAAGCACATTATTTGCAGAAATCACAAATACTGGTGTAAACTTAATTTAAAAATTTTGTTCCCTTTAACCAAATGAGAGAAAGAAGCATTCAATGAATTACAATTAGCATTTCTTCCTACCTACCACAAGAACTTCAATTCTGGAGAGGAAAAGCAGCAATTAATTGCAGAAGAGGTAATGAGCAAGTCTTGCAGGGAAATACCAACAGTTCCACATGGATCTGTCAGTGTTCGGCACACAAATTGCTAGCAAGGTTGGGATTTCCGCACATGGGTATACAAATACGGATGCCAAATCTGTTAACGGTTTCTCAACTGTGATATCTTGCTGCGTTCCGATAAGGGGTGGATGACAAATTTGTGCCGAGTCCCCAACACTTAGGTGAAGGATCTACTTGAAGAATGATAGACTGTCATTCTACTAATTAAAGCAAGTTTTAACAATCTTTTATACTTCACTTTTTATATTGCATCAGAGTCTTTAGATCTTTTAAAAATGTTTGAAGTACTTTAATGCTTTTATTCTATTTTTTAAAATACTTTTAAAGTTTTGTTTCATTGCTTGATTACTTTTTAAACAGATTTTGAGATCAGGCCAAAGCAGGTGGCATGGCTTAGCCACCTGTCAACATTTTCATGGGTGCCTCTTGTTCTGAGACCCTGAAATCATTCTTCAATCAATCCAACCCTTCCCCCCACCATCACCATTGCCACCGCCTTATGATTGCATTAACAAATGTTAGGTTCACACTATCCGGGACACGCCGTCTTTTCTCATTCTACCATTAGGGAGAAGTTACAAGAGCCTGAAGACCCAAACTCAACATTTTAAGAACTTCTCCCCTTCTGCCATCAGATTTCTGTATGGTTCATGAACCCTCACTATGCCTCTTTTGCGCTGTTTTTTTTTAGATTGTAAGGTATAGTAATTTTTCTGTCTCGTTCTGTACTGCTGCCACAAAATAACAATTTTCACAACACATGTCAGTGATAATAAACCTTCTTTAGATATATAAAGAGTAAAAGCGAGGCAAGAGTAGAACTCGAACCACTAGGAAATAATGCTGCAGAGGTAGCAATGGGAGACAAAGTAATGCTGGATGAACTTAAATGGTATTTTGTGTCAGTCTTCACTGTGGAACATCAGGGGGTATAAGTATATGCAGCTGCGATTACTAGGGAGAAGGTGCTTTGGAAGTTGAAAGCTCTGAGGTCAGCTAGACCAGTTGGACGACAACCCAGAGTTCTGAAAGAGGTAGCAGAAGAGATTGTGGAGCCATTAGTCATGATCTTTCAAGAATTACTAGATTCTGGAATGGTTCTGGAGCTTGAAAATTACAAACATCAATCTACTCTTTAAGGCAGGGAGGGAGGCAAAAGACAGGAAATTTTAGGCATGATTTCAGCGCCTGATAAGATGCTGTCAATTAATACGGATGAGGTATTGCCATATTTGGAGGCACATGGTAAAACTGACCAGGACAGCATGGCTTCCTTAAGGAGAAATCCTGCCTGACACATCTGCTGGAATTCTTTGAGGAAATAACAGGAAAGATAGACAAAGGAGAGCCAGTGGATGCTGCTTACTTGGACTTTCAGGCCTTTGACAGGGTGCCACAAATAAGGCTAAACAAAATAAGAGCCCATGGTATTACAGGAAAGATACCAGCGTGGATAGTAGTTTTGCTGACTGGCAGGAGGCAAAGAGTGGAATAAAGGGAGCCTTTTCTGGTTGGGTGCCAACAAATAGTGATGTTCTGCAGGGATTGGTGTTGGGACTACGTCTTTTCGTGTTATATGTCAACGACTTGGATGATGGAATTGCTGGCTTTGTGGTCAGGTTTGCAGACGATACAAAGATAGGTGGAGGGACAGGTAGTGTTGAAAAAACAAGGAGTCTGCGGAAGGATTTAGACAGATTAGGAGAATGGGCAAACAAGTGGCAGATGGAATATAGAGTAAGTAAGTGTATGGTCATGCACTTTGGTTGAAGAAATAAAGACATAGACTATTTTCTAAAACAGAAGAAAATCAGAGGTGCAAAGGAACTTCGGAGTCTTTGTGTAGGATTCCCTGAAGGTTAACTTGTAGGTTGAGTCGGTGATAAGGAAGACAAATGCAATGTTAACATTCATTCTGATTGGACTACAATATAAAAGAAAGGATTAATGCTGGAGCTTTATAAGGCACTGGTCAGACCACGTTTGGAGTATTGTGAGCAGTTTTGGCCCCTTATCTAAGAAAGGATGTTCTGGCATTGGAGAGGTTTCAAAAGAGCTTCACAAGAATGATCCTCAGAATGACGGAAATGGAAGGGTTTACATGTGAGGAGTACTTAAAGGCTCTGAGCCTGTACTGACTGGAGTTTAGAAGTATGAGGTGGGGGAGGGGAGGAGAATGTAATTAAAACCTGTCAAATTTTGGAAGGCCTAGATAGAGTGGATGTGGAGAGGACATTTCCTATAGAGACAGAGTCCAGGACCAGAGGGCACAACCTCACAATATAAAGACGTCCTTTAGAATAGAAATGAGGAGGAATATTTTCAGCCAGATGGCAGTAGAGGCCAAATCATTGAATATATTTAAAGCAGAGCTTGTTAGGTTCTTGATTAGTAAGGGTGTCAAAGATTACAGGGAGAAGGCAGGAGAATGGGATTGAGAGGGATAATAAATCAGCCATGATGGATTGATTGGCAGAGCAGTCTTGATGGGCTGAATGGCCTAATTCTTCTCTAGGTCCCATGGTCTTACGATTCTGATTCTGCTGAAGCACAGGGCCACACCATTAAAGATGGCACTTTTCATAAGTTGCAGAAGGTAGACTACTTTTCATTAGCACAAAGTGTGATTGTAAATTAAGATTTTGTTAATATTTCCTAAGTATGATTCAAAAGCCTTAGCTAAGAATTGAGACCATGCAAACAATATTCCATCTATGTCAAAACATTTTGAATGCCAGCAACAAGGATTGAGAATTATGGTTAATAAACAACTTTGGTTGCTTTGAGAACCACATTCTACCCAAGTAAACAATTCAGTGTACACTCTTACACTGAATGTAGTTAGTGTAATTTTTTTAAATACCGCAATAATGCCAAATTTATATGTTTCCACTTCATTCCCCTTCAGAAAAACAGAAGGTAGACTCTCGTCACTGTAGAAACTTCCAGGAGGGTATTTCATTTGACCTGGCTTGGTTAAACTCTTACATTTGCATTACTATGAATGCAAAATCTCTTTGTCAGTGATCCAACAACTTGCAATATACGTAATTGCAGGCCAAAGTCATCAGGAACTGTAAACCCTGCAGAACCACAAAGCCTGTTTTTATTTTATTATTAAGGCCTTAATAAATATTTGAATAATTAGCTGGCAGAATGCATTAAATTCATCTGGGATTGTAGCGAGCCGAGTTGTTTTTCATGCATGGCCATAGTTTGGTTTAGCACTTAAAATTTTCAGAACCATAACAAACAATGTCGTAACCTACAATAAATGTTTTTGACCTTGGGAATTAAATTTCCTCAAAGCTGCACAACAATTTTAAAATTAATTCCCAGTGCAGTCCAAATGAGAAATCACAAATGTTTAAGTAGATAAGGAGTTTTGCAGTTTAAATGTTATCAACCAGATAATGGGACTAATACAATCCAAATCATAAGGGTATAGATGGCTCTGTGGGTTGTTGCATCTCCGTAGCCTCAAGCTATAATATTTCAACGTGTGAACTGGAGTATCAACAGGCTTCACAACTGGGCCATTATACCTTACTGCCTGCTTCACTAGTGTGCCCTTTCCAGCAGGAGTTCTGTACAGCAAAGAATTAAAACCTGAAATGTACTTCCACATATAAGACCCCACTCTATCCGTTCCCACCTCTAATCCCCAATCTCTGCCGTGAGACACCAAAGCGCTGGCAAAGATCTGCGAATTCAGTACAGGGTAAAGATTCAGCCTGGAAATATCCCGGTCTGTTTGGCTCAGCATCACATTGCCCCATTCAGCCAATAATTTTTCTCATCTATCTTAAAAAAAAAGTCAAATCTAATCTCTTCAAGGCCTATTTTAGTATTGCCAGCTCTTAATTAAAGCATTGTAATATGCAAGAAAAAGACCGATGATGTTCTTAAAATTAGGACACTGTTCAAATATACAGTAAAAGTTTTAATTTCAAGATGTCTGAAATTACAGAAAGCAAAATGACTTCACATGAAATCAAATAAAATTAAAACCAAAGCTTTACACATGGGGAAGAAAAATCAATAAAATTCATTGGGGTATTTGATCTTAAAAATCAATCCATATGAAAAGCGAAGCTTAACAATGCATCTCTGGTTATAAAAAAGCACATTTCAATCTTGAAAACTAATTTACATTGTGGATTAACGAGAAAAGTTCCTGAAAAAGTGAAGCTCAGATTCTCACAATTAACTGTGCTCTCTGTTCATACAAAATGAACAGGAATTTCAAGGAAGAGTTTCTTGGATAATAAGCTACACCTCTGCTTCCTTCACTCTTCTGTACAATCAATGCAATTTTACATCTGTGAGTCATTCAGTGAATGAGCTGCACAAAAAAAAACAGATGCAGTTTACCAAATATGTGCAAGATTTATTAAAGCATGAGAAGATTTTGCTGGCACACATTCAAGAAAAAGGTACTTTGTTTTTTTTTAAATGCTTTCACACATGTAGATCCACTTTCATGGATTTCAAAAGCAGATGGTCAATGGCCAATGGCCAATGGGTCCAAAACAGCGATGGCACAAACTAGCTATAAAATGTGACCTGCAGCATTTCTATAATCACAAACACATGCAAACCTGTCAAAAGGTTAGCATGGATTCTCCAGGTTTCTCCATAACACAAATTTCTGATTTAATAGACATTTTCTTTTTCAGTGAAAGTGCTTGGAATTTTGAGCAGTCCAAAATTTTCCATGCACTCAACACTTTAAGTACAAAAATAAGATCAACTGAGCATTGGCAGACTTAAATCACATGAATGATTGCATATCCATGAAAGTGAATGTCCTTCTTGATCTTGTCATACAATGAAGCATCCTAACATTATAAACCACCAATGCTTTACGCTGGAAGCTGTAGGGAAGTTATGTGCACTTGAATATTTGCATATTAAACAAGCATTAACAATTAATTAATACATACTGTACTGCAAGGTATAAAACTGGATTATAGTTGGCACATATGTCTATGCAGCAGACATGATAATCTCCACAATAAACTACAAGCTGCACTAACTTGTTTTATAGTATACAGTATGTATACTGATTATAGGATTTCCCAGTAACCAGCTGCAGATATTTTCTCAATAAACCTACAATGATGTCACGCAGTTTTTCCTCCTGTGTGATCATTCGTCATTGAGGAAATGAAGAGCACTGACAGCTGGTGCTTGAGCAAGCAGCTAGAATTCGCACATGAAATGAACTACGAACAAAGAAAACCTGTGACAAAAGATTAAAATCAAAAATATAACAATTTAAAATACAGATATTAGCTAGACTCTAAATTCAGTTTTTTGAAGATGGCCATAGATTGACTAAAGTCAACATTCAACATTCTGAACGTATCGTAAAGATAGATTCAGTTGTGACTTCTGCAAATCCTGAGGTCCCTCAGGCCTTTCAAAAGTGTGCAAGAAAGTAATTCAACCACGTTGAAGTTTTGAATAACTTTGAATTCTGCATTTGAATTAAACAAGTCACCAGCAAATTAGAAATGCAAGACCTAACAGGCTCATTGAGCAAATGGCTTGAAATAAATCATATTTAAAATTAAATTTCAGACTATTATTTCTGCTGTTGACTGTAAATGTTCTTCTAAATGCAATGCAGTAAGATGTTACATTTCATTCGAGCTTGTACTGAATAATAGTTACATCACAATAAGTCAAAAAGCAATGATCACAAATAATATATTCAATGTGGAATCAAAGAACGGTACAGCAGAGAAGTATGTCATGCTCCCCATCGAGTTTGTGCTTGCCTTCTCAATACCCCTCTCCAAATCAGTTTTCCCCATGTCTTTGAAGTTTTGTTTCCTTTGCGTATTTATTCAGTTTCTCTTTGAAAGGGACCATCACATACTGCAGTGTACTCCAAATCCTAACTCGTCAATTCAAAAAGAAATCCTTATGCCATCTCTGATTCACTTGTATTCATTATCAATCAAGCATGTAAACACTTTAACAAGAACACAACTCCCCCTGGAGTCCAATGGTGGACCCAAACCTGAGAGGATCCAAGGTACATCTGTGCAGGAAAGGAAACCTTACTAATTTTATCAGGGATTGCAAATCAATGGATTAGGAAGAAAAGGAGTAAATTAGGTTTGTAGTTTTTTTTTTTACTAACATTAACATTTTATATGCTTTTAGTTCTCCAATACTTCCGGCTATCCATCCCATAGGATGATGATGGTTCCTTTCAGTCAGTTAGTGGGGTTTGATATGTGCGTCCTGGAGTGGCTGTACAGGCCGATCCTTGACAGGCACTGCTTGCCACATACTTGGCAGGTGAGGCCTGGAGGGGCAGCAGGGGCAGAAGCTCTATTGTGGCGCTTCCTGTGCCTTTCCTCTGTTGCCTTGTCGAGCTTGTTCTCAGCAGTGTCCACACCTTTTCTGATGGTGTCACTCCACTGTGAACAATCTTGAGCCAGATCCTCCCATGTTGATGGGGCAATGTCAGCTTTCTTGAGGCTCCTGTGCAGAACATCCTTGTACCGTGGTCACTGGCCTTCTTGTTTTCAGGTACCACTGGACAGTTGGCTGTACAAGATGTCCTTGGGCAGTCTTCCATCAGGCATTCTGACAACATGTCCTGCCGAGCGCAGTTGGGCTGACATCACCGAGTTTGAAACTGCTGGCATTCCAGCTCGAGAGAGGACCTCAGTATTGGAGACATTGTCTTGCCAGGTGATTTTCATCAGAGAATGTGGGTGACGCTGCTGCAGTTGGTCAAGCTGGCGTAAGTGTCTCTGATAATGGGCACCATGTCTCACATCCGTATAACAAGGTTGATATGACAATGGCCCTCTATACCTTGCACTTGGTGGCCCACCTGATGTTCTGTGACCAAACTCGATCTTTCAGCTGACCAAAGGCAAAGCAGGCTTTTCTCATTCTTGACTCAATCTCTATATCCAGAGAAGCTGAGGATGTTATTATGCTGCCCAGGTAGCAAAACTTGTTGACAGCATTGAGACGAGTGTGATCAATGAGGACAGTTGGTTCTTCGTAGCTTGAGCCAAAAACTGGTTAGTACAAAACATCCGTCTTTTTCAGGCTGATTGTCAGTCCGAAGCTTTTAGCTGCACTGGCAAAGCGACTGGTGATCTCCTGTAAGTCTTCGAGAGAGTTCTCCAACAATTCTGCCATTAAATGAAAGGTTATTGTTCATATATTATTGCTGACTGCCCTCCAATTATTTATTGAAAGTAATTGGCATGTACTCTAAGCAATCTGAAAAAGTATTTCATATTTCTGGAAGACTAAAGTCAGTTCGGTTTATTTTTCAATTGTAGCCAAGTTTCCATCAAACTCAATATACAAGTTTGCTGATGACACAACAACTGTAGGCCGTATCTCGGGTACTGATGAGTTTGAGTACAGAGAGGAAATTAAGAACCTGGTGGCATGGTGTGAAGACAATAACCTATCCCTCAACGTCAGCAAGATGAAGGAATTCGTTGTTGACTTCAGAAGGAGTAGCAGACCGCACGGCCCAATTTACATTGGTGGTGCACAAGTGGAACAGGTTCCTCGGGGTCAATATCACAAATGACCTGACTTGGTCCAACCAAGCAGAGCTCACTGCCAAGAAGGCCCACCAGCGCCTTTATTTCCTGAGAAAACTAAAGAAATTTGGCCTGTCCCCTAAAAACCTCACTACTTTTTATAGATGCACCGTAGAAAGCATTCTTCTAGGGTGCATCACAACCTGGTATGGAAGCTGTCCTGTCCAAGACCGAAAGAAGCTGCAGAAGATCGTGAACACGGCACAGCGCACCACACAAACCAATCTTCCGTCCTTGGGCTCACTTTACACCGCACACTGTCGGAGCAGTGCTGCCAGGATAATCAAGGACACGACCCACCCAGCCAACACACTTTTCGTCCCTCTTCCCTCGGGGAGAAGACTCAGGAGCTTGAAGACTCATACGGCCAGGTTTGGGAACAGCTGCTTTCCAACTGTGATAAGACTGCTGAACGGATCCTGACCCGGATCTGGGCCGTACCCTCCAAATATCCGGACCTGCCTCTCGGCTTTTTTGCACTACCTTACTTTCCATTTTTCTATTTTCTATTTATGATTTATAATTTAAATTTTTAATATTTACTGATTTTTACTATTTTTAATATTTTTAATATGTAATATTTGTAATCCAGGGAGTGAGAAGCGCAGAATCAAATATCACTGTGATGACTGTACGTTCTAGTATCAATTGTTTGGTGACAATATACTATAAGGTATAAAGTATGTTGGCTCTACCTGAAGAACCAACCAGCCCCTCAAAGTGCATAAAGAATACAAAATCTACTGTATCACAATGAGCTTTTGGTAATAATAACCATTAGACAGTAAGCTCGACTGTCTCAGCCACCAGTTCCTCTGCTGAAGGTTGAACAAATATCAGGGAAAAACATTTTTACAAAATATGGTATTTCACAAGTGACATACTGGGTCCAAAGATCTCTGTCTATTAGTGGAACTCTGACTATCAGTTGGCCGGAATGTACAAATTGGATAGCATGCACATGCTTTGCAAGATATTTTTCTGGATCTCTGAATGGAAGACACAGGCCACTTGGCATTTTATTCAGTCATACACTTACCTATTGAACTTGATGCATAATATACTGGAAGATTAGAAAACCTATCTACTCTAGCAGCACATTTACATACAGTATAAAAATATACTGTAGTCACCCCAAATAAGGCATCCGTTAGTCTTGCGAGACCATGGATCTGCGCCTGGAAAGTCTTCACTCTCCAGGGCGCAGGCCTGGGGCAAGGTTGTATGGAAGAATGGCAGTTGCCCATGCTGCAAGTCTCCCCTCTCCACGACACTGATGTTGTTCAAGGGAAGGGCATTAGGACACATACCGCTTGGCACCAGTGTCGCTGCAGAGCACTGTGTGATTAAGTGCCTTGCTCAAGGACACAACACGCTGCCTCGGCTGGGGCTCAAACTCACGACCTTCAGATCACTAGTCGAACGCCTTAATGGCCACGTGCCCACACAGTCACCCCAAAAGCAATGCTTTATCACACGAGTCAATACAGAATAAATTATCTCAGTAATCCAAAAAGTTATCAGAATGTCACAGGAGAGATTTTGCTACTGCATTTACACCCCATGGCATATCCATAATCAAGTACACTTTATGATTGAGAAGGAGAATATGTTTCAAGTTAAATAACATGTATTAAAAATTACAATATTAATTCAATTCAAACTCCACCAAATCAGAAGTTTCTGTTTTAAAGAGAAGTGAAAGAATTATTTTCAACAATTTAAGAAAAGTAACTTTGCTTGGAAAAAGTAATAACAAAAATAACACCAGCTGAGATTTTTCATATATTCTATGAAAATAATTCTAGGTATTTTACATAAAAAGAAAACAAAAAAAATTTGCTTTACATCAATATTGTATGCCAAAATCTAAATTAATCATTAGTCATTTCTCACTCAAAAATTCAATTCTGCTGTTAAAATTAGAGAACTGTATCTATCAACTAGTGATAAGTACCGTATTTTCACAGTTTAACCAGTCAGTTATACCACATTCTTTCCTATCATAAGAAAATTATTCAGCACCGTCCTCCTCAGAAAATGCTACTATATGAGAAATTGCTTCAGTCTGGGATACAGAGTACAATTGACCTTGAATGTTAACCTGTGTAAATGCTTTAGTCAATGTAATGACACTTGCTGATATTTGATTGTAAAAATCAAGGCTCCATTAAAATGGCCAAACAAGAAAAATGTAGTAATGCCTGCAATGACCTGATATCTTTACTCACAAAACAATATGAAACGAGAAGGGAAAGTAAAGCCAGCAATGTCCTTAAAACTCCACATACAAACTTAATCACAGTTATACTCTGGACTTCTTTTCTCATCTCAACCCATTATTTGGATTGACAAAATGCTTAGGAAATCACAATGCTCGAAACCACGTTAATGTTACTGGAAGAAAATTAAGTCAAGTAAAGGATTCACAACATCAGAACTTAAGCAGGTGCAAGTGTAAAATAGTGAAAGAAAGGAGAGTATTGGTGAAAAGACCCAGAGCAAAATAAAACTAAGTAACTTAACCTGCAACACCTCTACCAATCCTCATATCTTTTTTATTAACTTTATACTTATGACTAATATTTTCACTCAATCCTTTCTAAGTGCAGATTGCCCAGTTGTATTGTTAAACATCAGTGGCTCCCATGGTCATACCTCCTATATATGCCTGCATTGCAGGATCTTTTCTCAACAGTATTTAACTATAACTTGGTTGAATCTGAAATGCAATACCACAGCACAGATGAACATTTAACAACTTTGCCCAAAGCCCTTTTACATATTTATCTATTCCATGCTTAATAAAAACAATCATTCATTCTGGTAGTAATGAACAGCTTTCAACAAAGTAATTAGAAATTATTTTCCTGCCATTGATCTGGAAAGGCCTCCAGAAAAGTAAAAGCGTTAGAAAAGATAAATTAAGAACACATGCTGCCTCTCCTAGGAATAACTTGGTCTCACAAGGCATTTCCCACCCAGAATCACAATTCTTTAATGCATGCTTTAGATACAAAGTAAGCAAGAACTTGATTAAATGAAAGAATTTGAAAAAGTAAATGTGCCCCTCGGTTATGTAACATCTTTATTGGAAGTCTTTGAAAATTGTTTTCATCTGTTTGTCATCACATGTTTAGAATATTAGGATCACTACTCATTTTAAAGAAAGAAACCACAACCTGGTATGTGGCACTATCATGGGAAGCTCTGGGTAATTTTTTATACCGCATGACCTGAATATGTGGACAAGTTCTTCAAATCATCTGAAGCACAAGAGCAATTTCACAGTATTGAAGTGGAAATTGGTACTCAAGTTGTTTTATGCAGTTTGTTAACAGTTCTGATAAGTGCCTTGGGACATTTTATTACATTAGCTTTACTACAAAATACATGCTGTCAATGTTGAGACTACAAACCATTAACTCAGTGATATGGTACCGTTGAATGAGGTAAACTGACACTGAGAACTTATGGTTTTATTTTAATCTAACAATTTAAAATTAAATTCTCAGTAATAGATTTACAAGTCAGTTTATGAATTTTTAAGAAGTGAATGTCAGGATTTCAGAAACACTCAAAGGTTTCACACAGAGCGAAGAAAAAAATTTGCATCCTTGAGGGCTTGAAGAATCTGTCAAAAGGCCCAAATTTTTCCTAAATCTGTCTATTTAGATACAACATTGCACGTGTGCGCTGGCCGGTGATGTAGTGGCATCCACACTGGATTTTGATGTAAGTGGTCCCGGGTTCAAATCTGGCCGGCTACTTGCATGCTTTCCATCCGTTCTAAGTTGAGCGACAAATTCAGCCTCTTAAAAAAACAGCCAAAAAATGCTAAAGAAACAGCAAGGTTGCCCCCGATGCGCAAAAGGCATGGAAAGGAACAAGAAAAATTGCATAAATGTAGGCATAGGGATTGATTATCACACAAAAGACACACTTTGAAATAAATGAGTCTTTTATAGACTGGAAGGATGTCCCTCATGGAGTGTTCCAACCTTGTGTCCTCAATCACCTAGAGTTTATATTGATGACCTGGAGGAGGGGGCAGAATGTAATGCTTCCAAAATTGCAGATGATACAAAACTGCAGTGAGGATATTTCCACTGTTCAATTAACTATGGATAGGTTGAGTGATTGGGTAAAAATTAGCAACAAGGAGTTTTACATGTGAGGTCATGCACTCCAGTAACAGGAACTTAAAGGCAATTATCTAAATGGAGAAAGATTGCAGATGAGCCAAGAACAGAGAAATTTTGGTGCATTTAGGTGCAGAATCCAAAAAGTTAGCAGGCATGGCAACATGTGAATTGTAAGGCAAAAGACATTTTGCCCTGTACTGCAAAAGTTTAGAAGTGTTGATACAACTGCACATGATATTGGTGAGCTCCATGGCTTCACAGTTTTGACTGATGAAAGGGACTTCGGAGTCCTGGTGCAGAATTCCCCTAAAGCAGGGGTTCCCAATCTTTTTTTATTACATGGACTCTTAGCATTAACCAAGGGGTCCATGGACTTCAGGTTGGGAACCTTTGCCCTAAAGGTTAACTTGCAAGTTGAGTTGGTGGTAAGGAAGGCAAATGTAAAGTTACCACTCATTTTGAGAAGACTTGAATATAAAAGCATGGATGTAATAAACACAAGAAATTCTACAAATACTGTAAATCCAAAGTAACACTCACAAACTACTGGAGGAACTCAGGTCAGGCAGTATCTATGGAAATGAATAAGCAGTTGACGTTTCGGGTCAAGATCCTTCTTTAGGACTGGAAAAGAAAGGGGAAAGCACCAGCATAAAAAAAGGTAGAGGAAGGAGAAGGAGGTTAGCGAGAAGGAATCTGATAGGAGAGAAGAGTGGATCATAGGAAAAAGAGGAGGAAGAGGGGCAGGTGAGAAGAGGTAAAAGGGAGGGAACATTTTTTTACCAGGAGAAATTGATGTTCATGTCATCAGATTGAAGGCTACTCGGAAGGCATGTAATGCTGAAGCTTTGTGAGGCATTGGTCAGACTGCACTTGGAGTATTGTGACCAGATTTGGGCCTCTTATTTCAAAGGGGATATGCTGGCATTGGAGAAGATCCAAAGGAGATTCATGAGAATTATCCCAGGAATAAAAAGGTTAACATATTGAGAGTGTTCAGCGACTCTGAACCTGTATTCACTTGAGTTAAAACAAACAACAGAGATCTTATTGAAATCTATCCAATATTGAAAGACCTAGATAGAGTGGGCATGGAGAGGATGTTTCCTACAATGGGTGAGTTTAGGACCGTGAGCACAGCCTCAGAATCAAGGGATGTCCATTTAGAACAGAGATGAGGAAGAATTTCTTTAGCCAGAGGGTGGTGATCTGTGGAATTCATTACCACAGATGGCTAGGGCTAATCATTGGGTATATTTAAAGTGGAGTTTGATAGGATCTTGATTAGTAAGGGCATCAAATGTTAGAGAAAGACGATGGGAAAATGGGGTTGAAAGAGATAATAAATGAGGCATAATGGGATGGCAGAGAAACTCAACTGGCCAAATTGCCTAATTTGATTCCTACAGTATGCCTTGCAGAAAGGATAAACTAACATTGGTGGCAGTCTGAAAAGATTTTTGGGATAAAATCATAAAGATTTATAGTCTACAAAGTTTAGAAGAATGAAGGCTGAAAATTTGAGATAGTGTGTGAGTGTGAGGTGGTTCATTTTGGTAGGTCAAATATGATGGCAGAATATAGTATTAATGGTAAGACTCTTGGCGGTGTGGAGGATCAGAGGGATCTTGGGGTCTGAGTCCATAGGACGCTCAAAGCTGCTGCGCAGGTTGACTTTGTGGTTAAGGCGGCATATGGTGCACTGGCTTTCATCAATCATGGGATTGAGAGATAATGTTGCAGCTATATAGGACCCTGGTCAGACCCCACTTGGAGTACTGTGCTCAGTTCTGGTCGCCTCAGTGCAGGAAGGATATGGAAATCATAGAAAGGGTGCAGAGGAGATTTACAAAGATGTTGCCTGGATTGGAGGGCATGTCTGAGGAGAATAGGTTGAGTGAACTCAGCCTTTTCTCCTCGGAACGATGGAGGATGAGAGGTGACCTGATAGAGGTGTATAAGATGATGAGAGGCATTGATCATGTAGATAGTCAGAAATTTTTCCCCCAGGGCTGAATTGGCTAGCACGAGAGGGCACAGCTTTAATGTGCCTGGAAGTAGGTACAGAGGAGATGTCAGGGGTAAGTTTTTTTTATGCAAAGAGTGGTGAGTGCGTGGATTAGGCTGCCAGCAATGGTGGTGGAGGCGGATACGATGGGGTCTTTTAAGAGACTCCTGGATTGGTACATGAAGCTTAGAAAAATAGAGGACTATGGGTAACCCAAGGTAATTTCCAAGGTTAGGACATGTTTGGCACAGCTTTGTGGGCCGAAGGGCCTATATTGTGCTGTAGGTTTTCTATGTTTCTGTGTTTCTATGATATTTCCATTTACAGGAAAAACCTGAAAAAAGGAATTACAACATAAGGAGGTAGCCATTTAAGAGAGATACGTTGCAACATCTTCTTGCAGGGGACAGTGAATCTCTAGAGTTCTCTATCCTAACTTTGTGCAGGTTAAGTCACTGAAGGCACTTAATTTTTTGAAAGATCATGGAATTAAGGGTGAAGGGAAATTGGCAAAGGAGAGGAGATGAAGCCAAGAGTAGGGGGAGGGTGTGGCATGACTGGCTTACCTACTCCTATTCCTTCGTTATATGTTGTTAATTGAATCAGAATTTACGAGAGTGTCTTTAAGTTAATGTTCTTATCTGTACTTTTACATCAATGGTGTTCTCTTCCTACTTAGTAAGAAATGTGTGTTAATAGACATAATAATATACAATAAACTAAACTGATGGATAAAAAGAGTATCATGTCAAGCAAGTTAAAGCAGAAACAGATGATCAAAGAAATATAATACGTAGAATATTGGTAATCTCACATAAGAAGTGATGTGTAATATTTGCTGGCATTTCTTGCCAAGAGATCAGCTGAAGGAGGAAAGATGGAAGATAGCAGCAGAAAGGATGCAAACTGCCATTTTCATCAGGATTATGTCTGGAGTCTGTTGCTAATGCCAGACAATCATACTACTAATTAAGAAAGAACAAAGTGCGAGAAACTCAGATTCAGATATTTCTCACATGTACATCAAAACATACAGTGAAATGTGTCATTTGCATTAACAACCAACACAATCTAAGGATGTACTGGGAGCAGCTCACAAGTGTCGCTGCACATTCCAGCATCAACATAGCATGCTCATCATGTTCAGCAGAACACACAAGCACCATTGACAGAACAACAGCAATACAAGCTCTTCACTTTCCTCCCACCCATGCATAGACAGTCCTCTAACCTAGTCTCTGGGTCTCTAGCCTCTAGAAGGCTTGTGGAATCACAGATGTATGGCCTTTGACTTTCTCAGTGGACTTGTAGACTCCCAGACCTAGGGCTCTACCTATTGGGCCATAACTTCCGGACTTCCAATCGACCTTTGGGCTTAGATCTTCGGTAATGACCCCAGGACTAGCCAATGAACTCTAGGCTTTGAGCTATGGAATCTCTGATGACAGGGCCCTGAACAGTAGGCCACAAACTCTAGACTTGACAATTTGCAAAATTGGGGGTGGTGGGGGGTATCTCACTCTTGTGCCTCTTGCCTGCATGGAACACTGATAGCTCACTGACTGGGGGGTGGGGAGTAGGTGGGGAGGGCACCAGCCCTTGTCCTTGTCGGTCTGCCAGCCTGCCATCTGACCATGGTTGCCCTTCATCACACATCTACATGGGCCTCTCCAGAATGACTTCTAATTCCACTACATCCCTGTCCTTAAACCCTAATGACCTCTAATTCCCCCCACCCCCACCACCCCTCCATCCCTAAACCATGGGTGACAGCGTGGAGATATGTCTCTACCAAAGGAACTGTAAAGTGCTCCTTCCCTCTGCTAGCCTGCAAGTCACCCTTGGGCAATATGTAGCACCTGCTTAGTCCCTCCAATCAGGGTCATGTGAAGCCACGGGAGCATATGGTGCATATCACAAGTCCAGGTTATACGACACTGATGCCAGCCAGACAATCTCTGAAGAGTATTGATAACAGCTGGGGTCACCTGTCTTGTAAAGACACCGCCCAGAAAATGACAAACCACTTCTGCAGAAAAAGTTACCAAGAACAATCATACGACATGGCACATAATAATGATGATGATGATGTCATCTCCAAAGTAACTTAAGAAACTTTGTGAAACAGCATTACAAAGGTTGTATTCTGAAATTTGTATATATAAATAGATAGATAGATAGATAGATAGACATACTTTATTGGTCCCGAGGGAAATTGGGTTTCGTTACAGCTGCACCAACCAAGAATAGAGCATAAATATAGCAATACAAAAACCACAAACAATCAAACAACAAAATGCGAACTATGCCAGATGGAAAAAAGTCCAGGACCAGTCTATTGGCTCAGGGTGTCTGACCCTCCACGGAAGGAGCTGCAAGTTCGATGGCCACAGGCAGGGACGACCTCCCGTGCCGCCCAGTGTTGTATCTCGGTGGAATATGGCCGGAGTCTAACAGTAAAAAGTTCGATATCCAGTCTACAAACATGTTCCTCGATCATAATATGACCCGGATTGCACCATCTGTTGTTAACCAGAACAGTAAGCACCCAACTCCTTTACGCTTACCACCCTCAGTGCACTTCTGGTCAGCCCGAACGGTCTGGAAGCCGTCCATGGAGAAATTTTGATCGGGTATGTCCTCGTGCAGCCCCGTTCCAGTGAAACACATAACACTGCACTCCCGAAATATAAACAACAGGAATTCTGCAGATGCTGGAAATTCAAGCAACACACATCAAAGTTGCTGGTGAACGCAGCAGGCCAGGCAGCATCTTTAGGAAGAGGTGCAGTCGACGTTTCAGGCTGAGACCCTTCGTTAGGACTAACTGAAGGAAGAGGGAGTAAACGTCGACTGCACCTCTTCCTAGAGATGCTGCCTGGCCTGCTGCGTTCACCAGCAACTTTGATGTGACTCCCGAAATATACATGATTTTCACATGATAAACAGGAAAATATGACACCTTATAGTGAATTGCAGTAGTGTTACAGCTCCAGTGAAAACTGCACTAAACAGTAACTAATAAATATTGTCATGCAATAACCTTCAAAAGATTAAATATCTTTAATTTCTTTCACATTCTGTGGGGCAAGAGCTAAAACTCAAGATTTACAAAATAAAAAGGGACGATGAAATAACAACATGCTTGCTGTGTTCTCTAAACTGACCTTTTTATGAGGCTGTGGAGTTCCAACCTGAGAACAAGCATGTTCAGCTTGCAAATCTTAGTGTTCATCAGGCAGCAGGGACCATTCACTAGTGGCCAAAAGTGGAATTTTATAGGGACTTCTAACGTTTCAGATTGAGTGCTTTAATGAGAGTGGTCAGCAATTTCTGTCAGCACTGATATGCTTTTCGAGAATTCTGACCCAACAAAAGCATGTACTTCTGAAGATCAGAATAATGTATGTCTTAATATGTGGTTCCAGAAATGTACACTTAATACTACTGAGTCTGTCTTACTCAATGAAAACCTTCTATCATATAATAGGATTTTACTCTAAAGGTAATGCTTACATCAGCCGACGTACAATTTCAGTAGTTTAATGTACATATATTTAATATCTGAGAATGCATTCAAGCTGCATTTGCCTGTGTTTCACCTAGGCTCATATGCAGTGTCTGTATCACGTGAAAATGGATGAGCCATTTCTTATGTTCAGCCTGTCAGGCCAGAAGTTGAGCCTCCATAATATTCAAGGCCATCAGTGATTTTATTCTTTTTAAGTTCAAAGCCAATGGCATGGCTTACCTTCAGCTGTTTTTGGTTAGAAGAACTTTCGCAACAATGTGGAAGATCAAAAACCCATGTGATTTTGTTTAAAGAGTTCACTTTAGGTGCCTCAAGGTGCATAACTTGGATGTTGAAATCCACACGGTGAATCATATCAATCCGTCTTATTAAAAAAGCAGATTTATTTACATCATCTTTAAATGTATATCAACCAATGCATGAAGCATGCAGGAATCGGGATTTGATGATCTTCCCTCACATCTTCAAAATTTTAGCACATCTGTATAGTGACACTAAGGAGCACAACAAACAGGGATGACAGTTTCATAGGATTGTATTAATAGAAAGAAACTAGCAGAAAGATAAATAAAAGTGTTGCTTCATAACACATAATTCAAATACTTCTGCTGAAACTTCTAAATATCTTGCCTTTCTCCCATGGAGTTTTAGTGGTCTCCTTCCTTGAGTTTTATGAACTTTGTCAGTTATTAGATATGATTTCTGGCAGCCACAGTTGGCTTGGCACTGGACACAAAAACATGTTTTTATTTCTGTTGCTGTTGGATGATGAGAAAGTAGTTCCAGTCAGATTGCAATTTCACAAATGCAGAATAATGTCAAACATATGTGAACTAACTGTTTATCAGAGGTGTTATAGATTGCATACATTATGCAATGTCATCTTTGCACTCCTTCAGTCAGACTTTAGTGCTCATGTTTACAAAAATTGTAAATGAAATCAGAAAATTAAAACAGCAATACCATTGATAGTAACATTATTAAAATTAAATTTCTTCTGTTCTGCATTGGAGACACCCCATTTCTAGGCATTTTGATACATCAACAACCATTAGGTGTGGTAGAGAAGCATTCATATCTGAAACATTTGCAGAATGAGACTTCGGCTGAAGTTAAGAAAAACACAACAAAAGAAAACATAAGATAGGCAGACACAAGAGACTCTGTAGACACTGGAAATCTTGAGCAACACACAAAATTCTGAAGGAATTCAGCAAGACAGACAGCATATATGGAGGAGAATAAGCAGTTTAGCAGCATAGCAGAACAGCTTTTTTGAGCTGCTATCTCTCAGCAACTCAAGTTCAATTCTAATCTTCATTGTTGTCTGCGTAGAACTTGCATGGTTTCTTTGTAACTTATTGCATTACACTCAGGTTCTCCAGTTACCTCCCACATTCCAAAGATATGTAGAATAAAGAAGGTGGATAGAATACAGTAGGTATAATGTAAATGGCCACTTGATGATTAGCATGGAATCAAGGGCCTATCAACTCCTGCCTGAGAAGTGACTTGGACTCACTGCAATTTGCCTACTGGCACAAGAAGTCCACAGCAGATGCCATTTCACTGGCTCTTCACACAATCCTGGAATATCTGGGCAGCAAAGGTGTTCTTTATCGATTAGAGCTCAGCATTCAATACAATTGTCCCTTCAAAACTAATCAATAAGCTTCAAGCCCTCAGCCTCAATACCTTCTTGTGCAATTGAATCCTCAATTTTCTCACTTGGAGACCCCAGTCAGTTTGGATTGGCAACAACTCCTCCACTATCTCCATCAGTACAGGCGTATCACAAGGCTGTGTGCTTAGCCCCCTGCTCTACTCACTGTACATTTATGTCTATGTGGCTAAGCATAGCTTCAATGCCATATTTAAGTTTGCTGACGACACCACTGTCGTAGGCCGAATAAAAGGTGGTGTCGTAACAACATATACAAGTGAGTTAGAAAATCTGGCCACAACAACAACCAGAGTCTGCAAGACCATGGAGCTGATTAGTTTCTTCAGGAGGAGGAAACCAGAGGTCCATGAGCCAGTCTTCATCAGGGGATCAGAGGGAGAGAGGGTCAGCAACGTTAAATTCCTAAATGTTATCATTTAGGACTTGCCCTGGGCCCTGCACATAAGTGCAATTATGAAGAAAGCATGGAAGCGCCTTAGAAGTTTACCAAGATTTGGCATGACATCTAGAACTTTGACAAACTTCTATAGATGTATGTACTGTATAGTGACTAGCTGCATCACCGCCTGGCATGGAAATGCCAATGTCCTTAAACAAAATCCCTACAAAATGTAGTGGGTATAACCCAGTCCATCGTAGATGAGCACAACTACACAGAGCACTGTTGCAGGAAAGCAGCATTCATCATCAAGGCCCCCCACCATGCAGACCAACCATCCTCTCTTCTCGCTGGAGCCATCAGGAAGAAGGTACAGAAGCCTCAGGCCTCACACCACCAGGTTCAGGAACAGTTATTGCCCTTCAACCATCAGGTTCTTGAACCCAGAGGAGACAACTTCACTTGCCCTATCATGAACTGTTCCCACAACCTATGGACTCACTGTCAAGGACTCTTCATTTCATGTTCTCAATATTTATTGCTTATTTATTATTATTTTTTCTTTTTCGCTATTTGCACAGTTTTCTCTGTCTTTTAGGCGCTGGTTATCCACCTTGTTGGTGTGGTCTTTCATTGATTCTATTATGGTTACTGGATTTTTTGAGTATGTCTGCAAGAAACTGAGTCACAAGGTTGTATATGGTGACATATATGTACTTTGACAATAAATTTACATTGAACTTTGAACTTTATTTTCATGGTCTATGTCTTTAAAAGGAAATGGTTAAAGATAAAAGTGTCAGAATAATGGGAAATCATATACTAGAGCAGAGAAAACTGCATTGAGGTTTGGGAAACAACTATCCCATATATAAATTAATACCTTCAATAAGCATGTTGCATTATTCATATTTGTGTGTTTATGACAAATTGAATGTAGTGCATGCTGCACATGAAAGTTTTGTTTTAACTTGGGTCTCCAGATAGAACTGGAAACACAATAAGCATTCAGCTTAGAAATGGAATAGATTTAAAAAGTAAGTGTCAAGAATTACATTGTTAATAACCTTCAACTCATCAAATGACTGAAAAGGAACAAAATACAATTAGGCAGATTTAAATATCCCATGTGTCCTCAGTGGTTTCGCCAGCAGCAGAGATGAAGACACACATATATAGATAAATAGAGATTTAAAATTATATTGACAGTATTTCTAACATGGTACTAATAGAGTAACTTTACATTGTTGCTGCTCCAATTTAGAGTATAATTGCTTCAATGTGAATTCTGCATATGTTCCACATGCTGCAAGACCACCTTTGTGCTGCTCCTCCTTACTCCATTTTCACACACATAAAAACAATGAAAAATGGTACACAGCTTATTCAGAAGTTCCTTGCTGTCTTGAATTTAAACTGTCTTCTCAAAAAAACTGTGTAATTTATTATTTATTTGGTTTTTCTTGCTCATGAATGCTGCAATATGATGCTGTGTCTGTGATGCTGCTGTAATTAAGTTTTCTCATTGCACCTGCACATACATGTACTTGTGCTTATCCCTATACACTCAACTTTGAATTTGAAAGACAATGTCTGGAAAAGTGCTGCAAATCATCTGCAAAAGTAGAAGTTTCCAACTAGTGAAAACATGTCGTAAAATCTCAATTCTTTCCTCAAGTTTCTTACTATTCCAACGCATTCTACATTCATCAACATTCATATAAGCCATCCAACCAGGGGTAATGTAAAAGCCAGCCAATGACTCTACATCTATGCTTTCTTCTTTTCTGAAAGGAGGGATATCGGCTTTTAGTCACTGCCCACACAACAGTTATTAGAAGCTTAACGTTCTCCTGTTAAGCTGTATCCTTCTTTGCACTACGTACACAATCATAAATAAAATAATAACCTAATATCTTTTGTTACAAAATGCTGTAATCATTTATATTAGATACATGTGCCAAATTTTCTTTGAGGCTATAAGGCAACTATTATTCATACATTAATGTAAGAAAGAGAATTAAGATAAAGGAGGAAAATGAAGAGGCAAATGAGGAAAGATTCTAATCACTCAAGGGTGGTGAACCTTTGGAAACCTATACTGTGGACGGCTGTGAAAGCTGACTCATTGATTGCATTCAAAGCTGAGAATGACAGACTTGTGAATTATAATGGAATCAAAGGGTATGGGTATAGGGCATGAAAATGGATTTTAGACAGTAGATCAAACATTATCTAAATAAATGGCAGACCAGGCTCAAGGGCCAAATAATCTGCTCACCCCAGCTTCTATTTTCCATGTTTTCATTACAACTGAATACTCAAGGGGAAGGACATCTTGCTATCATTTCAATTATTAATTCATTAAGAAGTGTAACATTTACAGCCCTATTGGTAGAACTACTCTAACAAAAGGTTAAAACCTGTAATTGAATAATAAAAATCACAAATTAAAAAGCTCAAAATAACTGGAGTCCAAAGCTGTGTTTGCCTTAAGGCATGTCCTCTTACTAAAAATAAACAGATTTATGTAACATGACTTAACATGTAAAATGCATTTTAAACTCTGATTATTTTGAAATTGCTCCAATGTGCTGTCCACTGGAGTGGAATTTAATTGTTGAGGATGAACGACAAACCATTGAACTAGTGATGTCTCCACTCCAAAACCACAACAATCAGAGTCCGAGTTATTAAGGTCCAGTATAGAAAAAGTACAGTATATTGGGTCCTTACAGCCTCCTTCTTCCCACTCCACCTTCCCTGAACATGGCAACCCTCTGGCACCAACAACTCTCTTCCCCCCTCTGATCCCAGCTCTTATCCTTGCCATGTCTTCACCATTCCCTCCGACCATCCCCTCTGAGGCAGAAGATTCTGTCCTCACCATGGGTCTTAACTTTGTCCCGCTTTGTCCGCACCTCAGAGAGTTCCGCGCCCACCACAGCACTGAGCTCTTCTTCCATCGCCTCCATCCCTGAGCTCACTTCTTTAGCAAGAATTCCACACTCTGCATTGATGACCCCTTCTCCATCCCTCCTCCTCTTCTTGGACAACCTGCCCTGGATGTTTTCATCTCAAATTGTCAACAAGACATCAATTGTCTTAACTTCAGCACTCCTTTCTCATCTTGAATCTTAATCCCTCAAAACACACTGCCCTCCCCTCTCTCAATACCAATCCAAAATGTTTCCATCAAACCCACATACAAAGGGGGCACGTATGTAGTGCGGCACACTGATCTCTACTTTGTTGAGGCTAGGCAGCAACTCTCAAACATCTCCTCATACCTATCCCTTGAAGGGGACCTCACTCTGGGACATCAGAAAACCATCTCCAACACCATCACTGACCTCATCAGCTCTTGAGAACTCCCATCTGTTGCCACTAAACTCCTAGTTCCCTTACCCCACACTGCTTGCTTCTACCTCCTAGTCAAAATCCACAAGCCTGACTGTCCAGGTAGGCCTATGCTCTCTGCCTGTTCCTGCTCCACTGAACTCTTGTCCTCGTACCTTGACTCCATTCTACCCCCTTGGATCAATCCCTTCCCAGCTACATCCACGACACTTTTCATGCTCTCAATTTCCTCTGTGACTTTAAATTCCTGGCCCTTTTCACCATGGATACTCAGTCTCTATGCACTTCTATTCCCCATCAAGGAGGCCTCAAAGCTTTCTGCTTCTTTCTCAATAAAAGAACCAACCAGTTCCTCTCCATCACCACTCTCTTCCATCTGGTAGAACCGGTCCTCACCCTCAATGATTTTTCTTTTGGCTTCTCCTAACTTTCCCCAGACTCGAAGGGTGCACATGGGGACTGGCATGGGTCACAGCTACGCCTGTCTCTTCATTATCTACGTCTAACAGTCCATGTTTCAAGCCTTCCCTGGTAATGCTCCCCAACTCTTCCTCTGCTACATCAACGACTGCATTTGTGCTGTTTCATGCACCCAAACTCATCAATTTCATCAACTTTGCCTCTGACTTCCACCCTGCCCTTAAATTCACTTGGTGCATTTCTGTTACCTCCCTTCCCTTTCTTGATCTCTCTACCTCTGGAGAGAAACTGTCAATTGACATCTTTTATAAACCTACTAATTCCCATGGTTATCTTGACTACACCTCTTCTTGATATCTTGACACACCACATGTGTGGGCACGTGGCTAAGTGGTTAAGGCATTGGACTAGCATTGGACTGTGAGTTCGAGCCCCAGCTGAGGGAAGAGGTTGTGTCCTTGAGCAAGGCACTTAATCACACATTGCTCTGCGACGACACTGGTGTCAAGCTGTATGGGTCCTAATGCCCTTCCCTTGGACAACATTGGTGTCATGGAGAGGGGAGACGTGCAGCATTGGCATCTGCTGGTCTTCCGTACAACCTTGCCCAGGCCTGCGCCCTGGAGAGCGAAGACTTTCCAGGCGCAGATCCATGGTCTCGCAAGACTAACGGATGCCTTTACTTTTACCTCTTCCTACCCCTTCTCCTGTAAAAATGCTATTCCCTTTTGTTCCTTCGCTTCTGCTATATCTGTTCCCAGGATGCGGCTTTTCTTTCCAGGACATCAGAGATGTCCACTTTCTTCAGAGAGCAGGGTTTCCCATCCTCCACTATTGATGCTAGCTCTCTCCTCTCTGGCAACAGAGTGATCAAAAGGCAGACCCCACCCCCCACCCCTTTCTTGCATCAGAGCGATCCCACCAGCGATCAAAAGACAGGCAGCCGCACTCACCTTCCGCATTCACCTCAACGTTTCAACCTCCTTCAACGCTTAAACTGGCGAGCAATGAAAGCTTTAATTGACAAAAAGGAGTCAAACATTGATTCTGCAGCCTTCAGCCGTCTCACCACAAGTTTGGGCACAATACCTCTGTCTCTCGGAACCCTCTCAGAGTCTGAAAAGCGCTGAATCACCCTAATGACCTCCAAACTGCAAATCACAGGCTCCAACAGTTCCAGAATCACATTCAAGATGAAAAACAAACATAAAAGACATAAAAGTAGTGAAATATATGGTTTCTTGGTCTACCTGAGAAGATGTCGACTCTAAGAGTGCTGCATGCAGGCACCATCTTGACCAGAAGTTCAAACTGCACATTAGATTAAATTTTGTTATCTGCAGTATTGATACTAAATAAATTCTGATCTATTAAAACCATTGGTGGAATTATATCACCAACCTAATGACCTACTAAACCAAAGGTACGCTTAAACCTTGGTAATTTGATTACAAGACAGGGCAATTCACGTGCTTGTTATTCTTGTCACTGGTATCATGTATACCCTGTCCCAAAAAGCAAGACAGATCCAATCCAGTGAATTAATCCATTAAGTTCACTCTCAAGCCTCAGAAAGTGTGTTGGAAATTGACCTCAACTGCAATCAAGCAGCACTTATTTACCAATAATGTCACAAGAGTAAAGGTACAAGAGGCATCTCTTCCACCATTCAAGACAATCACAATGATCTGCCCAAGCCTCAAATGTTCTTCAGTGCCATTTCCCCACTTCTTTGATCTTTCAAAATTTTATCTATTCAGTCAATTATCACCAGTGATATGCCCTCCAGAGCCCTCCATGAATTTCAGAAATTCTAGACTCTTCTGAAGACTTTGGCATAATTCAGACATGAGACATGGGATGAAAAGTAACACTCACACCACAGAACTACTAAGGCAATGGCCATCTCCATCAAGAATAGGCCGATCTACCTACTCTAGATACTCAATGATATTATCGTTACTATCTGATCCATCAATATTCTGGAGGGCCATCACTGACTGGAAAGTCCAATTGGATCAGCCTCATAAATACTGTGGCTACAAAAACTGATAAGAGATTCAGAACCATGTGGTGGATGAATCAGTTCTTAACATCCCAAATTATTTGCACCATCTCTATGTTACAAGCCAGAGTTCAGTGGAATACTCTCCAGCTGTCCGGGTGAATTCATTACTAACAACTCTCCATGAACCATGTTGGATCTGACTATTTGATTTTTAGACTGTTTAAATGTTATTTTCTTTGCACTTTAACCACTAATTATCTGCTTGTATTTTAAGTAGTTCTTATATGCATATAACAGTTTAACATGTTTCTAGTGGCTACACAAAGTATAACTTTGCAAATCAAGTTTATTTGTTTTGTATTACTCAAGTACTTTCTCATTGGTTAACTTGGGACTACAGTGCTGAATAAGTGTTTTCTAATTGGTTAATTTTAATCTATAGATTTGAATGGTATTTACTTTATCTCCGTGGAATAAAAATAGCTATTCTATGCTTGGTGCCACCTTTAATCTCAGCTTTCGCTTCAGAAGTTGACTCCTATCACTGTCTATTCAACTTTCCTCTGTTCTATCAACTCTTAATTAGAGAATCGTGAAACAACAAGTTTTGAGCTTCTTCCCTGACTTCTAAGAACCTTGGATTAAAGCATCAGAACCCAACAAACACAATAATGATGTGTTCCTGCCATCACCAGTACAGTGACTGCAGTGTGTACTATTTATAAAATACACTGCAGTTGTTCACCTTGGCGACTGACAGCACTTCCCAGAACTACCATCTCCATCACCAAATAGTTTAATGCCAGAAGATGCATAGTACTACTACCACCTGCTGTGTCCCCTCCAGTTTACACACCATCCTGATTTGGACATATGTGACTGGTTATTTCATCAGTCCTGGGGCTAAATCCTGGACTTCCTTTCCAGCCACACTATGGGAATACCTTCGCCAAAAGGATTGAGTGGTTTTTCAAAGGGTAAATCAGGATGGGCAAAAAATACTGGCTTTGGTGTGACACACAGATTACAAAAAATAAAGTAAATCAACAACCAGCTTTCCAACAATACAGCATCAGTCTGCAACATTCACAGATTTGTTGCAGCAATTCAATATCTCTCTTTCCTGCAACCTTTATCAAATATAAGAATGTCTTCAATGCTCCTCGCTTAGAAAAGGAGCTTAGAAAACACATAAATTCGGGCAAATCAGCACCTTTTTCACCATGACTGGGCTCTGCAATCCCATGCCCAATATCAACCTGGGAAAACCATCAACAGGTTTACAATTGTTCAGAGGAAAGCTCTGGATCAATATCATAGTGGAACATAGAATATGGATACACTGACAAAGCTCCTTATATTGCCCACACCATGAACAAATAATTAAAACAACACCATTTGTGCTCCCACCACAGCTGTTATTCAAGGGCTCAAGTATACCTTGGTTCATTTTAGTTCTCATCAACAGCACAAGAATAGACGACATATTTTTTAAGAAAAATCATCAAAAGTTAAATACATAATCAATTTTTTTTCTCAACATGTAAAGAAATAGAGTATATCAAGCTGCTGAACCAAGCACATTCTCAACATCTGAGGGTATCATAAGGTACTGATAGTTTGCTTAAATTTTAGTTATACTACCACAAACAACACACTGCCTCCTCTGCTTCATATCCTTTAACATTTCAGTTTTAGAAATACTGAAGACTATCAATCCTATTGTATATTCAGTACCAATCTGCCAATTTACCCTCAAGGATTTCTACAGCAGTCTGTGATCATTTTCTCTAAAAAAGGGGTTGATTAAATTCAAAGACAACATTTTTATTTTCAGAATGCAAACTTCTCTTGCATATTTGTGCACGTTTCACATCAAGGAATTTTTTTTTTTCCTTGGTGATAACTTTCCGAACAATTTCACAAAATGGAGATCCACTTCCCTGATTCACCCCCCTCTCCTTGCCCTTGCAGAGATGTCATTCACCTTTCTGTAATCTTTGCAAACAGTCCCTTTTGGTTGCAATCTGGTCCCTTAAAAAGTTGTATAGTTTATTTGGTCGCCTGCTGCAGACTTTAAATCTAGCTGCATATTTATAAAACATATGTTCCCAACATGACTAAAATGAATAAAGCCCACTCTCACTTTAAATACAATGATCCACATATTTTATTCCTGTTAAAGGAACTTGAATGTAAATTCCAGCTGTGGACATTTGAAAACAAAAAAAATACAGCATTCTGGAGCCACTGTCTGCATTCATTCATTCTGTATGTTCTGTACAAAGCACCATTCCTGAGTTCTTACCACTTGTCATTCTACTATGATTGTTGTACAATGCGCCAAGAAATCTCAGTGAGTTTGGCTATTCCTGCTCATAGTTTCAAATCCATCGGGAGCATCAGTAGATAGGAGCTTGTGTGTCCTGGAAGTACTGGGGAGTAGAAGCATTTAACAAAGGGGACAAAGGAAAACTGGGATCAGAACTTAGTAAGCAGAGGGCAAAGAGAAAAAGGGAGAATAAAGGAGCAATAGTTCTTAAGAGGTGAAACTGTATCTGGCTCCAGTACTGAAAACCATAATGTCTTTGCATTTCTAACTTTCACAATAAAATCAGTTTTGCACTGTAAAAGTCATAACAGTTTACTAGGTCATATCACTTAATCCGAAAGTTCATTTTTTTTTGAGAGAGAATTCCAGATCTGTCCTCAAAAGCATCAGCAACTGGAAAAGGAAAGGTAATACCTGTAAATTTGCCACATAAATCCAATAGGTGTACACTGGAAGCTCATCGTTAGCTACTGAAGTGCTCCTTTACGAAATAAACACTATTTTCTCAATAACAGATGACTTGCTATTATCAGAGAAGGTGCAGAGGAAATCATTAGATTTAGCACAGTAGTAGTAGAGTCACCCTTGAATGAGAAGTTTGTGAATTTAAAATTACACTCAGACCTAAACTTATGATCTTTGTTTCACGGTACAGAGGTACTGACACATTATCAGAATGGATGTCTACCTATTATAAAACGAGTTCTTATTGGCTCTTTCATGTTACGTGTCCACATCTTCATTTACTGTGGGCGTCACATGTCCCCAGTTTCGTTATACTTTGAGTCCACAGTTTAGTTTCTGAGAGTGTTACCTTATGACGTATGCCAACGGTATAAAAGAAATGTGAACATTTTGCTGAGAAGGAGTCGAAGGAAAAAGAGAGAGAGAGAGAGAGAGAGAGAGAGAGAGAGAAAGAAAAAAGATCGCAGGCTTCGAGCGATCCAGGAACAGCTCATGATCGAGAAGGGTAAAGTCTAATGCTTACCCAAACCCAAAAGATTGGGTTAATCATCAGCACACTGTGCGTTGTGGAGAGGTGTCTGTTCTTCATGTGATCCATAGGTGTGGATTTCATGACAGTCAGTTTGTGAAATCGCTCTTCATGGACTTCGAATCAGTATCCCTCGGATGGGATCTTCAGTATCCGTTTCTTCGTTCGCTAGCCGTGGAATCTTTGGAAATCATCGTGATCGCCTCATCGCTGCATTGTGAACCCACAAGTCTCTCCTCTCACCTATTTCGTGAATTACTGGGACTCTCGGAACTGCCACTTTACGACTGTGCTTGAGTAAGATTTGTTAAGAACGGGTTCTAAGTTTGACTGTAAGGGGGCTATAGACACATAACACCGTTTGCTTCTGTTTAAGAAAGTAGTTTATTTAATTTTCTATATTTTTGAGTAAATGTAAATAAATATAGTGGTTTTAATATTAAAAGCTGTCTTAATTTGTCATCTCTTGCTGCTGGTAGGTAACAAAATCGTAACACTCACATAATGTTACAAATTGCTCAGTGAAATTTCACTCCCATAATGGTCAGGCCAACCATGCTCGGCTTTGAACCCAATGCACATGATTTTTAGAATAGTCAGTACACATCTTACTCCATCATTTACAAAATCCAGGACAACTTTATGGCAACCTCAGTGATTGCATAGTTGGGGACACTGTGCTAACTCAGCCTAATCCAAAGCTACACTCACATCCCAAGTCATCAGGTCATCCCCAATCCCACTCCCTTGCCCACTATTCATTGCAAATTGTACCCTTTATTACAAATCTGATTACTATTGAAAAAATACTTCGTTTACTGTAAAGCTATATGAGACAGCCTGTGGTGTTATATTATTGCAAGGTCTGAAGACACGTTTCAGGACTGCAATTAGCTGATAGAAATCAACATTTAGTAAATTCCAATAGTTTATACAAAAAAATTACTTCCTAAATATTAAACTATTTTGTATTGTGATTTTACATCCAGCCATCTGTCTATCTCTAATTGTGTCCTGTTCTGTTATCCATCAACCACAGCGATAGAAAAACCTCTGAATAACACAAGTACTATTATCCTCTGATCCAGTGTTTACTTCCCTTGAGGCTCCCTACTTGGGCACTGGAAATTATAGTTTTGTTGTTTTTCAACTGCAAATTAGGAAGCAGCAAAAGAAGAAAGAGCACCACTGACGAAAAGGCTGAGCATAGCCTTTTGCTGGAAATGAAACCAAAGATTCACAAGTTTACAGTAATTTAAAATCCTATAAATATTAGATGATGAGGTATTTTCTATTGCAATTTTGATGAATAACACGCTGAAGGTGAATATGAGCATTGATTACTTTTATAGTACAAATTCCGCATTCCTTCAAAGCCTGAGAAAATATAAAGGCTTGAATATCAGTGCTCACACAGACCATGTCCAAGATTAACTACAAAGGATTTGTCCAGACTGACACACAAGAAATCGACAGCTGGGCGAGATACCAAAAGGCTGTCAGAGGCTGTGATGCCATCACTAAGCAAGAGTCAGCAGACTCAGAAGAATTAGCTGCAATGAAACAAGAGGATGTTAGTTTACAGAGATAGCAGAACATTTTGGAAAGATCTTTGAAGTTATTTTGTTCAGGTTTGGTTTTATGATGTCTGTACAAATGGGCAGACAGATGTAGCAATAGTTGCCATCAAAACTGCTTTTGTATAAGCACTGTATATACTCCTGATGTTTAGAATTAATCCAATTGAGAGATTTATGAATGTATACAAAATTGTGAATATATTGTTTGTATATATTAATAGTTTTGTATATTAAATACTCTGAAACTTTTGTTCTTTAATCTTAAAGAAAGCCACTACTGTTCAAATACACCACAGTTGAAGTTCATAAAAAGCTGAGCACATCACAGTTTCACATTTAACTCTTTAGCAAGATTCCTTTTAAAAATAAAACCTGTTTCTCAGTGCTAATAACTCTTCAGTCCCGAGTCTCCCATTAACCACAGCCGCTGTAAAACCACATAACTCTATTGAAACATTAACAAGAAGGATTACCTCCAGTGTCATGTATGATGAATAGCTACTAATGAGTTCCTGCTGTGCAACTGGTCACTTCAATAATATGAAGAGCATCCTCCATCAATAGCTGACATTCAGCAAAATAGCTTTATTCATCATCCGCAGCTAACAGATTTAGTTCAAGCACATTTTCTGCACTGCATTTTAAAATAAGTCAGACAAATTAATTTGGGGCAATATGAATTTGTTTAGACTGTTACATTTTCATTCACTTTCACATTGCATTTCTCCAAAGATAATTATATGGATGACACACTTTCTACAAACTCCACTTTCAGATTGAGAATGATTTGATAAGAAGGGTCCTTAATACAATTTGGACAAACTACTCAAAATCCTTTCACCAACATCACATAAAGAATCCTCCTACTCATTTTATAACACCCGGCACAGTACTAGGAAACAAGACAAATTAATTACTTTTGACTCAATTCAGGTACACAATCCTTAGAAACGGGTTAGTCTATGTTTTCAGAAGTTGCCATAGATATATTTATTTTTATATCCATAATTTCAAATTCTTAACTTTAGAACCATTTCAGTAGATAATCATATTTAATAATTATTTACATTATGGGAATAATAATCAAGTGGTAAAGTAATTTGCAACCAACAGTGTAGATGAAGGGCCAGAGGTCACCCTCGGAATAAAAGGATGTCCCTTTAGAACACCAATGAGGAGTTATTCTTTTTTAGCCTGAAGGTTGTGAATCTGTGGAATTCACTGCCACAGAAAGTTGTGCAGGTCAAGTCATTGGGTATATTTAAAGCAGTGGTTGATAGGTTCTTGATTAGTAAGGGCATCAAAGGTTATGGGGAGAAGGGAGAAGAATGGGGTTGAGAGGCACAATAAATCAGCCATAATGGAATGGTGGAGCAACTTGATGGGCTGAATGGCCCAATTCTACCCCTTGTCTTATGGAAGCACTGAATTACAAAGAACTTAATAGATTAAATGATTAGGCAATAGATTGCATTTCCAGCAAATGTGAACTCAATCAGTTTGTATCTTAAAGCAAGAATACTAATTCCTAAATGAGAGCTAGAAAGGGTTATCAAGGACAGGAAATAACCAGAAAAAATGTCCGAGGGCCAGTAACACCTGTTCCTCACTTTTTCGTGTTACACTTGTCCCTCAGTTTTATATTATGTATTTCAAAACATCCACAACAAATGAACAAGGTGAATGTATGGAGCTAGCTCATAAAAAAGCAATGATTTCATAAAGTGGCTTGAAATAATCTCAAGAACAATGACCTGCAGAAACAAAAAAAGTTGGAAGAACTCAGCCAGTCTGAGGAAAGAGAACCCAGTTATTATTTTGTGTCAAAGTCAAAGCAAATTTATTTTTAAAGTATGTATGGTGTATGCCCCATATACACCTTTGAAATTCATTTTGTTGCAAGCTTTCACAGTAGAACAAAGAAATACAATACAATCAATGAAAAACTACAAAGACTGATAAACAGCCTATGTACAAAGACGACAATCTGTACAACTACAATAATAATAATGATGATACTTAAATAAATAATGCTGAGAACATGAGTTGCAGATTCCATGAAAGGGAATCCCTCGGTTGTGGAGTCAATTCAGAGTTGAGTGAGTGATGTTACACTAGTTCAGCAGCCTGATGGTTAAAGGGTAATAACTGCTCCTGAACCAATTAATGTGGGACTTAAGGCTCCTGTATCTCCTTCCCAATGGTAATAGTGAAAAGAAAGCATGGCTTGGATTGTGGGGGATTGGTCAGGCTCTCTTCTTCAGGACTGGGAAAAGACAGGAAGGGTTACAGTTTTCAAAAGGGAGGAGAGAGGTGCAAAATACTATATGATAGACCAGGAGCTTGTCTACTGATGGTAAAGCAGTCATTTTATAATAAGAAGGTGAGAAAGGGATATATAATATACCTGATAATGGGAAACAGTGTGAGGGCAATTTATCTGAAGTTGGAGCATACATTCTAGAAGACTACAATGTGACCAGACAAAAGATATGATCTTGTTCCTCTAATTTACATTGGCCTCACTATGGCAATGGAGGAGACAGGCTGGAGGTCAAAACAGGAGTAGGACTGAGAATTAAAAGAGTATGTAACAGAAAGCTCAGGATCAACCTTATGGACCAAGTGCAGGTATCCCATAAAGAGGCCCAGCCAAGCTGCATTTGGTTTCTTCAATGAATAGGAGGCCACATTGTGAAAACTGTATGCAGTCAGCTTGAATGGAAGTGAGCCAATGTTTCACCTCAATTGGTTGTTTCAGTCCAATGACTTACCCCTGTTTATAAGTTCTATTTCCAGCTGAAAATTTAAATACAGAACAAAAACATTTACATCTGAACTATTATTGACGTAATGCATATTTAATGTTTCCTATTCAGTGTCCTGAGTATTGCCTTGTCTTGGGGAAGAAGAGTTTGCCATGAGGCAAAAAGAAATCATAAACAAACTGGAGGAATAAAAATTAATTTATTCCACCATTGAGAACATCTACATGGAGCACTGTTGCAGGATAGCAACATCCAATCATCAAGGACCTCTACCACACAAGCCATTTTCTGTTCTTACTGCTGTCATCAGGAAGAAGGTACAGGAGCCTCAGGACTCACACCACCAGGTTCAAGAACAGTTGTAACCCTTCAACCATCAGGCTCTTGAACCAGAGGGGGATAACTTCACTCATCCCATCACTGCACTATTCCCACAACCTGCGACTCACTTTCAAGGGCTCTTCATCTCATGTCCTCAATATTTATTGCTTAATTACTGTATTTAGTACTATTATCATTCTCCTGTTTTGTATTTGCACAGTTTGTCGTCTTTTGCACATTGGTTGCTTGTCCATTCTGTTGAGTGAGGTCACTCATCGATTCCATTGTGTTCCTTGGATTTACTGTGTATGCCCACAAGAAAACAAACATGGTGACTCAAAGGTACTTTGATAATAAATTAACTTTGAACTTTGAAAACCCAAGACAACCATTGTGACAAAAGGAAAGCAGTCTTGGTTACAGAAAAAAAGTTTTAATTGAAAACAATATACTTGAGGTTAGTGTATATATGACAAGGAAAAATGATTAGTTACAATAATTTGTGCAAAAGTTGACAATTGTAAGAAATGCTATGTGCAGAACATGAAGTGTTAACAAGGAAAGTGCATTAAAATACTGAAAAGTAGGTAACATTCATTAGATGATGACAGTAATAACTTCACATGACAATGAAGTAATGATCAGAATCTTTTATAACTAAAGTAATAAACTACAAAATCCATTAAAAACTCAATGTAGTTCTTGATAAAGTGGTTATTCAGACAAAAAATTCACCAAGGTTGCTGCCAATGCAATATTGCTTAGTCTAAAAGTAAAAGACCCATTAATACACATTTCTTGAACAGAATAATGCCTTTCCTTTTTATGATAACACCAAATTAACAATATTATTTGTATTTTTAATTTCAAAAAGCCTACATTTGATGAACAATGCACATATCTATTAAGCTTTCGATGTTTTATATATTAGCATGTCATTATACACTTATACTATTCGCAGTTCTGTAGCTGATTCTGACCTCAGCAACATGAGAGCATTAGGTATATGGATTTTACATACAAGCATAACTCCATTCTCAAGATAGATGTATATTCTTATCAACCATACAATAGAGCTAAAGTAAAAGTATATACCACTGTAAACACTAATAAGACACTTCATGGTCACACCTTTATCTTCTTGGCCAGGTAGCACCTCATCCCAATTTATATTATGTCAGGTGTAACTTAATTTTAAGTTGCTAGCCCAATACAAAAATTATTAGGAGAATATTTTCAGTTATACTCACAGTAAGCCATTCAAGTATTATTTACTTACATCTTCTTAGAGCTGTAGCTGGTATTGTATTGTTATAATACCAGCTACAGCAAGAACTGGTACAGTTTTTTTCAAAAAGATACATCAAAATAGAAGTTAAACAAACTGTAAATTGTTTCATGCATTTTACAAGGTCTAATCGTCAGTTTTCTATCATTGTATGTTTTGTATACAAAAATCAAGATGCCCAAATGGAAATTGCTGGAAATATTTTAAAAGTGAGAGCATTCTTCCTTTTCAAATTGTTTTTTAAAACACTAGGAAATGTATTTAATGTACATCAAAATAAACTGTGAATTGCCAGAATTAAGTTTCAGAACTGCAGTGTTAATAATCCTATCAGTGTGTAGCCAAACTAAACTATCTTCAAAGGTTTGGATCAGATTCTTCACAAAATTGTCATGGACAAAAACATGGGATGGGATCAAATTCAATGTTTTATTGTCACCAATATATTTAACCAATAAAACTATTTCTGGAGAGTTAGCTACTTTAGCTGGCCAAGTGTTTTTTCAACAATTATTATTTTCAGAAAATTTGTATTATTCCGAGTCAAACCTCCATGCTGCATTGAACCATTGTGGCACCTACTGGCAAACTGCTGAATTGGAACTACAGTACCTTGAGGGAGTGAGAAAACAAGTAGTGTATCCTTTAAATCATATTGAAAAGTAAAATTTGCCTATTGTTAAAGGAAAACATTTTGCCCAATGGTATTTATGAAATCTATAAACCTATCAAAATGTTTGTATAGTGTACACTCTATAATATATACATACTACTTCATTCGGCACCTTTTTTGCCAACCTACAGGAAATCATAGAACTTAATGCTTTTACAAATCATTTTCCTCAAAAATCAACATGAACAGGCCAACGCACACAAGTTGAAATGGAAGTTTCCTAAGCTGGTCCCCTCATATTGCTAGGTAGCATTTATAGATTGTTGGGTATTTCTCAGCACCTATGATTGTGAAAACGTTTCATAGGAATAGGAACTGACTGATTATTTGGATTTTTATTTCTATCAGCTTTTGCAGTAACACCTGGCATTTTATGTGAGTTAATGATCATGATTCGGAGAAGTTAAACTACATATTAGTCAATGCAAAAATACTCATGAGATGCTATGCAATTATTTTCTTAGAAGCTAATTGCCTATGACCCCAATTTCTGCTCATAAGAAGCTGTTGTTACAATATGATGTAACAGGTTTCAGCACCAACCAGAATAATCACTCGCAGGGTATTTTGCTATAATTGAAGGTAGGAAGATTTTAACTGACATTAATACAAGTGCACAAAAATTGATAAATATTTAACAAAAATATGTGACGTGGCACAATGCACTGCAATCAGAACCTGCAGACATCAAACCTATCAGCAGTTTCAAACAGACTAGATCAGATTTAATTCACTTGATTTACTTCCATTACATTTTCTACATCACTCAGCAGTGAAAGTGGGTTGATTTCAATTACAACCACTCTAAATACTACTCAGTGTTTACATTGGAGCTTGAACGCTAAATGCAGATGAACAGACAAATTTCAAGTTATGGCTAATATGCAGATTTATTTCGTGAAATCATGATCATTAACTAACATAAAGTGCCAGTTATTGCTGCAAAGGTCGCTGCATAGTTTTCTGAACCACCACCGCAATAAGCAGGAGAGGTAAGAAACCACATTGACTACACTAAGTACAGTGGAAAACCTTATTTTAAAAATGTGCAAAACTCTAAACAGTCTAAAAATGCTTGAAAAATGTAGCATTACATAGTTTTGAACTCTACAAATCCTGTTTTAATTATTGCAGGACATCTTGAAGCCAAATGTCAGCATTAAGATTTTCATTCTGAAGTTTACAATTTTTGCATACTTTTAGTAACATCAATTAAAATCTTTCAACCTTCTATTATTCTAAATTTCAGAATTACTATATGATTGATTACTTTGGTTGTTTCTCAAACATACAGGAGGTACCACCTGCATGAAATGATATTCTTTAGAGTACAATACTAATGTACAAAGCTGCATTAGAAAATAAAATTATTCATTTGATGTCTTGCTGATTTTGTCCTCAGGACATGAATAATTAACTAGGGGTATGTTATGTGTGAAAACTTACATGGAAAACTCTAGCCCAACCGGGAGCATAACAGACAATCTGTTATCTAGCTAAGTAATGTTCAGATATGTCAAAAACTCACTTTGCATACTGTCCAGAGAAATTTCTAGCATTTTCTAAATTTAAAAAGTATAGTTAACATTAGAATTAATCATGATTTTATGGCGTTCTATTTAAAATCATGACTTTTTGCAACATTAGCCTTTCAGAATATATCAATTTACAAAGTAGGTGTTCAAAACGTTACAGTGAACATTAACTTGGTAAAGCCACATGTACTAAATCATAAAGTGTGATAATTTTTGTCACAAAGCAGGATTTCAAATACAAATGTGAGATCCTAATTGCTTGAACAATATAAATAAAAACAAGCTTACAAATTGCTTCTGACATGTTTAATGCAATATTAATGTTATTGAAGTTGCAGAACCTGGGCCTCTGTACCTCCCTCTTCAACTGGACCTTGGACTTCCTAACTGGAAGACCACAACCTGTGCGATTGGTGATAATATCTTCTCCTTACTGACAATCAACACTAGTGCACCTCAGGGGTGTGTGCTTAGCCCACTGCTCTACGCTCTCTATACCCATGACTGTGGGGCTAGGCATAGCTCAAATACCATGTATAAATTTGCTGACGATACAACCATTGTTGGTAGAATCTCAGGTGGTGACAAGAGGGTGTACACGAGTGAGATATGCCAACTAGTGGAGTGGTGCTGCAGCAACAACCTGGCACTCAATATCAGTAAGACGAAAGAGCTGATTGTGGACTTCCATACACATACCCAATCCTCATAGAGGGATCAGAAGTGGAGAGAGTGAGCGGTTTCAAGTTCTTGGGTGTCAAGATCTCTGAGGATCTAATCTGGTCCCAACGTATCGATGCATCATATATAAAGAAGGCAAGACAGCAGCTAGACTTTATTAACAGTTTGAAGAGATTTGGTACGCCAACAAATGCACTCAAAAACTTCTATAGATGTACCGTAGTGAGCATTCTGACAGGCTGCATCACTGTCTAAGCAACACTCACAACACGCTGGAGGAACTCAGCAGGTCAGGAAGCATCCGTGGAAAAGATCGGTTGACGTTTCGGGCCGGAACCCTTTGTCAGGAAATGATCGGTCGACATTTCCGGCCGGAACCCTTCGTCAGGAAAAGATCGGTCAACGTTTCGGGCCAGAAGCCTTCATCAGGAAAAGATTGGTCGACGTTTCGGGCCGGAACCCTTCGTCAGGAAAAGATTGGTCGATGTGTGTTTATGTTTGCGTTTGTGCATCACTGTTTGGTATGCGGAGGCTATTGCACAGGACCAAAACAAGCTGCAGAGGTTTGTAAATCTAGTCAGCTCCATCTTGGGTACTATCCTACAAACTACCCAGGACATCTTCAAGGAGATGTGTCTTAGAAAGACAGTGTCCATTATTAAAGACGTCCAGCAACCAGGACATGCCCTTTTCTTACTGTCACCATCAGGTAGGACATACAGAAGCCTGAAGGCACACCATTCAGTGCGTCAGGAACAGCTTCTTCCCTTCTGCCATTTGATTCCTAAATGGACATTGAACCCTTGGATGCTACCTCACTTTTTAAAATATTTAATATTTCGGTTTTTTTGCACGATTTTTAATCTATTCAATATATGTATACTGTATAAAGTACACTGAGTAAGATTTATTTATTTATTATTAATATTTTTTTTCTTCTATATTATGTATTGCATTGAACTGCTGCTGCTAAGTTAACAAATTTCAGGTCACATGCCAGTGATAATAAACCTGATTCTGATTTCTGAAAGAACAAAGGTGTCAGGTTCAATTACTGATCAATGTTGAGCAAATTGGTCTGAGCCAGAACGGCCACAATTAGTTTCAAAAGCCATAGTTAGAGAGAGATGAAAGGTAATCAGTTTAGCTTCTCAGAAGCTCAGGCTGGAAAGTACATACTGGGATCATAAGATGAGCAGGAAATGGAGCTTTTCAGGTGAACAGCGGGACGATCATACATATGTATACATGGTGTTCAATGAGCAAAGAACAGCCACAGAGGTGCTTATCAAAATTGTTAAAACTCTTCAAAACATTCCACAAACAAAATTTACCGTCTTGAAATGAGTAGAAAATTAAATGAGTGTTAAAAAATCACAGACTTAAATTTGTTTTAAAATAGTAGTGATACATTCTTAAATTTAATAAACCAAACCAACTTAACATTTGAGAATGAACATAAACTGAAAAACTTCACGATTATGTTACATGACATCATCTCGGCCTCGATTACAGCCTTGTAATTCATGGAGAAGTAGCCATTATTCTCTGTACAATGTCTCTATAGACGGTGAATAGGGGCCTGACAGATTCCATAATCTGCTAAATCTGCCCCAGCTTCATGTCCTAACAGGAATCTCAGCTGGAGCTCTTGACCATCAATCATGAGTTTTCAACAGGTCACAAAAAACTCTTGACAAGCTATTGTTAGCAACAGCTGCAATGGATGTACTACAGATGATCTATCTATATTTAAAAAATCCTTAAATGAATGAAAAGTGTATAAAAATACATGTTGTTTTAAATTTGCTCTACTAATAATTTATTTTGCAATATACACCACCACTTAATTTTCACCAAAATTTCAAGCCTATTTCTATAGTCACAGCTTTTGAAGACAACACAATGAGAATTGATTTATTGCAATGATAATGTGAAGACATTCAACAATGGTAGATACAAGTAATACTTATTTCAATGCACTTACAGCCATCTCAAAATAATTTTCCCAAAATCTTTACACCATTACATAATTTAGGCCAGAAAATATTCGAATTTTGTCCCCCACCTATTGAAATAATTTACAATGTTTAAGTCATACAGGCACTGGAGACTTCAGTTAAAGCATTCCCACTGAAGCATGAATATTTTGTAGAATTGTTAACGTAAGTAGTTTTCCAATACATTTCAACAACATGCATTTCTATAGCATGATTAACATGGCAAAATAATTCAATTCTTCACAGAAGCAATCCTAACAAAAATACATATTGAGCCAAAATTAGGAAATAAGGGGAAAGGTTTTGAAGAACATTTTAATTGAAGAAAGTCAGGGGGGAGCCACAGGGAAAATTAAAGAAGGGAATTTCAGTAACTAAATGAACATTCAACAGTCTTAGGAGACATTAAGATCAGGTCTGCACAACAGACCAAAAGTACATGAAAAATTTTGCACTTGCTGGAAATCCAAAGCAACACACACAAAGAAGGAACTCAGCAGGTCAGGCAGCATCTATGGAAATGAATAAACAGTTAACATTTTGGGCCGAGACCCCTCTTCAGGACTGGAAAGGAAGTGGGGAAATGCCAGAATAAAAAAAGTGGGGAGGAGGGGAAGGAGGATAGTTAGAAGGTGATAGGAGAAGCCAGGTGGGAGGAAAAGTGAAGGACTGCAGAGGAAGGAATCTGATAGGAGAGGAGAGTGGACCATTGGAGAAAGGGAAGGAGGAGAGGTTACGGGGAGGTGATAGGCTCGGCAATTAAGGCAAAATCTACAGGAAGAGCAGCAGAGTTAACTTTGCATGTTAAATGCTCCTCATCATGAGTCAAGGGCATGCCAAGTGGCCCCACTAACACATTTACACATACAGGGCTACAGCTGTTTGTGCCATTTTAGCTTTCTTAGCTATACTGGTCTGGAAGTGAAAAAATAACAAACTAAATTCATGTTGAAACCGAGGGGGCCAGAGAAATTGCAGAGGATTGTGAACGCAGCCAGTCTATCACAAACCAGCCTCCCTCCTCTATCTACACTCCACACTGCCTCAGGAATGTAGCTAGCATAAGCAAGGTCCTCCCCCGTCCGTCATTCTCTTATCCCCCTCCCACTGAGCAGAAGATACAAAAGTTTAAGAACATGTATCTCCAGACTCAAGGACTTCTTCTATCCCTCTATTATTGGACACTTAAACAGACCTCTCCTACACATATGAGATGAACTTGTAATCTCCTAATCTACCTTGTTGTGGGTCTTGCACCTTATCTGTCCACTTGCAATGCAGTCTTTCTGTATTAGCAACACCATTTTCTGCAATCTACCTTCTTTTTGTTTTTTTCCTACCTCAATGATCTGCCTGGATGGTATGCAGAACAAAAAATACTCACTATATCTCAGTACATGTGACAATAATAATAAACCAACCTTCCCAAAAAAGACCAACATGACTCTGATTTAAGGTCACTCACCTGCTTAAGTTCATCCATCTAAGCAGGTGGCCTACAGCACTAATTAGGAGAGGAGAGAGCAGATGGTGGATGGCTTGACACCTTGGCCAGCTGAGAATTTAACTTAAAGATGGCTGCAGAGACTGAACTATAAAGGCTGTTCGACAGAGAGCAAAGTTGTAGACAGTTGCTGTAGATGAACTGTCATCTTCTGATTGTCAGTCTAAAATAATCAAATAAATTTCTTATCGTAAGCGAAAAGTTAAAATCTTTCAGAAATTTAAAATCTCACAACGACATTGGGAGTGGAATTCGGCATGTAAGAGTAATAATGGACTTCAGTTTTGTGAATTCTAGCAGCACTTAGTCGCCTGTATGTGATTTTCACAATCAGAGATCCGAGGAGAGAGAGTGTGCTGACACATTCTGAGTTGATTTAAATATGAAACCAGAGATGTATTGGCATTGATGTTCCACAGGAAGCTATGGATTAACAGTATATTAGAAAGAAAAGGCACATCTGTAGCAGTAGATGCATTGATAATTCTATAATCACTTTATGGCCAATACAACACTTTGGAGTGACTGCTGAAAAATAGAAAACAGTGGCCAAATGGCAGACGACATGCTCCATCTGAAGCAGTCAATTTGCAAGATATCCGATGAAACAGGATTATGAATAAATAATAGCTTTATTTACCTTAGCCGATATTAAACATTGGAGCAAGTATTCCCAACAATTACTTACAATGTTCAGTCTTGCCAATGAAAATTAGATACCTACATGAATTCACTGTGAGTTCAAGAGTTGCTGAGTGATTGTACACCTGCCTGCCGGGGAAGGGGGAAGGGGGAAGGGGGGCAGGGGAGACTGTCGTACGTCGAATTACCAGGTGAACATTTTTCGGTACTACAAGTCTGTGTCTTTATTGATGCTCGCCGCACACTTGAGTGCTCGGTGGAGGGTGCTGATGCTTTTTGCTGGTGGGGGTGAGGGAGGTGTTGCCTTGCTGATGCTTGTGCATAGGACGGGGGAGCTGAGAGGGTTCTAACGTTTAACTATCATTCATTCTTTGGGGAACTCCTCTGTTTACGTGGATGTTTGTGAAGAAAAAGAATTTCAGGATATATATTGTATATATTTTTCTGACATTAAATGTATCTATTGAAACCCATATGCAATATTTTAATTGTGTTCTGAAGTTAAGAGTAAATACAGAATTACATTGTTACATTCCACCTTTTGCTTTTTCCACAAATTGTTTCCCCATCTGCACAAAAAAAATCCCCATTTTATTAATTGTGATTAAAATGAAGCTTGGAGCAGACAAAAATATTGACAATATATAGACCTAGAAATTGCTTTATTATATTTTAATGGTCACCCTAACAGTATTATTAGCACCACAAAAGTCAACTGCAAGTTTTAGTAAAAACATTGAACTTATTAGGAAAATTAAAGAAATTATATTTCCATAGTATCTCAGGATTCTCCAAGGAAATAAATTTAAAAATTATATCTATGGTGATGGAGAGAAACACATTGTAAGCACGTTACCTCTAAGAGCAATGAGATGATGACAAGGTAATCCTTTACTAGTGTTTGGTGAGAGAAAGTATTGTTTAGAATACATGGGATCTTTCACATGCATCAGAGAGGGGAGACAAAATGAGACCCTCTACTAAATGTCATTTCTGATATATAGTACTTCAAATGCTTCAACAATGCATCAACCTGGACAATATACTCAAATAGCTGGAGCAGGCAAGTGAGTAACTGCTGAGTCAAAATACCCACACTGAAGCAAAACAAGAAAGCCAGTGGCCTTTCACTGGACTACAATTGTTTCTCCCATTATATCCTGAAGCATATTCTTCAGAGAATCTAGCTCCTAGCATATCAGCATGGTCTAGGGCAACACAACCTCCCCAGCTCGTAGCTGGCTATATGACAGAAGGACTTTGACAGCTGGTAAAAGTTTGCCCCCAGGCTCACCAGCTGTCTTTGTTATTGAACGTTTGTCAGTGTCAAAGATTAATCTGGTGCCTGTTCAGTGGGCAAACTTCCCAGCCTGAGAGCTGGGAAATCTGTGGAATTTTTGCGCTGCCCTGTTGAATTTCTTCAGAAGCCTACTAGTACAGTGTAGATATCTAGGAAAAGGTGGTCTGCTGAGTGGAAGGTCACACTACAGCCTTCCACTCAATTAAGGACATATCACCCAGCAGATCTCACCAGAATACTTGCTGATTACATACTGAAGAAAAAATTGGGAAGCACTGACAGTGATGCAAGGTGGTTACAATGGCACTCTTGGAGATTAAGAGAAGTGATGGTGGGATAACAATAGAAGTACAAATTTAAGATGATTACAAAAATAATTGTGTGTTTGGAAAAACACTTTTAAATTGTTATGTGTTTGGGATGACAAATTCTCTGCAGCATTAGTTCTGAAAGGGAATAAGGGAATTGCTTGAAGAGTAACAATAATACTGGGAGCAAGTAGAGTAGAATTATAATGGGGAAAGCATTGGTATAGTTAGTATCATAGTTCTATGTTGTATCACTTTGGGATTCCATCAATTTAAAGGCAGAATCAAAATTGACAGTTATTGAAAATAATTTACATAGTCAACATGCTTTAAAGGCTAAGATCTACTTTCTATTATTCATATTATTTCAGTCCAGAAAAAAATAACATCCATTCTGAAACAAAAATACTAAATGTGCCTAGATCCCACAAGGAGCAGTTTGGGTTAACATGTCTTCTAGAGCAATTCCATACCAACAGACTGCATTATATCAGCCCTATTTTACTGCTGTCTTCCTGTGTGAAATGATGGCAAATGAAATGATTATAGTCAATGTCACTGACGAAGAACATTTGAGTATATTTGCTGAAGTGTGAAGTTGGTCTACTTGCTTGTCATCAGAAGACTGATTGAATGCTCTTCTGCTCTAGTTGAGGCTCAGACTTTTTTTTTCTAAACATAAACATCTGCTGCTTAAATGACTGTAATTCAAGCAGTAACCTGCCCTTACCCAATACAGGAACGAGACTTCTCTGCTCACTTCTGTGGATTTCTGTTTTCTTCACCACCTCAAAGTTTTCAAAAGACTTTGACTTATCCATTGAAGCCATTCAATTACTTGCTTGCCTAAAATAGATTCTTCTGGTCAATGTTCTAAAAGTACTTACTGTGCTAAAATCAGTTTCAATTTATGTAAAATGGTTCACAACTTTGTAGCAAAGAGTTTCTCAACAATCCTACCTATTGTCTTTCATTTTTATGCTGAAATTTAACTAGCACAGATGTTGTAACTGTCCTTTAAAGTTCCTATTAGGACCAAAAGAAAAGAATCTCCATCATGCTTTGTGATTGCTAGTATATTCACAAAAGTCGCTCTGTGATTTCTGCGGCTTCCGGTTTTCTTTTATTAAAAACAAATCTGCTCCAAGAAGACTTCAAAATCTATAACATCAACTAAAAAAACTGTGTCAAGGCGCTATGTGGCTGCCACCTGGAAACAAATGATTTGACGATTTTAAGTTTTTTTCCTACAATTCTTTGCAACAAAGCACAAATTTCTGATATTGATGGCTGTGAAACAAATTACCAAGAGCTATAAAAATATAACACAGTTCTTTTCAGAATAGGATACCTCGAAGAGGTGTTTGAAGCACAATCCAGGTTTCCGGTTTCCGTAGCTAATGTTCAATGAATGCTCTGCATTTTATACTGTATTACGGAATACCTGGCACCATATAGACTAACAAATGAATAATGTGAACTTTGAATTCCTTGGTTAGAGAGATATGCAAAATATACCTCATTAAATCTCTTATTTTGTTATGTACTTAATATATCAGGACATTGCGTTTCAGAGGCATTAGTAATCTTAGCCCTCTCATCATAGTTGCTCTTGATTATTTTTGTGTGTAGTTTCAACAATCTCAATAGTATGTTATTTCACTAGAAATTAAACTACAAACAGCTTTGCAATACTGTCATTAGCACATAGTATAAATCCTCATTATTAACAACATAAATAAATGACTTCAAAGTCATCTTACACATACACTCTCATTTTCAGCAAATCAATTGTGTTCTGAAAATCTGGAATGCACATCTGTCTACAGTTATTGGAGCATTTGTGAAACAAATCTGCCAATACTCTAGTGCTTTATAATGTACAATATAGTCCTTAGTAGAACACTTCCATGCAAACAGCTGGTTAAATAATTATGGTATAGATAACTGAAAGTATTTTTAACTGACCTTAAGTAACAAAACTTTATTTCCAGCTGTTATTTTTTTTCCATCATACATTTGGTGCACATTTTCAATGGAAATTACACCTGTAACAATGCTAAATCATTAAACATATATGCAATGGTATTGCAGTATTTCAGATCCATGCTTCCCAGTACATCAAATGCTACTTTAAAAAAATCAATGCAACAACCAATCTTCCTTTTCTCTTTTCTAATTAACTATGCTGATAAATAACCAAAATGAAAATAAATTTAATAGAAATATGATAGAATGTATGGATTATGTGTGTATTCTGGGCCAATTATTCCTGACCCTCGCCTGAAAGTGAGTTGATCTCCTGTGGCAATGCCAAAGAAAATGGTCATTTTCTGATTTTACTCTGTGCTATATCTGTGTTTCCTTTTCCCTTTGCTTCTACTCCTTGCCTTTGGTTTTTGTTCCTGATTTTGTTCGGCTGAGCAATGTGTGCTATGATATGGTGGGGAAAGGAACAACCACTGTTGTCAACACATCTGTGATAATGTCACAGAAAATACTTAACACTCATAGCCTTATTTTCTATTTCCTCATGTAAATCATTTTTCTTCATTCACTTTTCTCATCACTAGTGTCATTTCTTCACTTAATTTCCTGCCAGCCACTCACCACGAACATTACTCTCCCTTCTCTTCTTTAGACCCCTTTATAATCTGTCCCTCTTCTTTGCTCTGCACACATTTACACTCTACTTAGTTCTCCATCTGCTTCAAATATCATATCAAAGGCCTTCTCAGCTTCTTCCATCCTTTGTTTCCCTCAGTGAAGTTTTAAAAATCCTTCTTGCTTGGAAAAAAAATCTCACAGTTTATTTAAGCAGTCATTCTGGAAAGCTGCCCATTTAATGCCATGTTACAAGCTATTCTTTCATAGCCCTGAAAATTAATCAGCATCAAATAATAAAATGGTTTTAAAAATAGCAAATAAGAATTCATCTTTTTCCCCCTCTCTATTTATGTATCAGGCTCTTCCTCTCTGTCTCAAAGGCCAAAGTAATTAGCATCTCTGCCTCAGAGGCATAAAAGAAATTAGCAGTTATCTTTTTCAACTGTTAGGAAAACACAGGTGGACAATTAACTGACTTCAGAATTAAATATTGTTTTTGATAATTGAATTAATGTGAAATTTCCCTCTATCCTTCTCTCTGGTTTCCGATATCCTTTGCCCCCGAGGTTTATTGCATTTTTTTTAATAGACTGTATAGCGGAACAATATCCAACAAAACAAGTAGGATTTCCTAACTCACTTGTAATGGAAACAAATTAAAGTATTTGACATCCCTTGTTTCAAATGATTAAATTAAATTTACTGAACAGAAAATGCTAATCTTAAATTAAGTATTCTATCAAATGACAGATAGTAGATCAACTTGAAACATTAACTCTGTTTCTCTCTCCGTGGATGCTGCCTGACCTACTTACAGCATTTTCTATTTTTATTTCTATCAGCAGAGTTTTATGAACAGTACCTCTACACGCTATGAAATTAAATATCCTGCACTGGCTCAAACTCACAACTGTTCACAATCCACAGAATCAAAGATGAGAAGTTTTAAAGCCAAGCATCTGAGACAAGTTGAGATCTTCACACACAACCCTCACTGAACCATTGGTAAAGTAAAATTAAGAGAATGGATTTGACTCTTTATGGGGGGAAAAGCAACATTTTAAAGTTTCTATTCTATTTACAGATCTATCCACACAGATGTCCATGGGTACGAGCTGCCAGAGGAAGTGGAAAAGGTAGATATATTTAATTAAAGGCAGATAATGTTTCAGAGACATTTGGACAGATAAGTGGATAGGAAAACTTAAGAGGCAAATGCAGGCAAATGGGACTAGCTTACATAAGCTCTTTGGTCAGCATGGACAAGATGGGTAGAAAAGCCTGTTTCCATGCTATTTAACTCTATAATTCTACAGCACAATTAGTTTGGAAATTAAAAGTTTTGTTAGAAGAAAAAAATAATGTTAATAAAGTTCAGAAACAATTTTCTGGGAGATAGACAGGGATGCACAAGTCACTTGAGAAAAGCTTTAATGATCAGCAAAGTTGAACCCAGATAACTGTCAAACATTGGATTTTTCTGGCATTTGGAATAATTTAGAAACTATTAAAACAATCAAAAATTATTCAAATTATTTAAAAATTAAACAAGTAAAACACAAAAATATTAAAAACATGTGTTCTGAAATTTGTCCCTTGTTACTCTTCTCCTTGACTGAAATCAGTCCTGTGGCAGGAATAGCCTAGTTCAAGTTGCTTAAGCAGATTTCCCACTATAAATGAAAGAGAACAGTTGCAGCTTCATGTTCCCAAGCTAGATTACATAAGGAATCCTCTCAAATGGCAAAACTGTGAGTAATTTTGGGACACTCATGTTCATGCTGAAAACACAAAGTTCGGACAGGTACATAGAAAACGTTGTCAGATTTGCATGGAATTCCTGACATTTCCATGCAAAGTCCATATGGATATTTAAATACAAGGAAGAAAAAAAAAACAGAAAGCATGCACAGCTGAAAGATCCTTGCATGTAATTTGCATAATGAAGGTATTTTGCTTACTTGCATGCTCCTGAAAATCTGAATTAATGCATCAAATTTCAACATAAAAGTAGGGAGCCCACTGAGAATGCATAATTATTTCAATGGCTCCAAGGATTTCTATAGCATTGATACATGGATAAGTATAGAAATCTGAATCTTAAGTATAGATCTGTTATATTTAGAGGGATTCAAGGTTGCTCTTAGCCAAAACATTTGTAACATTCTGTTAGTTATCCATATATGAGACCATTGCATTATAATAATCACATGTGCAATAATTAACAAAAACACTTTGGACTTAAATCTTGACGAATCAAATGTAAAATCAACTGTACAAGATAAACAACTGGGTCTGGTCAAAATAGTGTACATAAATAGTTCATAACAGTTAAAAAAGATCAAATAGTAAGCTGTTTAAATGCGACAAGTACTATATATTTAATGCAGAAATGACAAATGTACAAACCAAAAACTAGTGTAATGCGTTAAATAACAGGGCTTCTAATTCCCATGCTAAAAGAGTTGTTACAGCATATTTTACTAACTATGTAATTTAGATGTTAAAATCAATCATATTATGAAAGATTACACATTTTATGATTCAGTAGTGACACACAGTTGCTAAACCATTAACTATTATATGATTACTGTAAATTACATATTGAACTGACTTTTTATTGTGCACGTTGTCTCAATTGGAAACAGCTGTTGCAAAGCTCATCCCAAATGAGTTATTCTTTCCCTGTTATGTAGTTATATTTAAAAGATTTGACAAATCATCAGCATAAAATATTTGCTCTGATAGATGACCACAAAGTTAACAAAGCTTTTTACTGACCTGATTAAAGGGATGATTCAAGAATGTATAGCAAAAAAAAATCAAGTTTCAATTCCAAAGCTCCATGCTCATAAAGTATTTTGCATCTACTTTATTATGCAATTAAGCCATAAAATGTGCAATAATTCTCATCAAAGAAATAGTTGAAATTATGCTTCATGGCTAATTCCCATGGTTTGGTCATTCAGCCCTAGGGCTTTCACCTCCCAGACGCTGACAGCTAGCCAAGATGTTATTCTGTCGAAATACACATTTTGCGGCCACATTTAACTAGACAATTGCACACTGCTGCCAAAATACACTCTGGCAAAAGCAATGACAATATACAGGGTTTGTTAAAAAAATCACTATAAATACAAATTATCTCTTGGGATAAATGTGAGAATGTATCATTGTAGGTAATAAGGCATCGCATAATTGTATAAAAGCATTGACATGAAGTATTCACACACATTTCAGTGCTTGTTCTTTCTGAGTTTCAAAGTTGTGGCAAAATGTATACCTAAAATACATGGTCAGAATATATGATTATCACTAGACACACATCAAAGTTGCTGGTGAACGCAGCAGGCCAGGAGGCATCTCGAGGAAGAGGTACAGTCAATGTTTCGGGCTGAGACCCTTCGTCATGACTCACTGAAGGAAGAGCTAGTAAGAGATTTGAAAGTGGGAGGGGGAGGGGGAGATCCAAAATGATAGCAGAAGACAGGAGGGGGAGGGATGGAGCCAAGAGCTGGACAGGTGATTGGCAAAAGGGATATGAAAGGATCATGGGACAGGAGGCCCAGGGAGAAGGAAGGGGGGGGGAATCCAGAGGATGGGCAAGGGGTATAGTCAGAGGGACAGAGGGAGAAAAAGGAGAGAGTGAGAGAAAGAATGTGCGTATATAAATAAATAACGGATGGATACGAAGGGGAGGTGGGGCATTAGCAGAAGTTAGAGAAGTCAATGTTCATGCCATCAGGTTGGAGGCTACCCAGACGGAATATAAGGTGTCGTTCCTCCAACCTGAGTGTGGCTTCATCTTTACAGTAGAGGAGGCCGTGGATAGACATATCAGAATGGGAATGGGATGTGGAATTAAAATGTGTGGATTTCATTTTCTGCATGATATAGTGTTTATGGTACAAAAATTGTACAGCACAGCAGAGTATGCAATTATTCTTTGGACTTAAAAGCTTAGAATTGTGAATACTTGAACCATCATCTTATTATACTGAAAGAAGCAATCCAGCCCAAGGAGTTGACGCCAGCTCCAAAAAGAGCAATTCCTTTAGACCTATTCCCCATCTCCTTATTTCCTGTACCATTGCAAATTATTTTCTCTCACACATGGCAAGAAAATGATTATACTAATAGGCAGGAATGTAGGCAGTGCAAGTAGATAACATGGTATGTGATACAGGCACATCTGAATACAAGAGCAGGAAGATTATGCTCGAACCTCACAAAACATTAGTTAGACCATAGGTGAAATACATGTGCAGCTCTGATCACCACACTATAGGAAAGATATGACTACAGTGGAGAGAGTAAAAGGGATATTCACCAGGATATTGCCATGGATAGAGCATTTCAGTCATTAGAAGAGAATGGAGAAGCTAGGTTTGCTTCCCCAGCAGAGGTAGATGTTAAGAGGGGACATAATTGAGGTATATAACATTAGAGATGGTATCATCGAGTAGACTGCAGGAAACACTTCCCCATATCAGATAAAACTAGAGGACATAGATTTAGGCTAATGCTTATAGATTTAGAGAGGGATCTTTTTCTGCCAAAGCATTGTGAGTATCAGCAATATGCTTCCTGAAAGAATGGTGAAAGCAAAATCAATAACAGCATTTAAGAAGTTCTCAGAGAAGCATCTGAATTGCCAGGACAAAGAATCTTTTAGGCTAAGTGCTGGAAGATAGGATTAATAGAAATTAGTACCCACCAGTCGACATTGTAGTGGTGGGCTGAATGGCCTGTATTCATCCTGTTCTATACATATGAAAGAAGAGAAGAAAACAAATGAGTTGGATAAGTATAACTGAGGTTCATACCATTATAGATCCACAATAAGATTTCCAAAAACTCCTCAATAAGGAAATGCTTAGCAAGTAACATATTCTATTAACATATATAAGATAAATGCATATTTAAAAGGTAATTTTATGATGTCATATTTAGAATAGATAACATAATAACAAAAGTCAGCTTGAGAATGAAAGTGAGAATGAAATGAAATTGGAGACTCAAGAAGCTAGAAATGCTGTAATTAAGAACAATACATAAATTGCTGGAGGGACTCAGTGGGTCATGTAGCCACTGTGGAGGTAGACAGATAGTCAGTATTTTAGATTGAGATCCTGCATCAGGATGAAACTGTCTTACTAAAGGACAGTACTCACCTATTATTCGAAGTAACTTATCACATAGACAAGATCTACAGTTGAAACAGTGACAGTAACATCTGAAGGAAGATGGGCATAATTCCATGAGGACATTAGTGGGGAATAAGTCAACAATTCAGAATAAACATTTGATTCTGAACAAGCAACAGCAGTTAAAATTAAAAGTAAAGCACCCTGCACAGAATAATGCATAATCCCCAAAATTAATGGCATTGCTTATAGTAGTTCCAAAATATAACTCCTATACAGTCCACCTTGAAAACTATCTGCTAAAGTAGTTTTGTTCCACCATAATTGGTAGAGTGGAAGTCTAGAGATTTCAAATGCTTACCTGCAAAACAGGATCAAATAAACCATACTAAAATAAATAACAGTAATCTTTTCTGAAAGGTCTCAGAACCAGTTACTTTTCAATATCCAGGTTAGATTTTAAGCTACAGGTCAAGACTGTGCACTAAAGGTTTCAAACTGATAAACTAGGGACTAGCTACATTCATTTACAGAGGATGGCTCAGCGAATATTAATATGATGATATCTGAAATTTTAAATAGTAAAACTAATCAAAATCTTCCAGCTCAAAAGGACATAATATTGTCAGGTAAATATACAGTGCTTTTAAAAGGTATTCACTCTCCTTGGAAGTTTTCATGTTTTATTGTTTTACAACATTGAATCTCACAGTGGATTTAATTTGGCTTTTTCGACACTGATCAACAGAATCTTTTGTGTCAAAGTGAAAACAATTTCTATAAATTGGACTAAACTTATTACAATTATTACACACAAAATAATTGATTCCATAATTACTCACCCACTTCAAGTCAGTATTTAGTAGATGCACCTTTGGCAGCAATTACAGCCTTGAGTCTGTGTGGACAGGTTTCATCAGCTTTGCACATCTGGACTCTGCAATTTTTCCCCATTCTTTACAAAACTGCTCAAGTTCTGTCAGATTGCATGGGGATCATGACAGAACAGCCCTTTTCACGTCCAGCCACAAATTCTCAATTGGATTGAAGTCTGGACTCCAGGACATTAACTTTGTTATTTTTAAACCATTCCTGTGTAGCTTTGGCTATATGCTTGGGATCACTGTCTTGCTGGAAAACAAATCTCATCCCAAGTCACAGTCCTCTTGCAGACTGCATTAGGGTGTCCTCCAGGATTTCCCTGTATCTTGCTGCATTCATTTTACCCTCTACCTTCACGAGCCTTCCAGGGCTTGCTGCAATGAAACATCCCCACAGCATGATGCAGCCACCACCCTGCTTCATGGTAGGGATGGTGTGTTTTTCTTGATGTGTAGTGTTTGGCTTCTGCCAAACATTGTGTTTGGTCTGATGGCCAAAAAGCTCAGTTTTGGTTTCATAAAACTATACAATCTTCTTCCAGCTGACTTCAGAGTCTCCCACATACCTTCTGGCAAACTAGCTGAGATTTCATGTCAGTTTTTTCAACAGTGGCTTTCTCTTCGTCACCCTCTCATAAAGCTACAACCGGTGAAGCACCCGGACAACAGTGCAGTCTCTCCCAATTCAGCTACTAGAGCTTGTTACTCCTCCAGAGTTGTCATAGGTCTCTTGGTGGCCTCCCTCACCAATCCCCTTCTTGCACAGTAACTCAGTTTTTGAAGACAGCCTGCTCTAGGCAGATTTACAGCTATTCTTTCTATTTCTTATAATTGGCTTAACTGTACTCCAAGGGATATTCAGTGATTTGGAAATTTTCTTGTATCCATCTCCTGAATTGTCCTTTTCAATAACCTTTTAATGGAGTTGCTTGGAGTGTTCTTTTGTCTTCATGGTGTAGTTTTTGCCAGGATACTGACTCACCAGCAGATGCAAGTCTATTTTTCCCCACAATCAATCGAAACACCTTGACTATGCACAGGTGATCTCCACTTAACTAATTATGCGACTTCTAAAACCAATTGACTGCACCAGCAATTATTTGGTTTGTCATATTAAAGGGATGAATATTTATGCAATGATTTTTTGTGTTTTATATTTGTAATTAATTTAGATCACTTTGTAGATTGTTTTTACTTTGACACTAAACAGTCTGTTGATCAGTGTCAAAAAAGCCAAATTAAATCCACTGTGATTCAATGTTGTAAAGCAATAAAACATGAAAACTTCCAAGAGGGAATGAATACTTTTTATAGGCACGGTATCATCTAAAGGTTGGTAACTGGAATTATTCAATAGCCCTTTTACGCTGGCACGAATATGATGGACCAAATGGCGTCCTTCTATGCCATTAACTTCTATGTCGATATTAAGAGATATTTCACAGAATATAACACCAAGCCACATTCGAAACCAGAAGTCATTCAGTGATTTAAGATAAATGCGAAGTCACTGAATGGCAGCCTAAGTGCCCTAGTATTATAAGCATCATGTTAGAAAATGTAAAACACTATATTCCACCCCCTACTAAATCTGAAACATACTAAATCTACAAATGTCCCAAGGTCCTCAGTAAGAATGCGGCAAGAACTCTGGCAATTAGTACATGGATTATTCAACATGAGAAATAACAACTGAAACCCCATGGGCCTTTTAATAAAAAGTGGCAACAAATGAGCATCTACTGCCAGTTATTAAGCAACTATTTTAATTGGAAAGACACGATATGCTTTTCCATAAGTGAAAGTCAAGCCAATAAATCCAGTTTACTCTGGAATTATGAAGAACATTTTGCATTACACAAGAGACTTAAAGGTCATACAAGTCAATAGAGGTAGAAAGATGGATATAGTTATTGCTGATTTTTAAATAGGGTTTCAAATGAACTTTTATATCATAATTTTATATAGGTATGTGCATAAAAAGCAAAACCAACCAAAATGTTCCCATCTAAAGGGTGGTCATTTCACAGTTAAGGGGCTTAACCATGATTAAAATGACTTTTCTTTCCATCAGTGGATGCTGTATTACTAACATTGGAAATTAGCAATTTTAATTCAGTAAATGGAATTAAACCTAACTGCAATAGTTATTTAATAGAGAACAAAACGAAAAACATAACTCCAACTTCCCCATTTCATTTCAGAAAGTGTCATACAGTATATATCATGCAGTTATATCATAGAGAGCTTTAACAAGTAATTGAATCAAATATAAATACAAACAGAAACTTTAGTTAGATTTGATAGTATACACATTCAAGACAACACAGAACCAAACAGTGAAATGTACAAGTTCAAAGCAACTTCGGTCTACAATAATGGTAAAAGTTCAAAACTTGAATTACTTAAGCAACAAATTAATTTCAAAAGCCTCCCGTCTCTAGTGATTTGGGTTCAATGCTGACCTCCAGTGCTATGGAGTTTGCATATTCTCACTATGACTGTATAGATTTATTCCTGGTGCTCCACCTCCTCCCACATCCCAAAGACACACTGGTTGGCAGGATAATTGGCCAGCGTGAATTGATCCTATTGGGTGAATGAGTGGCAATGGTAGGGCAGCTCGGTAGTGTAGCAGTCAGCATAATGCTGTTACAGCACCAGTGACCCGGGTTCAATCCTGTACGGGGTTTGCATGCCCTCCCCACGATCTCGTGGGTCTTCTCTGGCTGCCTCTGATTCCCTCCCACATTCCCAGTTAGTAGGTTAATTGGTCCGCATAGGCCTATTACTGTGCTGCATCTCTAAACAGAAACGTGGGGGCAGCTGACAAGAAAGTGGGAAGAATGAAAAAAAAGATTACGCAGAATGATGTCAAGGAATTCTTGAAGGTTTGCACAAACTCAGTGGACCAAAGGCCCTGTTTCCACTCTGCATGACTCTTATGACTCACTTTACGTTATCTGAATGTTGTCTTCTGAATTTTGCTAAACTGCACATTTAAGGGAAGCAGGCTGGTGTGCTGAATGGGAAACTGGATTTTCACTTTACTTGCCTGGATTCAAATCCAATTCCCTGGATGCATTTCCTCTCTCTGTTGGCATGATTTGGAGCAAACATAACTCAGATCCAAATGCTACAAAACCAGCAAATAACAGCAGATATATTCAAGGAAACCAGAACATCTTTCAAAGCAATGTAGGCTACTAACAGAATAAGGAATAACTTGACTTTTGTTAACTTTGATGTATGAGGAACAGCCCACTACAAGTGACTTAGTACTACCTGATGAGACAATGTAATGCAAAAATGAAAGGAAGCTGCATTCTCAGCCACGAAGGTCTCTTAACTTACAAACAGTTTACAAAAGAAAGAGTTTGATTAACTTTCACTTATGTCACCCCAAAAGCACAGGCAAAAAATTAATCTCTGGAATATTTTGACCACAGTTTAAAAAAAGCAAAAGATGAACTGTTCAGTCTGCAGTCCTAAAACTAACTTATATACATTGAAAAAGCAGAAAAGAAAATGGACTCAAATAATCTCAGCACAAAATCCGATTTCCAATGTATTGTTTTAATAACTAATGCTTTCCATATAGTACATCATGTAACCAGGCAATATGGTTCCATGGAAACTTTACCGAAAAGGAAATGGCTCGTATTTTTTAATAATTATATGAATTTAATTTTACATCTGCTTTAATGAAGCACGAGAAGTTTTTAAACCAGCTTTGGCACAGATCTTCAAAATTCTCTTTGCAAGCTACCTCATTACTCACAAATATTAGGAAAAATACAGATGGCCCGTTGCTCAGCAACAAAACAATAATTAACAGTTGATGAAGCTTTCGCTCCCTCCCCCAAACAGAACACAATAAACAGGTTAATGAAGCTTCTCAATATGAAATTTCAAGAACATAATAAAATCAGGTTTATTGTTAAATTGACGCTGTTCTCCAGCCCTGAGTGTTTGTGGATCAACAATGACATCATACTAGGAAACAAAGATTCTGCCAGATTCTAAACCAACTCATTTATTTCCTGAAAGTTAATCTCTACATGCAGTGTCTCAATGGATTTGGCATTTGCAAATGTCTGGCTATGTCAGTTAGAGTCTTATACATGCAAATGCCTGGCTTTCATTATATTCATCGCACTTGCCCGCAAACAATCTTGAACATTTTCGAAGCTTTTACTGAACTTGCATATCAAATTCAGGGGTTCTGCTCAGACTAACAGTTCTAAATTTGCCTAATAAAATATACAGCAGAAAACACATATACAAAGCTTACAATGTCTCTAGATATATATATTCTAATTGCTGCTTATGTTGATTGGTGCGAGGTTTAAATAAGTACTATAACAGAAAAGTTCAAAGTTGTTCATTGGTGTATCATTTTATTTCCCGCACAGCTTCTTTTAAAAAAAAACATATTTCTACTCCATGATCACAAAAAGGTGAAAATCTCTAAGCATTATGTGAAGAGTACAGAGATACTTTACTTTTTCTTGCAGCTGATTATTTACTCCGATAACACAACAGCAGCCTGCATCAAATTATAGCTACTTGTTCAACACATGGAGAAAAACATCTCCACTTTATAAAAGTTTATTGTGACCTAATCATATTTTTTAGGTTATATTAGAATCAGAAACAGGTTTATTATCTGTTTGGTATACTGAGTGAATTAACACAGTGGACAGATTGTTAACTGGTCACTCTCAGTTTCAGCTTCCACAACCCTTTGCAGCTTCTTTCGGTCCTATGCAGTAGCCCCCCATAGCAGTGATGCAGCCTGTCAGAATGCTCTCCACAGCTATGGGAAGTTTTTGAGTGTACTTGTTGACATACCAAATCTCTTCAAACTCCTAATAAAGTGTAGTCGCTATCTTGCCCTCTTTATAGCTTTATCAATATGTTGGCAACAGGTTAGGTCCTCAGAGATCTTGACATCCAAGAACTTGAAATTGTTCACTCTCTCCACTTCTGATCCCTCTATCATTGGTATGTGTTCCTTTGTCTTACCCTTCCTGAAGTCCACAATCAGCTCTTTCGTCTTACTGACACTGAGTGCCAGGTTACTGCTGGGGCACCACGCCACCAGTTGGCATATCTCACTCCTGTTCACCCTCTCGTCTCCGTCTGAGATTCTACCAACCATGGTTGTATCATCAGCAAATTTATAGATGGTATCTGAGCTATGCCTAACCACACAGTCATGGGTATAGAGAGAGCAGAGCAGTGGGCTAAGCACACACCCCTGAGGTGCACCAATGTTGATAGGTCAGCGAGGAGGAGATATTATCACCATTCCGCACAGATTGTAGTCTTCTGGTTAGGAAGTCGAGGATCCAATTGCAGAGGGAGGTACAGAGGCCCAGGTTCTTTAACTTCTCAATCAGGATCGTGGGAATGATGGTATTAAATGCTGAGCTATATCTGATGAATAGCATCCTGACATGGGTGTTTGTGTTGACCAAGTGGTCTAAGGTCTGTGAAGAGCCATTGAAATTGCATCTTCCGTTGACCTATTGTGGTGATAGGCAAATTGCAATGGGTCCAGGTCCTTGCTGAGGCAGGAGTTCAATCAAGTCATGACCAACCTGTCAAAGCATTCTTCACTGTAGATGCGAGTGCTACCAGGCGATAGTAATTAAGGCAGTCCACATTATTCTTCTTAGGCACTGGTATAATTGTTGCCTTTTTGAAGCAAGTGGGAACCTCCGGCCATAGCAGTGAGTGGTTGAAAATGTCCTTGAATACTCCCGCCAGTTGGTTGGCACAGATTTTCAGAAATGTAAAAAGCAATGTGATCTGACTACCCCAGTCATTCTCTCTTCTCCATTCTCAGCCATAGGGCAGAATACTCCAAAGTTTGAAATCATGCACCACCATGCTCAAGGACAACTTCTATCCCACCGTTATCAGACTCTTGTATGTCAATGATGAATTCTTGGTCTTTACATTCTACCTCATTGTGGCCCTTGCACCTTAGTTTCTAATTCCATATCCTTTCTCTGTAACTGTAACACTGTATTCAGCATTGTTACCACTTTCCCCTTTGCACTACCTCAACGCACTTGTTTTGAAATGACCTGTATGGATATAAAGCAAAACAATGTTTTCCACGCTATCTCAGTACATCTAACAATCGTAAACCAATTTCCAACATGGAGGTTAAATTGTGAAAAACTTGTTGCTTGACAGCAAATGACATGCATCTCTGCCAACTGATGTTACATTGTGCAAATGGAAGTGGGCAGCTGGGGCAAAGATTAGTATAGTTGTCCAATCCATCCCATAATTTCAAATATAGGCAATCTTCCCTGCAACATCTAAGACAATGACACTATTCAGAACATTTTCATCACTTCTTCTCTGAATAGACTCTCTCTAGTTTTCTTTATGTGTCATGTCATAAGTACAGAAGATAAGCACGCCATTAAAATTTAATCTTCTATGGACTGATTTTGAAATAAAAAAACACTGTAGCACATACAAACTTTAAGTAACGAGATGGGATTTGTATACCAATATATTCAAATGACAGTAGAGTGAAGTGACTGCCATGTTAGCAATGCCCATAAAGACACATCCAAAGATAACTCATGTACAATCTACAGTAAACAAAGAAACTTACCATTTTGTTCATCTAATTCATTCCCTATATCCTGACCCATTTGTTTCTGTCTCGCTATCACTGTTGCCAGAGCATCCAAGCCCGCATCTTGCTCTGAATTAAAACAAAAGCACAAGAAAACAACGTTAATCAATTTAGCAACAAGAAAATAAAATTAGTTTTGGTGTCCTCCTCATTTAGTTCCGAAAGCAATAAACACTTCATATTAAACGTTACGATTGCTCCAATTTCAACCAAATGTTACAAAACAGGATGGATCAGATTCTCTACCCATCTTCCAAAGCTCCAGTCCACAGATACAACAACCAACGTATTGAAGCAATTTGTACAATGGAGGTAATAAATTTCTCAAGTTAAGTTGGGCACATCAAACCAGTTATGCACACAGGCAGCAAAAAATAATTTATAAAATTAATTGGTAGCAATTAATAATGTCTCTAATATTTTCAATATCTATCACATTACATAACTTATAAGTTATAAACTAGTAACAGACCACTTTGTGTGAAAAATAAATTAATATTAATCAAGTTTCATTTTGGCAACCAGTCCTGGATGTTGGAATTTAGTTAAAGCATTCCACATCTTACTGTTTAGAACCATACGGCTAGAGAACTCATTGGTGTAGATTCTGGTTGCTGTACTGCAATTGATCTCTTATGTTAATACTAAACTTTGATCTATCTACTACCAGATGTAATGTTTGAAAAGTAGATGTAAAAAGCTACTATAAGATTATTCATGCTTATTAACTACATTATCTTGATAAATCCTGAAACAAATAGCTCATAAAATAACCATGTTGAAATCGCACCTTACATAAAACAATATCGTGCCAAATGAAATTCTGAGCTAAATGCCAACAGCAATTGTTCTGCTGCAAATAACTGTTATTCTTTTGCAACTGCTGCTGTGAATATCAATGTAAACCAGAACACTGAGTAAGTGGAAGCACAAACTTACATTCCTTGCTTCACTTTGACTTAATGTAGAACTATTCTAACATCCAGGTCTCTGGTGTCATGAATGAGCCAAAAAAAAATGCACAATAAAAATACAAGGCCAGAGCTGTGCAGAATCCAACTTCAACAAATGTTACTAAAGAGAGATAAGAGGTTAAACATCTCGGTGATCCTTTTCAGAGGCAAAGAGAGTTCAGCAACTAGAAGTGCCCTCTCAGGATGAAGCAACCAGCCCTACAATATCGATTCAATTCCCTGCAGGATGCACAGACTACTGATCCATTTAAAACATTGTATCTTAAATACTACATCTTCAAATTTCATGAATATATTTTAAAATTTCAACCTTGATATACAGTGGATTGTAGTTAATTCGGACCCTTTGGGAACAGTACATTTTGGCTCAATTAAGCAGCTGCCCAATTAGCTGAAGTTTCACGGAAATAGTTAAAAAGATATAAAAGGTTTAATCTGCATACATTACGATGCTCTTTAACGACCAGAGTTTGGTATTCAATACCATTATCCCCTCAAAACTAATCAATAAGTTTCAAGACCTTGGACTCAATACATCCTTAATCAATTTGATCCTCGATTTCCTCACACGCAGACCCCAGTCAGTCTGGCTGGCAACAACATCGCCTCAACAATCACCATCAGCACAGGTGCACCACAAGACTGTGTGCTTAACTGCATTCTGCTCACTTTGTACTTTTGGCTAAGCACAGCACCAATACCATATTCAAGTTTGCTGATGAGACCACTGTCATAGGCCAAATTAAAAGTGGTGACAAATCACAATATAGGAGTGAGTTTGAAAAACTGACTGAGTCACTGACTACAGCAACAACCTCTTACTCAATGTCAGCAAGACCAAGCAGCAGATCATTGATTTCAGGGGGAGGAAAACAGAGGTCCAAGAGCCAGTCTTCATCAGAGGATCAGAGCAGGAGAGGGTCAGCAACTTTAAATTCCTGGGTTACCATTTCAGAGAACCTGTCCTGGGCCCAGCACGCAAGGGCAATTATGAAAAAAGCACGGTAGTGCCTCTACTCCCTTAGGAATTTGCAAAGATTCTGCATGACAACTAAAACTTTGACAAATGTCTATAGATGTGTAGTGAAGAGTACATTGACTGGCCGCATCACAGCCTGGTATGGAAACACCAATGCCCTTGAACAGAAAATCCTACAAAAAGTAGTGGATCCAGCCCAGTGCATCACAGGTAAAGCTCTCCCCAATACTGAACACATCTACATGAAGCATTGTTGCAGGAAAGCAGCATCCATCGTCAGGGTCCCCCAGCCCACAGGCATGCTCTCTTCTCACTGCTTTCACCAGAAAGAAGGTATAGGAGCCTCAGAACTCATACCTCCAGGTTCAGAAACAGTTATTACCCCTCAACCATCAGGCTCTTGAACAAAGGGGATAACCACTCAACTTCACTTGTCCCATCATTGAAATGTTCCACAACCTATGGTCTTGCTTTCAAAGACTCTTCATCTCATGTTTTTGATATTTATTGCATATTTATTTATTATTATTTCTTTCTTTTTGTATCTCTGGACAATCTGTTGTCTTTTGCACACTGGTTGAATGCCCAAATTGGTACAGTCTTTCACTGATTCTATTATGTCCATTATTCTATTATGGATTTATTAAGTGTTCCAGGAGGAAAATTAATCTCAGGTTGTATCTGGTGATATACATGTACTTTGATAATAAATTTAACTTTGAACTTTGAAAAAGACAAACTACTATTTAACAATTTATCTACTTAAATGAAACACGGGACAAATTAGAACACTACCAAAACTACTACATTACTGTATAACCACGTATTAGTTCCTAATAGTTAGGAGTGGACGAATTCATCCAGTGTATGATGTCATGTTCTTTTGAATGACAAAATCAATGGAGATAATGGACTGCCTTCATACAATGCCTCAGACAACTGCATCCTCCAAATCTTCATTTTCGTTGTAACATTCAATATCTTCAAATTCTTTATAGTTCCTAACTTGCTGAAATAGTGAAATTGTTTCATTTTTACTTCTGAGCATTTCCAGCACCTCCATGCTTGAGCAAAAGAGTTCTGAATTGTCTTACTGTTTATTTCTTGCCAACTATCAGTAACAAAAATCACTGCTCTTTGAACTGCAACTGATGCTATGTAAAAACTATTCATTTTAAGCAAGGTGTAGAGTGTAATGGCCATACAAGTGCATGCAGCTGACACTAATTAGAAACTGTTCCACAAAGTCTCCTGTCCCAATTAGGCGGCATGGTATCGCAAATGAATGAAGGGAATCCTGTCTATTTTCTCAATTAGTTTTTGATTTTTAAGAGTTGTCCCAAACAAGCGGCTACCCCAATTAACTGACGGCCCAGTTAACCAGAATCCTCTCTATTTAAATTCACTGAAATTGAACTGCAACCAAGATAGAACCAAAGTATCAAATCAACTCTGTTTCAACTCAGCATTAAATTCCTAAGAGGCATTTTGCTGCATTTATACTGCACCTATTATATAACTGTGCACTTTGAAGGCTCTCCAGACATAATTATTTTAGTTCCATCTGTACCTTTCCAAATACCAGGTGTTTGTACTTTTCAGGTAATTCATACGACAACAAGCTCTGATGTCTGGTTACTCAGTTTCATTGCAAACAGCTGCCACCTAGTGAGTTAGTGTAGAATATTAGATTTCATATCTGCAAAAGCTCATCATGAATCATCTCATTTTTCTTGTAAATGAATCAAATAGTCTGGAAACTAATTTTCCAGATAGCTTCCTTTAATTGTAATTAGTTTACAAAGATCAGATTATAACTTAAATCGGCTTTGAAGGATAGAAACAATTACATTTAGTGAAATATTCACATTGTGCATTGCATTATCTTCCAAAGACATACCTACAATTAATTTTGAACTTACATGGTTCAATACACATAACCCATAACTGTATATTTATAATATCCAAAGAATGGAGACAAAATATATTGAATTTATAATGTAATACATCGCAAAACCTAGAGCATAAATTTTGAAGATAGTCCTATACTGTTCATCATGCATCTCCATGTGTTTAGCACTTTCAAATATATGGAAAATTCCTTGTTTTGCAGATTTTGTCAAGAACATTCAAAGGTGAATAAATGTTATTTTCCTGCCTGATTGAGATGGATCATAAATTAACTTCTCATAATAAATCATCGAACTAAAATGTTAATTTAACTCTGAAGGTGCCTTAACACGTTGAACATTTCTCTTTTCTTAATTTTCATTTAAGTCATTGCAAGCACCAGACTACCTTAATAATTCTTGGTGTAAAGTCATAACATTAAAAAGATTTTTGATATCCTTTGCTAAAAGCACAACAGCTTGAAAATCAACTTTATTCAAGCAGTTTTTTCCAGTTAATAATCATGCTTATCCTTATAATATCCTTATTTATACCTTTATACCCCAATATTCAAGAATTCAATGGTCTATTTTCAGAAGCTTCTAAAGAATATTTATGAACTTTAATAAATATGAGCTTTACCTTCTATGATCCTCTGCTGTTGAAATTTGATTTCACTAAAATCAAGACCTTTTGTTTCTTCTGGTTCCTCCATTAACCAAAGATTGATGAGACCACTCTTTGGATCTGTATTCATAAGACTGGTCCTAAAAATTAAATCCAGTTTCAGTAAAAGTTTCATCGAATATTTAAACTTGGTAATGCTAAAGTGCTGCAAGGATCTAATTTAATAATACAGTAGTTATTTACTGCTCAAATATACTCTAAAATGTTTATCTAACAATAACAATAAGGGATAAAGATGGTTATCACAGGTGGGAAAATGTTATGAAACTACGTATTGAAAACACTAAAAATGTTTACAATATTTCTGGGATTGAGGTACATTAGGGGAAGTACTAAATACCAAAAAAGAAAAATATACAGTGGCTTGTAAATGCTCTGAAATTCGAAAAAACATGTTATGTAACTTCTTAAAAAAATTCACGACTACCATGCTAATTTAGAAGAGAACACAAAGATTACAATGACTGAAACTTCGAATGAAGACTAAACATGAGAAATTCTGTAGATGCTAGAAATCCAAAGCAACACCTACAAAATGCTGGAGGAACTTAGCAGGTCAGGCAGCATCTATGAAAATGAAGAAACAGCTGACTGAAGACATGCTATAATGCATGTCGTACAAAAACTGAACCGTACTGTCCATGGAAGTAAAATTATTTCAACTTCAATTAATAATTTTATCATTTAATCACTCAAACAATTTGCATTTAAATAGTTCCTTTAACACTGCAACGTTTTCCAAGCTTCATGTGAGGAACATTATTCAGCATCAAAAGGAAATATTAGGAGAGGTGATCAAAAGCTTAATGGTGGAGACAGAGTTTAAAGAACATCTTAGTAAAGGAAGGAGAGATAGTGAGAGAGAAATGCATTATGCTGAGTCTCGACAGCAGAAATACACATTGTAGCAGACTTAGTAATTATTCCAAATTGCTAATAATAGTTATTAATTGAACAGTCAAAAATAATTTGAGATTCAGTGAAAGAGATGGCAGGCATCACAGGCTAATGCATTAAATCAAATGTTTTTCAAAGATATAAAGTCAATTAATTTTTCTGATAAATGATCTTTATTATTAAATAGCTTATCAACTTTATCTGTACTAATGGGAACGAAAGTGGAAAATTCTAAGTAACTCTGTTTTAGTAAATGAGAGAGGAGACTTGCTATTTGAACTACTACAAAACCTCGGATAATGATTCTGAATGACACAACTTATAGAGGAGAAAAAATTCAAAATTAAATTTTAAAGCAATCAGCCTCACGAGCAGAATTTGAACAGAAGGTCCACTGAAATTTTTCAATCTATATCGACAACTTTTTGTACTGTGTTTTAACACTTAGTAATTTAGCATCACAATAAAGCAAAGGCAAGGCTGCAAAAAGTGTACCAATCAGTATTAGGTAGGTAAAGCAATAACATAAACAACTAAAAATGCCGACAAGCATCTGCATTGGCTTCATGTTGCTGTATGCTTAGCAAAAAGACACAATTGTACAAGCACAGTTAATTCCAAGTGTTCAGGATTGCATTCTTTCAAGAAAGGAATTAGCAGCAATCTGCATCACCACCTTTTTTTCTCTAACTAACGCCATCTAAAATCATGACAAATATCACCTTATATCTGTAATCCTTATGACATGTTTGGTAACTGTGCTGCATCCTACTTCCTTTTTCCTTTCTGATTTGCGTTGCTATGCTTCAGTGGTGTAAAGATTAAAGCTTATCCAATTAGCCTCCCACTGTTTTTGCCATGTTAATCACCTAAATCTTTGGAATGGTCACAGAGCAGTGGAGTGTGCAGATGATTTCTGATTTTTTTTTTGTGTGATCAGCTTTAACTAATTATAAGGCTTTGAGATTTGCTCAAATAGAAAAGACGAGAGAAATGGAATCAGAGAACTGCATCACTGCTTAATAACCAGCAGCTAATCTTCCACAGACTATTGTTTCTCCAGCAAAAAAAACTTGTCAAGCGCCTCTGATAATTCAGCCAGTCTTTTTTGACACAGGCCACACATTAGGATTTACTTGATCGGAGTTGGCATGATTGCCTCTCAAATACCTAATCATATGACAACATTTAACAAAATTGACAAATGAAACACTTCAGAAAGGTTACATGACATAAAATATCGATAAATTGCTATCACAAGAAACAAAAGCATACAATGGATTTTAAGAAGCACATACACGCTCAGCGAACAGTGAAAAAAATGTAAATTGTAAGTCATTTACATCAATCCTGGGTTTACTCATTGTCACAACAGTTAAATTTGTGATTAATTGAACAAAGTGTTCAACTACGTGCAATACTTAAAGTACTGCTAGTTTTAACCAGTACAAATTATTATCCTGAAGTTTAATTTATTAGTTTAACATGACAAATCTTCATGTTTTCACCATATTCAAGGATAAACTGGAGAATAAACTTCACATCAATACACTCTAGCTGACCTAAAAATATCTTTTTGTTTCTCCAGTTGCTTTTCACCATTGAGTAAAGTATACAGCATATTAAATAAACAAATAAACTCCACATTAATATGATAACATCCTTTGCTGAAGGCATCTTAACATCAGGATGAGGATAATTACCGCTCAGACTGTCACTCAAAGACAATCTGAAGTTGAATCTTTTCTTGATTAGGCATCTAAATAAATGAGCATAGTCAGTCTTGAATCAACAATTTGAAGTACACTAACTTGAGGATCTATTATTTCATTTATACCATCTCAGGAAACCACTTTTTAAAATAACAGATTTTTACTTATCTTTTATTTTTAGTAAAGACAATAAGGGTTATCCTATCAACGCACAGCTACAATAAGATTAGATCACATGAGTAGTTCACTAATATACCATGAAACCAGCTCAGTAAGAACTAATGACTGAGTAGTGTGATAGGTTAGACAAAGACCTTTCACCTCAGGGATATGGGTTCAAATCGAGCACAGACTAACAGGATAAGTTTCCTCTCTCTGGTAGTTATGAGGGTAACTCTGTGAAATCAGTTTGGACAGTGTCAAACCCGTCCACAGCAGACATGTTTATAGCACAAAACGATCTCCAATTGTGTGTTAGTTGGAAAATACACAAATGACGGTAAAGCACTTTGGTGCAAAACTAGTAGTTCTCTGGAAAAAGAAGCTGGGTTCCATTAGTAGGCAGAATGAGCTTCAATCTCCACCAAAACTGTAGTACATTGCTTGTGCAAGTATTTGATACTAGTACTGGGCGAATGAAACTTGCTGAACAAGAAAAATGATTTATTATTGATAAACAGTCACTTTCTATAGAAATGAATGACAATTGTTACGCCTCCAGTCAATCAAGCACACCATAGCTCTAAAATGTTCATTGATTTATTGAAAATACACACGCTGTCAACTTATTTCATTTTAATACAATCATTCGTGAAGAAGAATAAGGAAAGATTTCCTGTGAGAAAGAGTGAGAGAAAAAAAAAGAATCAAAATCAGAATTATTAGATCAGCACACATAAAACGTTGGAGAAATTCAGCAGGTCAGGCAGCATCTATGAAAGTGAATAAACAGTCAACGTTTCAGGCTGAGACTCTTCATCAAGATTGAAAAGGAAGGGGGAAGATGCCAGAATAAGGAGGTGGGGGAAGGGGGACAAGGTCGAAGGTGATAGGTGAAGCCGAATGGGTGGGGGAAGTACAAAATTGGGAGGTGATAAAGCTACATCTGCTTCCTGACCTCCATTCTGAACCCCAAAGAGTCCTTGTCAACACTTCACCTAAAAATCTGTTGGAGTCATCTATCCGGTGTGCAATGCAGCCTCCTCCACATTGATGAGACCCGATGTCGACTGGGGACTGCTTTGACGAGCATCTTCACTCCAAGCACAAAAGGTGCAATTTCCTAGTGGCCAACTATTTCAATTCCTCCCCATTCCCATTCCGACTCCGACATGTCAATCCATGACCTCCTTTTCTGCCATAATGAGGTCACTCTCTTGTTGCAGGAAGAATACCTTATATTGCATCTAGGTAGCCACCAAACTGATGGCATGAACATCGACTTCTCCAACTTAAGGTAATTTTCCCCCGCCCCCTTCTTTAATTCCCCTCTCTGGCCTCTTACCTCTTCTCCTTATCTGCCTGTCACCTCTCCTTGCCGCCCCCCTCCTTCTCCCATGATCCACTCTCCTCTCCCGTCAGATTCCTTCTTCTCCAGTCTTTTGCCTTTCCACTTATCAGCTCCCAGCTTCTTACTTCATCCCCCCTCGCTCACTCAGCTGGTTTCACCTATCACCTTTTAAATTGACCTCCTTCCCCTCCCCACACCACCTTGTTCTGGCATCTTCCCCCTTCCTTTCCAGTCCTGATGAAGGGTCTCGGCCCAAAATATTGACTGAACTCTTTTCCATAGATGCTGCCTAGCTTGCTGAGCTCCTCCTGCATTTTGCTCTAGATTTCCAGCATCTGTAGGATCTCTTGTTTATTAGATCGGGCATAGATGAGATTAAATTTCTTGTTTTGCAGCAGTAAAATAAAGACATAAAAATTACTATAAATTACAAAAAAAGTAAAAGCAAAAAAAAAAATAGGAATAATGAGGTACAGATCATGGGCAAATGGACCATTTAGAGACCTGATGATAGAAGGGAACAAGTGTTTCTGAATCATTGAGTGTGTATCTTCATGCTCCTGTATCTCCTCCCTGATGACAGTCATGAGAAAAGAACATGTATCGGATAGTGAGTGTCCTTAGCAATGGTTGCGCCTTCTTAAGGCACTCCTCTTGAAGATGTCCATAAAAGCTGGGAGGGCTGTACCCCTGCTGGTGCTGGCTGAGTTTACAACTCTCTGGAGCCTTTTGTGATCCTCGGGACTGGACCTTCCATACCAGTCTGTGCAGCAACCAGTCAGAATGCTCCCCACTGTATTTCTGTAGAATTTTGCAATCGTCTTTGTTGACATGCAAATCGTCTCAAACTCCTATCAAAGTACAGCTGCTGTGTGCCTTCTTTGTGATTGCATCAATGTGCTGGGCCCGGTATAGATCCTTCAAGATGTGACCCCTTGAACTTGAAGTTGCTCACCCTTTCTACTGCAGTCCCATCACTAAGGATTGGTACATGTTCTCCTGACTTTCCTTACCTGATGTGCACAATCAATCTTTGGTCTTACTGATGTTGAATGCAAGGTTATTGTTGTGACACCATTAAACCAGCTGATATTTCTCACCTTTGTACACCTCTTTGTTGCCACCTAAGATTTCACCAACAACAGTGGTGTCATGAGCAGAGTGGAGAGCCAGTAGGACTACGTCCACTGAAGACCTTTTGTGTAGACACATACACAAGGTAAAGCTGCTTCTTACCTTGCCTCAGCCTCACCAGTTTTATCCTCATGTTCTCACACATAAAAGCACACAGTTATTAACATTAAAATGTCACATGAATGATTCATATTTTCATACCTCAAAAGGTATTCATGAAAAGTAGGTCATAAAACTCATCATATTGGTTATATAGCAGACACACAGAAAGAGAGGGAGAGGAAATAATGTAAATAGACACAAATTATTGATATATTAAAAACACCTTTGATTGACATAACTGACAAAACTGCTGTTGTTTAAAACATGGAATGAAAATTATCTAACTACAGTTAGATGAATTTGAAATATTGTTTATCTTGATAGGCTAATGTTTATCTTGACTGCAGGCCCATCCCGTTAGAGTGGCTTCAATTTCAGCCAAGTGTTCTAATCCTGAGAAAAATAATGTTGGGAGTTATAGAAATGTTTTTAATAAAATCTTTGAAATAATATGAACCTATCATTTTAGCCATGTTTATGGAAATTTATGTTTATTACATTAGCTAACACAATAATATTTCCCTGAGGCATGAACTTGATGAGGGTAGACTGATGGGAACCGTGGATGTGAACTACTGAATGAGAAGAACAGCAGTCCTCCGGAGGAGATTCAGTGTTGGAATCTGCCCTGGTGAAACCTCCTCAGATTCTCCTCTCTTCATCCTGATCACAAGGAATTACATGATCTCAAATTAACCTTGCCTACAAGATTGATATATTTTAAGCGTTTGTTTTTCAGGATATGATGTGTTGGCAAAACCAACACTTAATGCCTACCCATAAATGCTATTGAGACTATTGCTTGCAGTCCTTCTGATGAAAATACTAAGAAAGAATTCCATAATTTACAGTTGCAAGAAAAAAGTTTGTGAACCCCTTGCAATTACCTGGTTTTCTGCATTAATGGCTCATAAGATGTGGCCTGATCTTCATTTAAGTCACAATAATAAACAAACAAAATCTACCTAAACTAATAACACACAAACAATTGTACTTCTCATGTCATTATTGAACACATTCAATCATTCACAGTCCAGGCTGGAAGAAGTATGTGAACCCTTGTATTTAATAACTGGTACAACCTCCTGTAGCAGCAATAACCTCCACCAAATATTTCCTGTAGCTGCTGATCAGATTTGCACAACAGTGAGGAGGAAGTTTAGACCATTCCACTATGCAAAACTGTTTCAGTTCATCAATATTTCTGGATCACCTTGCATGAACAGTTCTCTTCAGGTCATGCCACAGCATCTCAATTGGGTTAAGGTCTCAACTCTGACTTGGCCATTCCAAAACATGAATTTTCTTCTTTTTAAACCATCTGTTGTTGATTTACTTGTGTTTCAGATCATTATCTTGCTGCAACATCGAACTTCTAGTAAACTTCAGGTGACGGACTGCTACCCTGACATTCTCCTGTACAATGCCTTGATACTATCTTGAATTCATTGTTCCCTCAATGATTGCAAGCTGCCCAGGCCCTGAGGCAGCAAAGCAGCTTCAGACCGTGATGCTCCTTCCACCATGCTTCATAGTTGGGATGAGGTTTGGTGATGGCGTGCAGTGCCCTTTTTCCTCCAAATGTAGCAGTGTGCATTTCTGCCATAAAGTTCAATTACTGTCTCATCTGGCCACAGAATATTTGTCCCAGAAACGCTGTGGAATATACAGGTGGTCTTTTATAAACTTGAGGTGTGCAGCAATGAATTTCTTTTTGGAGAACAGTGGCTTCCTCCGTGGCATCCTTCCATGAACATCATTCTTGTTCAGTGTTTTTCTTATAGTGGACACATGAACAGCGACTTCTGCAGGTCTTTTGTTGTTACCCTTGGGTTCTTTTTCACCTCCTTCAGCATTGCATGTTGAGTTCTTGGTGTGATCTTTGCAGGACGCCCTCTTCTAGGGAGAGTAGGCACAGTACTGAATTTCCTCCATTTGTAGGCAATTTCTCTTACTGTGGACTGGTGAACACGCAGATCTTTAGAAATGCTTTTGTAGCCTTTTCCAGCTTCAGGCATCTCTACAGTTCTTCTTCTAAGGTCCTCTGAAAGATGCTTTGATCGAAACATGGTGCACAGAAACAGATCTTTCTTCAGAAGAGCAGGCTCTGTCAGTAACCTCATTTTCTGTGTCTTTTTTATATATATATATATATATATATATATATATATATATATATATATATATAGAGAGAGAGAGAGAGAGAGAGAGAGAGAGAGAGAGAGAGAGAGAGAGAGAGAGAGAGAGAGAGAGAGAGAGAGAGAGAGAGATAGATAGATAGATAGATAGATAGATAGATAGATAGATAGATCGATCGATCTACAACCCACACCTCCAATCTCATCTCATTGATAGGAACACCTGACTCCAAACAGTTTTTGTAGAAGACATTACCCCAGAGGTTCACATACTTTATAGAATTTAGACTGTGATTGCTTAAATGGTGCTCAGTATTGACGAGAAGAGGTACAATTGTTTGAGTGTTATTAGTTCAGGCAGATTGTGTTTGTCCATTATAGTGACTTAGATGAAGATCAGACAATTTATGAGTAATTAATGCAGAAAACCTGGTAATTGCAAAGGATTCACAAACTTTTCCTAGCAACTGTAGGTGAATGAACAGTGATAAATTTGTAAGTCAAAATAATGAGCAGACTGGGAGGCAGATTTTGGAAAGGTGCAAAAATAACAGGGTCATTATCATGGGTGACTTTAACTTCCTTAATATTGATTGGCACCTGATTCGTTCCAATGGTTTAAACGGGGCAGAGTTGGTTAAGTGTGTCCAGGACGGATTCCTGTCACAGTATGTTGACAGGCCGACTAGGGGGAATGCCATACTAGATCTAGTATTAGGTAAGGAACGGGGTCAAGTCACAGATCTCTCAGTGGGTGAGCATCTGGGGGACAGTGACCACCGCTCCCTGGCCTTTAACATTATCATGGAAAAGGACAGAATCAGAGAGGACAGGAAAATTTTTAATTGGGGAAGGGCAAATTATGAGGCTATAAAGCTAGAACTTGCAGGTGTGAATTGGGATGATGTTTTTGCAGGGAAATGTACTCTGGACATGTGGTCGATGTTTAGAGATCTCTTGCAGGATGTCAGGGATAAGTTTGTCCCAGTGAGGAAGATAAAGAATGGTAGCGTGAAGAAACCATGGGTGACAAGTGAGGTGGAGAATCTAGTCAGGTGGAAGAAGGCAGCAAGGATCAGATGGATCTATTGAAGAATATAGGGTAGCAAGAAAGGAGCTTAAAAAGGGGCTGAGGAGAGCAAGAAGGGGGCACGAGAAGACCTTGGCGAGTAGGGTAAAGGAAAACCCCAAGGCATTCTTCAATTATGTGAAGAACAAAAGGATGACAGGAGAGAAGATAGGACTAATTAGAGATAAAGGTGGGAAGATGTGCCTGGAAGCAGTGGAAGTGAGCGAGGTCCTCAATGAATACCTCTCTTCGGTATTCACCAATGAGAGGGAACTTGATGACGGTGAGGACAATATGAGTGAGGTTGATGTTCTGGAGCATGTTGATATTAAGGGAGAGGTGCTGTTAGAGTTGTTGAAATACATTAGTACGGATAAGTCCCCGGGGCCTGACGGAATATTCCCCAGGCTGCTCCACGAGGCGAGAGAAGAGATTGCTGAGCCTCTGGCTAGGATCTTTATGTCCTCGCTGTCCACGGGAATGGTACCGGAGGATTGGAGGGAGGCGCGTGTTGTCCCCTTGTTCAAAAATGGGAGTAGGGATAGTCCGGGTAATTATAGACCAGTGAGCTTTACGTCTGTGGTGGGAAAACTGTTGGAAAAGATTCTTAGAGATAGGATCTATGGGCATTTAGAGAATCATGGTCTGATCAGGGACAGTCAACACGGCTTTGTGAAGGGCAGAATGTGTCTAACAAGCCAGATAGAGTTCTTTGAGGTGGTGACCAGGCATATAGATGAGGATAGTGCAGTGGACGTGATCTACATGGATTTTAGTAAGGCATTTGACAAGGTTCCACATGGTAGGCTTATTCAGAAAGTCAGAAGGCATGGGATCCAGGGAAGTTTGGCCAGGTGGGTTCAGAATTGGCTTGTCTGCAGAAAGCAGAGGGTCGTGGTAAAGGAGTACATTCAGATTGGAGGGTTGTGACTAGTGGTGTCCCACAAGGATCGGTTCTGGGACCTCTACTTTTCGCGATTTTTATTAAAGACCTGGATGTGGGGGTAGAAGGGTGGGTTGGCAAGTTTGCAGATGACACAAAAGTTAGTGGTGTTGTGGATATTGTAGAGGATTGTCGAAGATTGCAGAGAGACATTGATAGGATGCAGAAGTGGGCTGAGAAGTGGCAGATGGAGTTTAACCCGGAGAAGTGTGAAGTGGTACACTTTGGAAGGACAAACTCCAAGGCAGAGTGCAAAATAAATGGCAGGATACTTGGAAGTGTGGAGGAGCAGAGGGATCTGGGGGTACATGTCCACAGACCCCTGAAAGTTGCCTCACAGGTAGATAGGTTAGTTAAGAAAACTTATGGAGTGTTAGCTTTCATAAGTTGAGGGATAGAGTTTAAGAGTCATGATGTAATGATGCAGCTCTATAAAACTCTGGTTAGGCCACACTTGGAGTACTATGTCCAGTTCTGGTCGCCTCACTACAGGAAGGATGTGGAAGCATTGGAAAGGGTACAGAGGAGATTTACCAGGATGCTGCCTGGTTTAGAGAGTATGCATTATGATCAGAGATTAAGGGAGCTAGGGCTTTACCCTCTGGATAGAAGGAGGATGAGAGGAGACATGATAGAGGTAGACAAAATATTAAGAGGAACAGACAGAGTGGACAGCCAGCGCCTCTTCCCCAGGGCACCACTGCTGAATACAAGAGGACATGGCTTTGAGGTAAGGGGTGGGAAGTTCAAGGGGGATATTAGAGGAAGGTTTTTTACTCAGAGAGTGGTTGGTGTGTGGAATGCACTGCCTGAGTCAGTGGTGGAGGCAAATACACTAGTGAAATTTAAGAGACTACTAGACAAGTATATGGAGGAATTTAAGGTGGGGGGTTATATCGGAGGCAGGGTTTAAGGGTCAGAACAACATTGGGGGCCGATGGGCCTGTACTGTGCTGTATTGTTCTATGTTCTATGTACAACATAAAGGGGAAATAGAAAATTTTAACATTCCTTAGCTTATCTGCCCTCGTTGTTTTTGGTAGTAGATGAAAAGAATAAATATATAGAATGGTAGTTCGGTAAAACCAACCAGGGCACTTGGTCCAAGATGGTTTTGAGCTTCTTGAGCTTTGCTGGAGCTGCCCTCAACCCCACAACAGAGAATATTCCTTCATACGTTCCTAATTTATGCAACGTAGGCAAGGGAAGCAAGCTGGACATCAGGAGGTATGTAACTCACCAGGGAATACCCCAGCTCTGACCTGCTTGTGTACCATTAATATTTACAGTGTCTTGAAAAAGTATTCAGCCCCCCACAACTATTTTCACATTTCACTGTCTTTTCTAAATTTTATATATATTGAAGTAGGATGATTTTTGAAGTCAACTGGAAAACATTGTGCATCATGTCAAATCAAAAGAAAAATTCCAAAACCGGTCAACAATTTATTAAAAATTAAAAATCAAAATTGAGAGGCTGAAAAAGTATTCAACCCCTTTGTAATTACTACGCTAACTTTCCTCAGGTACAATACTGTATATTATCCTCCAACGTAGAAAATTGGAGGATCGCCTGAATTAATAGCCCCTCTCTCTGTAAGGTCCAACAATATGGTCAATTTTCAACATACCAAACCAAAATAAAGACTAAAGAGCATTCAAGACAAGTCAGGGAAATGATAATAGAGAAGGACAAATCTGGGGAAGGGTACAAGACCATCTCAAAGGCACTGAACATACTTTGGAGATCAATACAGTTCATTGTGAAAGAGAGGAAAAAATATGAAGACACAGCCACATTGCCAAAGTCAGGCCACCCCAAACTTAGTTGCCGGAGAAGAATGGCACTTTTAAGAAAGGCTGCTGTGATGTCAACCGTCACTCTGACAAAGCTGCAGAAGTCAGCGGCTGCAAATAGAGATGAAGTTCCTGGCTCTACCATCTCTAAGGCCTTGCACAAAAAGGGTTTTTATGAAACTTTGCAAAGCATCACTTACAAGATACTGTAAAGATATGGAAGAAGGCCTTGCGGTTGGATGAGACTAAAGTGGAACTTTATTGACCTCAACACGAAATGGTATGAGTAGTCTAAATCTAATACTGCATATCAGCCAGGTAACGCCATCCCTACTGTAAAGTATGGTGGAGCTAGTATCATGATACAGAGATGCTTTTCAGCAAGGACTGAAAATCTGGTCAAGATTGATGGGAAGACAAATACTGCTAAATACAGAGAGATGTTGGATAAGAACCTGCTAGCCTCTGCCAGAAAGTCTAAAATGGGGAGGAAGTTTATCTTTCACCAGGACAACAACCCAAAGCACACTGCCAAAGCAACCAGAGAGTGGCTTCAAATCAAGAAAATTATTGTCCTTCAGTGCAGAGGTCAGTTCTGACCTTAACCCAATCGAACATTTCTGGCAAGACCTCAAGATAGCTGTCGCCAACTAACCTGGCACAGCTTGGGCAATTTTGCAATGGCACAGCTTGGGCAATTTGGCAAGGCGGAATGGGCAAATCTTGCTCCATCACATTGTGTAAAGCTAATAGAGACTTAACAAACAAAAAACTGGCTGTAATAGCTGCAAGAAGAAATTCAATTAAGTACTGAGCAAAGGGGGATGAATACTTTAGAACTGCTGACATTTCAGTTTTTGAATTTTTATTTTTTCACACTTTATAACTTTCCCTGTTTTTTTGGTTCTACTATGGAAAAAAGGAGCATGTGATTCATAAATAAATTTGTCAGTTAAATTGATCAATATACCTAGTGGTAGTACTCATTTGTATGAACAAAGGGGCTGAATACTTAATCAAGGCACTATATGTTGCTAGCCTAGTTGAGTTTCTGATCAATATCACTCACCAGGATATTGATGGTAGGGTCTCAGAGATGGAGAAGCAATTAAATATCAAGTACAGCTAGTTGGACTCCTCTGTTGGAAATGGCCTGCCTGGAACTTTCGTGGTGTGAACATTTTTGCTATGCCCGAATGTTGTCTAGGCTTTGCTGCATCCAGACATTTCATACTACATTTGCTGACAACTTGGAAATAGAATTGAATATTGTGCAATCACACCAAACATCTCCACTTCTCAAAATCAGATTTACTATCACTTGCAAATGTCTGAAATTTGTTGCACTGTGGCAGCAGTACATTGCAATATAACATAAAACTATAAATTGCAATACAGGTGTCCCCAACTTTTCGAACGTTCACTTTACGAAACCTCACTGTTACGAAAGACTTACATTAGTTCCCTGTTTTCGCTAACAGAAGGTGTTTTCACTGTTACGAAAAAAGGCAGCGCGCGAATAAAAGCAGCGTGCACCCCAAGCAGCCGCTCTCTCCCGGATTCGGAACTGCATTCTCCCCAGCATTGCTTAAACACGTGCCTGTGAGCAGCCATCAGCAAGATGAGTTCTAAGGTATCGGAAAAGCCTAAAAGAGCTCATAAGGGTGTTACACTTAGACATAATTAAGTGTTTCGATCAAGGCGAACCAAGTAAGGACAAAGTGAGTTTGGCTTGTGGAAGTTGATGAAGATTATGTTGAAGAGGTTTTGGCATCCCGTGACCAAGAACTGATAGATGAAAAGCTGATGCAATTGGAAGAGGAAAAGGTAGCAATCAAAACCAAATGCAGTAGCAAACGGACCGAAAGTGAAGTCGTCCAGGAACTGAACATGAAGCAACTGCGTGAGATTTTCGCGGCAATGATAAAGTACGACTTTAACTTTGAAAGGGTACGTCGGTTTAGGGCATATTTGCAGGATGGTTTGAGTGCTTACAAAGAACTGTATGATCTAAAAATGCGTGAGGCTAAGCAGTCAAGCATACTGTCGTTTTTCAAGCCTTACACATCAGCCACAGCAGACGACGAACCTCAACCTTCGACATCGAGGCAGGCAGACATAGAAGAAGATGACTTGCCTGCCCTGATGGAAACAGACGACACCCCAGTGTCCCACCACCACAACCCCTGAGCTGCGGATAGATCCCGATCCGCAAAGAATACAGCGGTAGCCGGGACGCATCCAGCACATGTTTAAGAAAAAAAAGCCAAAATAAACAAGCTAATTAATTAGGTGCTGCCCGGCACGCATATGTCGGCCCAGATCAGAGATGATTGCCGATTGCCAATTCCATGCTTCGCGGATTGGTATCGGTTCACTGCCCAGAGGGTGGGGGCCACTGCACCACCCCAACCTCCAACGACTCAGCCTAAGACACCATCATCAGTGTGCTCGGCGCTGTCCCAATTCCGGTAAGTGATACTACACTGTATATACATTATTTCTACTTCATACTTATACTTTATTGTCACCAAACAATTGGTACTAGAACATACAATCATCACAGCGATATTTGATTCTGCGCTTCACACTCCCTGGATTACAAATATTAAATATTAAAAATATTAAAAATATTTAAAATTAGTAAATATTAAAAAATTAAATTATAAATCATAAATAGAAAATAGAAAAATGGGAAGTAAGGTAGTGCAAAAGAACCGAGAGGCAGGTCTGGATATTTGGAGGGTACGGCCCAGATCCAGGTCAGGATCCGTTCAGCAGTCTTATCACAGTTGGAAAGAAGCTGTTCCCAAATCTGGCCGTACGAGTCTTCAAGCTCCTGAACCTTCTCCCGGAGGGAAGAGGGACGAAAAGTGTGTTGGCTGGGTGGGTCGTGTCCTTGATTATCCTGGCAGCACTGCTCCGACAGTGTGCGGTGTAAAGTGAGTCCACGGACAGAAAATTGGTTTGTGTGATGTGCTGCGCCGTGTTCACAATCTTCTGCAGCTTCTTTCGATCTTGGACAGGACAACTTCCATACCAGGTTGTGATGCACTCTAGAAGAATGCTTTCTACAGTGCATCTATAAAAATTAGGTAGGGTTTTAGGGGACAGGCCAAATTTCTTTAGTTTTCTCGGGAAGTAAAGGCGCTGGTGGGTCTTCTTGGCAGTGAACTCTGCTTGGTTGGACCAAGTCAGGTCATTTGTGATATTGACCCCGAGGAACTTAAAGCTTTTGACCTGTTCCACTTCCGCACCACCGATGTAAATTGGGTTGTGCGGTCTGCTACTCCTTCTGAAGTCAACAACCAATTCCTTCGTCTTGCTGACGTTGAGGGATAGGTTATCGTCTTCGCACCATGCCACCAGGTTCTTAATTTCCTCTCTGTACTCAAACTCATCATTACTCGAGATACGGCCTACAATTGTTGTGTCATCAGCAAACCTATATATTGAGTTTGATGGAAACTTGGCTACACAATCATGGGTGTACAGTGGGTACAGCAGGGAGCTGAGTAATCAGCCTTATGGGGCACCGGTGCTGAGAATGATTGTAGAGGAGAGCTTGTCCCCTATTTTCACAGTCTTGGTCCTGTCTGTGAGGAAGTTGAAGATCCAGCTGCAGATCTGAGTGCTAAGGCCCAGGTTCCGGAGCTTAGGAATCAGTTTATTTGGAATGATGGTATTAAAGGCAGAGCTGTAGTCAATGAAAAGGAGCCTTATGTATGCGTCTTTGTTCTCCAGGTGTTCTAAGGAGGAATGTAGGGCCAGAGAGATGGCATCTGCCATTGACCTGTTGCTCCAGTAGGCCAATGGCAAAGCATCGAGGTTGTCCGGTAGGCTGTGGTTGATGTGTGCCATTACCAATCGCTCGAAGCACTTCATAGCAATTGATGTCAGAGCCACAGGTCGATAGTCATTCAGGCATACCACCTTGCTCTTCTTTGGCACCGGGATTATCGTTGCCTTCTTAAAACACGAGGGGACCTTAGACTGAAGCAAGGAGCAGTTGAAGATGTCAGCAAACACTCCAGCTAGCTGGCTTGCACGCTTTATATCGGTTGTGTATTTTTACATGTATTTGGTATGATTTGGCAGCTTCATAGCTTAAAGGTTACTGGAGAGCGCAGGCGCTGTGTTTTTGCCAACGGCACTTGTGCTGTGTTTCTGCCGAAAGTGCTTGCGTGAGATTTTCGCTACGGAAAACAGTGTGGCAATGATTGTGGAAAAAGTATTTCTACTTTATATAGGCTGTGTATTCATCATATCATTCCTGTTTTTACTATATGTTACTGTTATTTTAGGTTTTATGTGTTATTTGGCATGATTTGGTAGGTTATTTATTGGTCTACAAACGCTCACAAATTTTTCTCATATAAATTAATGGTAATTGCTTCTTCGCTTCACAACATTCCGGCTTACAAACCGTTTCATAGGAACACTCTACCTTCAGATGGCAGGGGAAACCTGTACCCATCAATCTCTGCCTTAAATACACCCAATGACTTGGACTCCACTGCCACCCGTGACAACCAATTCCATAGATTCACCACCCTCTGGATAAAAAAATTTCTTCGCATCTCTGTTCTGAATGGGTGCCCTTCAATCCTTAAGTCATGCCCTCTCGTACTAGACTCCCCCATCATGGGAAACAACTTTGCCACATCTACTCTGTCCATGCCTTTCAACATTCGAAATGTTTCTATGAGGTCCCCCCTCATTCTTCTAAACTCCAAGTAATACAGTCCAAGAGCAGACAAATGTTCCTCATATGTTAACCCTCTCATTCCCAGAATCATTCTAGTGAATCTTCTCTGAACCCTCTCCAACGTTAGCACATCCTTTCTTAAATAAGGAGACCAAGACCGCACACAGTATTCCAAGTGAGGTCTTACCAAAGCCTTATAAAGCCTCAACATCACATCCCTGCTCCTATACTCTATTCCTCTAGAAATGAATGCCAACATTGCATTCGCCTTCTTCACCACTGACTCAACCTGGAGG